>NC_036254.1:21445567-21582970 GCF_002742605.1 Olea europaea var. sylvestris | reverse complement strand
CCAGTAGCATTATTGGAATTCTTATCCTTGGAGCATCTTTAAGAAATTATCTATTTACAACAATCTTATCTATTTTGATTTTTCATTTTAATTTTTTAAGATACATTTTATTGATTTGTTTTCGTCTTTTTATTCAACTTATGTTATATATGTTAGTGGCTAATTAATTCAAATATGATTTGAATAATTTAAAAAATAGAGTATGGAAATATGTAGCTTTATGAGCCCCAGTATCAAAAGATTCATTTTTCAAACTTATTTTCATAAATTCAAAATTTTTCTTACTTTTTAATCATACATTTTTTAAAAATCACTATCACAAAATTCATTTTCCCGAAAAATTGGACTCGAACAAAGCCTAAATGCAATTATTGTAAAGTAAGAATTTGGAAAATCAAATACGTACTCTATTTTCAAAAGTTATAATAGAGTCTCTTGGAACTCAATTTTAAGTATTGACTTTAAAATATAGAATCTTATGTTGAGAGCCCCCCCGGAGATACTATTTATTCTACAGTGTAGTGATTTATAACTAAAAATTCATATAAAATCTATTAGATTTAATATATTATTTCCTTAATGAATTCCTTCAGTGGGAAAATTAAGATTGTGCTTTCCAACATTTCATGTGGCATGGTTATGGTTCCCTAATATTTAAAAGATCAGTTTTGATACCTTAATCTATTTAAATCTACGTGTATGGCTCCACGACCACGAGATAGAATCATCAATGTAGTTATTAAAATTGCAATCGATTTTTACGTGACTTAGAACTAGAGGGAAACCTATTTTAACTATTTTACGTGACTTACAGATCGAAAAGATATAGATGGCGAATTTCGGAGGAGTAGTTGATGGACCTTCAAGGAAGCTATATATAGTTCGAGGCTCGACCTAGTTCAAATCTATCCATCACCCGTTTATTCTTATGCTAATTATTCACAAATTTACTCTTTAATTAAGATGGAGTCTTGGACGTTTTGGCCAAGCATATAAACATATTCAACATGAGGTTTGGCTTCCATTTGAAGACAAATTATTGGTAAGGAAAGGGTTATAAGAAACATTATAATCTTGAATTGCCTCTTCCCATAATAGACTTCTTTCATTTTCATACCCCTCGATCAAGAAAGATACTTATTATAATCTTGTCACAAGTAAAACGTCTTGATATGTGTCGATGTTAGTAACTCGAGTGCAACGGCAAAAATCATTTATATATCACACATAAACTAGTTAGCATCCCCAACAAAAAAATCAAATCGCAAATTAAAAATTAAAAATTCATGAAAATTAAATCATACAAAATTAACTGATAATATATCATTCAACATCTCAACCGGATGCAAGCAGACAACATAACCTAACCAAAATAAACCAAAGCGTACATAATAATAATAATAATAATAATAATAATAATAATAATAATAATAATAATACAAATATTTTATTTTATTTTATTTTCTATATGGCTGATCCATTGCATACTAACTAGATAGGTGAATCAAAATCTAGAAATAACGATCTAAAAACTTGCGCATGCTCTTCATCAAACTATTACTTTTCACTTTCTTCTCATCCTTTGCTTTCTCATTTTCACCACCAAAATGTTTCTTCCACTTATTTTCTCCATTGAGTCGATCAACAATCTTACGTTTTAACATGATCCTCGTAACACTGTCGTCGTCGTCGTCGTCGTCATGGTGTTGGTGCTGATGATGGTGGTGCAGTCTCATCCACCGGCTGGGAATCCCCCGTACGCCGCGGAAAGTTGGTGGTTCCTCAAAATCACTGTTTTCACCGGAGGAAACGAGCATATCATCACCGTAGGGAACCTCTAAGCGTTCCTTCCTTTCCACGGAATTCCCTTTGAAGAAGTCGTCACGGTTGAGATGGTAGTGGTGGCGGCAGTTGTGCACGGGATGCTTCGTCCTCGAATAGAACCGGCGGTTGATCGGACGGAATCTAGCGGTGGCCAGATCCAACGGTACAGAGTGAACGATCAAAGAATCAGGTTCAATTCGGTGGTTGTTTTCGTCGGCGTTGAGAATCTCCGCCGTAGGGATGCGAATTACGGAGCTCTCGTGGTCGGCAGGTAGGGATTGAGATTTAGAGGTGGTGTCGTCATCTTTTTCCAGTGGTTTTAGTGGGGATCGGGCGACTATGAGGGTGAAAAGGAAGAATAACACGGCGGTGGTGGCGTAGAATTTAGCCATGGTGACTGGTCTTTTTCTTTTTTGCCAAGGGAAACCTTGCTGAGACCTCGCTCAAATCGATGGTGTGATAAAAGGGCGTGGAAAGTCGGTAATACTTGGGCAGTCCGGGCAGGTTTTATTGTGGGTGGACTAGAAAACCTTGGAGTACGGAAAGGAAAAGCGGGCAAAGAGGTTGACCATCCATGTGTTGGGAGGAGGTGGGATCTGAGTTCGTAGGATGTTAGGTTTACTTTGAATAATTATTTTTCTAATTATTATTTTGTAAATTAATGGCTTTACATGAGCCAATATTCAATGGGCTTCAGTTCAATTATTGAGCCCATTAGTAGTCCTAATATGGGCTGTTCGTTAGTCAAATGTACTCATGTCCATATAATATGGGCCAGTTTTAATTTGAGAAAAACTAGTGGAAATTACTCCAATGTTTGGGCTCAATTAAAATGAAAGTACATTTTTCTTTGGAAACAATACATAACTCCTATATATAAGAATTACATTTCAAAATTATCAAACTTGTCAAATTATTTCAAAATTCAGGTGTTAATTCAAATTAATGATATATATTTAATTGGAATTGATTGTCTCCACCACACCCACCTCCCCACCAACCAAATTAAGAATATATCAATTAATGATATCCTACGACCCACGCACCCCGTGGAACCTACGCCCACCCACTCCAGAATATCCACCTGGCACGTCAACAAAAATGTCTCGTCGAATACTCAATGCTTCCAATAAGCATTTTGTTGGGTAAAAAAATTATTTATGTTTTCTCACTTTTGGAGCCCCCACCCCACTCCACCTCTATGCAAAAATCTCCAATTTTAAGAAACTTTTTGGGAAAGATTGAAGCCTGCAAAAATTCAAAACACTTTATCTACAAAAGTTTTCTATTTCTATATATACATTTACAAACATAAATAGAAACCCACAATTTTTAGGGAACTTTGCATGAAAGATTAAAGCCTCTAGAAATTCAAAATGCTCTCTCTACACAAGCTCTCTCTCTCCCCATATACATTTACAAACACAGATAAAAATCCACAATTTTAGGGAACTATTTAGGTAAGACTGAAGCCTCCATAAATTCAAAACACCCGCTCTCTCTCTCTCTCTCTAAAAAAATGTCTCTTTCTCTTTGCAAGTGGTGGTGGCGGTGGGGTGACAACTGTGTTTAAGAAATAGATCTATGTGGTAGCTGTGAAGGTGTGTTACAAGTGATAATAGTACATTGGAATTGATCTATGTGGTAGTGGTGGTGAGGTGATAGCAATATTTTGAGTACTGTGTGCTAATTGTGACCAAATTTGTCTTTATTATGACTGTCTGTGATCAGTTTGATTTTAACTATGACGATATGTGACGAAGTCACTGTTAATTTGGTTGTAGTCACAACTGGTTATAATTAACACAAATTTGGTCACAATCGATCACAATTAATACAAATTTGGTGACAAAGTCATCACAAATAACTTCGCATACACTGCAGACTAGCACCATAACACATAGTCACAGTCGATTACAATTAACACAAAATTGATCACAACTAATACAGACTTGATCGCAGAAGATCACGACAAAACCTACACACACTACAGACTAGCACCACAACACATACAATTACAATAAGTCAAAGTTAACACAAGTTTGGTCACACTTAATCACAATTAACACAGATTTAATTAAAAAATGTCACTACAAATAAATTGCACACATTGTACACCAGCATCACAACTTATCATCACAATAGCCTAAAATAGTAAGACATACTAGTTTTTTGTGATGACTAGAATAATCTTTATCAATTACAACAATTTTTTTATAATAAAAAAGATGCCCGTAGAGATCCAAAAACATCCTAGCAAGGAAAGCCCTCCTTCCACTTGTAGAAATTTTGACATTCACATCTTAACAACACTTATAAAGCCAATTTCCTTGGCATTGCTACGAAAGTACTGTCTGCAGCACGTGAGTACATACTTCATAATTATTCCCCACTTCACTCTTAGAAAACCCAAAAACACAAAAATAATACTGATTACATTTCCCTATTTCGGCTTTCAATCTATCAAGCCTAAAAATTACTTAAAGCTCCTATAAATCATTTTTAAGTGAGATACAAAAAGTCAACATATTTTCATTAAAACAAACCTATCAATAACCAAAAAGAAGAAGAAAAAAGAAACAGTAGCAATTTTAACATATTGACAACATTCAATTAAAAATTCATTTGGTAACATTCAGAAACCTGATTATTTTTTTTTTTAAGGAAGACAAAAAATTTATATATGAATATACAATAACAGGGACACAAAATTTCTCTCTTAGTGATATTGCACCTGTATGGCTCTCTTGATGAAACTAGGTAAAAGACTGACTGGATGGAATAGACTTAGGTTTGGGGGCTTTCATTTGAGGTGCGGGTGGGCTCATAAGCTCCAAAGCAAAAACATATGAAGGTGAAGTGTGGCTCTTGCTGTGAGATGGAGCTTTAGTCGGAGTCTTGCTTTGAGCGCAGAAGTCGAATTTGGTGGTGTTGATGTCTCGAGAACTGGAGATGGTGGATACTGGACTAAAGCAGTCAGCAATGGTGAGCTGATTGGATCGGATGCTGGAGGTGAGCTCACTGGGGGTTGCATTGAAACAATCTTCGACAACGATAGAGAAAGGAAGAAAGACAAGGGAAGGTAGGTGAGAGAGTAAATTGGAAAATGAAAAGAGTGGGTGAGTGGTTAAAAGGATGTTGTATTTAAAATGGTTTTTGTATTAATTCTGTACTAATTAATTTAATAATTTTTAATTAACACCTGATATGTGAAATTTAAACTTAATCTCCTTATTTAAGAAAACTAGTCTTTAATTGTAGGTTTGTAGGTAATTTTCCCTTTTAGGGATCTCTTTCTTTATTTTAATCTAATATTTTTCAATAAAATAATATTACTTGTATATTAAAAAAAAAAGTATTCTTTTTTAACAACACGTTCTTCAAAAAAATTATTATTCCAAAATACATTTTTCTCAAAATTTGATTTTAATATAGCCCAAACAAGGGCTACATATAGCACCCATATTTCTTTTGAAATTACTTTTACTATTTTTTTATTCCGCAAATGCTTACTTTCTTAGAACTCACATAAACACAATCTAACACACGCTACCCCATGCACACACACAAAAATGACTACCACCACACCAATAACAACCAACTTAACACAACTTAGGATCGTACATGAGATTGTCGAAGCCTGAAACAAACTTTAGAAATATCGCCTCCAAATTATACTCTTTTTTTTCTTTTTTTTTTTTTTTTTTTTTTTTTTTTTGTAATTTGTGCATTAAATTAAATTTTGATAAAACCTAATTGTAAAAAAAATGAAAGGATTTTTATTTCAAAATAAAAATTTGAAAAGTCAGATAAAACAAAAAATTGGTTTTAAAGTTTATGTTAGGTTTTAAGTGCAAGAATTTGCTGCATGCATAATAATAAAGTTGGATCAAAATACTTATTTGAAATGACTGAATTTCAAAATCTTTTGAATAGTTGAATTACATTACTTTTCAAAACTCCAAATTTGCAATTTTCTTACAATCAGATGATCCCAATCTCGATCACAATGGAAGGTGATTATTAGCCACAACTTAAGCGCCAATTTTTGTGAGTTTTCATGTCAAAAATAGTGATTATATTTTGGTAATATTTTCCATACAAATTTCACCATTTTTCTTGCCATCATTCTCCCTCCCAAATGCTAGACAAATAATTGGAGGTTAAAATGAAAGTTATGGAGAGTTGTAGATTTAAATTCTAAATTCAAACCACTCCCTCTAATCCTTTTGATATCTTATGGGTCATATTACTCCACATGGACGATTCACGACTCGTAATTTTAAACATTTTCCACTCGCTCATGATGAGTTTGATTCGAGCCAAAGTAACATTGAATATCACACTTTAGATCCTTTTCAAGTTCTATCTCACAATCATTCGTAAGGCAAATAGATCGTATAACCAGCAAGTAATATTGGAGCCCATAGAACTGAGTTAATAACCCAAATGGTCACTGAACATCGCAAAAAGTTTTCACGAGATGACTAAACTTTAAATGAAGAAGAAGGAAGAAACATTTCATTTCGTTTGTTTTGTCTAGTGTCAGAACTCAACTTTTAAAGTTGCTTGGGGCCTATTCGGTTGTAATTATGAGAATTGATTTTTTGACCGTTAAAGAGAAAAGAGGATCCCACTTGTGAGTGAAGAAGTAAAAAAGGACGACTAGAATAGTAAAATAACAGTTAAAAAATTGATTTTTTGGGGTGAAAATTTGCTATCAAATGGGAGCTTAATCTAAATTTTATTGAATTAAATCCCCAGAAAATTCATATTTTTGCACTTCTAGTGTTTGCTTTTGATCGTTAGATTTATTTTTGTATATCCATTCCTTAACACTGTAAAGATGTAACTATCTCCTAACTCTGAAAATTAACCAGATAAAACCTTTATGGGCCGAAAGTGATTTTGATAACATGTTCAATTTTAAATTTCTATTTGATTAAGAGCACTCTCCATTTACACGTTGGTTTTCAATTTCAATAACTATTTATCTTAATAAAATAAGGATATGGATAAAATTTTAGGAGTCAATGTTTTTAATTTAATCAATGGTAATAAACTATAATTTTTTAGCACGTTGATCTCGTGGGCAGTCAAGGACATCTCTACTTGTCATTCTAAATGTAAATGGATAAGGATTTCAGCTGAGTAAACCTCATCTCATTTTCATGCGTACGTCATATGGTTAAATGTATAAACGTGTTATCTTAATTGTCCTTATGTGAACATAATGTTTGATTGTTATATTTTTATGACATAAATGTTTCATACATATTTAGACATATCAATGTATCCATAAGCATATACGAAGTTTCAAGAAATAAAAGGTTTTCAAATGTAATAAGTCTAGCAATATTTTAGAAAGATATTATCCTGAATATTTTATTACGATGTGCATGTCTTTGCCATAAAGTGTGAGTGGAAAATTGTGCGTCGGGAGTCGGGGCGCCCAACCAATGTTCAATGTTATTGTTAACCGCTTTGGGAAAAACTAGTGTTACTTTGGGAAAAACTAGTGTAAATTACTCCAATGTTTGGGCTCAATTAAAATGAAAGTACATTTTTATCTGGAAATAATACATAACTCCTATATATAAGAATTACATTTCAAAATTATCAAACTTGTCAAATTATTCAAAATTGTCAAACTTGTCAAATTATTTCAAAATTCAGGTGTTAATTCAAATTAATAGTATATATTTAATTGGAATTGATTTTCTCCACCGCACCCACCTACTCATCAACTAAATTAAGAATATATCAATTAATGATATCCTACGACCCACGCACCCCATGGAACCTACCCCCACCCACTCCAGAATATCCACCTGACACGTCAACAAAAGTGTCTTATCAAATACTCAATGCTTCCAATAAGCATTTCGTTGGATAAAAAAATTATTTCTCACTTTTGGAGCCCCCTACTCCACTCCACCACTATGCAAAAATCTCTAATTTTAAGAAACTTTTTGGGAAAGATTGAAGCGTGCAAAAATTCAAAACACTCTCTCTATCCACAAAAGTTTTCTATTTCTATATATACATTTACAAACATAAATAGAAACCCACAATTTTTAGGGAACTTTGCATGAAAGATTAAAGCCTCCAGAAATTCAAAATGCTCTCTCTCTCTCTCTTTCTCTCTCTCCATATACATTTTCAAACACAGATAAAAATCCACAATTTTAGGGAACTGTTTAAGTAAGATTGAAGCCCTCATAAGTTCAAAACGCTCTCTCTCTCTCTCTCTATAAAAAAAATGTCTCTCTCTTTGCAAGTGGTGGTGGTGGTGGGGTGACAACTGTGTTTAAGAAATAGATCTATGTGGTAGCTGTGAAGGTGTGTTACAAGTGATAATAGTACATTGGAATTGATCTGTGTGGTAGTGGTGGTAAGGTGATAGCAACATTTTGAGTACTGCGTGCTAACTGTGACCAAATTTGTCTTCATTATGACTATTTGTGATCAAATTAATTTTAACTATGACGATATGTGACCAAGTCACTATTAATTTGGTTATAGTCACAACTGGTTATAATTAACACAAATTTGGTCACAATCGATCACAACTAATACAAATTTGGCTGCAGAGTCATCACAAATAAATTCGCATACACTACAGACTAGCACCACAACACATATAGTCACAGTCGATCACAATTAACACAAAATTGGTCACAACTAATACAGACTTGATCGCAGAATGTCATGACAAAAAAATCTACACACACTACAGACTAGCACCACAACACATACAATCATAATAAGTCACAGTTAACACAAGCTTGGTCACACCTAATCACAATTAACACAGATTTGATTGCAAAAGGTCACTACAAATAAATTGCACACCAGCATCACAACTTAACATCACCATAGCTTAAAAAAGTAAGACATACCATTTTTTTGTGATGACTATCAATTACAACAATTTTTTTGTAATAAAAAATATGCCCGTAGAGATCCAAAAACATCCCAGCAAGGAAAGCCCTCCTTCCACTTGTAGAAATTTTGACATTCACAGCTTAACAACAGTTATAAATCCAATTTTCTTGGCATTGCTCCAAAAGTACCGTCTGCAGCACATGAGTACATACTTCCTAGTTATTCCCTACTTCACTCTTAGATAACCCAAAAACACAAAAATAATACTGACTACATTTCCTATTTCTGCTTTCAATCTATCAAACCCAAAAATTACTTAAAGCTCCTGTAAATCATTTTTTAAGTAAGATACAAAAAATCAACATAATTTCATTAAAACAAACCTATCAATAACCAAAAAGAAGGAAAAAAAAAAAAAGGAAATAGTAGCAATTTTAACATATTGACTACATTCAATTAAAAATTCATTTGGTAACATTAAAAAACCTGATTAATTTTTTTTTAACAGAAAACTTATATATGAATATACAATAACAGGGACACAAAATTTCTCTCTTAGTGATATTGCACCTGTATGGCTCTGTCGATGAAAGTAGGTAAAAGACTAACCGGATGGAATAGACCTAGGTTTGGGGGCTTTCATTTGAGGTGCGGGTGGGCTCATAAGCTCCAAAGCAAAAACATATGAAGGTGAAGTGTGGCTCTTGCTATGAGATGGAGCTTTAGTCGGAGTCTTGCTTTGAGCGCAGAAGTCGAATTTGGTGGTGTTGATGTCTCGAGAACTGGAGATGGTGGATACTGGACTAAAGCAGTCAGCAATGGTGAGCTGATTGGATCGGATGCTGGAGGTGAGCTCACTGGAGGTTGCATTGAAACAATCTTCGACAACGATAGAGAAAGGAAGAAAGAAAAGGGAAGGTAGATGAGAGAGTAAATTGGAAAATGAAAAGAGTGGGTGAGTGGTTAAAAGGATGTTGTATTAAAATGGTTTTTGTATTAATTCTATACCAATTAATTTAATAATTTTTAATTAGCACCTGATATGTGAAATTTAAACTTAATCTCCTTATTTAGGAAAACTAGTCTTTAATTGTGGGTTTGTAGGTAATTTTCCCTTTTTGGGATCTCTTTCTTTATTTTAATCACATGTTTTAATAAAATAATATTACCTGTATATTGAAAAAAAATTATTCTTTTTTAACAACACGTTCTTCGAAAAAATCATTATTCCAAAATACATTTTTCTCAAAAAATGATTTTAATATAGCCCAAACAAGGGCTACATATAGCACCCATATTTCTTTTGAAATTACTTTTACCATTTTTTTATTCCGCAATTGCTTACTTTCTTAGAACTCACATAAACACAATCTAACACATGCTACCCCATGCACACACACAAAAATGACTACCACCACACCAACAACAACCAACTTAACACAACTTAGGATCGTACATGAGATTTTCGAAGCCTGAAACAAACTTTAGAAATATCGCCCCCAAATTGTAGTCTTTTTTTAAAAAAAAAAATTTTGTAAGTTGTGCATTAAACTAAATTTTGATAAAACTTAATTGTAAAAAAAAATGAAAGGATTTTTATTTCAAGATAAAAAAGTGAAAAGTGAAAAAAAAAAATGGGTTTGAAAGTTTATGTTAGGTGTTAAGTGCAGGAATTCGCTGCGTACATAATAATAAATTTGAATCCAGATACTTATTTGAAATGATGAATTTCCAAATCTTTTGAATAGTTGAATTACATTACTTTCCAAAACTTCAAATCTGCAATTTTCTTACAATCGAATGATCCCAATCTCGATTACAATGGAAGGGGATTATTAGCCACAACTTAAGCGCCAATTTTTGTGAGTTTTCATGACAAAATAGTGATTATATTTTGGTAATATTTTCCGTACGAATTTCACCATTTTTCTTGCCATCATTCTCCCCCCAAATGCTAGACAAATAATTGGAGGTTAAAATGGAAGTTATGGAGAGTTGTAGATTTAAATTCTAAATTCAAACCACCTCCTCTAATCCTTTTGATATCTTATGGGTCTTATTACTCCACATGGGTGATTCACAAATCATAATTTTCAACATTTTCCACTCACACATGATGAGTTTGATTCGAACCAAAGTGACATTGAATATCACACTTTAGATCCTTTTCAAGTTCTATCTCACAAACATTCATAAGGCAAATAGATCGTATAACCAACAAGTAATATTGGAGTCAATGTTTTTAAATTTTTAATCAATGGTAATAAACTATAATTGTTTAACACGTTGATCTCATGGGCAGTCAAGGACATCTCTACTTGTCATTCTAAATGTAAATGGATAAGGATTTCAGGTAAGTAAACCTCATCTCATTTTCATGCGTACGTCATATGGTTAAATGTATAAACGTGTTATCTTAATTGTCCTTATGTGAACATGATGTTTGATTGTTATATTTTATGTCATAAATGTTTCGTACATATTTAGACATATCAATGTATCCATAAGCACATACGAAGTTTCAAGAAATAAAAGGTCTTCAAATGTAATAAGTCTAGCAATATTTTAGAAAGATATTATCCTGAATATTTTATTATAATGTGCATGTCTATGCCATAAAGTGTGAGTGGAAAATTGTGCGTCGGTAGTCGGCGCGCCCAATCAATGTTCAATGTTATTGTTAACCGCTTTGTGGTACACTCGGTATATTCGATCAGGTTCCAAATAAGATGGCCTACTACATTCTGATTGTCTATAGGCGATACAATAAGTGAACTCACCACATTAAAGTTAAGGGTTTAAAAAAAAAAATGAAAGAAAGGGGTTGTTAATAATTTGTGGGCTGCCTCACATGATTCTTGGCTTCATGGGCCTCTTTAAATTGGGCCAAATGCTCCACTGGGTTGCTGTGCCTTTTTAAGTATGATAAAAACGTGTTTTGTTAAAAATGCCTCTTTAAGAATTAAAAGTTAGCCGTACACGTGGCTAAGTCTCTGCCCTCTGATTGTTTGATTAAGATGGATACATACACACTAGGTCTTGGCTTTTTGACTATTATATAGGATTCCTTTTTTGAGTCTCTTCGTCTTGCTATCTGTCTTTCTCTCTGTCCTTCGTTTTGAGTGAAAACTAGGGTTTGGCTGCTATAGTGTGAAATTGATATTTGTGATTGATAATATTATGTTCTTTGTGTAGAGAAATGGTTGTTTTATACGATCTGTGAGAGTAATAGTAGTGTTGTGTTGTTGTGTTAAAGAGTCAAGAAAAAGTCGAAGAAATTTCCAATTTCTTCGTATATTTGTACACTGTTCTTGTTCGTTATTAATGGATCTGGAGCCTAATCTTGTGAGAGATGCTCACCGGGTGATTAGGTTGAAAAATCGAACATCCGGGGCCTTTTAAAAGGACAAAACATATCTGGTGTTAATTTCTTTAATTTTTCTGCAATTCTTTAAATTTTTCAGTAGATCGATCCTGAATGTTTTAAGTTTAAAACATAACAGTGGTATCAGAGCCGGTTTCTTGATCTTTAATTTCTCGTACTGAGTTTGGCGAGTTGAGTTGAATCGTAATTGAGTTCAATTGGTGTTCTGACTCGTACTGAGTTTGGCGAGTTAATCTGACTCGCTCCGGTTCCTTCTGAGTTGACCTGAGTTCTGGAAACACATTGATCTGTGCAGTGTGCATTGTAACCTGGCTCCATCCCTGGCTTAAGTATGATCAATCCTAAACTGAAATTCTAAAATTT
Organism: Olea europaea var. sylvestris; assembly: GCF_002742605.1. Lineage (NCBI taxonomy): Eukaryota > Viridiplantae > Streptophyta > Magnoliopsida > Lamiales > Oleaceae > Olea > Olea europaea. Next base: position 21,570,510 of record NC_036254.1, on the reverse strand, counting down.
TAGTATCATGGTATAATTCTGGACCCCCTCTTTCCAATTAGCCAGAGTTCTAGTTAATCTTGAAGCCTGTAAATTAGGTAGTTAAATTCAGAAAATAAATTGTTTTGTTATTTACCTTATTTGCCTGAATCACTCATACTGTATATTGTCATCATGTCCACTTCATATAAGTTAGACATAGAGACATGGAATGGCATTGGAGATTTCACTCTCTAGCGCCAGAAGATGAAAGTCCTCTTTCTGTAGCAAAGATGTGCTGCAGCCCTAGATGGGTCATGGGCTGTTGAAATTAGTGCATATAGGAGGAAAGAATTAGATGATATTGCATGGAGTACTATTTTTCTTCATCTATCAGACAATGTAATCAGAAAAGTAGGAGAAATTCCACTTCTGCAGAGGCAGACTCTTACAGTAGATATAATAACTGCAGCCCTTAGAAATATGGAACTTGAAATGAAAACTGAGTCAAAAGACTCTAAGTTTGGTGAAGGGCTATATATGAAAGAGAAATTGAATCAGAATAAGAAACAGATCCAGTACAACTTTAATTCAACAAAGAAAGGAAAATTTTAGAACAATAAAAATAAAGATAAGAACAAAAACCAAGTGAAACCAAAGAACCAGATCAGAAAATGCTATTACTGTGGCAAAACTGGACACTTAATAAAGAATTGCTTTAAGAAAATCTCAGCTACGAAAGATAAAAACAACACTGATGGTTCTGCAGCAGTGGCCTGCAATAATAAACCTGATATTCAGGGGGTTGTTCTTGTGAACACCCAAAGAAGGGATTCAAAAGAATGGATCCTAGACTCTGGTTGTACTTTCCATATGTGCCCCTCTAAAGAGTGATTTTCTGAGTTTGTTAATCTCAATGGAGGATAAATTCAGATGGGCAATGACATGAGTTGTCAAATAAAGGGTATTGGGAAGGTAAAATTGATGTTAACTGACAATTATATCCTTGACCTAGAAAATGTTAGATATGTTCCTAAACTGAAAAGGAATCTAATCTCCTTGGGAGAATTGGATGAAAAATACATCACAATACACAATGGTCTTCTGAGATTATCTTTAGGGGACATGTGTTATTTCCTCTTCAAAAATAAATGGCATCTACACTATTTTTGCTAAACCAGTAATAAGCCATTGTACCACAGCCTCAAATCATGTTTCTGATAAATCCTTAATTTGGCATAAAAGATTGGGGCACATTTAAGAGAAAGGTCTAATCATTTTAAACAAACTTGGATGTTTTGGAAGTGATAATATTGAAAAATTAGAGTTTTGTGAAAATTGTACTGCTGGAAAACAGAAAAGACTGCCTTTTAAAATTGGAATCCATAAATTCACTTCAATCTTGGATTACTTACATGCTAATCTATGGGGTCCAGCATCAGTAAATACACTTAGTGGATTTAGGTTTTATCTACTGATAGTAGATGATTTTTTAAGAAAAATATGGACTTTTCTCTTAAAACAAGAGTCTGATACTTTGCAGATTTTCAAACAATGGAAGTCTATGATTGAAAATCAAACGAACAACAAAATCAAAGTAATGAGGATTGATAATGGACTTGAATTTTGCAACTTTGAATTTAATTCATTTTGTAAAGAATTTGGAATTCTTAGACATAGAACTGTAACATACACACCTCGACAAAATGGAGTTGCTGAGAGAATGAATAGGACTCTTTTAAAAAAAGTTAGACGTATATTATACAGTTCTGGTCTTCCTAAGTTTTTCTGGGGTGAAACCCTAAATACTGTAACTTATCTAATAAATAGAAATCCATCCAGTGATATTGATTGTCAAGTCCCTGAAAAGTTGTGGTCTAGAAAAATACCTGAGTATAACAAACTCAAAGTGTTTGGAAGTGCTGCCTATTCTCATAAGAATGAAAGCAAACTTGAACCTAAATCCCAAAAATGTGTTTTCTTGGGATATGGGGAGGAAACAAAAGGTTATAGGCTGTGGGTTAAAGAACAAAATGATTTTAAATTCATAATAAGCAGACATGTAATCTTTAATGAAAATGACATGCCTTATATCAAATCTGGAGACCCTAAAACTCTTGAATATGCACCTGTTAAACAAACCATCATGGAAACTCAAACACAGAATGCTGTAAATCAAGATGATAATTTTGAGGTGGAGCTTGTTCAATCTGAAATAAGTAATGAGCATACTGAATCTGAAAATGAAATTGGAACATCAGATAATACTCTTATTGATTACCAGTTAACTAGAGATAGGGAAAGAAAAACCATAATTCCCTCGAGTAGTTTTAATAGTGAAGAATTTGTCACTCTATTTTCTGCTCTTGATTCTTTAAATTCAGAACCTACATCCTTTGATAAAGCTGTTAAATGTCCTGATTCTATGCTTTGGAAGAAAGCCATGAATGAGGAAATGGATTCACTTGTTAAAAATAAAACTTGAATTTTAGTCAATAGACCAAAATATCAAAAGTTGTATACTGTAAATGGATTTTTAATATAGAAAAAAGGAGACTCAAATTCAGAAAATAAGAGGTATAAGCCCAGACTAGTGGCCAAAGGTTTCACTTAAAGGGAAGGAGTGGATTACAATGAATATTTTCCCCAGTTGCCAAATATACTACAATCAGAATCCTATTGGCTCCATCTGCTCACTTTAATTGGGAATTAGAACAACTTGATGTTAAAATAGCATTTCTGAATGGTGACCTTGATGAGACTATATACATGAATCAGCCTGAATGATTTGAAGTAAAAGCTAGATTAGATAAAGTTTGCTTGTTAAAGAAATCACTTTATGGGCTTAAACAAGCCCCTAGGTAATAGTATTTGAAGTTTAATTCTTTTGTGCAAACTTTAGGCTTTGTGAAAAGCAACTATGATTCATGTTTGTTTTACAAAGGTTCAGGTGAAGCTGAATCTATATATCTTCTATTGTATGTTGATGATATGTTGCTTGCTTGTCATGATAAAACTAAGATTGAATTTGTTAAATCAAAGTTAAAACCTGAATTCGAAATGAAAGATTTAGGACAAGCTAAAAAAATCCTTGGAATGGAGATAGATAGAGACAGGAACAACCACATATTAATACTAAAACAAGGATCCTATGTGAAGAAAATTCTTGAAAAATTTTCTATGTTAGAATGTAAACCTGTCACTCTTCTAATTACTAATCATTTTAAGTTGTCAAATGAACAGTCACCTAAAACAGATGATGAACTAAGGAGAATGGAAAAAATACCTTATGCCAACACAGTAGGTTCCATAATGTACCTTATGGTTTGCACCATGCCTGACCTAGCACTTGGAATTAGTGTATTAAGTAGGTTTATGGCGAATCCTGGTGAGACTCATTGGCTTGCCATGCAATGGATGTTAAGATACTTGAAAGGATCATCTGATTTAGGATTAATGTATAAAAAGGACAATGAAAAGATAAAACTAAAAGGGTATACAGACTCAGATTTTGCTAGTGATTTAGATAAAAGAAGATATACTTCTTCTTATATTTTCACTTTTTGTGATGGCTGTATAAGTTGAAAGTCACAGTTGCAAAAATTAGTTGCCTTATCTTCTGCGGAAGCTGAATACATTGTAGCGTGTGATATTGTTAAAGAAAGCATTTGGCTTAGAGGCTTAATAAATGAAATTGGTTTTGCAAACAATTCTGTTAGTATATATACAGATAATCAAAGTGCTATACACCTTAGTAAAAACCCTGTATATCATGATCGAACTAAATATGTAGACATAAAATTTCATTTTGTACGAAATATGGTAGAAAAATGTTTGATCAAGTTGGTTAAGATTCCCACAGAATTTAATCCTGCTGATTTGGGCACTAAGATGTTGCCTCTGAATAAATTTAAGGATTGTTTGAAAATTCTGAATATCACATGATATTATAAATTCAGAACTTGTAATAACTTTTCTATTAATAAGGTTTAACTAATTTTTACTTTTTTAGGTACTTCGAGCAAATGAACTCAAGTTGATGTAGATTCTAGATCCATTAGTAAAGGCCAAGAATCAGTTCAGCAAGGTGGAAATTGTTAATAATTTGTGGGCTGCCTCACATGAGTCTTGGTTTCGTGGGCCTCTTTAAATTGGGCCAAATGCTCCACCGGGTTGCTGTGCATTTTCAAGTATGATAAAAACGTGTTTTGTTAAAAACGCCTCTTTAAGAATTAAAAGTTAGCCATACACGTGGCTAAGTCTCTGCCCTCTAATTGTTTGGATTAAGATGGATACATACACACTGGGTCTTGGCTTTTTGACTATTCTAGAGGATTCTTTTTTGAGTCTCTTCGTCTTGCTCTCTGTCTTTCTCTTTGTCCTTCGTTTTCTGAGTGAAAACTAGGGTTTGGCTGCTATAGTGTGAAATCAATCTTTGTGATTGATAATGTTTTGTTCTTTGTGTAGAGAAATGGTTGTTTTGTACGATCTGTGAGAGTAATAGTAGTGTTGTGTTGTTGTGTCAAAGAGTCAAGAAAAACTCAAAGAAATTTCCAATTTCTTCGTACATTTGTACACTGTTCTTGTTCGTTATTAATGGATCTGGAGCCTAATCTCATGAGAGATGCTCAACGGGTGATTATGTTGAAAAACTGAACACCCGGGCCCTTTTAAAAGGACAAAACATATCTGGTGTTAATTTCTTTAATTTTTCTGCAATTCTTTAATTTTTTCAGTAGATCGATCCTGAATGTTCTAAGTTTAAAACATAACAGGGGTTACAAATTAAAAAAATGCCTATTTTTGTTCTAAAGTAATTCCTAAGCATATATCATATGCATGAAGTTTGGTTACTGAGCATTGGCTTATTCCACATTATCTCTCTACAATTTCCTATGATGAAGGAAAGATGATTTGAGAAGAAAATTTGTGGTGAGGCGAACTCAGTATTATCATATTTGAATATTGAATTTGTTTTGTAAATAAAGTTAACATTTAATTTAATTGTCTTATGTTTTTATTAAGTATAAATCATTGCGATAAGTGAAAGTTAATAATTTTCTTATTATCTAATCTAACTACATATAAAAGAGGTGGTTTTGGTTACTGTTCACAAGCCGTTTAAGTCGGCTCACAAGCCAAATTTTGCATCGGCTCAGCTATTAGTTTTTCAATGGGGGAGGCGTTGGAACTTGGAAATATTAGAGAGTGTCTTCTTGGGTATAGAATATTCATTTGTTACTTTCTTTTTTCTTTCTTCCTCCTAGACTCAATAGACTGATCTGAAAATATCTTCTTCTATGTTCGGTTTTCATTTTCACGGCTGCCTTAGCCATCTTACAAACTGAACTGTCATGACTTTGTTGTCTTCTCCAATTGTCGGCACCACACTGCCCTTATACTATATACACAACCACCAGATTTAGCCTTCGAATCATCCATCGCACCCTCTAATCTATTTCAAAGTTTGGGTTTTCATTTTCACAGCTACCATTGCAATCTTACCTACACCAGACTATAGCAACTCCGATGTCTTCCCAAACCCCACTTCGATGCCTTCCTCCAATCACGGGTTTACCCGCCGTCGAATCATCCATCACACCCACTCCTCTATTTCACAGTTTGAAAAGCTATCCCCTTCTCCACACCCGTGGCCTGAACTGCTGCAATGACCTCAAATCCTCGTCCCAAAATAGAAAATGATGGCTACAATTGGAGGAAATATGGGCAGAGGCATGTAAACTGTAAAGGCGATGAGTGTCCAATAAGCAACTGATCTGGTGGTGCTGTTAATGATGTGTTTGCCATGTCTGGATTTGTTAAGTTCTCTGTGTTTTTGGTTTGATCTGTTGAAAATTACATCGATAATTGTGCATAATATATTTATAAAAACATACCATTAATTTGGGTGAAATCGAAATATAATTTCGACTTACCGAGATAGGATTTGAAAAGACAAAATAAGAATTTATCGAATCCGAATACCTGAATATGGATTCTTCCCTTTCAACTCATGATCGAAAGCAAGTAATTCTTTGGATCAAACCTTGCAGGATAAACATATAAATAACATTAATCATTTTCTAAAATCAAATCATAATAAAAAGAATCGGAAAATGAAGAAAGAAAATGCAAATGACGGATTTTTGGTCGAGGCAACTGTTGGACACTTTGTCCTTAAGATGAATTTGCCCCGCATCGGTGCTAACGGTTCTCCGACGATCATCTCCCAAGATACAACGACCACGTCGAGCCATAGGAGTATTCCAAATGACTTCGACCAGCGAACTCGAATGGAATTCCCTCTCTACCATGACCATGACCATGACCATGAATTTGATGCAAATGTTTTATGCAAAGCCAAAGTGTAAATTGGAATGGAATGATATGGTATCTATGACTTTTCTTGAATGAATAAGATCCAAATACATGGGGTCTATATATATATTAGTTGGAAATGTATGACAAAAGACACAACTATACCAAGAGACACATCTCTTGGAATTCATAATTATTGGATATTAATCATACTCATACTAAGAGTCATGATCTTTCATACAAAAAGCCACATTTTTCCTCCATATATTTCTAGAATATTCCACAATATTCTACTTGATTTTTCCAATAATTTCTAGTATTTAAGCGGTTTACATTTGGTTTAATTTCTCATTCACCAAATAACGAATTCCACTTAAATAGTCGTTTAAAATTGGTCACAACTAATTTTCGATAAAAAAAATTTCAACAATCCTCCACATGAATGAAAATTAACACAAATGTCTATGCAGACACTAGTAGAGAGAGCGAAAAAATACTGCATCAGGTAAGGTGACTTCTGGCTTTGAACCTTCCTTAATGAAATACCATCGAATTTACTAACTAATTGGTGAACGTGATGTTCTTAAACCATCAACCATTGGTGTAAACCAAGACAACAGTACTCACACAATGTCTCTCATAAATTGTTCATGGTTCTCATGACTTGGTTCATTTTGGCCCTGAACCCATCTTGGTTCTGTAAGTGTTTAGAGAATTCAAACCTTGAATAATTCTCATTGAAGCGGCCCCACTTCACACTTACATAGGTAATCTCCTATTAAGAGTATTATGTCCTACTCTACTTAACTTAATCAAAATATAGCAATCATTAAAAGTTTATCTTAACCTTCAACCACTTTGCAGAAAGCACTTTGGTATCATAGGAATGAGTTAGGAAATTAGTTTCCTAAGTGTTTCATGGAATCCTCATAACTTAGTTGTCCCTTTGAACCAAGATCTTGAGATCTCCAGTCAAGATGATAGGGTTACCATTATAAAGATCTTACTCAGTAGGTTTAATCTCATTGCCTTAGATGTGCAGTATACTTGATCTCTTGGTAAATATATATAAATGGATCCACAAGTTTACACTAATGAGATCAACGACGTACAAGAATATACTTACCATTACACGTGACTTAGTATCTTTTCAAATTTAACTAGCCAATGATTGATTCATTTGATAGATACACATTGTTACCAACTAAAAAATCCTCTCATGAAGCTACATGCTTCTCATTAGCTTTACTTAAAGCTTCATCAATTCCAAATAATGTTGAAGGACTTCTATCAAATCATTAAACTAATCTATGGTATTTACTAGTGGATTTCTTACATGGGTATTCAATATTATCATTAAAGCATTGCAATGCATTTTGAACTTTATGGATATTATCTAATATTCCAATTGTTCTTGTACATCCAAACAACCGTCATGATCGATTTTTATCCCATTTCATCCACTTTAGGACTTTCATCCTATTTCATCCACTTTAGACTTAGTGTATTTCATCCACTTTAGACTTAGTGTATATTATTGTATCACAATATCCTTTCAATACCACAGAATATCTTGTGAAATGTAATCCATATGTCATGGTATATTTCAAATACCTAAGGACCCCTGTCAATGCCACCTAATAATCATGGCCTAGATTACTCGTGAATCTACTAAGTTTATTCACAGCAAAAGCATTATCCGATTGAGTGCATCTTGTAATATACAGTAGAATGCTAATTAATTGTGAATATTTCAGTTGTGACACACTTTCATCCTTATTTTGACCAAGTGTAGACTTGTATCAATACTTCAAACTTTTAAATATTTTCTCTACATAATGAGACTAGGAAAGTAAAATTCCTTCCGATGTTCTAGAGATTTTTATCTCTAGTATTACATCTGCACACCCATGTCTTTCATGTCGTAATGTTTCATAAGCATTTTCTTGGCGTTTAGCACCACTTCGTGACTGTTGCCCATCACCAACATATTGTCTACATATAGGCACACAATCACATAGGCACCTGATGTATTAATTCACGTATACACACTTGTCACATTCATTTATTTTGAAATCATTTAACAACATCCTTTTGTCAAACATTTGGTGCCACTGCTTAGGAACTTGTTTCAACTATATAAGGACTCAGCAAAATTACAAACTTTATGGCTTTCACTTGGAGACACCTTCAGGTTGCTCTATATATATTTCTTCTTCTAACTCACCATTTAAGAATCCCGGTTTCACATCCATTTGGTGAATCTCAATGTTATGTATTACCACAGTTGCAATTAGTAATCTTATCAAAGTGATTCTAGTCATGGGTAAGTTGATAAGGAAGTCAAATCTTTCTTCCTACTTATATCCTTTGACAACCAATCTAGCCTTATATTTGCCAATGAATCCATCATGTTTTAATCCATTTACACCGTAAGGCTTATTTCCATGTATGAATGAATTTACGTTATGGAATCTATCTCACTATTAATAGCTTCCTTCCAATGCGGTGCTTCTAGAATAGACATGGATTCTTCAGAAGTCTTTGGGTAATTTTCTACCATATATGTTAGAAAATTCGAGTCAAACGAAGTGGACGTTCTAGCCCTCTTACTACGCCTTTTTTCCTCCTCATTTGAAGACCCAGTTGAAGTTTCATATGTTCTTACATTTTCATTGTCATTGCAAGGAAACATATTCTCAAAGAATATCGCATTCATTGACTCAATTATGGTACCTACGTATACATCTGATACTAATATTATTGGCATATTTAATAAATATGCAATCAATCGTATTGAGACCAATCTTTTTTTTGTTTAGGCTTATGAATCTCAACCTTTGCCAAACACCCCCGCACTTTTAAGTGTTGGTAGGAAAAAGATGACTACATTTCCATAACTTATATGGAGTCTCTTTCATTTTCTTGAGAAGTACAAAAAAGTATATCTTTACAATAAGTTGCCCCCCACAATTCCTAAATTAGAAATATATGTGCAAGTAGTAGTATTGCACTCACATGTCTTGAACTTTTTACAAAAGTTCTCGAGTATTTATGACAACCCCAACATTTTTTGGGTTAATTTTAACTTAGAGTTTATCAACTCTTTCATAGGTCAGTCATTTATCACTTAGATAACCTCCGAATCGAGTGCTTCTTGAAAATCCGAGTACTTTCAAAATAGTGGTCGTTGATTCACATAAATGAAAATCATTTTCCATTCAAAATTGTACTTCAATCAACCCTATTAATTTGACCATCCAAAGTAATCAAGGTCAAGGTCATCACATAGGCCAACAATGCTTTTAAAGCAAATACCAATTTAATTGGTTCTATGATTGAAGTCAAATTCAACAATGAAGAATACTAGACATCTTCAAATATGTGTAACTTTCTCATTTATGATATTTCACAAATAATATTATTCACGTCAAATAGTAAAGTACATCTCACCTTATTCACCATATTCACATTTGAATGAATTAATCAACCATAAGTTGACAAGTTGTGTTCTCAAAGTCACAACATTACAAAAGGATATATATCTTGGAATTAATCTTAGAATATTTCATAATATTCTTCACAATTTTTTCTCCATAAGATAGTTTTATCCTTTACAAATGAATGTTAATTTACAATTATTATTTTCAAGGATATCCGACATCGCTGCCAACTATAGATACCATTTGTGCTCTATAAGATATTTTCATATCCCAATAATTGGGCAAGCAATTTCCACTTAAAAATAATTATGACAAAACCACATTTTGTCGCACTCTTATGCAACTATAATTTTGCATAAGTCATCTCATTTAATTTCATAGAATTAATTGAGATTATCATCATTAATCAATATTTGTATAATTTTCAAACCAAAATCCATGGACATATACCAGATTTACAACTTCATACGGTATATGTCACTTATCGGATTGACGCATACTGTATATGCAACTTACCATATATGTGACTTACCGTATATGGAAGCTTACCAACTTATCGTATTTGGCAGCCTACCGTATATGGAAGCCTACCTTATTTGGCAGCTATGAAATGAACGTACATAATTTTCCATACTCACAGAACATCAAGAGACTATTATCTACATCACAAATCTGGATTTGAATGTTTCACAGTAGCATTAGAAAAATTAGGCAACATCCTAATGCAAAAGTGGCCTCGTGATACATACTCACATGTAAGACAGATTTTAATTCTCTTACTCATAAATCACTAATTATTTGAATTTCTCATCAGTGGACTTCCTTTGCAAATTATATATATTAAGCAATAACCATCACATGCATAAGGATAAACTACACATGGAAAGATGAAGGAAACTGGAGTTGAATTTGAACAGTCATCATGGCCAACTTAAATGTTCTCGTTTCACTTTTGAAACTTCCACCAATTAACTGAAAAAGAAAACTAAATTATTTATTATGAATTGACATGATCAATATCAATAAATATGGCTTTGATAATTTCCAATAGCAAATTCATTAGAAATGGATTTAAAGCAGAAACATTTGTTATGGATTTTCAATTTTCTTCTTCATTCCACGCATAGGTTTATTGCCTTTTGAACAACATCTATCCAACATTTTCTAAACTCAATTTCAAATCTAAATTATTTTGCATGCAATTATTCCAATCATGCAAAGACTTATGCAAATATACGATTGACACATGGAGTGTAATTAGGAACAGACGGCAGCCATGCATTTTATAATTTATTTACATCTTTCCATAAACTTCCAATGCAATAATTTACTTTCTATCATATTATAAATAAATGGACGGCATAATACAATAGTCGGTAATTACAACATGATTAAGTTCACAACTTAATGATTTTTTCGAAACTCAACAGGCATCGGTTCACATGCGAAATTAGAATTGGAGGAGACAACCCGTAAGATGCATTACAATAAACTGTTTTCATCCCAAATAAATTTCATTTATTTGAATACGTAATTTATCAAATTCCCGAACGTAAAATAAAAGAATGTGCACTCAGAGACTTATGGACATAATATTTAGTTTTGCACAAGGCCCAATCAAAATTCCTCACTCACAAAACACTCATTGAGTTAAAGGTCCCAGTACATTGTTCAGAGATATAACCGACCAGCCGGTCCAGATTACAACGGTTTAAAATGATGTCGTGCACAGTGCTAGTTGAACATGCATAAATTCTAATACGTGATACGGATATATATATCTCAATTTCTAACAGAATATTTTATGCACAACAACACAAAATTCATCTTAAGATTGTTGAAAATTACATCGATAATTGTGCATAATATATTTATAAAAACATACCATTAATTTGCGTGAAATCGAAATATAATTTCGACTTACCGAGATAGGATTTGAGAAGATAAAATAAGAATTTATTAAATTTGAATACTTGAATATGGATTCTTCCCTTTCAATTCATGGTCGAAAGCAAGTAATTCTTTGGATCAAACCTTGCAGGATAAACATATAAATAACGTTAATCATTTTTTGAAATCAAATCGTAATAAAAAGAATCAGAAAATGAAGAAAGAAGATGCAAATGACGAATTTTTGGTCGAGGCAAGTGTTGGACACTTTGTCCTTAAGATGAATTTGCCCCGCATCGGTGCTAACGGTTCTCCAACGATCATCTCCCAAGATACAACGACCACGTCGAGCCATAGGAGCACTCCAAATGACTTTGACCAGTGAACTTGAACAGAATTTCCTCTCTACCATGACCATGAATTTGATGCAAATGTTTTATGCAAAACCAAAGTGTAAATTGGAATGGAATGATATAGTATCTATAACTTTTCTTGAATGAATAAAATCCAAATACATGGGGTCTATATATATAGTAGTTGGAAATGTATGACAAAAGACACAACTATACCAAGAGACACATCTCTTAGAATTCATAATTATTGGACATTAATCATACTCATATCAAGAGTCATGATCTTTCATACGAAAAGCCACATTTTTCCTCCATATATTTCTAGAATATTTCACAATATTCTACACGATTTTTCCAATAATTTCTAGTATTTAAGCGGTTTGCATTTGGCTTAATTTCTCATTCACCAAATAACGAATTCCACTTAAATAATCATTTAAAATTGGTCACAACCAATTTTCGATAAAAAAATTCCAACATGATCTTGTTGGATTGAGAAATTTAGACTTTTATTGACTTTTTATGAGTTCATTTTGATGATTAATATTAGGTTTATGTAATGAGAAGATATGTATTATGACTTTTCGAAGATCAAAGTTGTAATTTTGAAAGTTACCTGCAATGCTTTTGGATTGTTAAGTATAAATGACTACAATATTTCTTGCTAACTAATTAGCTTTCCTTCTTTGGGATTCAGAAATGTATGGTGTATGCTTTCTTAGTTGTAGTTTTGTAGCAATTAGTGTAATTGTTAAGTTACGAAACCGGTGTTGGAAGCTGGGGGCAAAAGTAGAGTTTGAATGATGAGAAATGATTTTAGTTTATTACAAAATTATATTGGCTTGAAAATTTTTTGGATGAGTACTTAGCTTGACAAAAATTGTTTGTTGAAATTTGATGAGTTATTATAATCTTTTTACTTCCGTCGTTTTGCGTTCGTCCTTTGCGGAAATCCAAAAAAGTATAGTGCATGTTTTATGCAATAATTGGACAAGTAATGTCTGAGACCCATTAAACTTAACATCCTTCAATTTGGATTCCTAAACGTTCTTACAGGATGCAATTGGAAAGACTTCATCGGGAAATTATTTCACCCAAAAAAAGAAAAAAAAAAAAGAAGATGAAATTGCACATCAAAACATTCTGCGTGTAGTGTACAAGTATAAGATCAGTTTCATCATTTTGTAAACTGTGAGTTATTTATGCCAAGGAAAATAAAATTGCAAAAATTCATGTGACTAGACACAAGGAATCAGCCAATGAATTAGAATAAAAGATGACTGTTTAAATGATGAAGCATATGCTCGTGTATAAGTGTATAAATTGAGCTTTAGTTCCAAGTCTTAATGTCCATGCTATATTTGTTAACTGTAATGCATCTTGTTTCTTTCAATTCATATATTTAATATGTTACTTGTATGGATCCATTATCTCTTACACTTATTTGCTCTTAATGTTGAGAATTTGTGGTTGATTATTCAGTTAAGCGTGAAGCCAGAAAGTTCAGGCATCTCTTGTATATTATTGATGATAGGAAATCTTCAAAAAATAAAGAAAACGCCTTGTATGATTTTATCTAATCCATCATGATGTAGAGAAACTCCAAATAATATGTTCATTTGGTAGAGCAATGCTTAGAAAAGATGTGAAAGTATTTCTTTTGCAAGACCTTTTTATAGGTCTTCTATTCCTTTTATTTCTTTTAGATGTAAAGCATTCTTCGCCTTATTTGGTTGCCATTACAGTGCATGATAGTTCCATATGTTGCCTTCCAGATTTATGGCTCAATTGTAACTAATAATGGCATGAATGACTTGTTAAGACAGCAAATTTTACTTACTGTGCTTCTATACTTCACTCATCATCATGTATTAGAATATTCTTTCTGTCACATTTTTATCAAGCTTATCCCTATCACTTTAGGTGGAGGGATGATACTGTTTCCAAATTAGATAATGCTAATGCTAGATACAAATGTCCTTTGCCACATTCTTTTCTAATCTGCTATCCATTTTCTACCATGATGTTTGCATTTGTTTTCTGCTTTACTTATCTTCGCATATTTTTTTTTTTTGCAGGAACTCCCGTTGACTGTACATCTTTGGGAATTTCAAAAGCTCTCTTCCCATCAATACTTGATCTGGTAAGTATTCATTATGGAGATGTTTATACTATATAGTATATACTTTACGTCATACTCCTTATATGGGCTGAAACAGTGGTGGACGTTGAATAGCAATTTCTTTGCCAATTCGTTTGTGTCGTTTAAAGAGCAACAATTTATTGGCTACTATACTCTTCCACTTAAATCATTCAAACAATAAAGTGCTCTCATTACAGATCTTTTCATGTGCTTTTAATATGAAAGAATTGCTTACTCTTTATCTCTGATTTGGAGGTGATTATTGACATCAATATGGATAGTAACTGTCGTAATCATGTGTTAGTATAGCTTCATATTTGTGTGTGTGTCTATATCTATAATAATAATAATAATAATAATAATATCACAAGCTTATTTGCAAACAGATTAGTATTCTTTTATTGATCACAGTCTCTTATCTGTACTTGTACATCTTTCGACTGGACATCTTTTTGCAAATGCAGGGTATAATCAGGGATGGTAGGTGGTCCTCGGGAAGCTTTTTTCAATGGTGAACCATCTCTATCTATATCATATGACTGTTATGTATGTTAGAGAATAATTAATATAAATTTACATTCATGTTTCCATTAGATCCTGATAATAGTTCACATACTGTCGTACTTACATGTTCATTGCTTTCATATTCTTGGATATACATTCATGTGTTTGCATTTACGCATCTAGTTGGAGTGTCTTAGAAATCCTATCTAAATAGAGTTTGTGGGTAGTTTCTTAGGAGGTAAAATCATAGAAAGAGAATTTCATAGTACTTTATACAAGGTTAGTTCTCCCTATAAATTTAGAGCAAATACTTTCGTCTCATTTTTCTTTCTATAACTTTAGATTTACCACCTCTGGCTGTTTTCTAACAAGGCATTATGCATATGACTCTTAAATCATACTCAATTGATTAATAAATTATAACATTATTACTTACACTACATCACCCACTACACGTGCAACGCGCGTGCCTTCACTAGTGTTAAAGAAAAATCTAAATCATCTTTCCACATTTACGATTTTAGAGAAAAAGTGATAATACTTTCAATTCTTATTCTAGATTTGGGGATGTTAAAAAGGATAAGAGTGTATTGTTCTTTTTCATTACATTGGAAGCCTAGACGTCAAAATCGAGTGGGTTCTCATATTGATGGTGAACACCTGTAAATTCGTATATAAGTCTCAAATAGGATGAGTGATTGATCGGTACCATTCAACTCTTTTTCTAAAATATTTGTATCTTTAAGTAAGGAAAGGACAAAGAAACCCTATAATATTTGAACAAAGGCTTTAGTTATAAATAGCCACCTAGCGGCTAATAACACGATCCCTCAAGACATTTAAAGTTGGAGGAGAAGTTTTTCAAGTTAAAATAAAAAGGAAAGAAAAAAATGGTCAAGAGCCTGTGTAGTGCTGACGTTCTATGAACAAATGATTTGACTGATCGTATAAATGAGTTGATGCTTTACTCGTACAATCCACATGAACATATTGTGCGGTTATTGAATTGATTGTAATTTTTTTCTATATTTGAAAATCTCAATAGAGTACCGTCTACTTTTATTTGAAATCATTTTTAACGAGTCTATAAAATCGATCCAATATCATTCATTTGTTGATTTGATAGATGATATAAATGAGTTGATGCTTTACTGCACGATCCGCACGAACATACTGTGCGATTATTGAATTGATTGTAATTTTTTCTATCCATGAAAATCTAATTGGAGTACCGTCTACGTTTATTCAGAATCATTTTTAATGAGTCTATGAAATCGATCCCATATCATTCATTTGTTGATATGCTAACCGCTACCATCTTCGCTCCTAACAAATTATCCATACGACGGTGTGAGGTCACTTGTGATAAGACACATTTTATAGGCTTTTGGGGTAATGAAGTATTGTCATCACATAATCATCACAGCACTTTGGAACCTAGAATTGCAAACCGGATTGTGTCTGGCCTTAAATTTTGGTCGAGCCATGCCAAGACCACTGGATGTACAATTTTCATTTGCCCAACTTCTATTTAACTCATGCCTCCATCACGTGAGCTCGATGTCCGTAATGTACCAAAATGAATTAAATTAAAACATGTAAAAATGGACGAAATGTACCAAAATACATGAAACGTATAAGGTTGTGCAATATGTATCAAAGACATTAAAACTGAAAAAGTACGAAAAAGCAGAAAATATACTAAGCCCCTGTTTGTCATGCTTTACTTTATATTCTACCTCATTATTTTTTTTAACCACACATTGTTCGTTAAAATAATATTACAGACAGAATAAAAATTTTTCATTCTTTTTTAACCACACATTCTTCATCAATCATTATTTCATAATACATTTTTTCAAATTAATAGAGCTCAAACAGGGTCTAAGAGGGCCAATCCACCCAAAGGATCCTACACATGTAACACAAGTTTTGGAAAGAATGGATATCCAAAAATAAAATAAAAAATAAAAAGAAAAGAAATTGAGCACCTTGACCATGCAAATTAATGACACGTGTAAACGTATGTTGTGCATATATATATATATATACACACACACACACTCGTGTGCTGATATATATTCACACTCGTGTGTCGACACGTGCATTAAATCAACCTACAACTGGCATTGGGCCACTCCTATTCAGCTACGAAAAAAACAAAATCCAAAAGATAATTGCATAAAACTTCATGTTATCACTAACAACTAACAAGTAAGGTCAACTTAATAATATTTAATATTGCAATTTAAATTTTTTTAATCACTTTCTTATTCATAAACCTATAGTATGTTAATTGATTCTTCGTCCAGACACATTAAGTTAAAGACGAGTTGTGATCTCAATACTAAAATATGTTTTAACTTCAAAAAACTCAATCTAGATGAGTTGAAGTGAACAAGTTTACGAAGCGCTTAATAAATTTTTGTTCATTGCACCAATTGAATATTACTTACGAAACACGTGCTCTCAAGTCATGTGCATATGACTAGATTTATTTGGTTGAGTTACTTGATTGGATTACGACTCCTCTATATAATATGAGAAGAAAAGATTAAGAAATTAGTAGGGTCTTCATATCTTTGGCACTTGCAATCATTGACTTAGTCAAATCTCACAAAAGGTTACTCCGTCTTGTTTGGTTTTTATAAAAATTAGTTTTTTAATAGATTTTGACAAAATCTGATGAAATAAATGATTAAAAAAGTAAACAAAAGTTGTGAATCTTATAAAAATAATAAAAGGAATTTTGACTTTTGCAAATGAGATTTATGAAAAAAGTGATTTTTATTTGTATAATTCAAATAGTCCTATAAGTATGCATCATGAATAGATGTTGGCCCCTAATAACATTGACAAGGCAAACAAACAATCAAGTGAAACTTAATCTCTAAGGTACCAAATTCGTGTCATAAATATTTATGACACAAAGATAGGTGTAAAGTGAATTACATTGGCCACGATCATGTGCTCGAACTCCATATACGTGTGAATGTATACAATAATTTTTTTGATCTGGCCCACTTTTACACTTCTATATGAAGGATTGCAAATACCTTCATCTTTCAAATATTTTTATATTATAAAATTCTTTAGGTAGCATATATTATGACATTCTTTGTGTTCGATTTTACATCTTCTGCAATTTACATTTTTTTGAGTTTTTGTGTTAAATTTGTTTTCGAAAAATTATCTGGGACCAACAACGTTTAGAGAGTTGCTTAGATTAGGAATTAAATTTAAAATGAAGCTCAATTAGGGACGCACCCCCAACAATTTAGTTTAAGAACAAAGTTGGAAACCTCCAATTTCAGATTTAAGAACTTCGTAAAGATATTACTATTTGATTCATTAGAAATATTATAAAATTGTTATGAAACATTATTTTTCTACCATTTTAAGGCCAGAGTAAGGAAAAAAGAGTCATACCTAAACCACCGTCGAATACAATTAATGAACACCGTTAACAATGTCCCAATGGGCATGGTGCAGTAGTAAAGCATGATAGTTCTATATGGAGCATCGACGGTTTCAATCCCCGCGGCAGTTGAAATGCAACATTCATGTTGAAAAGCAAAGTTATGGTGCACTTTGTCGCCCCTCTGTAAATCCTGTCCGCATGTTATAAAGAGAGGTCTACAGGGTGGAAAATCACATTCCAAATGTCCAACCCAAACGTGTATAAGTTGTGACGGCATCCGGATTTATTTGGGCGACGAATCAAGGGGGAAGGCCGCTGCTCTTCAGGATTAGTCGGGTGAAGGTTGAACACCTGAATTAAAAAAAAAAAAAAAAAAAAAAAAAAAAAGAGGAACGCCGCTAACAATAAATAAAGAAAGATCGTGAAACTAGAGATGGTTGAATTGTAAAATTAAATTGGTTATGATTGAAATTAGGCATTTTATATTTTTCAGTTCGTGAAAAATTAGAGATGTTGAGATAAATTTAATTAAATTTCTACGTGAAATATTTCATTTGTTGTAAAAAAATGTTGCTAGTTAGCGTGATTTTGAGTGATTTTGTAATGAAATGCAATAAAATAAGGGCTTGGGGTGATTTTTTTTAATGATCTCATGATTCTTCAAATGTTATTGAAATATGATACCATGCCTAATTTTCACATAACATGTAGGCACTCTCTAACGTGCTCATATTGGTCGTATGCTAATGTTATAGACAAGTTAGATTGCAACCATCTTATCGAAAAAATTGGGTAAAAACTATTGTTTCGAGTCCATGGATTGTTGACATTGAAAAACAGGGAAAAAGATGGGAGTACAAGGACCTGCTTCACAGGTCTCTGCTAGGTGAGAGAGGAGATGGGGGCGGGCCCCACCTTTTTTTAATGTTTGTGGGACCCGACCCCTATAGTGAGGGGCCTGACAGCCCCTGTCAACCAAACTCCTATACGTGGAGCTCGGTCCGAAAAACAATTAGGTGTACTGCGCGAAGTAATTGTTGCCACACACCTTAGGATATCCTCGTCTTCCTTCATCCATTTCAAAAGGAAGTTATTTTTTCCATTTTAACTTTACCTAGTTGAATCAGCTATTAGAATATCGCTTTTATACGGAGTGAGTCACTGAAATCTAACTTCCCAATGAAATGCACTTACGTGTCTTTTTATAGAAAGGATATTGTACATGTCTGGCCCCCAGGGCATAATTCAGTGGTGCAAAAGACAGGAGTAAGGTAGTTTCTGTTGGGAATCTACTTATACATGCAAAGCGGAATTTAAAATAATTTTCGATTCCCATCAAGAATCGCCTTTGTGTTTAGATAGAAATTGTGATAAGATTGTACCTTTTCCAGATCTGCAAACTTCTTTGCTTTTCTTTCAGTTCCATCAGCCTTGATTTGCCACCATAACTGTCCAATTGTCCAACCTCCAACGGTGATCCACACAAAAAATAAGGTTGCAGCTTCTAGGGTTTTCTCTTGTGCCAACAAGAATAATGAAAACCATATGGACCTCAAACCCTAGCTATGTATTTATATAAACCCAAACGGATTCGATCCGGTTCGGTCCAATATTTAATTAATCCAATTAATTAAACCCGGTCCGTGAATTAATTAATCCAATTAATTAATTCGGGAATATAAATAATAAGTTCAATTAATTAATTTATCCAACGATTGTTAAATTAACCAATTGACAATTTGCAATCTTCCAATTCTCTTTTGTGTGCGACCCATTAGGTTTCCGACAACGATGCCTAACGACGTGAAATATTATTTTGATCTAATCAAAATTGATAAATTAAAACACCCTTTTAATTTATTGTCAATTCACACTCGCCGTCCCTGATTGACATCTAGCAATGTGTCAGGGCAATACATGTGATGGAAAATGTCATGTGGTATGACAAAATCAAATTCGTTCGTTTACCGTGAAATTATAATCCCTTCATCAATATGATCCGATCAATTACGAGATATGGAATTGTGTCAATCTCGATCATCGATCATATCTTTCACTCCACTATTAAGTCAATATTAGTCGAAAACTCCTTTTCGACTTATGAGTACACCTTGGCCAAGGATTTCGTTATCGACTTAATTTAATGAAACGCAGATCATAATCTCTTACTGTCTAAGAGTGACGAATCATTTATTAATCAATCACAACCTTCATACGATTCTTGACGTACCCGAACGATGTCGTATTAGCGACCCTTTTCAGAGCAACATCCAACACCGCCAAAATATGACTGTCCTCATATAAGGTACCATGACGACTTCAAGTCAAAGGACAAATTCCACTACCGAACGTTAGAGATTAACCACTGACACTCAGATAGTTATCCATGTGGAATCTCTCGATGGGTCTCCAATGTTTTGTTCTATAACAAAACATCCACGTGTTCATTTAAGTGTCACCACACTTTAACTTGTAAGATCAGCTACTTACTTCACAAGTAAGAAATGCCACACGTGATGGTCTATCCATAATAACGATATCCGTATCTCGTTATTACTTACGACCACGGATGATTTAAGATTCAATCAGATGTAATTTGTATCTCACAATCACAACTCCTTGTGATTAACAAATTACAAATATTTGAATCTACGGACTCTATTATTTATTTAATTGTCTATTAATTAAATAATAGATCTGTCATTTAATTGCATTAATTATATATAAAAGTATTTATGTCCAAAGTTGATTGGACCTAGGGCATAATACTTACAAACTCCCACTTGCACTAGATCCAATTACTTATGTATCAAATATCATAAGTCTACATGACGATCATGTTTATACTACGACAACTCTTTGTCAGTAGATCTGCAATATTATTAAATGTGAGAATTTGCTCTTCTCTTTGCGTCATTTCTATGTATTATCTCTGTAATAAGATTATACCGCCTTAATACATGTTTGGATCATTGATGAGACCTTAGTTCCTTTACTTTCACAATGGCTATATTGTTATCACAGTACTATTGTATGTGATCAACAATATCAGGAACCACTCCAAGTTCATTTATGAATATCATGATCCATATTGCAACTCTTTGCTACTTCTTAAGTATCCATGTATTAGGTTTCTACTATTGAATCAACAGTTGCTTCACGTTTGGAACCTTTCCAACATACCGCTTAAGAGTAAACCAGTTTCTCCATATGAAATCTTCTCAAGATTTCATCTATGTAAATTAGGATAAGTTAAGCAATCTTCTAAATCTACCTCTATAAATCAAGTTGCTTATCCCATTTCGTTTATGAATAAATCCTTTAACAACAATTATTTCAACTATTGAAACATAGGGATATCGTTTTCTATAATATTAGGAATACGATAATGCTCCCACTATCTTCTTGTAAATACACAATTCGTCTTCAAATTTGATAAAATCAAACGCTTTGACTTTTCTATCAAATCGAAGATTTCAGCTCCATAGAGACTTATCTTAACCTTTAGTTACGATATGCAACTGTTGCAAATAAAACTCGAATGGACTTCAGCAAGGTTACAGGAAAAAAGTTTCACCAAGGTCAACACTTAACCTTTGTTTCTAGCCTAGCTTTGTATATATGGATATCCACTTCCATATCGACATTTCCCTTGTAAACTATTTATAAAACCTTATGGGTTTTATTCCATCAGGAGGCTTAACCAAGGTCTAAACCTTGTTCACATACGCCGCGTTCATCTCGAGTATCATGGCCTCATGCTGTCTCTTTTAAGTCAACACTTGACTTTATTTTGTTGCAACTAGCAAGTTCATTATCCTGGATCACTAATACCTGATTAATGATCATGAATTCACACCTTCTTGAAGGTCGAATGATCCTATTAAATTCACATAGAGCTGTCATGTCCTCAGGAGTTTTTACTTCCTGATCCAAAGTATGTTACATATCAGATATGGGATCAAACTCGGATTTATCTACTTGGTTAACTATATCTGTGGACTCTTGAACTCTTTCAAAATTCTATTTTACTCCCACTGTCCTTTCCTAGAGTAAACATTTTCTCTAAAAAGATGATATGTCGTGAGACGAAGACTTTCTTCATAATAGAATTTATATTCAAATGTCTCCTTTGAATATCCCACAAATATATATTTATCGGATTTAATCTCAAACTTATCCGATTTAAGACGCTTCAAATAAGCGTCATTGCCCCAAGATTTCATATAAGATAAATTGGGACTATTGCCTTTCCATAACTCATATGGAGTTTTGTTAACCAATTTTGATGGGACATGATTTAGTGTGTTGCACACTACAATCAATGCATGACCTAAAACAATTTTGGAAGATTTGCATAGCTTGTTATTAATTGCATTATATCTAATAATTAACGATTCCTCCTTTTAGATACACCACCTTGCTGCAGTATATATGAAGGAGTCCACTGCAAGAGAATCTCATTCTCTCTTAAATAATCTAGATTTTATCTTTAAGATACTCTCACTTGATCGAATTTTAATGTGAGGGTATCTTTACCTATTTGTTTCTCTAATTCTAGTGTGAATCCCTTGAACTTTTCAAGAGTTTCATGTTTGAGTTTTTCATCAAGTATACATGATCATTGATGAAATAAGAGAAACATTACCTGATATCGTTTGACATGAGTCCATATGCATCACTATGCATTAGACCAATAATTATGCTAACCTTTCTTCTTTTCAAGTAAAAGAAGATTTGGTCATTGTGCCAGACATGCATAATTCTTACTTGTCAAAATCAATTAATCCCAAGTATACATCTTTATGTAACTTTGGAATTACATTGTCTGTCATGCTAGATTTTGGTAATAATTAGATTATAGTATTTATGCCTTATAATTTCTATACTTATTATAGAATCTTTAGTATTAAAGAATATAAATGTCATTTTATAATTTATCATAGCCATTAGGATCTTTAACAAGATAAACAAGAACAACAATTGTCCTTAATATTAAAATAGTTCATGTCCGAACATGAAATTCATTTTAATGTTCCAGCTATAGTTGGCATAAAACGACATTTCTCTAATTCCAATACTAAACCAAAAGGCAATGGTAAGAAGTATATTCATACAGGTAATGTAGCAACCTTTGCTCATCTCCAACGTGTATGTCAACTTCTCCCTTTCGCAGTGGTCTACTTCTTTTTAGTTTCTCCATATTTGTATAAATATGAGATTTACATCTGGTATAAAATACCTAAAAAACTCGTGAAGTAGACGTAAGTCACGCAATATTCCTTCCAATGACCTTTCATTCTATAATGAAACCAAGGGTCATTAGATTTGGTATTTGTCCTTCGCTTATACAGTCTTAACCATATTGGGTGCTTTCACAAAGCCCTTTTAGACTTCCTCTTAATATCTTTAGAGGAATCAATGGTTTGCCCACTACCAGCTTTGATAAAGGGGTTAACAGTCCTAAGCATGTTAAGCAACTCAATATTTTTGCATTCGAACTTATTCACGTTAAATTCATAATTAGTTGTGAATAGCTTTAGCTGACAGAGATTACAGAACCAAGTCACTACTTAGTTCATAGTTCATGATTGAACACAGTTGAGACATTTCTCAACGTCAATCATCTTCAGTGTCTAAGCATCGATTGAAGATTACTCTGTCATTTTGCACCGGTATAGTTGTTTGGAAGTCTCATATCCTTCCACACATGATTATTATCATACAACTCTTTGTAATGAAGAATTATGTGTTAACATCTATACTCTCAAGTTGCTTTTGTAACTCAGTGACATAGTTGCAAGTATCACATACGTTGCAGTACTATTATTATCACTGCGTTTACTATAGTAGCCACATCTTCTTTAATCGAGTCATCAGCAGGTGTCTCTGGAAGGGGCTACTCAAGGACGTGACCAATTTCTCATGCATAAGAACAATTCTCAAATTGCAGTGTCAATTAAAAAAATATAGTTTAGTTGTTGGCATCTAGTATGCCATTCAAAACATATGGTTACTCAAATTCAATATAAATGTAAATGGCGAAAAGGAAAAGAATAAAATATATAAAATACATTAATTAATTTAACATGGACTTTTATTAAATTAATTATGCTCCCACTGTTTAAATAAAATTTATGACCCTCTCACATAAATTTATGGAGTCCATGCTTGACTCCCAGTGGGCTGAGATCCCATCTATTATATTAAGACTTTGAGTGTACTCAACAAGCCCTAATATAATATTTGGGTAGATACTATTATCAATTGTATCTCCATATAACTCTCATATCATTAAGCTGACAACTCTTTGTTTTCACGCATCTTATGTGTTAGCTTAACATGCCTCTAAAATTTATCTCCTTGAGTGTACTCAACAAAAGATAAATTTTAATTAAGTCAAACCCATCATTCAGAAATATCAAATATTTCATAGTGTCAAACATATCCCTAATGGACCAGCTTTGAGTGTACTCAACAAGTTGAGACGATTTGGGACTCTGATTTTTCACTATAATGATGGAAGGCGATTACAAATGTGATTTAATATTTTATGGAGGAATTTTGCATTCATGAGTCTCATCAACATCAATACGATCATATATATATTATTATTATACGTCTACTATGCAAATAAATAAATAAATATATATATATATATATAACATAATATAATAGTGTAGACGATAATGGACTTTTACTATATAGTTTTCCCGAGCCATAAGGAAGACTAGTTGGTCAATTCCTAGAGGGTATGGCATTGAACAGTGTCAATGCACCATCTCCATGGTCTCCACCTCTTCTTGTCTCTTCAATTAGTCCAATTTCAACATGTATCCTATACTAGTTGGCACGCAGGCCTAAATGAAATTGGACTCGCAGCCCCATAGTAACAATAATAATAATGGACTCGCAGGGCCAAAATAATAACAGTAATAACGGGCTCGCAGGCCCATAAAACGACAAAAATAAAAATTAACCATTCAACACATCCATATGGTCGAGTCCATAATCGTCCACTAATAATATATTAATCACATAAATGTATACCTATATAATATCTAATATTATATCCTAAAATGTTTCAAGTTTCTAGCAATTAAAATCGTCTAAACTCTTTTAGACTAATGGATCGGAATAATTAAATAATCAATTAATCATATTAATCAATTATTTAATTAGAGTGCATGTTTAATTAAAATCAAATTTTAATTAAATACCGAATTAGAGTCCAATTCTAATTCGACAATTATAGGGCGGGATAATTTAATTAAAATCAAATCTTAATTAAATATCAAATTAGAATCAAACTCTAATTTCAAAAATATAAGGGCGAATCAATTTAATCAAAATCAAATTTTAATTAAATGGTAAAATTAGAGTCCAGCTCTAAATCTAAGATTTTAGGGCGAACCTGATTAATTAAAATCAAATTTTAATTAAAAATCAAATTAGAGTCTAACTCCAATTTAAAGAAAAATTTAGGGCGAAACAATTTAATTAAAATCAAATTTTAATTAAATGTCAAACTAGAATCCAATTCTAATTTCTAAAATATCTTCGGGTAAAAATTAATTAAAATCGAATTTTAATTAAATCCTAAATTAGAGTCCAACTCTAATTTAAATTGAATCAATATTTTAAATTAGGATAACACTTCTAAATAAAATAAAATTCAATTGGGGTCAAAGTTTAATATTTAAGTCAAAATCCAATTTTAACGAAAATATAAAATGTCGTCAATTTTAAATAAAATTTTAATTCGGGTCAAATTAAAATAATAGGTCAAACCCATTAAAACACAATTTAAAACCATTTAAAAATACAAATTCAAAATAATTTTGAGATTTGCAAATTTGACCCATTTACAAATTATCAATAGGGCCCTCGAGATTTGAAATTTGCATAACAGCCCTTTATTCAAAATTTGCACAAAACGCCTTATCGAAATTGCAAGGAGGAGCCCCTCATTTCTCAAATCATAAGAAGAAGAACCCCGCCTCTTATTATTTAAAAATTTGACCCCTGAAATTGAAATTGCAGATGGGGACCTCAAATTACTCTTGAAGCCCCCGTCCCCAATTCAAAACCTGAAAAACCCTAACCAATTTTTTTTTTTTTTTCTTTCGTTTCTCTTGGCCTCCCCTTCTCATTCAACCCTCGGCAGCAGGCGCTGCAGCTGCTGCCATTTCGGTGCAGCCCACGCCTGTGCAGCGGCTAGTGCCGCTGTCGGTTGCCCAATGCCAGCGACAACTATTGTCGCCGGCCAGTCCCCTTCTCCTCTAATTTTTTTGATTTTTTATTTTTAAATTTTTTTTCGAATCAGAATCAGAAATATGAAAATCGAATTTTCATTAATCGCTAGAAACAAGAAAAAATATAACGATCGACTATTGACTGCACAAATATGTTGAACAATTTCTAACAAATACAAAGTATGCTCTGATACTACTGTTGGGAATCTACTTATACATGCACAGCGGAATTTAAAATAATTTTCGATTCCCACCAAGAATCGCATTTGTATTTAGATAGAAATTGTGATAAGATTGTACATTTTCAAGATTTGCAAACTTCTTTGCTTTGCTTTCAGTTCCATCAACCTTGATTTGCCACCACAGCTGTTCAATTGTCCAGCCTCCAACGGTGATCCACACAGAGAATAAGGTTGCAGCTTCCAGGGTTTTCTCTTGTGCCAGCAAGAATAATGAAAACCATATGGACCTCAAATCCTAGTTATGTATTTATATAAACCCAAATGGACTCGATCCGATGCAGTCCAATATTTAATTAATTCAATTAATTAAACCCGGTCCGTGAATTAATTAATCCAATTAATTAATTCGGAAATATAAATAATAAATCCAATTAATTAATTTATCCAACGATTGTTAAATTAATCAATTGGCAATTTGCAATCTTCCAATTCTCTTTTGTGTGCGACCCATTAGGTTCCCGACAACGATGCCTAACGACGTGAAATATTATTTTGATCTAATCAAAATTGATAAATTAAAATACCCTTTTAATTTATTGTCAATTCACACTCGCCGTCCCTGATTGACATCTAGCAATGTGTCAGGGAATACATGTGACGAGAAATGTCACGTGGTATGACAAAATCAAATTCGTTCGTTTACCGTGAAATTATAATCCCTTCGTCAATATGATCCGATCAATTACGAGATATGGAATTGTGTCAATCTCGATTATCGATCATATCTTTCACTCCACTATTAAGTCAATATTAGTCGAAAACTCCTTTTCGACTTATGAGTACACCTTAGCCAAGGATTTCGTTATCGACTTAATTGAATGAAACGCAGATCATAATCTCTTACTATCTAAGAGTGACGAATCATTTATTGATCAATCACAACCTTCATACGATTCTTGACGTACCCGAACGATGTCGTATTAGCGGCCCTTTTCAGAGCAACATCCAACACCGCCAAAATATGACTGTCCTCATATAAGGTACCATGACGACCTCAAGTCAAAGGACCAATTCCACTACCGAACGTTAGAGATTAACCACTGACACTCAGATAGTTATCCATGTGGAATCTCTCGACGGGTCTCCAATGTTTTGTTCTATAACAAACATCCACGTGTTCATTTAAGTGTCACCACACTTTAACTTGCGAGATCAGCTACTTACTTCACAAGTAAGAAATGTCACACGTGATCGTCTATCCGTAATAACGATATTCGTATCTCGTTATTACTTACGACCACGGATGATTTAAGATTCAATCAGATGTAATTTGTATCTCACAATCACAACTCCTTGTGATTAATAAATTACAAATATTTGAATTTACGGACTCTATTATTTATTTAATTGTCTATTAATTAAATAATAGATCTGCCATTTAATTGCATTAATTATATATAAAAGTATTTATGTCCAAAGTTGATTGGACTTAGGACATAATACTTACAGTTTCAGCTTTATTGATAGCCGCAGTGCGAGAGTTCGATTCCTGATATATGGAATTGGACTTTTTGTGGACAACGATATACAGGCAAGCTCTTGTTTCCTAATCTGTTAAGACACATCCCTTGATTTTTTACCTATCTCACAACGCTCCAGGGGCGAGGCGATGGGGCCCGTAAAGTTGGGGTTCAACTTTTTTTTATTTTTATTTTTATTTATTTATATTGTACATGTCTCTATCTTTTAATCAATTATCTCGTCTTATCAAATACGACGGAAGTATAAAAAGGAGAATGATTCTAAAATTTGCTGAGACAGAAATCTATTGAAATATGACATCATCGGCAGACGAATGGTACTGTCCAAATTAGCAGTAGCACTCAATCTACCCAATAGAATCAAACGACGCGGATTTAGAAATTTACTGAGATTATTTTGTTAAAACTTTTTGACTTCATTTTTCTTCTCCTAAACTCTCAATCATTAGTCAAGAATAATATATATTTTTAACATATGACTCATTTGGAATTTTGAATTGGTCAGCACATGCACCTTCCACTCTTTCTAGATGTACTAGAAACGCAATAGTTTTAGGGCGTGTTTGCTTCATCAATATAAATTTGACTTATAAGTAACGAATTTGTAGAAGGGCAATTTAAATAAATAAATATATCGAATAAGTAACAGTTTATTTTAGAATAAGTGTCCTAAAATCTAATTCCCGCTTTACTATATAATGCTTTTACTTCATGTTCAAGATACGTCACTTCGATGAATAACTAGTGAGGTAGGATAATTTTTATAAATTATATTTAGATCTTGTTTGGTGGAAATCAGAATCAAATATTCATTAGATTTCGATTAAAGTTGATAAAATGTGTAATTGAAAATTATAATCTCATAAAATAAGTGTAAAATTAATTGTTGACTTTAGCTCAAGTTAAAATCTTGATTTTAATCATTACCAAAAAGGAGCTTAATATTTCACATAAGAGAGAATTAAACAAAATTAATGAAATTATCAATGACAAAAACGTAACGATTATCATTTCGATTCAACATATCAAACGTGTCATTAATCCTTAAACTGGATAAGAAGACGTCATTTATCATCCACTCTTGTTATGTGACCCTTCTAGTCCAAGTTTAAGATACTCTACTCCGATAAATCATAAAATATTAGACAACCTTTTCAAGTCGTATTAAATTTGTGGTATTAAAAAAAAAATGAAAAGGAAAAGGATAGTTTGGTTCAATTTAAGCCACGAGAGACAGAGGAACAGTACTTTGAGGGAGTTTGAATTGGTCAGCATTTGAATTCCCTCACTATACACTTCCCCTATGACCGTTGACCGGTCCAAGCACCAAAAAAACTCGGTTTCTCAGTCAAATTCAACTATCCGACCATTTTTTCCACATCACTTTCTTCCCACAATCAATCCCAAAAGGTGTCTTTAAATCTAAATGCTCCACTGTCTACTTAATCAGCATCACCCATAGCCAAGTTTTTCACCATATTCAAGTAGTTCAAGAAAGTCACTAAATTCTTGATATCGAGAACGAGAACCCTATCCCTCGATTAGATTCAGCATTTTGCACGAATGGAATGAATGAATATTTTTCCGGCACAATCATAGCTACCCTTTAGAAGATTCGACTACGCCAAAACGCAACGCTCTTTTGTGGAACAATCAACCAAAATGGAAAGCACTCGGACATGGGAACACCAGATGCTGATTAACGAACTCACTCAAGGAATGGAGAAAGCTAAACAGCTTCGGTTTCACTTGTGCATGACTTCCCCTTCCAAAGCCCAGGACTTGCTTCTGCAAAAGATACTTTCTTCTTACGAGAAAGCTCTATTGATTCTTAAGTGGAGTAGATCAACAGGACAAGTCCAATTAGGTGCACCAACATCCGGTGCACCAGAGTCCTCCATATCTGTCGATGGAAGTCCACGAAGTGATGAATTGAACAAGAATTCCAGGGAACATCAAGAACACAGAGAAACATCAAAGAAGAGGTATATTTACTTTTTAAGTTGATCACGATTCGAGATACACAATTTTTCCATACCAAATTCTGGGAATTTTCCTCCAAAGTAATATGTTTCTTGATTGGTTTATATTTGCAGAAAAATGTTACCCACATGGACAGAGCAAGTGAGTGTTGCCTCTGAAAATGGACTTGAAGGACCTACTGATGATGGATATAGTTGGAGAAAATATGGACAGAAAGACATTCTGGGAGCTAAATATCCCAGGTTTGTTGTCTTATCCTAACATTAAAGAAAAAATTAAACTAAAAAATATGAAAGAATTTATTACATATCTGATAAAAAGATCATGCGGATTCAATCTAATACAAGTCTATATATGTTTGCAGAAGCTATTACAGATGCACATACCGTCACGTTCAAAATTGTTGGGCAGCAAAGCAAGTGCAAAGATCTGATGATGATCCCACCATTTTTGAGATCACGTACAAAGGGACGCACACGTGCACCCAATCGAACAATGCAGATCCACCCCCTGCATCACCGGAAAAACAAGAATTAAACCATAAATTACAGCAACAAAACCAGATGCTTTTCGACTTGCGAGCAAAACTCAAAGTCGACACCGAGGGCCTAGAAAATAAAGAGATCCAGCCCCACTTGTCGTTTCCATCAACATTTGCCAGTGTCAACTTTGAGAATCATATTTTTCCAACCTCCGCGGTTGCTGATGACAGTCACTTGGGTGCCAATTCTCATTTGCTTGGATCTCCAGCCCTGTCTGAATCAAATTACTTCTCGGCATCATCAACCTACCAGATGAAGAGATTTAGGGGTGCTCATAATTTGCAACATTCAGAATCAGATATTGCTGAAATAATTTCAGGCCATGCTTCGACAACCAATTCTCCGATTGGAGGGATGGAGTTTCCAATTGATCCTGTAGAACTAGATCCAAATTTTCCATTCAACATCCAAGGATTTTTCACATAATTCAACTTTGAACATTGCAAATGCAGATAATAAAGATGAACCGATAAGATTATGCAACCAGAGTGATTTATCCTTGTTGCTTTACAAATTCGGGGAGACAATTCTTGTAGAAACTTATGGATGTCTCAAAATAAATATTGCAGTCTAGTTTTCATGTACAGAAGCTATGCTTTTAGCCTCCTTAGAATTCAAGCATACCTAAAAGTTAAAACAAAATCCCTAGATTTATATATACGAATTTAAGAAACTTATAGATGATGGCAATATGAGAAATTCAAGAAAATACTTCAAGTTTACAGATCCAAAACAGTAGTAAATTAAATTACTAGACCAAAGCAATGGAATTTTACTGTTGAAAAACTGCACAAAGCGAATGTACAAAGATCATTCAATTATCTTTTGCATCTCATAATGGTTTACTCAGATTTCAGAGATACACGATCAAGCAAAAGTACTATGAAGGCCAAAAATCATTTGGAAAAAGGTGCAGAAACTATTGCATGATCTCTTGACCTGGATTTTGCATATCCACAGGAGCTTGCAACCTTCATATTTTATGCTTTTTTCTGTCATATCCACATGGTAACAGGACTTAAGAGGAATTAAAGAATACTCATAATGGCATGATTTTCCAAAGAAACAAATCATTCAAATTAGAACTTTTTTAATCATTATAGAGTCCCTACCTCAGTTTCAATTAGGAAAAGATTTAATCCTCTTTCCCTCTCTGCAATTCCTGACAAAGATTCACTCCTTCAATCTAACATTCACCCCTCACCCCTTTCAGACAATTCAATACCACGTTAAAATTCCACATTGAGCACAATAATTCACATAATTCAGATTTTCATGAGAACAGTTTATAAAAATAGTGTTCACCAAAGAGCAATTAAATTGCCAGGCATGATCAATTCAATAAAAAGAAAAACAATAACTCAGAAATTAACAAAAAGGCAATCAAGAAGTAGAAACCCAAGAAAATAGTGTGTAAGATTTGGATATTTTGGGAGGAAAATCAGAGGAAGATGAAGAACGGAGATGAACAAAATCTTCTGTATATTTCTCTTACATATAAGATACAGATCATGTAAAGTATATACAACAATGCTAACAAATTCTGTTACAAAGACTATTCTATGCAGGTATGAATTCTAACTAAAATTGCAGTAGAATTACTCATCAGCAAGAGCATCTTCTTGAAGGTTTCTTGTGTCTGAGTTGCTCTGTAGTGATATACCAGATGTGGACGGTGAAGGATTAGGTGCGATGGTAGCAGACGGCGTAGCTGTAGTTTTTTCCCTCGTCACATCATTGTCATCAACACGTTGGACCGAAGCTTGATTGGCATAGGCTCCAGTTGATTTCCCTTTGCCATGAAGCTTATGGCCTGGAGGATACCCATTAATTTTGTAACATTTTTCTGCAATATGACCAACCATATGACAGTAATTACAGAGTGGTGCCTCAGCATTGCCTGCGTTAAAACAAGATTCCAAATCGTGACCTCCAATTTTGCAGTAGGTACAATATGACCTTTCCTTCTTAGAATGGACAGTAGACTTGTAAGGACCAGAAAATTTTCTTGCAGCTAGAGAAATAGATTCTGCAGAAGATGTAGATGAAGTAATTGACCGTTGTCTCTCCTGTTGCAGAATATAAGAGAAGACCTTATTTACAGATGGTAAAGGCTCCACTAGCATGATCTGGTCACGAACGTTAGAATAAGATTCGTTCAATCCCATCAAGAATTGTATCGCATATAATGCCGATCTAATAGCAACTTCAGTTTGCCACAGGTACATTCAGGCAGAGGATCATAAACTGAGAGCTCATCCCATAAACTTTTAAGTCTACTATAGTAAATACTCACAGAGTCGTCTTCTTGAGTTAGATTCGATAATGCCTTCTTCAGTTCATAAATCCGGGGACCATTCTACTGGGAAAATCGCTCCCGTAACTCTGTCCAGATTTCATTCGCATTATCCATAAAAGCCACACTAGATCTGAGCTGTTTGCTTATGGAGTTGCAAAGCCAGGACAAAATCATGCAATTGCATTGTTCCCATGGCCCCAAAAGATGGTCATCAACACTGGAGGGTTTCTTCAAAGTACTGTTCACGAAATTATTTCTTTCGATTTTAAACAATCGCAAGTGTATGGTTTGTTAACAAGTAATAAAGTGGATTCAATGAGTCCGAATATCGTCCCACAGAGATTGGTTAGCTCAAATTTTACCTACCGTAGCTTTAAACGAAACTAAATTACCAAAGTGAATGTAGACCTAATTGAACCTCAATTATGCAAATTTTTTTATGATTAAATTGAAATTAATATGCAAAACAATAATTTAAAACTCTAGAATGAAATCTAAAAGTTGAGAACGCACTTGTTATAATTATTAAAATGAAATACACTAGAATCACGAATTCCCATGCAATTATCACTTTAAACCCTAGTTTCACAATACGACAACACATTTCAATTTTGATGAATCAATGTTCCTAGGTCTATCCAATACTCTCTCTCGAGATGTATCAAACCTATCTCTATATACCATCGATCTATATTTTTATGACAAGAGCATATGTATAAATACATGCGATTTTATGAACATTTAAAGATTCACGTAGGGCAAGCGGTATATTTCTATCCACTATCGGACCCTACGATGATTTATATTATGTCAAATCTATTCCAATTCTCTCGAATGCAAGAATAAATCGCTTAAATTCACACAATTACGAGCCCTTACTTGCGGAAACATTAATTGCATATAAATCATTCAAAATAATAAAAATTGTGTCTTAACGTCAAATTGCAAAACTAGAATATTAAAATTCAAATCACATGGTTCATCGATCTCCTACCATAATAAAAATCTACCCTAGCATGATTAAAATAACAAAATACATCATATTTTGTATAAAAGACATCACCGGGTCATAAAACTTGAATAAATCTTGAAGTTCTTCGTGCCAATCTTTGTTCTTGCGCTCAAATCCTCTCCAAGAGTTGTTTTTCAGCCTCCAATTACGTTCCTCGCGTCTCTGGAATATTTTTGATATTTATATCCCGTGGAAGATTAGGTTATCATCGGTGTTTCAATCGTATAAGGAAAGAAAAAATTCGCGCTGGAAATGTACCATGCGATCGCATGGTTTTAATCCGTGCGGCCGTATGGTTATTCTCTTTTTCCAGTTGAATTCCCTGCATCACTTCGTGCGCACGACATTTCTACCATGCGATCTCATGGTAGAATTAAACTTCCATTTCCTACAAATTGGTCGAATCTTCCACTTCTTTGCATCTTTTCTTCATTCTTCACATTCCATTATTCCAAAATGTCATCAATTTGTATTTAGCAAACTCAATTTCTTGATTTGTTCATCGGGTCAACTTTTGGGTAATTGCACCTGGGTCCTTGAACTTTCACTTTGTGTCATTTTAGTCATTTTTCGCGTCTTTTCTCATGTATTTCACCATGTTCATCGGTGTTACCTACAATTCACAAATATAACGAAATCAAGTCACAATTCAATCATTTTATTTGTAATTAAATCATGTTTGTGACCTAAATAAGTGTGCAAAAACACACTTATCAAACTCCCCAAATTTGAACTATTGTTTGTCCTCAAACAAGATAGTGACTAAATTCTAAGCAAACATGGCTTAATACCCTGCTACGGCTCAGGATTGGACTAAGTGTTTGATTTGATGAAGATATATCAGTGCAAAAATGACATCAACCTTCGCCTGTTAAATGTGTACTTGACGTGTGTGTGTGAGCTCATGCCAACATATTAGGTTCATGATGGGTTTGAGTCCCGACCCCAAGTGGTCAATTCTATCCTTACTCACTCGAGAGATACACAACCCCCCAAACTTATGTTTATTTTTAACTCAATTATCCCAGGGTTGTGTTTCGAAACTAGGAATTCACATAGCTATAGTCCCCACCCTCTCATAGTTTAGATTAATCTCACTATCACAAGTTTACATTTCAATACGTGAAGGCTCTCTTAAGTTTGATCGCGTCGACTCTTAAGATTAAACTAGGTTACTTACCTTGCCTCAACGGTATAGTTTCTTTAACCAAATGTCCAACGGCTTTTCTTCATGTTATCGTTTCTCTTTTCTCTAATTTTTCTGATTTTATTATTATTATTTTTTTTAATTTCATCTTCTCATTTGCTTTCTATATAACCCATGTAACGAGTTTTAGGCCGGTGACTCCCAAACCAGCTAGCTTTAGGGCACCGGGTTTTAAACCCTTGCAGGCTTATTCACTCGAATTATAAAGACTCGATCATATGACTTTCAATTAACCTCTTTCCTTCTTACTTTCTATATGACCTTTTTAGCGAGCTTTTGGCCGGTGACTCCCAAGCCAGTTGACTTTAGGGCACCAGATTTTGAAATATCCTTACAGACTTACTTGGTCGAGTCATAAAGGTATGAAAAGAAGTGTATTGTTTTCACAAATTTATTTTATGCCCTTATTGTTCTAGACATTTAGTTTCCAAAACTAACCCCTAATTTAAGATTTTCACCTAATCTTCACCACACTGGTCTAGGCAATCCACACAATAGAATTCATGCACGGAGCCTCCACTCATCTCAATGCTCCCTTACAAGAGCTCAACCATCACCAAACTATCTTAAGGCAGTTTACAGTTTAATTCAATAGAGGGTTATCATTCTTTTTCTATTTTATGCTCAAAATCCAATCAATTATCTAATATGTCAAGCATGAATAGTGTGCACAGATAATGTCAAGTTTTGCATCAACAAGTGTCAGCTAGCCCAGTTGCATTAGATCCAAAGATTTTTGCAGTTTAACCTAGTCCAATTATAACATCATAGCTAGTAAGGTTATCAAGCCCACACAAGCATGCATGAAAAGAATTAAAACAAAAATGAATAAAATGCAATTATTTTTTCATGCACACATACCGATGAACACAGATAATACATATATTTAGTTAAAATTATGTCACCTCCCCAAACTTTGTTACTACATTGTCCTCAATGTAAATTTAACAAAAGATTAAAGACAGAATTTTACGGACAACATAAAAAATGAAAATCCAAAATGTGGTAAATAGTACTTTCCCAAATCAAAATGGATGAGGTGGTGAGAAACTGGGTCCTGATGTACCATCGTCCGGCGGAGGAGGGTGTCGTCCAAGGAGCTTCCGCATCATCTCATTCATTTCCCGCATCAAGGTAGACTGCTGTGTCTGCTCGGCCTGAATAGCTCTCATGGTCTCCCAAGTTTCATTGACCCTCATTTGGATACCGTCCACCCGACCAACATACATGTTCAGTCGGCCATTCATGGTATCAACTTCTCATGGCATGACTGTAGCATGATCCCTAGCATCTCTGATGTAGTTCAACGCAATGTGATTGTCTCTTTGTAAACTTCCCAATTCAGTCCTCATGTTGCCAAAATCTTGAAAGAAACTGTGAAGGTCCCGGCTAATGCCCGTGGTGGTGGAGAAGATCTGTCTCAGCAACTGATTATCCATGTTAGCTTGTGGTGCTAGAGCCCGTGGGTGTTCCTGATCTTCAGAGATTTGGCCTTGTTCTGCCTGCTGTCTACGTCGCTCATTTTCCTGCTCTTTCCTGTGCTTAACCCGAGCCCTTGTCTGAGCGTCTAATGTAGTTCTTTTGATCATGGGGCTGGGTTTTTCAGGTAACTCCTCAAGTAGGAGGGCAACACCCGCAGCCCGACATATGCCACTAATGAGGCTCGGGAATATCAAAGTAGAGCGTCGATCCCTCTAAGTTCCCAATGAGTGCAGTTGATTGTATATATGAGTAGCGAGATCAATTTTGTTACCTCGAGCCAAGTGGTAAATGAAACCCGCTGTTTGATCTGGACATGTAGTCCTGTGTGATATGGGCTCAACATTGTGGCACATAAAGAGCCTAGAATGGCCATGGAATGAGTAAGCTCAATCTGATGCCACTCGGTAGTGTCGAGGGGCCATGCATTCTCCTGCCCCATTAAAACCTCAGCCACCTCATTCCAGTGAAAGTCGATTGGGAGAGGGACCACATTCTCCATGGTAAGCTGGTAGTAATCATGAATGACCTCGGGAGAGAACATAATCCATTTCCCCCGCACCCAAGTCTGATGGAAATGCTCGGAGCCTGGCGTGTCAATATCACTGTTAAAATTAGCGAAGAACTCTCGACATAAAGTCTCATAGAGTGGATGCGGTCTCTCCACTAACTTTTGCCATCCACAGAGCTGAATTAAATTGACCAACTCAAAACTCGAGAAGTCATCAAGCTCAATAAGTCTTTCGGCATGTAAAGTCCAATGGTGTACGATGTTTTCATATCGTGCCGCGGTAGTTGCAGTTAAGAATCGCTGAACTTCGCCCGCGAGCTCTCGAGTACGGGCTGTTCCTATGGATGAGCTTACCTTTTCCTTCCCGCGCACAGTTCTTTTAGGAGGCATCCTGCAAAGTTTGTAAGATTATACTCATTAATTCGATGTGAAAAACATAGGCAAGAAATGAGAAAAATCAAATATGCATTGCACAAATTTCCCAAACTTTCTTAGATGCATGTGTAGTAATATGGTGTGCACTTGTCAAGCTATGATGTTGAATTGAATTCATGTATTTTGCCAATAAGAAAAATGGGGAAAAACTCGACGTATCTAAGCAACATTTCAGAATTTGGAACCATGACCGAGTGCTCAATTTCGGCCCTCGACATCATTGAGAATTATCAAAATTTTCCCGGACAATCTCCAGGCATATCAAAGTATTCATTTAAGTGTAGCACATACTCGAATTTCAAACCAATTGGACATCGTTTGATGTGATAAATGAAGATACAAAGTAGGGGACGGAGGGTGCCGTGATGTATGGTGACCTAGTCATGTGCCTATGTGGTGCAATGTGAAAGTGGGTGTTGTCTAGTTCAAATAAATTGGGAATTCATTGAAATACATCTTATGCCATGTTGGTGAATCAACGTATATGCAAAAAGCACCTAATTGTACACACAAGGGTATTGTGGCATTTAATCAAACACTTGGTGTGCATTATGTGAAGATGTTACCAATGTAATGAATTGAATGTAAGAATCATTCCATAGTTTCCACAACACAATCACATCGAATCCAAACATACATGAACTAGCCCAATCTCCCTCAAATCTTCAAAATTGAAATTTCAAACGTGAAAAACCCGAAAATGGAATTTAGAGGGATTTAAGAACACTTACCTTGTATTTGTAGGGTCGAATTGAGTTCAAAAGTTGATTTCCTTTCAATGCTATTACACTTCAATGATGAGATTTGTGTGTATAATATGTGACTCGAGCTCAAAATTGTGCCCTAGGAAGGTTTGGTCGTGAGAGAGTTTGGGAAAGAGTGGACCGGGCGTGGGTTAAAAACTCACGCCTTAGTTTTACCATGTGGCTGCATGGCTTTAGGCTATGCGGTCGCATGGTTCAAGTGGCTTTGGCCACTTGAATCTCGGGTTGTGTTTGTGCGGTCGCACTGTGCGACCGCATGAGTGAATTTTTTTTTTTTTTAATTTATAACTTTGCATAAGAAAGAATTAAGAGTAGGAATAAAATAAAATAAAATGATATCCCCAAAAACCCGAGTTTTGACTAAAATTGTGGTTTTCACTTAATGAATTGACCCGGCCCTCAACGTCCCCAATTTTTTTCAAAAAACATACTTCTAAACATTCTGGGACGTTTATGGGTCGTAAACTTAGTAACCAAAATCAAAATTTTTATTTTTAATTTTATTTATTTATTGTTTTTTTTTTTTTTAAGTCACACATTGACATGTGAAATTGAGAAAATAAAATTTACCTCGAAATGCGTGAATTTCACACCTAATCAGCCAAACTACTCCATTCAACCCGACTCGTGTGTGATGCTTAAGGACTCGTGTGAACAGTACTTGGACTCTTTTAACATGTATAGATGATCGATGACCACATAAAGAAACTGCAAAATGAAATTGAAAAAAATAATTTCTAATTGAATGCAAAGAGCATAATAAATTAAATGAAAATGATACAGTGGGTTGCCTCCCACCTAGCGCTAGGTTATAGTCGATAGCTCGACTTTTCTATAACTACTTCATTCTGACATCTCGAGTTGAACGGTGGACTTTTGGTTGGAGAGGTCACCGCCCCAGTAGTGTTTCAGTTTTTGCCCATTAACAGTGAAGGTACCCTTAGTCTCATGGCTCACTTGTATAGCCCACTATAGTAGGACCTTCGTGACAGTATAAGGACCCAACCACCTTGATCTTAGTTTTCCTGGGAAAAGTTTGAGTCTCGAGTTATACAGTAGCACATTCTGCCCCACTTCAAACTCTCACCTCTGAATATGCATGTCGTGCCACTTCTTGGTTCGTTCCTTGTAAAGTTTTGAATTTTCGTAAGCTTCCATTCTAAACTCATCTAACTCATTAAGTTGCAGTAGACACTTTTCACCTGCGGCGCTCAAGTCCATATTCAACTGATTCATAGCCCAGTATGCCCGGTGCTCCATTTCTAGTGGCAGATTGCATGCTTTCCCAAAAACTAGGCAGTATGGAGACGTGCCTATCGGGGTCTTAAATGCTGTTCTGTAAGCCCATAATGCATCGTCCAGCTTTTTAGACCAATCATTTCTAAATGAGTTCACAGTGACTTCGAGTATTCTCTTCAGCTGCCGATTAGATACCTCAACTTACCCGCCGATTTGTGGATGATATGGAGTAGCAACGCGGTGTTTAACGCCATATTTATTCAACAACTGCTCAAACTGGCGATTACAGAAGTGCTTGCCCCCGTCGCTGATTATAGCCCGCGGTGTACCATATCGGGTGAAAATGTATTTCTTCAAGAACCCAATTACTGCCTTTAAGTCATTTGTTGGCAGTGCAACTGCTTCCACCCATTTTGATACGTAATCCACTGCTACCAAGATATACTGATTTGAGAACGAAGGGGGAAAAGGTCCCATGAAGTCAATTCCACAAACATCAAATATCTCCACTTCCAAAATGTTATTCAGTGGCATTACATTCCTCCTCAAGATATTCCCAGTGCGTTGACATCGGTCACACCTCTTTAAAAACTCAAATGTGTCTCTAAACAGTGTAGGCCAGAAGAATCCTGATTGTAGAATTTTGCAGCTATTTTTGAAGCCCCAAAGTGCCCTGCGTATGTAGATGAATGACAGTGCTCGAGAATCTCATGTACTTCTTTCTCAGGTATGCATCTCCTTACTATCTGATCAGCCCCTAGCCTATAGAGAAATAGGTCCTCCCAAAAATAATAATTCAATTCGGCGAAGAACTTTTTCCTTTGGTGACTCGAGTAGTCCGGTGGTGGGATGGAACTAGCCAAGTAATTGACGATATCTGCATACCAAGGTGCTTCATCTACTCTCAACATCTGCTCATCTGGGAAGATCTCATTGATGTCCACTAATTCTTCTGTCTCTCCAGGCTCTAATCGGGATAGGTGATCCGCTACTACATTCTCACTGCCCTTCTTGTCTCGTATCTCAATATCGAATTCTTGCAGCAATAACACCCAACGAATCAACCTCGACTTTGCATCCTTCTTTGTGAGTAGATACTTCAATGCAGCATGATCTGTGTAGACTATGACTTTAGACCTGACAAGGTATAACCTGAATTTGTCGAATGCATATACTACAGCCAATAGCTCCTTTTCAGTGGTAGCATAATTGATTTGCGCTTCATTTAGAGTCCTACTTGCATAGTAAATTATGTGAAAGATTTTGTTTCTCCGCTGTCCTAATACTGTACCCACGGCGTGATCACTTGCATCACACATCAATTCAAAAGGGAGTTCCCAGTCTGGTGCCACAATTACTGGGTGTTGTCGTAAGCTTCTCCTTTAAAGTGTTGAATGCTGTGAGGCATTCTTCATTAAACTCAAAGGTTACGTCTTTCATTAGCAGATTGCATAATAATTTAGTGACCTTCGAGAGATCTTTTATAAATCTCCTGTAGAACCCCGCATGCCCCCAAGAAACTACGAACTCCTTTAACTAATATAGGTGGTGGTAACTTCTCAATAACTTGAATTTTTGCCTTGTCCACCTCAATTCCTTTTGCTGAGATTCGATGCCCGAGTACAATGCTTTCTTGTACCATAAAGTGGCATTTCTCCCAATTTAAAATTAGGTTAGTCTCCTTGCATCTCTGTAAGACCAAATTCAGGTGTTCTAAACATTCATCGAATGAAGATCCAAACACTGAGAAGTTGTCCATGAAAACTTCAATAAACCTTTCAATCATATCGGAGAATATCGCCATCATACATCTCTGAAATGTGGTTGGAGCGTTGCAAAGACCAAAAGGCATCCTACGATAGGCAAAAGTACCATAGGGACAAGTGAAAGTAGTCTTCTCCTGATCTTTTGGTGCGACAGGTATCTGATTATAGCCCGAGTATCCATCAAGGAAACAGTAGTGTGAATGTCCAGCCAATCTTTCTAACATCTGATCAATGAATGAGAGGGGGAAATGATCCTTTCGTGTGGCTGCATTGAGTTTGCGATAGTCGATGCAAACTCTCCATCCCGTAACTGTTCTGGTGGAAATTAATTCATTTTTCTCATTTTTCACTACTGTGATTCCCCCTTTTTTCAGTACCACTTGAACTGGGCTAATCCATGCACTATCTGAAATTGGGTAAATAATTCCTGCATCCAGTAATTTCAGTATCTCTGCCCTGACCACTTCCTTCATATTCGGATTTAATCTTCTCTGACCCTCTATACTTGGCTTGCAGTTTTCCTCCATTAGAATTTTATGCATGCACAGAGAAGGGCTGATTCCTTTAATGTCAACTATTGTCCACCCAATCGCCGTTTTGTTCTCTCTGAGTACCCTGGGCAATTTTTCTTTCTCTACCTCACTGACTGTATTCAAAATGATTACTAGAAGTGTATCTGACTCCCCCAAATATGCATATCTGAGATGTGGCGGTAGTTGCTTGAGTTCCAAAACTGGTGGCTTTTGAATGGAGGGTAGTGGCTTTGTATTTCCCGTCCCCAATTCCTCGAAGTGCCTCTTTCGGGTGTATGGTGGGTTGGTCTCCAAAAATCTTGCACATCTTTCAACTTCAAGAGACTCTGATTGGACTGATTGAGATTGTGCAATACATGCCTCATAGGCATCAGATAGACCATGTAGTAGGAATGTTTTCTGTACTGCCTTGTCAATAATGTCAACTTGATAACAGCTATCAGACTCTGCTGGTAGTTTCATTGCCCTGAATACATTGAATGATATATGTTCCTTTCCCAATCTTAAAATCAACTGACCCCTTTGAACATCAATTAACGCTCTCCCTGTTGCCAGAAATGGTATGCCAAGTATCAATGGGACGTCCTTGTCTTCTTCCATGTCCAGGATAAGAAAATTCGCTGGGAATATAAACTTCTCAACCTTGATAAGTACATCTTCAATTATTCCTCTGGGATGTGTCAGTGACCTGTCAGCCAGCTGAAGTGTCATAGTGGTTGCTTTAGCTTCTCCCAAGCCGAGTTTCCTGAAAACAAACAAAGGCATTAAATTAATACTTGCACCGAGGTCACATAATACTTTATCGAAATATACTTCACCGATTTTGCAAGGAACAGTAAAACTCCCTGGATCTTTTAGTTTTGGTGGAAGCTTATTATGGATTCTGGCGCTACATTCCTCCGTAAGCATAACTATCTCATGGTCTTCCAGCTTGCATTTATTTGATATGATATCCTTCAAAAATTTCGGGTAGCTAGGCATCTGAAACAGTACATCAGCTAGTGGGATGTTGATATGGAGCTTTTTGAAGACTTCTAGAAATTTTTTGTATTGTTGCTCCACTTTTTGCTTCTTCAAGCGCTGTTGAAAGGGAATCGGAGGCTCGTAGGAGTTGACTGTGACTTTGGCCTTATCCTGTGACTCATCTGAGTTTTTCTTTGAACTTGATTCCTTTACAACAGTCTCTTCTTCAGCGGGGGAAGATGTTTCTCCAATCACATCCAGTCTCTTGACATGGATTTCAGGTAATTGTACTCCACTTCGAGTTGTAATGGCCTTGGCTTGCTCTTTAGGATTGATTTTTGTATTACTTGGTAAGTTACCTGGCGTTCTGCCAGTCAATGCGATGGCGAGCTGCCCCATCTGAGTTTCCAAATTTTTGATGGCTGCATT
Organism: Olea europaea var. sylvestris; assembly: GCF_002742605.1. Lineage (NCBI taxonomy): Eukaryota > Viridiplantae > Streptophyta > Magnoliopsida > Lamiales > Oleaceae > Olea > Olea europaea. Next base: position 21,527,340 of record NC_036254.1, on the reverse strand, counting down.
TTGATTTTGAAGTGTAGCTTCGGCCTTCTCCATGAATTTTCCTATCATATCTTTCAATTGAGGCCTCTTATCTTGTTGTTGAAATTACCCATGTGGCTTATTCTGATTCTGGTTGCTCCAAGAGACGTTGGGATGCTTCTTCCAGTTGGGATTGAAAGTCTCTTCATATTGATTGTGTTGCTGGCGTTGTCCCCACTGTACATAATCTGCTTGCTCAATTCCTTGCATGAGTATTGGACAATCTGATGTTTTGTGCTCGGCTCCACATTCCTCACAATTACTCTTCTTAGCTTGTGATGCTTGTGATATGCTTTTCACCTTATGATACAGAGAGTCAATTTTTACAGATATTGCTGAATAAGCGTCCACCTCGTAGACACCTGGAGTTTTATTTGGGATCGCCCTCTAAGAAGATCACATGGCTGATGTGGTAGCCATTCGCTCAAATAATTCCAATGCCCCATCAACTGTTCGTGTGGATATTGAGCCATCTGATGCTGAATCCACCATGTTCTTATGGTATGGAAGTAATCCTGTGGAGAAGAATCGAATTTGGGTCTTTTTATCGAATCCATGCTGGGGGCACTTCTGGAGCATGTTCTTGAATCTGTTCCAGGCTTCGTCAAATGATTCATTTTCTCCTTGATTGAATACTGATATGTCATGTCTTAGCTTCGCTATCTTGGCTGGGGAGAAGAACTTTGTGCAGAATTTGTGTGCCAGCTCATTCCATGTAGTGATACTTGTAATCGGGAGTGAATCCAACCATTCAAGTGCTCTGTCTCGTAACGTATGTGGAAAAAGCCTTAACCTAATAGCGTCATCTGAAATCCCTTGGTATTTGAAATGTTAACACATATCTAGAAATCAAGATACGTGTGTGTGTGGATTTTCCTCGGGTTTGCCATAGAATTGGTGTCCATTTTGAAACAGCTGTATTACATTGGTCTTCAATTGAAAATTGGGCTGCCGAAATGGTGGATATACAATGCTGGATTGGCTTTGAATAACTTGAGGAGTCAAGAAGTCCCCCAGAATTTTATTTCCTTCATCCATTGCCTCTCCTTCGTTAGCTTGAATAATATGATTGTTTAATTCGTTGGCCATTTGTACTTGTGCTTCACGGTGATCTCTTTGTCGTCGATGAAAGGTATGCTCAATTTCAGGATCAACTGGAATCAATTCTCCTCCAGGCAATCGTGACATGCAAATCTGAGAATTAAAACCAGTATGAGCACTGAGATTCAAACAATTTAAATAACTAAAACACAAAAAAAGGATAATAACCTAAAATAAAAATAAAAACAAAAACAAAATTATGCTAGCAAAATAAAAATTGAGTTCGAATTAGTGCCTCGAAAAATAAAATTAAACTAAACTCAATTCCCGGCAACGGCGCCAAAAACTTGTTCGCGAAATTATTTCTTTCGATTTTAAACCATCGCAAGTGTACGGTTCGTTAACAAATAATAAAGTGGATTCAATGAGTCCGAATATCGTCCCACAGAGATTGGTTAGTTCAAATTTTACCTACCGTAGCCTTAAACGAAACTAAATTACCAAAGTGAATGTAGACCTAATTGAACCTCAATTATGCAAATTTTTTTATGATTAAATTGAAATTAATATGCAAAACAATAATTTAAAACTCTAGAATGAAATCTAAAAGTTGAGAACGCGCTTGTTATAATTATTAGGAATGAAATACACTAGAATCACGAATTCCCATGCAATTATCACTTTAAACCTTTGTTTCACAATATGACAACACATTTCAATTTTGATGAATCAATGTTCCTAGGTCTATCCAATACTCTCTCTCGAGATGTATCAAACCTATCTCTACATACCACCGGTCTATATTTTTATGACAAGAGCATATGTAAAAATACATGCGGTTTTATGAACATTTAAAGATTCACGTAGAGCAAGAGGTATATTTCTATCCACTATCGGACCCTACGATGATTTATATTATGTCAAATCTATTCCAATTCTCTCGAATGCAAGAATAAATCGCTTAAATTCACACAATTACGAGCCCTTACTTGCGGAAACATTAATTGCATATAAATCATTCAAAATAATAAAAATTGTGTCTTAACGTCAAATTGCAAAACTAGAATATTAAAATTCAAATCACATGGTTCATCGATCTCCTAGCATAATAAAAATCTACCCTAGCATGATTAAAATAACAAAATACATCATATTTTGTATAAAAGACATCACCGGGTCATAAAACTTGAATAAATCTTGAAGTTTTTTGTGCCAATCTTTGTTCTTGCGCTCAAATCCTCTCCAAGAGTTGTTTTTTAGCCTCCAATTACGTTCCTCGTGTCTCTGGAATGTTTTTGATATTTATATCCCGTGGAAGATTAAGTTATCATAGGTGTTTCAATCGTATAAGGAAAGAAAAAATTCGCGCTGGAAATGTACCATGCGATCGCATGGTTTTAATCCGTGCGGCCGTATGGTTATTCTCTTTTTCCAGTTGAATTCCCTGCATCACTTCGTGCGGCCGCACGACATTTATACCATGCGACCGCATGGTAGAATTAAACTTCCATTTCCTGCAAATTGGTCGAATCTTCCACTTCTTTGCATCTTTTCTTCATTCTTCACATTCCATTTTCCAAAAATGTCATCAATTTGTATTTGGCAAACTCAATTTCTTGATTTGTTCATCGGGTCAACTTTTGGGTAATTGCACCTTGGTCCTTGAACTTTCACTTTGTGTCATTTTAGTCCTTTTTGGGTCTTTTCTCATGTATTTTACCATGTTCATCGGTGTTATCTACAATTCACAAATGTAACAAAATTAAGTCATAATTCAATCATTTTATTCGTAATTAAGTCATGTTTGTGACCTAAATAAGTGTGTAAAAACACACTTATCAAGTACCATCTATGAAACCGAGTTTATTCTTAGCTCATAAGGTTCTCTTCATGGCTCGTGCCCAGGTTTCATAGTTTTTGGTGGTGAGTAGTTCGGTGACAAGAGTTGTTCCAGGTTTGTCTGAGGGCTCCAATCGATATGGATTCGAAGGATTTGCAAGGTTGGTAAATGGATTAGTGTTAGGCTGTGTCTCGAAGTTGGTATCCTCTGCCAATGCCATGGCTCTGATATGTTAGAGTATGTGTTCAATCCATTCATGATCAGTTGCAGAAATCACGTGATCAGTTACAACAACAAATCAGTAGCACAGCAGAATCTGGTTTCTCTCTTCATTTCTCTGAATCAGTTTCTATCAAAAGCAAATGATAGACATTAGCTAAATAACCTTATTGTACTCCTATAAACTCTGAAGTTTGTTACATGTAATCACACACACACACACACACACATATATATATATATATACATATGTATATGTATATGTATATATATATATATATATACATATGTATATGTGTGTATATATATATATATATATATATATATATATTGGAAATCAATACAAGCATACAGTGAAAACGTGCAACACAATTCTGATCACTGTGACAGCTTATTTTCTTTCATGGTATCAGCTGGTAAAACGGCACACGCCTGATCCTGCTCCTACGCTTCCGCTTCCAACACTACAATACCGTATTTTCTCATGGCTTCCGATGCACCTACCTCCAATGACATTCATTCCCTTCCCAAACCAACTTTCAAAGCCAGTTCCCAACCTGTTTCCCAAAAACTGGTCGGCCCCAACTACCTACCTTGGAGCGTCCAATTTCTGATATTCCTTAAGTTATAATCTTGCTGATCTTGTGGAAGGAGACGTTCTTCCTCCCTCAAAAACTCTTTCTGATAGAACACCCAATCTAGCTTTCACATTGTGGTCAAAGAAAGACACGTGTTTTGAGTTAGCTGCTTGCTTCTATTTCAAAGAAGTTGGTATCTACTGTTTATGGCATGAAAACATCCAGACAAGCGTGAGAAGCTCGTCACACTCGATTTTCATCCTCTTCAAGGTCTAGGATTGCTCTATTAAAGAGATAGCTTCAGACTATTACACAGGGAAATCGGTCCTGCACTAATTTTTTGGCAGGGGCCAGGGAACTAAGTGATCAACTTGCTGCTACAAGCAAGGCCATTAACAACCAGGATCTAATCAGTTTTCTCTTGGGAGGACTTCAGCCAACTTTTACACCCTTCATAACTTCATTCAACTTTGCTTGCCGAGACAAAGATTTCACTTTTAATGATTTCCAAGCCAAGCTCTTGAGCTTTGAGACTCTTATTGATGGCCAAAATACTCCTGGTGCTGATCAGCACTATGCTTTTGCAGCAACTCACAAAGGAAAAGGACCTCAGTTCCCTAGGAAATCAAAGGAACAGACACAATTTCGATCACATCTGTAGCCATCCTCTTCGACTCAAAACAAGGGCAATCTCTATACTCCTACCTCACGATCTAATCAAGCTTCCAATTGTAGACCAACTTGTCAGATTTGTGATAAAAGAGGACATATTGCACTTGACTGTTATCATCGCTTTGATTTCTCTTTTTAGGGGCGATTACCACCTGTTGATCTAGCTGCTATGGCTGCCGAGACCAACAACTCCCAGGACCAAAAAGTATGGTATGCAGATAGTGGAGCCAACGCCCATATCACTGCTAATGCAGCCAATTTAACTAACCAAGAGTCCTACGAGGGTCATGACACTATTCAAGTTGGCAATGGCTCAAGTTTAGTAGTCAAACATACTGGGAATTCCAATTTCTACCTTGATAATGCCTCTTTTAAACTTAAAAATATTCTTCACTGTCCAAATGCTTCGGCTAATCTCCTGCCTATTAATAAATTGTGTTTGGTTAATGATTGCTATTTTATATTGACTGGTGTTGATTTTTATGTGAAGGAAAGCAAGACTGATCGCACCCTACTTCATGGAATGGTTGAAAATGGTCTCTATCCACTTACTGGACACAAGAGTTTCTCAAATAAACTGTGTTACCTCACTGCCACGCTAGGAATAAAAACCTCTTTTGATCACTGGCACAACCGCCTCGGGCATCCTGCCAAGTCCACTTTGGATCATTTGCGTAGTTATTTGTCTTTGTCCGAGTCTCCAAATAAGTTAGGTTTTTGTAGCTCTTGTCAATTAGGCAAAGCCAACAAACAACCTTTTGCAGACTCCACGCGACAGTCTACAAGGCCCTTACAAGTTGTTCACACTGATGTATGGATATCTCTAGTAACTTCTGTTGGTGGTAATCATTTTTATGTTATTTTTGTCGATGATTTTAGTAGGTTTACATGGATGTATCCCATGCATTTTAAGTCTGATGTATTTCCTATTTTTCAACAATAAAAAACTCTCGTGGAAAATCAATTCTCTTCAAACATTCAACAACTACAATTAGACAATGGTGGAGAATATCTTTCTCACAAATTTAAATCATTTTTGGCCAAACATGGAATATTTCATCGTTTAACTTGCCCTTATACCTCACAGCAAAATGGCATTGCTGAAAGAAAACACCGACATATCCAAGAAACTGGCTTAATTTTATTAGCAACAGCACATTTATCAAACAAATACTAGACTGATGCTTTTCTAATAGCAGTGTTTCTCATAAACCGATTACCTACAAAAGTCCTATACAATTTGTCACCTTACTTCATGCTTCATAAAAGGTTACCTTCTTATAATTCATGAGGAAACTTCGGTTGCTCCTGCTATCCCTATTTGAGACCCTATGAAGATCACAAGTTATCTTTTTGAAGAAAACAATGCATTTTCTTAGGTTATACTGGTCAGCAAAAGGGATATAGGTGCCTAGATTTGGACACTGGCAGGATATACATCTCAAGGCATGTAGTGTTTGATGAGGACTCTTTTCCAGCAAAAGATAAAAACCACACTTCAACTGCTACTACAAGCTGGATGTCGACAGGTTTGACTCATATCTCACATATACTTCCACTACATATAAATCACAATCATTGTTATGATACAACTGAACAGGTCCATGTAACTTCTACAGTGCCCAATTCCTCTCATGTCCCTCCCTTATAGAACAATAATCCTCCATTTGAATATGTCCAAGGCATTAATCCCTTATCTCCTTATACTATCACAGAACCCAACTCAGACACTAGCACTTCTCTTGATCAACCAAATCATGATTCTCCATCACCACAAAATCCCAAACCCACACAACCTACAATAGATATCATAACACGGTCAAAAACAAGTAATTCAAGGCCAAAAGCATATCCTGATTTTCAAATGTTTTATGCCACCCGTCATCCCTTTAAATGCTTGTCCACTATAATCACAAAATCTGAACCAACTTGCTGTGCTCAAGCATTGGCTAAACCTGAGTGGAGACGAGCTATGGGATATGAATTTGATGGTTTAATGGTAAATGCGACTTGGTCTCTCTGTCCAAGGCCAGTTGGCAAACATATTGTGAGGAACAAGTGGGTTTTCAAAATTAAACGCCGTCCTGATGGCAGCATTGAACGCTACAAGGCAAGACTTTTGGCCAAGGGATTTGATCAAAGATCTGGCATTGATTATTTTGATACGTTCTCTCTAGTGGTTAAACCTACTACGGTTAGATTGGTCTTATCCCTTGCAGTATCTTTTAAGTGGCAAATCAGACAACTGGATGTCTCAAATGCCTTCTTCCATGGTATACTTGACAAAGAGGTCTACATGGAACAAACTCAGGGGTTCATTGATGAGAGTCAACCTGATCTAGTGTGTCGACTTCACAAATTTCTTTACGGCCTCAAGCAAGCCCCGAAAGCATGGTTTCGAAGGCTTTCTCAAGAATTATTGGAGCTTGGTTTTCAAGAGTTCAAAGCTGATTATTCTTTATTTACATTATGTACTAACACTCTGAAAATTTTTGTGTTGGTTTACGTTGATGACATCATTGTCACAGGTTCTTGTCCATCTGTAATCCATTCTTTTGTTATTAGTTTGCAAGACAAATTTCATCTGCGAGATCTTGGACAACTCAGTTATTTCCTTGGTATTGAAGCACAACAAACCAATGAGGATCTTCATCTTAGGCAGACCAAGTACATTACTGATCTTCTTGACAGCATAAAGATGATTGGTGCTAAACTACTGGCCTGTCCTACAACTTCAGGTGTCTAACTTTCCTCTTATGATGGCAAGTTACTATTTGACCCTACTGAATATAGGCGTGTGGTTGGTGCTTTGCAATACTACTTAATTACACGTCTTGACATTTCATTTGCTGTCAATCAGTTGTGCCAATTCATGCACAACCCACGAGACACACATTGGATGGCAGTCAAAAGGGTCTTGCGTTATTTGAAACGCATGGTTGACTATGGTTTACTCTATACACCTTCTGCTATTCAGTTAAATGTTTTCTGTGACTTGGATCGGGCTGGAAACCCAGATGATCGGCAAGTACTAGTGGATTTGGTGTATTCATAGGTAATAATTTGGTATCATGGTCTGCTAAGAAAGAAGAGGTAGTTTCACAGTCCAGTACAGAGGCGGAGTACAAAAGTATGGCCCTAGCTACAGCTGAGGCTTACTAGATTCGCATGTTATTGAAGGAATTTCATATTTTCCTTGCTTCAGCTCCCATTATCTGGTGTGATAACATAGGTGCATTAGCCTTGGTGTCGAATCCTGTGTTTCATGCTAGAGCTAAACATGTGGAAGTTGACTACCATTTCATTCGAGAAAAAGTCGTCAATAAGGACATCATAGTCAAACATATCTCCATCAAAGATCAGCTAGCAAACATGTTCACTAAGGGACAGACTGAAACTCGATTCCATTTTCTAAGGTCCAAAATCATGGTTCGTCCACTCTCCATCAGTTTGCAAGGGGATGTTAGAGTATTTGTTCAATCCATTCATGATCAGTTGCAGAAATCACGTGATCAGTTACAACAATAAATCAACGGCACAGCAGAATCTGGTTTCTCTCCTCATTTCTCTGAATCGGTTTCTATCAAAACCAAACGATAGACATTAGCTAAAAACCCTTATTGTACTCCTATAAATTCTGAAGTTTGTTACATGTTGTTACATGTATATATATACACACACACACACACACACACAAAAAAGCATACAGTGAAAACATGCAACACAATTCTGATCACTGTGTTAATTACTCAGCTTATTTTCTTTCATGATACACCATGTAAGATTTGGATATTTTGGGAAGATGACGAACAGAGATGAATGAAATATATTTCTCTCACATAAAATACACACACACACACACATAACAAATTCTGTTACAAAGTTGTATGAATTCTAACCAAAATTATAATAGAATTACCTAGACGTGGGCGCGAGTCGGCTCGGCTAACCGAACCAAAATTTTCTGATATCTAGTAAATGGAACCGTCAGGTCCAAATATAATTATGGAATCGTTCGGGTTCGATTCCGTTTGATACAGTTCGGTTCTGTACTATAATTATATTTTTTAACGTTCGGGTTAGGTTCCGTTTGGTTCACTTTGGTTCCGTACTATAGTTAAATTTTTTAACATTTATAACAACACTATATAAATATAACTAATGACACATTCAATCGTAATTTTACAAATTAACATAGTCAAATTTAATAACAAGTAGTTCAACAAGATTAATTTATCAATGGTTACAATTTACAAATACCAAAGAGTAGATACTAATACTAAAACTTCAATTATCCATCAATTGCTTGACTTGTCGTACTCATTAGTAAGAAACTCTGCAAGAAAAAATAGAAAAAACACAATTAAGTTATTAATAAATATAAATAAATTCAAATTTTTTCAATTAATTAGATTTAATAAAAAAAAATATAACATATATTTTATTACCTGTCTCAATGCCCTCATAGGCTGTTTTTAATGAAATAATTCTGACCTCTCATTAGATTGTTTTTTCTCCTATTTAAGCATCCAGAATTAGTATCACCTTAACAAGAAACTTAATTAAATTATGCACAAACAACATGGAACAACATGGAACAAAATCATCAAACACTAACGAATGATAGTTTCACCAATTGAACAGAGAGAAACCAGCAAAAACCCTTATAGTGCACAAGCTAACTGCTAAATATCTTATTAACATGATTAGCTGGCTATTTCTCCAATTTAAATGTTGCATACAAACCTTTTAAAACCAATCTTATTAACATGATCAGCTGGCTATTTCTCCAATTTAGATGTTGCGTAGAAACCTACCAAAACCAATCTTATTAACTAATCTTATTAAAATTATTTAACCCCTTGAATCCAAGCTCTAAATAACTACAATGGTTTTGGAATGTCAGAGATTAATAGACTACCTTGATCAAATGATCGTTGCGATCACAAAATCGATCGGCGAAGGTTACAGCTTCGGTCGATGGTCACAACTTCGGTCGGCGATTGTATAGCTCTTGGAATGTCAGCGAGGCTGCGAGAGTGAGTGCAAGAGTTGAGATAGCATTATGCACTTTAGTGTAGGTGTTTAGGGTTATTTAGTGAGTTGGATCATGTTGAGCTAAGAAATGAAACAATAAAATGGGTAATTAGGCCAAAAATTAAAAAATTAGAAATGAAACAAATTATTGGGCCAAAAATTTAGATTTAGAAATTGTTAAATTGTTAATTTGTTTAGAAAAAATTTAAATTAAAATAATTTGATTTATTCAATATTAAAAAAAATAAAATTAGAAAGATTTGGTTCTTTTTCGATTTTTCGATTCTTAGTCTAGAACCAAACCTTACCCATCAGTTCTCAATTCAGATACCTGTTCGAATATTTAATTTGACAAAAACTGCCGAGTTTGATTCGGTTTGATCTGTTCAGTTCGGGAGATTTGCCCAACCCTAAAATTACCCATCTTCTCAAAAGGTTTCTCGGATCAAAAATCCGTTTTCGATTTGTATATTTCTATACAAATCCAGTTGTGCCACACAACTAGAGTCAATGACAGTATTTTTCTGCACCCCTTTTCTTCCCGGTCCAAGCAGCAGTATTTATACAAATCTTCTAAATTTCTCTTTCACCTCATAATTTGAATAGTCTCTGCTACTGTTGGAAAATCATTGCTTTCGAGAATGAAAAAAATGATGATGATGATGATAATAATATATATATATATATATATTGAATTTGCACCTCATCAGCTCGCCATTTTCGGGTAAAAAGCTTCTTTTATATGGCAGATTATTAAGCATTCCAAAATGAAGCACTATTTTTTGGGGATTTACAGATTTAGGTCCTCAATTCATTGCTTCTATAGTAAGATGGTCTCTCAACTATTGACTACATGGAAAATTCATCCTCAATTTTTTAAAGGGGCGCTTTCACCATTGCCCAAATATTCTTTTTTAGCCCTTGGTTGGTTCCCGTTATTTCTATAATACATTTTTCTCTTTATTATTTTCAACCACACATTTTTCAATAAAATAATATTATACATAAATCCAAAATTTTTCATATATTTTAACCACACATTCTTAATCAAATCACTATTTCAAATTACATTCTGGTAGAAAAAAGGGGGACTTGAAGAGACTCTTAATCTTTATTCAAAAATCAGTTTAAAAATCAAGTCTTTAAATAATTACAATAATAAATAATATTAAAAAAAAAACCCGTAAAAGGAGAATAATCTGCATCTCCCACGCTACTCCATTCTTGGTATAAAAATCCAACCCATAAAAGGGCGAGCGGGCATGCCCAACCAACCCGAATGGAACACGGTTCAACCCATAGTTGATGCTGAAGCTTTAGCTCTTCGATAAGGCTTACAGTTCAAGAGTCAACAAGGCTTTAAACTAGAGATCACGTGAAGTGATTATTTGAGTACGATCAAGAACATTTATTCATATTTATATTTGTGCCAAATGTGATGTTATTGCAAGATGAATTTAGTTCAATTTAAAACATTCAATCATTCTTTCGATTGGTTTCTAAATTGTAGCCTTCAATTTCCAGTCAGTGGCTGTCCTAGTGACATGTCAGATAACAACATTATACATATTTGATATACTGTATTAAATTGTAAATTTGACCATCCTCAAAAACAGCTCTTTTGCTACTTCTTGTGGCAGTACGAACATTTTATCAAGGGAATCAGCTTAGAAAGAAAATTTAAGAATTTTCAAACGTAGTATAATAGTATCCAATGCTATCTAGTCAACCTATGACATTTTTAATGCGATGACAAATTTTCATCTCGTCGGGATCGAGATCTCTATAGGTCCTGTTTGACAATCATTCTTTTGAATTCTTTGGTCAAATAGTTTTTTTTTTTTTTTTTTTAAGTGTCGTTAAAATGTAAAAGAAATTTTGAATTTACGTGAAAAACATTTTATTGTAAGAATGAAAAATTAAAAATGAGTACGAAAAAAAACAGATTTTTTTTTAAAAAGGGTTACCAAAAAGGGGCATAATGTATTTAATATATATGGATTTTGATGTCGCTCGGCTGACAGCCTCCTCACAAGGGTAGGGCTCGCACCCAATAAAAAATTTGCAGGCCCCCCAAACTAAGAGAGGTGCTATGTGTACAACACCGTCCATATTGACAATATTGAAGTAACCTTTTTGGGACCTAAATCTATTAATTATTCTTGGAAAATCACGTTTGTTAGTTCAGATTGGTAGCATTTTATTTGCAGCCACTTCAAGGATCAACCATGGCATTAGTGGCAAAAGTTTTCCTATCTATGATTTTATTAAAAATCCAAAATATAACCCGTTTATCCGGTTCAAGACACACGACTTCAGTAATAAATAATTGCTTCGAGAAAAACCGAAGCCTCTGTGGGATGATGGATATCGGACTCAAACAGCAAAAGATTACTTGGAGTCGGCCAAGAAGATGATTGGGCTGGATAGTCGATCGCTCTGGTGACTTTTGCCCGATTGAATCCGGGCCCCGATTAAAAATTCACCAGTTCTTTCGTTCTTACCAGGTAATTGAATCACCATCAATCAAGAATCTGGAAAAGCAACACTAATTTTATCATTTATGATATAGTTTTTGATTTTTTCTAAATAAGGAAACGATAACTTAGATAATAGAAATTCACTTTATGTACGCCTCAAAATGGGCTTTATAAGAGGAGAATGTTTAAGTGAACAATACATAACTTTTACATATAAAAATTACATTTCAAAACTAACAAACATGTCAAATTATTTCAAAATTCAGGCATTAATTTCAATTAATAATATATTTAATATATAATTAATTGAAATTAATTATCCTCACCCTACGACGATACGCCACCTCACCCACCCAATCTGTAAAAGATTTTCAAAACTTGAAATTCCTTTGGAGATCCACCCCCCTCCACCGAATCACCTACGCCACCCCCACCTTCACCTCCAAAAAATTTTCAGAAATTAAAAATGAAGATTACATCTCACCTCACGAAACCACCCTACCCATCCCCACCCCACGACACCCATCCAAAAAATTTCCAAGTCACTGACATGTTATCCTTGATTAGTTGTGACCAAATTTGTATGCAATGTGACTAATTGTGATCAAATTTGTATTCATTGTAATTGTGACCAAGTTAATCTTAACTGTGACGGTATGTGATCAAATCACAATCAACCATAATTAACATGAAATTTGTCACAACTTTCACAATAAACACATTCTTGACCACAGAGTCACTACAAACAAACTTTCACACACCGTAAACCAGCACCACAATCTATCGTCAGTCACCACCACCATCACCTCCAACTTTATTACATTCACTAAACTATGTTATCTGTTACTAATTGTGATCAACATTGTCTTCAATGTGACTGTTCGTGACCATATCAATCTAATTGGTGAATGTAAATAACTAAGTCACATATATTAACAGTTAACATAGATCTAGTCACAGATAATTACAATGATAATAAACTTGGTCACACTCAATTTTCATCATCACTACCACTTCGGCACTATCACCACTCCCAACAATGTCAACCAAATGCAAACCACCAACACTTTCAACAAATCCTGACCACCACCACCAGTATCACCGCACCGTCACTACCACGTGAAAGATCCGTTGCTCGTAGTTGCAAGCAGTGGCATGCCTCCTTTGAAGCCTCCAACCACCAGCCAACCACCCCCAAGATGTCGAACTCTACCACCAATATGACCACCTCAACCTCCTTTACAAATCTCGACCAACATTCCAACCTAATACCTTCCCAAACGCACCAAAAATCAAGTCAAAAACAAAAGTAGCTACAGACTATCTTTTGGGCAACACCACCTTCGACAATGCCCATGCTAGTACCACCACCACCTGCACCAAAACCTACCAACGCCTCCTACAATCCACCAACTCGCCACCATAACCACCATCACATCCACATCAAATATAAATTAATACCACCACCACAACCATCATAACCCATAGACCACACCACACAACACAACAAATTCACATATTCGTACAACCACCACGTATATTCGCACCACCACCCTACAGCTCGACATCGCACCACCATCTCACCCAAATTTAACAACTGCATCACCAACGCACAGATCCACACCAACGTTCCCCCTCTTGAAGCAACGGCCACACCATCGACGCAGCGAGAAGCTTCATCGTGTCACTTGCGAGTAGCGCTCACCGCCAACGACGAGAAGCTTTGTCGCCTCATAGCTGCCAAGTGCTGCTCGACATCATCGGCGAGAAGCTCCGCCACAACCGGTAATTATGGACGTGGGTGGATGGTGGGTAGAGAGAGAGAGAGGAGACAGAATAGGTTGGGCAGGGGTAGAGTTATATATGTATATTGGGAATAATTAAATTTTTTTTAGTTTTAATTATTAAAACATAATTAACACTTGATTTGTGAATATGGAACTTAAACCCCTTGTTTTTTGAAAATGAATCTTTAAATGTAAGTTTCTAGATAATTTTCCCGATGTTTAATGCATTCACAAAGTCACAAGATAGATCTTTTACAAGTAATTTGGAACCCAGAAGTAATCATTACAATCAACTTCAGAGTACTCTACAGACTACGAACTAGTCTTTTATGGAAGTAGAACGCTCTAGGCTTTTCTAAATACAAGGGCTTGCCTCGATAGCACAAAGATTTTACCAGCTTAAAAGGAGAGAATGGTGAATGTATTTATAAACCCATAGATCAGACTTTTCAGAAGTACTACGTGACACGAGATCGCTGCAAAAGATATACCACAAAGCAAAAGGAGATGTTTTCATCAGACTAACATAAAATTGGATTAAGCAAAGTGTCAAGTAAGACTTACGAACACCTGGGATTATTCCCCCTTGCTACAAGCCCTGTAATGTATTCAACTCTGGAAATGGAAAAATAGTGAGGGGCCTGTCAGGGATTCCCAATCAAGGCCCAGTTTTACTAGTCCGTTATCACATGTTTTTCTGGGCTGAAATGGAGTCATTGATGTAGAATACACGAGAAGAAAAGCACACTTCATGGAGCTGCACATCCAGATATCTTCACAGAAAATATTGAAGTTCCTCTACAGTTTATTACTAGTTTCGACAGATTTACACCCTGTTTGACAATCATTACGTGAAATTAACCACATTCACACTAATATTCTGCATGGGAACCCAAAACTTTTTCCAACTTTTTAACCACACATTCTTCTAAAAATATCTATTCAAAACATTGTTTTTCCCAAATAATGACATCAAACAGGGGTTTAATCGGGGAGTTCAACAGCAAGAAATTAACAGCAGTTTAGATTATTCAGGGAGTTCAACGGCTAGAAATTTTTTTCAAGATAATGTGAAACAAATGTCACGTTCTTCTCTATCCTGGCAATGTATGGGAGGCGTTGCAACGGAAAGGTGAAAAGTACAAGCTGTTTTGGCAGGAGGAACCTGAATTTGTAAGAACGGCATTAAAATTCAGGCAGAAAATTGTTCCGTTTGGAGTAGTTGGCGACGATGAAGTGTAAGAGTTTCTTGATTATAATGATGTCATGAAAATGCCTCTTATGAAGGAATTAATAAAAAGAAGAAATATTATTATGGCCAAAGTAAGGAGAGGGACTCAAGTGACAGGAGAAGTAGGAAATCAAGATTTCTTCTTCCAGTAATTTATCCAAAAATTTCCAGGCCAACTTATTTTCTGTTTGGTAAGCCAATTGAAACAAAGGGAAGGGAAGAACTTCTGAAAAACAAAGAAGTTTGCAAGGAACTTTATTTGCAGATACAATCTGAAATTACAAGAAACATGGATCATTTGATCGAGAAGAAAGAGGAGGATCCATATTGCCATGTATTTGAAAGGACTCGTGCTCTTTCGGGTCCTGTTCATCAAATTCCAGCGTTTGATCCTTGAATTCTGTTTAATTAGTTTTTACAAGTATGAATACATAAATGGAAGGAATACGAGAATTTGTACTACTCTTTTATCTATGAAATACAAAGAGAATTAGTGTCTGATTAAGAATATATTATGGAAATCTATTCTAAGAGTCTAGATATATTTTTAACTAATCAGGCATGTAGACGGACCATTTATCAACAAAGTATCCCATTAACTAGTACAGGCAATACGAACAACTAAGTGGTCATAAAATTAGAAATGACTTAGATTTAAAAAGATACAACAAAAAAAATAAGAATTGTAAGATCAGAAGTAAAACTTCACATGCGAACTTGGAACATATGAAATAAAACATCTTACATCTGAAGTTAATATGTACCTTTAAAAGATTCAGCAGTTAGTACTTGATCACATGATGGCGCAACCAGAGTTCGTACATCACCATATGAAAAGCATCGCGTTTGATGGGAGGTGAGTTCCACTGGAAGTGCTTCTGAACCTGAAACGAGAGCATAACTAGTAACTGTCAGCTGCAGGTTCAAATTCTTGCTTTACCAAACCCTATCCTTTTTTATTGAGATACTTTGACTACGTGCAATGTATAAAAAATAAAAAATCAACCATTCTAAAACATATTCCAAACTTGATAAATATTTATACCTTGACCAAATTGTAGTGCAACTTGACAAATTCTTCTTGTGTTATTTTCTTAAGAATTTGCTTCAGCCGGTAGACATCTTTCTCCTTTAGTACAACCGAAAATTTATGCCAATTCAGAATGTCATTAAAAGGCAGGTCATAGTAATTAGAGAGTATCACTGCAAGAAAAAATCCAAAGTTAGGCAAGCAATTGGATGTGAGTCATGGAGAAAAACGGATACACATAGATGCATGAATCAAGAAAGATAAAGTACTGAAATTTTTAAACATAAGAGGAAGGGGGCGAGGAAAGGAGGGGAAGGAACTATGATTTTTGAGAGCCTTCAATGAAATAAGTACTTAAAATTAATGGATAGAAAAAGGAAACTGTCCAACTTCTTTGATAGGGAAATATCCAAATAAAGATTCTTTGACAAGGATGAGTTGTGGTTCATTCATAGATGGAATATGGAAGATTGACATTCCTTGTTGGGTTGGATGAAAAATTTAGACTAATAGAAAAGCTTGTAAAAAATGTCTACTGTGTTATCAAAAATAATCTGTCAGGATTGGCTGAAAGTAGGGAGGAAAAGTATAAAACTGAAGATAATTTCTCAATTCCCCATGACAGTCATTGGCAATTCTTTCTTTAAAAAAAAAACAAAAAACAAAAAACGAAGAAGAAAAACTCAAGACAAAACTGCCCACTTCTGATGTTGACAGCTGAAAGATAGCATCTCATCTACCAAAATTAAAACTGAAAGAAGATTGTTTAACAACTGACATGCATTAAAATGAATTGGTGATTTCAAACCCTATTGACAGTGTCTGCTCCGTTCCAGGACTCAAAACTGACACATGGGCGACTGCCCACTTGTGTGGTTCACATCTTTATGCATGTTACTTTCCCATCCAGCCTGGAATACCCTTTACCAGATATAGGAAAAAGAATCTCTCTTTCACAAATGGAAATTGCATCTTTCTACTTTCTTATCCTCCCAAATTTCCATTCTTTCTACCAAACCAGCCACGAATAATTTATAAATAATAAACAGCAATACATAACGAAAACCAATGCAATTGCAGAATGGAATCCTGAGTTCTCCGCTCTGGTATAACAATATAATGCATTTTTAAGTAGACAAGACATGCACTGATCTAAGAAGTAAATGTTTAAATGGGAGGAAAAGGTTAATTTGTATTGAAATCTAGTTCTGTGAATACTGCAATAAATACCAATGACATGGTAGAAATTTCATAACTTAAAGAAGTCCAAAGGCCTACAATTTCTTCCCATCCTAGTAAATGCCATTGACAGCGGGAATTTAGTTACTTGAAAAATATGAATTACCATTTCAAATTTCATTATCTTTATTCTTTTATTTTTTTCCATTATTTATAACTTCCTATTCATTGTAATTATAATTGTCTCCATCAAGTATGATTCTTTCAAAAGGGAGTTTAAGATTTGAGTACCATATAGAAGATAACTTATTTAACTTTGTGCCAAAATCTTAGTTTATCCGAACCACCCTGGAAAAAAAGAATGTTTTCTTGGTTATGGATACGTTTGAGACTTGGCAAGCACAATGTGCAACCATTTGTCACAAGAAGGCTTACAACCTCTTATCATCCCAGTTGATTACTGATGAAGAGATCCTATAACAAGGAAATCTTGGAGGGCAAACAGAATCATATGGTGGTCTTGCGTGTTATGTTCCTTTATTGGTGGAAGAAACAGCATAACCCTGTATTGTACAAGTCGAAGAAGTTCCAATTCTCTTCATTCTGTGTCTTTATCATGGAAGATGCAAAGATTGTAAATGGGAAAAAAAAATAATTGATAACTGATATCAGACATCTATAAGAAATAAATTCTCACCAGGGATGCACCCGTAATGTATGGAATCTGCAATGCGGGCACTGTTGACCTGCGAACCACCAGGGCAAATGCAGAATTTAGTCCTGTAAAATCTCTTTTGATACACTAGATGTCCAGTTGCTCTGTTTATTCTGTTGTTTGAAATATCAAGTTCTGTGTCATTCTCCCACACGCGTGCCAGGATAACCCGAATTTTAGAGTTCCTATGCCCTGCCCAGAAACCAAGGGTGGTCCTGCAGAAAGTTATATTTAGAGGATGTTTGACACCCATTTTTATGGAAATGAATTTTAGAATAGTAGATTTATGAAGAATGTGTGGATGAAAAATAAGGAAATGTTTTTTATTTACGTGTAATATTATTTTAGTAAAAAATGTGTATTTGAAAAAAAGAGAGAAAATGCATTTTGGGAAAAATGGGAATCAAACGGGCCCTTAAATTTAAGCAAGTAACTATTGTGCAGTATGGCATTACTGTATTAACAACTCAAATAATAGTATACAACTTAGGACATTAGTAAAAAGAGGAAGAAAAAAAGAGGAGCAGAGAAGTATAATATTAAGTTCACAAAAATGAGAAATGAACTTCGAGTGAAATTTGTGAAACAAAAACAGAAGCAAGACCACAGAACTTTCATTGATTGAACATATTCATAGTAAATTGCTTGTTTTACTGGGCTTAGAAACTCAACTTCTCTTCATTTTTTGCCAAATTTTCTTCAATAAAAATAAGTCATCTAAAAACAACATGAGGTGCCAAAACAAACCATTTTTTTCATCTTTTCTCGGCTAAGAAATTAAAAATCTTAGTCGATCCAAACACTAGTAGCTAAAATTTTGAATGAGGCACAACTTTCAAACATGAAAGAAAGACCGATAAACGAATGAATGTCTGCAAGCATTGTAACTTCAATTTTTAACATAGATGATATCGATAGAAAAACACTGAATCTGCAACTTTAAATGAATTACTACTTTCATGTCCCCATAAAATTTGGAAACTTAAAAATTAAAAAACATTATAAAGACTTGGGGCTCTGACAAATGATTTATGTGAAGTTAGGTCGGTGAGAGAAAAAGCTGCAGAGAAATTGTTCGAGAGAGAGACAATTTGCTGATATTTTTACATGCACCTGCAAATTTATTTCCCTCAAGAATGAGCACATAATTTGATGCAGAATAAAACGATAATTAGACTATTAAACTTGTTGTATAACACCCTAACACTAACACTTACACACGCAGAGGCAACTGTTCTTTGTCGTGCATTCCAAATGCAGAAGATATTGGTACCTAATTAGTCCATTTTCATGGTGAAAGTGAGAATTTTTGAAAAGTTGAACTTTCATATCATTGTAGAGAAACAGCAGTGAACAAACAAAAAAGATCACATAAAAGGGAGATAAATAACACAATGAAGAATATTGCATAATCGATCAATTCTGGCCTCAAGAGGTTGACATCTCACACAACATACCTGTTTTCCACATCATTTCCTCCAGCTGGGAGGGCAAAGGGCTGCAGAACTTGTGGTAGGGCAACATCTTTGTGTGGTATAAATCCAACATCATAGCTTGGAGAACAAACGACACGGATTGAATTCTTTACAAGAAATGGAAGTCCTTCAGTGGCCCTCACACCAACATCATGACAAGTAACAAAGAAGTGATCTGCACCCAGAGTTCTATTCCAATAAGGATACTTGAACATCAAGCTGTCCACATAGTTCTGTACAATCACAGTCATATTCTCATACGATATTCCCTGCATGTTATTACAAGAGAATATTTAGCGTTAAGGAAAGGCTCAAATTCAAATTACAATGCAAGTAAAAGAACCATATAGTAGGACTAAGATCATTTACATGTTTATCCGAAAATCCAACATTTCATTAGCAAACTTTTCAAAGATGCAAAAACAAGGTTAAATCTTATGCAATGGAGTAGTAACCGTTTGAATCTGAAATTATCTTCACCTCCATCAACATGAGTTGTCCCTCAAGGTTCAGCACAGTGGTTCTTAAATAAAAATAACTACACCAAGTAGTAAATTTGCAATCCAAGCAATCAACAAAGGCATATGAAGAGCAAAGGTGGGGTGTGCAGGTTCATATGTTCAATCCCTGTATGCCTCATGGAAGTTTCAAGAGGAAAGGGATGATGGGTGGGGAAGATAAGAGCAGCAATAGAAACTGCAAGAAGGGCAGGAGGTGGCCATGCAATAAGAATTGTAGGGGATGACAAAATGATGTGGCAGGCAAAACTTATCCCTTTTAATTTAGATGTTTGCAAACATATTGTTTCCACATGTGAGTTTGTGCGGTGGTGTTACTGTGTTAGTGAAGTTATGTTTAGATGGTGACGGCTATGGCAAATAGGGGGCAATGCACATGATAATTAGTGGCAGAGGCAGTAATGAGATCGAAAAGTGGGGGTGCAATTGTAACACCAGAATGTGGGGCGAAAAATATGTGACGAATGACAGATGACAATGGGGGCAGAAATGTGTTAGGGTGGTGGCAGGCAATGGAATTTTTGAGAGAGAGAGGACGAGTACGTAATGTTTAATGGAATGGTTATTTTATGTAGCATACAAATAACTAAGTTTATACATGTAAAAGTTGAGTGCACGTGTGAAAGTTGGTGGGGTTGGGAAGTATAAAGGAATGATCTAATGAGCATGCTATGAGTTCTCCTTCCGACAGGTTGACACTTACAGCTGAACTTACACCTAGCGTACTAAGTCCCCTCATACAATTGAACGCACTTCCAACACCTGCTCCAGTTTTGGAAGCCCCTAGGTTGTATCACCAAATCTTGATTTACCATATATAAATATAGTTAATGTATGCTAAACACGGGTTACATATCATATTAATTTATTGGTGGATAATAAATTTAATTCAAATGTTGAAATCCACCAAATCTTTATTCATCAATGAATTAATATGACATGTCGCTAGTGCTTATTAGATCATTCCTTGGGAAGTACATATATGAAAAACTACAGAGCACATACAAACAGGAACAGAAGTAATAACTTGAGCTGGTAATTGGCTGGTGTCATGGATGGGGAAGATGTTAATATTTTACCTTAGTCTTTAGGTGTTGTGAGATAATTAAATTTGCAAGGAATTATAATTTCAGTGTAAAAATATATTAGTTAAATCTAGTAGATGCATATGACATATACAGTGCAATAGTTATAAGACTCGATGTCCCTCGATGTAAGAGATTCTTTCATTATATAGAACCAAAATCACCACTAAACATGGTAGCAATCAATTACAATATTAACTAACGGTAACCTATAATTTAAATATGGCAAAAATAATTTATCTACATATAATACAATTATAGCTGTAATCTTTGATGATTTCCATAATTTTATTTAACCTCATTAACATCCCCTCAAATTGATGCTGGTAAAAACATCAATTTACAATCATGAATTGGTGACGGTGATAATACTTGTACCCACGAAGAAAAAATCTAAATCTTGCAAATCGATAGATAGATATGGTTTTTGAACTAAACCTATTTCCACTCGTATACCAGAGAAACAATCTACGAAAACTAGTGACGACAAGAGATCAAGAACAACAAATAATGCAGAAACAACTAAAAATTACTCCAAAGCACTTCAAGAACACTTCAGAGAGCTCACACCCCAAGAAGAATTTTCATAAGAAATTTACAAAGTGTACCGACACACACATAGAGCCCTATCTGTCGGAAGAACTCGGTCGAACACATAATTCGTGTTCCGACAAAAGCTCTAACACCAATACGCCTAGCCAAAATTTCATCAATATATCACTGGCCAAGATGCTATACAGTTGGAAGAGTTTCCATCGAACAACCTACACCAAAAAGCTCAAAAATAATCCTCGTTTGAATATCCAAAACTCTAGTTCATCACCCAAACAACCAAAACTCCACGGTCTGCACTCCCAAGTCTCTTGATAAAGCCCGAGCAACCAATCAATGCCTAATCTTAATAAAGCCCACTGCGTCAAACAATGACGAGTACACCAACAAATCTATGACCTAACAACAATCAGTTATAGATCACGGCCAAAGTGACATAACAGCCCAATAAACCAACAAATCAATCGGCAGCATGCATTACTAAACTAAAATAATTAACAATACAGCCTAATAACAAACAAAAGAAAGGTCCAATCTGAAAATGACGTCCGTAGCCCAGGAGGACCAAACAAATTGAAGGCCCAATCCCAAAAAACCCAATATCATTAAACTGGCCCAACAATATACAACCCAATTACCCAATCCTAAACCTCCGCCACCAATTTCATGATTAGCAAATACAATAGTCCCATCCCTAATAGGCCTAAACCGATTGTGAACCGACCCATTAGTCCCTTCCCCACAATTCCAAATCTTATCACACCCCCTCCGATGACTCCCAACTGAGTACTCCCGATTGTTGAATTTCGAGTGAGCAAGCAACTGGGATTATGCGAAAAGGGGTGGGAATATGAATATGACAGTGAGGCAGCTGTGTAATCATTAGAGTAAGTAGTCGTTGTATTGATATAGGACGGTACCAGCAACAGCACACTCCTACTCGGCCTCAGCTGGTCTGGGAGATCACCATTTTGGATTCGGTTAGACCCAACCAAAGAGACTGAAACCTCAGGTAACGCCAAAGAAAGGTTCAAAGACTCAATTATTGACTTCTCACCCCCATTCTCTCCCTCAATCTTCTCATTATCAGCTTCCCTCTTAGACAAATTCCTTCAATTCTCATTCAACTGAAGAAAATCTCTCTACCCACAAGTTATTATTCATTTCATTTTGATCCTTAGATACCAATCTCTTTTCCTTTATAACCGCTGCTCAATTTTTCCAAAGAATTCAACAGAATTTTTTTTTTTTTTTTTTTTTTTTTGGCTGGCAAAATCTTTCTCAAACATTCCCAGTTTCGAATTTTCACAAAGGTAACTAACCACGAGCTCCTGTGAACCAAAATTCCCAGTTTTATCAACATTTTCATCGAAACCACCCATTATTTTAATTCTCTTCTGTGAGTTTTCTGCAAGAAAATCAATACCCTTTTCTTGAAACTCAATCTTGTCATCTGGGCTCTCCCTGTTTTTCTCCGCAGATGACTCACCTAAATATTCTCTCTTTCATAATCATAAAAAAGAGAACTGAAAAATAAAAAGACCAGCTGATAAAACTTCAGAGAATCTTAAGAGCTTTACAAAAAGTTCGAGCTTTTGCACGCCCTAGCCTCTCTCTCTCTCTCTCTCTCTCTCTCTCACTCACTCTCTCTCCACATGGACCTAAAGCCAAGATAAAGGCGATGCTAATTTCGAATTACTTCCTTGATACGATAAAAGGAACATTAACAGGGAAAAAACAATTGACTCAATTCGATACAAGAAAATTTGACTAGATGAGCGGCACGAGGCTGCTCATCAGAGAACAAAAGCTTACAAGTTTAACCCAAAATGAAGTTAAACCTCTGATACCATGTCAAGTATACTCATAAGACTCGATACCCCTCAATATGAGAACTTTTCTCATAATATAGAACCAAAATCACCACTAAATATGGTAGCAATCAATTACAATATTAACTAATAGTAACATATAATTTAAGTATGGTAAAAGCAATCTATTTATATATAATAAATTACAGCTGTAATCTTCAACGATCTCCTTAATTTTAGTTAACCTCATTAACAACATGCCACTGGTGCTCATTAGATCATTCCTGGGGAAGTAAATATGTGAAAAACTAAAGGCACATAGAAATAGGAACGGAAGTAAAACTTGTGCTGGTCATTGGTTGGTGTGATGGATGGGGGAAGATGTTAACATTTGACCTTAGTCTTTAGGTGCTGTTAGATAACTAAATTTGCAAGGAATTATAATTTCAGTGTAAAAATACAGTAGTTAAATCTAGTGGATGCATATGACATATACAGTGCAATAGTTTGAAGATAACTAGCAAGCTCAGGACTCGAAGATGACAAATTCTCTTCTCTGTTATAGAAAGCAAAAAGTTGCATAGTAACTATGCGATCATCATGCTTAAGTGGCTCAGTATACCACACAAGACCAGTTTAGCTATTGTCCATGAAAGTGAAGAAGACTCTACCACATTAAACAACCACAAAACGAACTCAATAAATACCAGCTAATGAGATAGACAAACAAATAAAAACTCATTTTCTAATTCCATCATAGACATTGAGCATTGCCCATTAAACAATTAGCAGTGTTTATCAAGGCACATACGAACCAATAAGCATCACCATTACGGCCTCTTTCCACAAAAAAACAAAATTTCCATCAAATCAAGCGGTTGTACCTTGCCTCGCATCTTATGACAAGAGATCGGGATGAAGAACAAATCAGCCTGATCCGGATCATCTGTAACAAACTTACTCTCCCTAATATTTTGAAAAAAGTAGCCCTCGCTAGCGTATTTTCCCGTCAGCTTCCTCGGCGTCTGGTAATACGTGTTCGGATCCCCATCCGGATATATATAAACCTTAAACCTCCTTTCCATTTCCTCGTAGTTCAATTTGAACATCTTCGGTAAATGATACACCTCATCATCAACACCCTCATCATCGATTCTTACCTTCAAATCAGAAGACGAAAACACTCAGAAAATTAAGTTAGTGTTCGAAATGAAGATTTGTGATTCGGTTGTACCTGAGGCTGAGAGACTTGTACAGTGTGTGACGAAGGGGTGGTGGATAGTTGGAAAGAAGGGGAGTGGAGGGATTTAAGTGAAAGATAAGTAAAGGAGACTAGCGTCAAGGCGGCAAGAGAGAGGAGAGAGCCTCGGACAGTGCAGACCGCGGCGGACGGCGATGGCTGTGGGGGTTTCGCCGCCAACATATCCGGCCGGTTTTGGTAATTCCCGGCAACACCTTCAATTAATTAGTTTTGAAATTTGTCAGTAATTTGGGATTGATCAAAAGAGTCTACCTCAAGTTGCTTGATTCTTTAATTTACAGGCAAATTTCACGTGCGGTCTCGCAGTCCTCCAAACCTTTTTTTTTTTTTTTTTTTCAACTTATAAATTTAAAAAAAAAAAAAAAAAAGTTCCTTTGACTTTAAAATTAATCAAGTCAAATAACCACTTTACCACATTGACCAATTCATTTTTCAAATTCACCACAATGGCCCTTTGAAATATTAAATGACAATTTTGTCCTTTTTTATGTTTTGTAATTACAAAAATATAAGGTTGTTAGAAAGACAATAGTACTCCTTGGCAAATAACAAATAAATTACAAGAAAATTTCTATTTGTACATAATTATTGCACATAATGATGTTCATAATGTGTTGTGGCAATTATAAGATTGTTGATGTGCAAATATTGAATTAAATGTTGGATCTAATGTCACGTTTAATTATGAATATCATTATGTAGACAATTATGTACATGTAACACTTTCTAAATTACAAACACTCCCACGTAAATTTCAAAATCAAATCAATTTCCTTATCAGTTTCTGCAACACAGATAAAAAGAAAGTTTAATTTTCATATGCTTCAACATTGAAATCTCACAAAATTATCAAAAACTCAACAAGAAAATATTATTTACAACCATCACTCGAAATAGGTAAGTATATTTTACGTATTTTTAATTTTATTATAGCTAAATCAGTATATTATTTGAATCTCTAAATCTTATTTCGATATAGGCAGATAATTTTTTACAATTTTAAATGGATCTATAAATTTTTTTAACAAGAAGGATGAAAAAATTTCATCTGAAAAATTGAAAAACAAAATCGACACTGGCTGTTAAGAAAACACAGTTAATCTAACAGCCAGCTGTTAAAGCCAGCTATTTTCAATTTTTTACTTCTTTTTTTCATATATTTACAATTTTTTTAATAAATCGTTGTTTCCTAATGCAGATATGAAATCGGCTGCAGTCTCGATTTGTTTCTTTGGTGAATTTGAAATAAAGAAAAATGATCGATGGTTGTGGAAATGGACAAGTGAAAAACGCGGTTCCACTGCAATTCTGATAACATCAAGTACATCGTATGTGGAAAATGTACAATGAGTTACAGAACTCGCTCAACGTTGATCCCTCTCAATTTGACATGGAATTGGAATTTCTATTCGGTAAGAAAATTCCAACTGTAGCGGTTACTTCTGAAACTAAAATGCAAATTTTAATTGAATTAAACCAAAAACGTTCGATTCTTATTTATGTAACTTTGGCGGAGAAGAACGTCCCCAAAGGTGAGCATGAAAATTTCAATGGAGAGAATCGTAATGTGAATGATTTTTGAGATACGGTGAAGATAACTAATGCGGATAATATAGTTATTCCAAATACAGCTGTTACCGATAGAGTGATTGATCTCACTGTTACACACGGAATTTTTTCGACAGTTGAAGACAACGAGAATGAAAATACATTGACAAATGAGGATTTGAATGCTCTATCCTTCTGTAGACGTGAGTCGGGTGAGAGCTCACAGGCTGGATTGAGTGCATGGTCCACTAGTTGTTTGCGATTAGTTCCTGATGACGAAAATTTATATGTCGAGCAACTGTTCAAAACAAAGAAAGATTTGCAAAAAACTGTGCACCTAATTGCTTTGAAACACAACTTCGAGTTTAAAGTTATGAAATTGAACAAGTCGATATACACAATTGTCTGCATTGACGAAAGTTGTCACTGGCGTTTATGAGCGACGAAGATGGACACAAACGAGTTCTTTGTAATTCGTAAGTATGTGCGGGAACATACTTGCAAAGTGGGTATTCGTCGAAATGATCAAAGGCAAAGCCAAACATGGTTCATTGGTCGAGAAATAATGCACAAGTTTTAGGACCCACGAACAATCTACAGACCTTTGGACATCATTAAAGAGTACGGGGTGGTCATGAGCTATCAGAATACTTGGAAGGCCAAAGAATGCATATTGGAGGACTTAATAGATTCGATCGAGGAAAGTTATGCTAAATTGGCCAAGTATTTTATTGTTTAGTTGATTTTTTAATATTTATTTTAATTGTTAATTATATATTTCGATTGCTTTTTTTTTGTTTATTTAATATTTGATTACTTATTCTAATTATTGCTTATTTAAATTGTCAAGTATTGCTATAACATGGGGAAAATTAATACTGTATCGGTTTTTTATTGAGAGGAACAACGAGAATCGTTTCAAGTATTTCTTCATGACCATTGGACAATGCGTTTGAGGATATCGAAACACGATGGGACCTCTAATTCTAGTCGACTTTCCAACCCTTAAGGCTAAATACGAGGGCAAGTTGATTATTGCAACATATCAAGTACCAACATCCAAATTTACCCTCTTCCATTCGGTATAGTTGATGGAGAGAATGACTGAACGATGCATTGGTTCTTCACGAAGTTAAAGAAAGTAATTGGAGATATCGAGAACCTTGCATTCGTAACCTATCGAGGGCAGTCAATAATAAATGGTGGCCAAAGTCTTCCCCGAGGCATATCATGATTAATGTATGTACCATATACAGGGAAACCTGAAGATCAAGTATCGAGGTAAGGACATCGTTGTGTTGTTCAGGAGAGCTGAAGAGATTTACAGTTTGAGAAGTTCATGGTTGAAATAGACAGTAAATCGCATACTGTATGGGAGTATCTAACAGGTATAGGGATAGAACATTTGGCAAGATCACGTTTTCCAGAACGTCGATACAACATGATGACGTCGAACAATGCCTTATTCAAGAAGGATCGAGATTTACCATTGTCACAATGATTGATAACATTTGTGACAAGTTTCAACAGTGGTTTCATGATCGCGTGAGAAATCACAGAGTTGTACAAGTGTGCTCACCCCAACTCATGAAAATAAACTCTTCAAAACTCTAGATGTGGTGAGAAAGGTATGCGTAGAATCACTAGATCAGTTTCGCTTCCTCGTGAGATGTGAACGTAATTTCGGATACATTGTGGATTTGAATGGTAGCACATGCACGTGTAAACAGTTTCAGTTGGAGAACTTTCCATGTGCACATACAGTGACAGCGGCTATGCATAGAGAATTCCCACCACACACCTTGTGCAGTGTTTATTATAAGACTGATTATTGGAGAGTATCATATGCCGAAACTATTTCCCTGTACCAAACGAAGCTGAGTCGGAAGTTCCAAATCACATTCTGTCAGTGAATAATTAGTTGCCACCAGAAGTCGGACCACGTACCCTGGACATAGACGTACATCTAGAATACCTTCTACTAGAGAATTTCTCTGACCTCGTAAGTGCAGTAGGTGCGGCGCAATGGGACATATACGATAATTTTGTACAAGCCATATTTCGCTGTATAACGATGCAACAGATGTATAATACAATTTATGTATGTAATATTTATTTTAGTTGGTTATGAATAATAATTGTGTATTTAATATTCACTATGTATTAAACTAATTGTTTTTAATTTATTTAATCAATTATTATTTACTTAAATAAATAATATTCATAAATTATTAATATCGTAGATGAAGCATTTAAATACAGAAAATAATATACAATTACATTCATTCACAAGGTACAAATCAATATTCACAGTGTTTACAAATATTTTGTAATTTAAAAAAGAAAATATTTACAGGATTTACGGATCACAACTAAACTCGTACAAATCGCACGTTAAGTTATTTTTCCAAATTTGTATCTAGGATTGGTTGATCCCATCAAACTTATATTCTATACTCAAAAACTCAATATACTTTATTACAAACACGCCGAAATTGCCCCTGCAATTGAACAATAATGAGTTATATCAGTACCGTACAACAATAATATTAAGTATTAAATTTTAAAAAATTTACAACTACTTACAATATTGTTTGCATCGTCGTTGTCGTGTCCCGCACGATGGCTAATCTGTCCTGCATAGTCAAGCCCGCATGTCTAGCCATCATAGGGACGAAAACAGCGATGGACTCCAAATTTTGTTCGAGCTGACCCTGTGTCAAATATGAATGATCGGGATCGTACACATATATGGTAGATTCAGCGAACACGGTCTCCAAAGATATGCAGTGATGATTCACAATCACTAGTATGTACATATGCATACAACCCTCCCATAGTTCCCCCCCCCCCCCGACATGCAGCCACATTCATATGGTCTACTTGAGCATATAGTCGGGCACCACGTACTCCTTATCCCAGTTTGAGGGACCGGTACTCAATGTCAATATTTCGTCCGAACTCCAAATTCTGTATGACTCGGCCAAGGCTATCAAATGACCTCGGACATCTTTAAACCCGATCACGCAATAAGTCCATAACCAAGTCGATGTGCTGCATTAAGAAATACCAATACAAAACGGAGTTATTTCATTACATAAACAAAAAATTATATACACATGAAAAATAACAATATGACTACTTCTCTTACATCGTCGGCAAGCCAAGCTCATGAAGTGATGATGTCATGGAACCACTTATAAGCATCGAATATCGTCGTTTGACCGATTGTGCGGTTGGCCCTAAAAAAAGAAACAGAAAATGTTAAAAAAGTGTACATGAGTAACGTAACGTACTTTACGAATATCATAAATACTTACTCGGGCAAAACTCTTCTCCATTCCATCTTGAATGCTTTTCATTTGGCATGGTTCACCTCCCTAAATAGGTTGGGAATCGTCCTGTCGACGAACTTCCTTCTCTTCATCTTGACCGTGAAGGGAGAAACGACGTACTGCGATGGCAATCTTGACCTCTTGCCGATCATCTGCTCCGTCATGTCAACAACACGCTTCTTACCCTCGGTCATAGCGGGCCTCCTCTCCTGAATACTGCCCTCTTCTACCTCGGGGACCGTCACCTCCGTCATCCTCTCCTCCTCGACCGCCTCTCCAATCCCCATCTGGCCCACCACCTCCGTCAACCTCCCTCCCCAGCCCCTCTCCCGTCCCCATCGAGCTCACCGCCTCCGTCACCCTCTCATCCCCATCACCTTTCCCGTCGCCATCCGCTCTAGCGCCTCCGTCCTCTTATCCATCGCTGCCTCTCCCGTCCCTATTGGGGCCACCCGATCTCGCTCCACAGATAACATAAATTATTCTAATGCATCATCTGTCCAAAACTGTGAGTGACCCCATCTCCGCCACCCTCTCTGCCAGTCCATCGCCTTCCAGCAATATCACCCAGGAGAGCTACGACCTCATCTTGGAGGGATACGATGTGGCCACGTAGCAGTCTAACATCATAAGATAAGTCTTCAACCCTTCCTATCAACTGTCGCTCCATATCGTCGACCCTCCCCATCAACTATCGCTCCACATCCGCTATAAATCCGATCAAGCGGGCATATAGATCATCGATCCCATGACTCTGACTGTGTACAGGAGATCCAAGGGAACGGTTCTCAATGGGGGAGAAGGTGATGCCCTCGACAGAGGTAATGTCATCGACGGAGGAGATGCCCTCGACGGAGGTGATCGTCGATCAACTGGACCGTGCTCCTACACAAATAATATTACAAATTATTAACTTAATTAATAATTGTTTACTCATAAAAAAATATAATCAATAAATTATATGAAATTCATGCATCAGTCCTCAGCCCTTCTCCTCCATCGATAGTCTCAACTCAGTTATGACTTCAACCTGACATATTGACATTTCAACCAGTTAACGATTGCGCAATGAGATTTTAAACTACGTATAATATAAATTACAAAGTACATAATACTCACATAAAGGTCGTCGAGAATAGTCAATAACAGTCTTCCAGACGGACACTCGTCCGCTCATGATGCTCACCAGTGATGCATTCGTGGGTATCGTGTCTCCAGTCGCTTCACAAAGCGAGCACCGAGTAGGGGGACAATCTCATACGGCAAAATCTGTAATACATACAATTATTATATGTAAATTCAATAGTATAAATATTTTGACGTTGATTATATAAACATATACCTGCACCGCCAGAGGCAATCCGTAGGCATCATACTTGCGCATGGGCCCCTTGGGCTTTGAGTGCGATCTGATGAAGAGGTGTACGGTGTCCTCGAAACATTTCCAGCCCCATGGATAATTTTTGAAACCATCGATGTCATCGACGATCTCCAGATGGAAAAGGTCGATCGCAGTCTTCTTGTGGTGACACTACACTACGAACTCAAGGATGTATATTAGACCTAACTTTAGTTTGTCTAATATCTGGTTACACCCCCTCATCGCTTCGATCAGCTGCGGTAGAAGTACTGCTCCCTGTCCATGGAAGTAACTGCCATGCAGCATGTTGCCTCTTTGAGTACTGTTATGAGCTGGCTCATCGCTTGTAATCTTCAGTCCAGTGATCAGGGCAAACTCGAACATAGAGAAATTGGCGATCTTGCCCCCGAGGTCGAAGTGGAGGGCATCGCCGTCGAACCGGACTCAACAACCGACATGGCAGTGTGTCAATGATTTGCCTCGAGTACTGCGCCTCTCTTAACTGATACAGGGGCCAAAGGAAGGACTGGCATAAGTTATTCATGTGCTGATCATCCAGCAACTCCAGTACTGTAGTAAAACCGTCAAAGCTACTATTCCATATAGCTTTCCCCGGTATCTGCCTCAACTCTGTGTGTAGATGGTAATACATCCTATAAAAAAATCGAATGTTAGAACATTGTACAATGAACAATGGAATAAAACATAGTAACGGAACATTAATCGAATCAAATTGTTAACATGTAGATTTATCTAATTAACATCTAACAAATGATTTAGAAAAATGACATACTAAAAAAGGTAAAGAAAAACTAAAAAAAACACATACAAATTAACAGTGCATATTAAATTAAACAAAATAATTTCAGAAAATATAAAAACTATAAAAATAATGCAAAAAATATTAAAATGTATTTTAATAAGTAAATTATAATAAGAATAAAACAATTGAGAATTTTTTTTAACCCTATTACCAAAAAGAAAAATAATGATATTTAAAATTAAAATTAAACAAAAGGAAATTATATAAATAATATACATATTATTCAATTACAATTGAAAATTTAAATATTTTTTAAAAAATAATTTTTTAATTAAAATAAGAAAAAAAGAGAATTAAATTAACAAATTTATAAATGAATTTTTAATATAAATATAAATATAAAATAATTATATTTTATTTTTAATATAAGATTAAATTTATGTTAATGAATTCATGTAAACAATTTAATTTATTTGTTAATTTTCGATTTTAAAAAATAATTAATATATTAAATTAATAAAATGAAAAAAAGGGCCCAAACAGTCTTGGGCTAACTGTTGTTAACAATCGGACCGAGACTGTTAACAATCTTCGGTAGACTTTTAACAGCGCAGTCTGAGCTATCAAATTAGGCTAAGAACCACAAAAATTCTTCCACATTTTAACCTAACCATGCATCTATACATATAAATGTAAATAAATTTCCATTCATTCACAAGTTCAATCCATTCCATGAATACAAAAGCTAACATTTAATGGTGGTGTCGCCGATGTGGTTAAACAGTGGTGTCAGCGGTTGGTGGGTGGTCGATAAGACTATTAGATGCGGTTGTTTGAGACTGTTTGCAGGGGAGGATCGAAAGTGAATTTCCTTCTTGGGTTTTAGGGGTATTTTCGAGTTTTTGCTCCCGAAGTTTTATTTTTATTTTTATTATTATTATTTTTTTAATGCTATTACTTGGTCAAAGGCCAAAGTGGAAAAATGGGCATTTCAAATGGCCCTTTACCCTTATTTCCTCGACTTCCAATGGTACATGCTTTACGAAGAGGCTAAAATATTGAGGAATGATATGAAGAAATATTGATCAATATTATTAGTTTGGCCAATATTATCTTCGGATCCACTTACAGATTCAAGGAAGAAATTTTCATATCAATCGAAAAGATAACTTAGTAATTCTAGAGAATGCCCCCAAAACTGTTGACCTACAATGCGATGCTCAAGAGGCGGATGTTGAAAGTTGAAAGGCATGACTTCAATACATCACCTCACCATGAAGTTCCCCGTCGGGGTCGGAATGACAATCGTGAAAGGGGATTAAAGAGGGCCCTATGAACGATACTTAAATTTCATTCGTAAAGCCACCATTTGGCTCTAGTTGTGTCATGATAGTAGACACTGATATAAGTAAATCAATAATGAATATGGTGATCGTTGAAGCACCTATTATTTGCAAGAATAAGCGATGCAATATAAAGCATTGTGGATGACATCGATCCTCCAGCCATAAAGACAAAATCACAGGCATCTCTGGCAGAGAAGCGTAGCTGTAACTCTCAATGGCACCATAGTACTTTAGGTCGATAATGTGTATGAGGCAATGGAAATAGAACTAGAAGGTTTTTCAAAGAGGAATCTGGGTGTTTTTCAATATATTACTATTTTCTTCCTTTAAGTAAATAAAAAGCTACTTTTTCTAAAAGCAACTATCCGTTAAAATTAATAAATTGCTTATTTACTACACAATTTATTTACTTATACGAATACTTTTACCAAACATATTCAATTAGAATTGGAGGAGGCATTGATAAATATGACTCATTCTACATATTATTTTGATGGTATGAAGTTGTATTCCTTCATTCCCACACTCTTATCTATCATATTGAGACTTCAAAAACAACTATTGTCAAATAGCTAACTTGAATTCAAGTTTATTTTTGTTTTATTCCTTCCCCAAAGTAAAAGGTCTTTCAACCTACCAGAGTTGATTTATATTTTATAAACTTTCCTAACGCGTCTTCCATGAAGGTGTGTCCTATTGACAATCTTTGGTAGCTGATCGTGCAAATGATCTGGTGAGTCAAAATACCACATTGTGTAATGAATTGGTCAATGGACAAAAGGATCGTGTCTTCTTACACTGTATATGCTTTAATTTTACTAAATCTACCCTTCAAACTTTTTGCCTTGTTTGATGCAGTATAAAGTCGGATTTTTAATAGATTTTAATAAAGATTTTATAGCCGTCCAAGCTGTGAACCTCCAAGTCAGCAAGGAGCCACTATATAAGATACGTGTCCGAGCCCATCAGCGTCAGGCCCTCGTGAGTCCAAGCCCATGTATGACCCTAGCAAACAACGACCTAAGCGTACCAAGGCTAAGCCGCAAACAACCCCAACACCAAATCTCCCAGGTAATCATTTGATGTGATTGACGTGATGTCTCTGCCACTGCCGTCGTTGCCAACCTATCTAGTCAAGTCCACATCCTTACGCTAGGTAGTGAATAATAGTGACAATGATAGCCCATCGTTTACTGACGCTTGCGTTGGCAAGTGGTAACCACCAAGATGAAGCCATGTGTCCCTCCATCCAACGGTCGTCTCACTTTTTTACACTATAAAAGCTCACACTTAATGTCATATGAAAATAATGCAATTTTAGGAGAACAAACTTACCTTTCTATAAACATATTTTACCCAATACCGACCCCCTTTTTTCTTTCTTGTGATTACGGGGGCTCACATTGAAAGCCCTCTCGCACCCATATTGAACAGCAAAAATGACTTGACTGTCATAGTGCGTGCGGCCAACACCACCCCTTGTCGGAGGAGGCCGCATGTCACTAACGGTTTGTCTTAATGTGTAGAAATAGGCTTTCGGGGACGTGAGAGGTATTGGGACCTGTTGGCTATGTCAGAGTCACATTTTGAAGGGTCAAGAAAAGGAAAAGAAATGCATGATTGAAAAGTTGATAAAAAGTACAAATCCATAAATTGTAACTGATTCAGCCAGTGCTAATGATTTGGAAAAAACTGAGTTGAGCCTAAAAAAGGGGATACAGCCCTAATAGAGAATGAGAAATGAGTACGTACCAACTTATTTTGATTTCTGCAAGTATATGAAAGTTTGAAGCCAGAAGCCAGTCCCATCTTCTTTGAGCACAGAAGCCGACCCCAATGAAGCTGTGTAAATGAGTCTCATTAACAATTTGTGATCTCAGGCACGAATCAGCTGTGGCTCTATATAGCAGCTTCACTTGTACCCTTGTACTGAAAATGTCGAAGTGCATTGAAAATTTCAATGTCATACCGGACATTTCCTCGATGTGCACTACATTTCCAATAATGGAATTGTTTCTCAGGGGTCTCCTTTGAGTGTACCTAATGTAGCTTGGTACTTACGATTCACACGACTGTTACGAAACAATATTTTGACAAGTTAGCTAGAGAGCCACGCTGTTACTAGTCCAAATTTCTAGACCAAACAATTGAAATAAGACAATCTTGCTACAGTGATAGATTCAATAACAGACTCAAAAACAAAGAGCAACGTGTTAAAACATATTTGGACAGTTTGGAAAAAAGAAAAAAAAAAACAACACAGGATGAGGTGCTGCCACCTCACCGTCACCCCACCCCACCCCAGTCAACATCCCTTGTTCAAGAATCATTATTCGAAATAGGATGACCATTTAAAAATAGATGCTTGGATTAGTATAAACTAATCTCAAAATTCCACGTTCCAAATTCATAGAAAGAAATATAATCATGTCACCAGAAAGTTACACAAAGAAGCCCTAATGTCAAGCGTGAACACGGTAAGTTCTTTTTCCTGTGTGAGGAAAACGGGTCACTGTTCAGGAAAGACAGGCGCTAAAATGGCTTGATCATGCCAAATGCCGTTTAAGTCTGACTGCCATAACTTAACCATGCCATCACTCCCAGTAGAGGCTAACGTCATCCCGCTCATGTCCCATTCCATCTGCCATACCTGTAGAGCAAAATAATATATTAGATGTCCCCATTAGGCCATTGCATTTACAAACTAGGTTTAGTATTCAACTCTGTTTCACCATAATTAATAGCATGGTTTGATAAGTTTGATAATTTTATTTATAAGTGAGTTTACTTCCTAGTAAATAATTTTTTTAATGATCAAAGTTGGAAATAAATTATTTGTTTTGAAGTAACACGTATCTTACTATCAAAAGAAGTAATTTTTTTCACTTAAGTAAGAAGAGAATAATCTATCTGGACATGTAAACAAAAATTTACTAATCTATGTCGAAAGAAAAGGTAATTTGAGTCTTTGCATAGTATAAACACAAACTAGAGTGTCCGTCATGTAAATACTGTGTTCAAAATTCAGAGGTAACAGATCAATATGAGTGGTGACTATTTCTTTTTAAATTTAACAATTTTCACTTTCAATCAGCCATTAGATAGCAAATAAGCCTCTTCTAGCAAGTACATGAAATGGTGGGGGAATT
The DNA here is from genome assembly GCF_002742605.1 of Olea europaea var. sylvestris. NCBI lineage: Eukaryota > Viridiplantae > Streptophyta > Magnoliopsida > Lamiales > Oleaceae > Olea > Olea europaea. Next base: position 21,491,310 of record NC_036254.1, on the reverse strand, counting down.
TGATACCTCGCCATCATGACCAGATAGAACAGCAACCTTCTCCGTAAAGAGCCTCCCGTTTGAATCAGGGTTTGTACCAAGGTGCCAGATGGCTATGCCCTTGTTAGTGGCAACAGCTATCAATTCATATGGCCTGAAATTCATGAAATAATGAAAACAAAGTAACAATTAGTTCAACAAGCCTACGCTTGGATCGTCCGACAATATTCATTGTATTAGACAGACTTCTTGCATCGAGCAGTATTACAGTACTCCATCTTCTTCATTAACTTCACGTCTGCAATTTAAGCCAAATTCAACGTGTTTTGAGAGTGTATTCTTCTTAGACTGTGGTTAGCCCGCTCTACAACAGCCGCCAGGGGCATTGGATAAGAAAAATAGCTCTTTTGCGAATAAATGTAAAAACATCAAATCCTTCTTCTATGTGCAGATGTGACCTACCTTTCGTTGCTTTGACAATTTAAAAGTTCCTACTTGATAAACGTTAAATGGGAAGTCATATGAAGGGAAGTAAGAAATCCTTCTGTTTCAAGCTCTCCTAAGCAGCATTTTTCAAGTTAATTTTTCCCCAAAAAACTTACGAGGTAAAGGGAGAAAAGGGGAAAGTCGATATCTGTGCTACCTTCCAATATTTGGTGACCATGCAACTGCAAAAACTTGATCATTCTTATCCTCTGGCGAAGCAAGTTCAGCAACTGGAAGCCATCTTTGATGATCCTGGTCAAACTCCCAAACCTATTGAAATCTATAATATAAGTACATCATAAATGAGCTTCCATACATTGCACAAATCTTAAAAAACTACTAGATGAGAGGCTGTTATTATTTATTGGAATATAAAACGTGATAACTTAAGCATGTTGTAGTAAATCAAGTATTTTTGTATCCATAGAAGGGCCAACCATCAAACCATGGAAAACTGAAACAAAAATATGCATGCTAGTCGCAAAATGTATTACCCAAAAGGTACAGTGCCTTATTAATTATAAATAATTTAACACTTTCATAATTAGAGAGAGGATCTAAATATATACCTTGGAGGAATTTAGAAGCGGGCTATTTGAGCTGAAGCCCAAGATAAAGCTTGACTGCTGGAGTTCACCTCTTTGTGGATTCCAAGAGATGGACGCAGACGAGCATGAAACATTCCCAAACTTAGATACAAAATCAATTACGTTTTGAAATTCAGCCTACAAATATTTCAAAAATAAAACTTATTTAATGCTGAAAAATATTCCTCGTGCAAAGCAGGAAGACCAGTGTTCCATCAATGGTGAATTACAGGAAAATCCAAGTACCTAAAAGGTTAAAACATATATTGTGGTTCTCTAGTATAAAAAGAAACAACTTTGCTGACAATTACATATTTTTTATTTTGTCAGAAGAGTCCTCCGACTATTTTGGTTTTGCATTAGATTAAGTTTTTTTTAATATGAATACCTCTCAATGAAAAATTCGAGGAAAAAAAAATAAAAATTCTCGTGATTTCTATCCATCAGTAGTCAATTATGAAGATTAATTATGCATTGATGGCTTACTGCCATACATCATAAGCAGTTCAAGTGGCAATATCAGTTAAAGCACAACCCAGATGAAGCTCAACGACCAGGATTACATTAGCCTCATCACTGGCATTTACATATCATGGGAGCTAATTTGGTGAAGACAGAATGAAAAACATGCTTCTTGTTACTTTTGATATTGTACAGGTTCAATTGCATTGAAAATGGGAGAAAATGATGCACAATATGTGTAAAAAAGAAGAGATCTCAGGACATATTACAGGTAGGAACTTGTGAACACAAAATCACTTTAAGAGAACAAGAATTGTAACAATGATGATACATGTCTGAAATCTTTATATTATGTGTCATGCTACACTTCATCTCCAGCTTACACAGGTATGCCAACGGATGATTCAGTTAAGCAGCAGCATTACATATTCAAATAAATGAATGATAAAACACCTGTAGTTGCCACTTCTCCAATTCAAGTGGATCTAGAAGCTCAAAGATTTTCACTTGTCCATCTGAATATGCAGCCACCTGTGCAGGAAGTAAATTCAGGAATGAAAGTCATCTCCTTAGAAAATCACGACACGTTTTTATATATTGTAATTCGATAATGAATTTAAGGTTGAAGGGGTTATGTTTAACAACATTTAGTTTAATTGTACAAACAGGTTGAGATAGTCCAGTAAATGAAGATCTCTGTATCAAGATTTTTTTTATAGGAAGATAAGTATCCATTATGAAAATCATGGTAATCTCCCCATGCTAATTTGTAAGTTAAAGGCAGCAATGGGTTATAATTTGTATCATTCAATGCCTATTTCATATCATAAAAATGCAAGTGCCAATTTTCTACCCCTTCTGAACAGCTCAACCTATTTACAAAGGCATAATTCATCTTGTGAAATTGATATAACCTGCATCCATGTAGAAAAATATGTTGATTACAGTTGTCAGCCTATTTATATCCAGTGACACGACTGGTTGAAGATGGAAATTTGTGGTGGAGGGGGGGGGGGGGGGGGTGTTTGTGTGTCGAATTATTCTTGGTGGATATCACCAAGTACATAAGGGTGTCCGACTCCTCATATTGGAGGAGCGCCGTTCGCTTGTATATGTACTGAAAGGCCTACGAAAATTACCATTTAAATGGCTGGGCCTGTTATATATAACACAAGGCGTACACTATCAATAGCAAAAATGAACTTTAATCTCTTTCGCTGAAAAATAGAATGGAAGATTACAATAAAATAAAGTAATTTAAACATAAATTAATTTTCTTAATTATTATAAAAATATTGTGTTATTATATCATACTATTTTACAGTCATTTACCATCGGATTAAATTCCACCACCCGCACCCACACTCCATACCAACCCGTCGTAGTCGAACCTTGCCCCACCTGTAATATACTATATGTTACACACTTACAATCATTCACCTTCGCTACCAGCACCCCATTTGTCGATGAATTGGTGTTGCACTCATCTGAATTTGGTGGCCTTCGCAACGATTTGTGTTAGTTGTTGTGTAACATTTATCCACAGCTCGTTCCCACCACCACAACATCTCATTCCTTGTCGGCCCGAAAGTTTATTCACACTATAATTTTTGTTTGTTGCACCGTATTTTGGGCAAAAAAACGTTGTTGGGAACAAAATAAATACTATTAATTTAAGGATCAAATAAGATAAAAAAGTTGAGGACATAAGTATTGAAAACCTTCATTACAATTAAAATAGAATCATGCTATATTGACACAATCACCGACATAATAGTTGACATAATGTCATATGACACTTCATCGTTGAATTGTTTTAAATACAATCAACTTTTTTATCCAATCATATATTGCCAAATTACATTACGTCATTCCATCTGTTAATCACCTTCTGTCAAAGTGGCATAACCATTAAATATAATGTAGCAAACAAAAATTGTGACATAAATATAATTGCCCATACTTTGGATCTCATTGCCACCATCACCAACACTAATCAAATGTAGAGAAGCCCACGGAAAACCCAAATCTAATTTTAGTCAAACCTTAGTAAAATCCCTAGTGACTACTTGTGACCAACACTATCTCCATTCGCGTCAAAATCACGTGGGTCCTCACTCTGGGGTAGCCATCAACCACCACAATCACTAACAGTACCGCATGCACAAACGACTAGAAACATTCCATCGAAAGTCATTGCAACAACCACTCCAAAATTCATTGCAGGTACCATCTTACTAATTTGAGATGAAGAATCGAAGTTACATGCTTCGTTTTCCCAACTCTCAAGCATTGATTTTCCTCGTAAATGACGACGCCGGTGAATGGTTGTATGAGAAGGAGGGAGTGTTGCCAACACACAATGAAGTGTTTGGCAACAAAGGTGTTCGTATTTGGATGGTAGTTTGTGGCAAATGGGATTGATGTAGTAGTTTTACGATTTGGGTGGGATGCTTTAATGATTTGTTTGCACTTTTCTTACTACTAGTCTATTGCCTGTGCAATGCTTAGGCGTTGTTATTTCGAGGGAAATGTTAACGTTCCTAAAAAATAGACCCTTTTTTGGTGGCTTCTTCTTAAACCTTTGATGCGCAATATAGCATTTTTCATATACTCGCTTCTCCAAAGTTAAGATCACAGGTACTCAACTTTATTATCAAATGTCATGAAAGTATGAAATAATTATGAAAAACCCCAATATTTATTAAATGGCAAATGGAACCTAATAACATTGAAGAATTGCAACAGAAGTTGTAAAATTAGATGACAAAAATAATCAAGGTAATAAAAGCACCCCCAGGGTCCCTCCACATGGAACATGATATCCTACTAGCAAATTTTGATGCTTGACGATCCAATAAATGTCAAATCACCATGCATCATTCAGAATGGCAACAAGTAAATTGAACAAAGAACTAATCTTGTATGCGGAACCAGTCCCCAACTTGTACTTAGAATCCTTTGACTTCATTTCTCTCTTTGCTTTGGTTAGTGATCCCAAACTCCCATTTTTATCAATTCATTTGGTCTTCTATGAATTTTCTTCCACCTTTCTTTGAGTCTCATGGACCATGTCAATCACCATTCTTATGGGATTCTCATCGTCCATAGACTGATTGTCGTTACTATTGTTGCTTGTAGTGGATGATATCAAGGTTTGGTCATTCACAGATTTTATTAATGCAAATATTTGATCAATGTCCAAGAATTCCAAACCCTACTTCCCGTAAAATGAAAGAAGACAGTGAATGTAATTAATCGTTAGAAAGATGGTTTATGCAATTGTTGAAACTCGAAAACTCTTTGATAATTGAGTTATTGAGCTCGAAATATGTCAAAGTTCAAATGTATATTTGAGAGCCAATCATTTTAACCAATTGTGATATGGCATGAGGACTTGGCCAATCAAGTGCCTTTCTTGGTTCTTATTAGTTGAAGTGAACAGAATGTCAAGGTAATCATTGCATCTATGATAGACATTGAGTTTGGTTGTGTAATCAAGCGTGTTGATAAAAGTGGCCAATTGGTATTGAATGTTTACTTGGTAAATTCTGTTAAGCGATCATTACTTTGATTCAGCTACTTCAGTAATCAATTATTTTGCTCTCCAACTTGTACTTGGAGCGTGGAATGTAGGATTATTATTTTTGACCTTAATACTAAATATTTTGCGACATTAGTTTTAAGAAGTCGAACCTCACACGACTGAGCTCCCTAAGATGTGAGTTGGATAGGTGATGCTTTTGAGTTTTCTCGATTAAGACCATATCTTAGTTGACATCCAGCTCGACATATTTCCATGGTAATTTTGGGGATTTGACATTGGCAAACAATTTTCATTTTTGTTGCAATTAAAAGTCATAGTCAAATGATAATTAAGATTATCCATGTTTTCCAATAAAAATAGAAAAGAAAAATTAAACTTTCATCGACCATTCCCAACCTCAAACTAAGAGTTGCAAGGCACTGCAGATACGAGAAGACATGTCAAACCGTTTTGTCACTAGTCTTCGGAGACTTGGGAGACCTTAACTTGGTCTTTGTTGGTCATGTTCCATTCAAACAATTTTTTTTGGTATCTAACATTATCGTCCAAATCCGAAAGCTTGTGAGGCCAAACAAAGAATTTATTTATTTTTGTAAGAAGTGCAACATGCACACAATTTTCGTAAACTATGTCCTTTAACAAGTAATCAATAACGCCCTCAATCCACTTTACAAATAGCATCGGAAAGATTTGAAATTGAAATTTTTATCTACGTTGAATCGTAGTAGCATAAAAAGAAAGGCATATAATATTTGAATAAATTTAAGGGTACTTTTGTTTCTCATTTTTGTAAAAATGAAAATAAAAAATATAGTCGTTATGGGCCAACACAAGAGATAAAAATTCAAATTTAGTGGCCTGATGTGATGGATAACGATCATATTTTTCATTTTAATGAAAAAAAAATGAGAAACAAATGGGGGCTAAATAAATTCCCCTTACTCAGACGGTGGTTGTATTCATAAATGTGCACATTCAAGTGGCTTTGGTTGTCTGCCTATCATTCACGTTCGTACCATAACATTTTTATTTTCCTTTTTATTTTTATTTTTTTTCAATTTGATCATTGATGACAATTCCGACACAAAATTTGAAATCATTCACTGCATGTTTTGCTTGGACAATATGGAAGTTAATGTGGCTAGCTAAATGTCCATACATAGAATAATCATGTCTTTCAATTCTTAATAGTGATGTTTATATAATTGTATTACACGCCATCACGTTATAAATGGAAAATTGAATTCTATTCATATACGTAACTTTTACATTACTTAAAATTAGATGACAAAGATCAAACCACCTTGTAAATTTATGGTTTTCGTCGTTTGAAGACGTAGATTCACAAATTTATTTAAATTGGGGATCCAGAACCTCACTTTTGAAGGTTAGAAATAATGGTATCACATAAAAGATTGAAGAGCTCTGAGCTAACATTAATTTTCTCCATGGACGGATACAGGGGGGGATTGGGCAGGGCTGTAACCCCTCCCCCCCCCACCCCCCAAAACCCAAGAAAAAAAAAATTGTAAGGCAATTTTCATTTTTTTTTTTTTTTTTTTTTTTTTAAAAACCTTTTATTTTTTTTTTTTTTTTTTTTTTTGTAAAATCAGCTTTTTATGTGTAAAATTTTGGTTTTTTGCGTATTAGCCCGGCTTGAAAATTTTGTAGTCCAGTCTTAAATTTAATCCTGGATCCGTCCCTGATTTTCTCCATTGAAAACGTAATTCAATGACATGACTCAACACATGCCTAACTTGTATTGAGTTTTATTTTCTTATAGTTAGATATGATCTCGTTTTATATAAAACTTAATTATGTTAAACGGGTCGAACATATTTTACACCGCTAATCTTGCCGAATTTAGTCTTATGTTAACAATTCATATTATATTGATTGCTACCATAAAAGTCTACTTGCCTTGCCGTTGGTTTCATGGCATATCAGAAACAAAGGTGACATGAAAGAATGCCACACATAACTAAAACTCCAAGTTGCTAAAATTGCTAAACACCACACTCTTCTAAACACTAATGGCATTTATTTCAAATTCGATTGAACCTTACTAAACAGTATTTTAAGAAATCTAAAGTTTTATTCATTGTCACGTCACATACTGAACATCAAACATGCTATTAAAACATGCTTAATAGACCTAGAATTTTTGGTATGATTAAATAAGAGTCGTGTGATAAATTTGTAAGTAGTTAAAAGATTTAGTTGTGCCTGCTCAACATAGATTGTATGAACCTCTCTTGTAATCCGTCGATTGCATAGCTCGACTATCCCTTTTTTTTCTTTTTATTTTTAGACGATAATGTCGTCTTCTGACATTTAATAATTGGCATAAGAGTTTGAGAAATTACGTAAGAAGATAGAACTAATTTCGGATTTTTATCGACAACAAAAAGACTAAGATCCCTTAACTTACCCAATCAACTTTGAATAAATAGTTTGTTCACAAATAATTGTCAAAATGAGATCTATTTTCTAACTTATTCAAACCAAAAAATTTGAATCCAATATAAAATATATAATGGTTAATAAACGGCTAAATAAAACTTATTCATTACATTAATTAAGCCGTAAATTAATGATTTTGCATGCGCTGATAATATGTTTGCATATAGTAATACATAACACCGGACACGATAAAATAAGAAAAATATTAAAATTCTAGTCATAGAATTGTACAATTTTCAGGCACAATAAATCTCGACAGAAGTCGCCGTGAATCTATCGGAGGCTGTTCTTCTTACCAAAGACCTTATTTCCGGCGAAAGTCTGTCGAATTCCGGTGCCTCTGGAATCGTAGAAAGTGTACTGGGTGTATCATAAGCAACATAAAACCCTTGGCCTGATTTGTTCTGCTTCGGCCTGAAAACAGATCGGAGTAGCTTGTGAAAAGACCGTGATAATTTCGAACTTTTTTTGTTCGAAATTTGCGGCGGCAGTTCAAGGTGGCGATCAGATAAATGCGGCATCGAGAGCGTTCTCGAAGATATAGCGGAATCGAGTTGTTTTTCAAATGCTTTCCTCTCGAAGGAATCATACAGTGAGCTTCCACAATCCCAAATTGGAGGCCGCTTGGTAATCTCTGATTGCTTTTCTTTCTGCCCTAATTCTTCTGATTTCTGCATTTTTTCGTGTTTTGGGGATGACGATATTGAGTAAACAGTTTCTATATACCTGGATGGAGATTGAGAGTGGATGAAGTTTCTTCAACGTGTTTTTGTTTGAATCAGAAGGCAAAAGTTCAAGTCTGCATAATAAATGCGGCCTGTTTGATCCCCATTATTTTTTTATTAAAATGAAAAATATGATCGTTATCCATCAATATTTGACTATTATATAGAGTTCATAACGACTATATTTTTCATTCTCATTTTTATAATAATGTGGCTCAAACGGGGCATAATACCACTAGTACCTAGAGGTAAGGGTAAATTACCTAAAATGGTGGCGTTTTATTAGATTTTGATGATCTGGTCATATCATGGCATTAGTTTAATCACTACTATATCTTTGGAAAATATGTAAAATAAAATTTCTAGCATTTTCTTGTTATTTTATTTGATACAAAGCATCACGTAAATTAGACTTAAGCTAAAGACAAAACGTTGTTTCCAGCATGGATTTAGAATCAAGTGAAATATTATTCTTTAAAGTTTTGAACTGGGCTATATAGAGCTTATTTTGATAATTGATTTTTTGACTGTTAGGAGAAAAGGAAGGCATTTTTTGACTGTTAGGAAAAAAGGAAGGCCACCTGTAAAAGAAGGAATAAAAAATGACGTCTAAAATAGTGAAATAAAGATAAAAAAAATCATTTTTTTGTGGTGAAATATCACTCCCAAACAGGTTCAGAGATTTTAAGTCAATATTAAAATCAATTTTTTGACCGTTACTTCACTATTTCAACCGTCATTTTTGAATTCTTCTCTTTCAGGTAGGACCCATTTTATTTCTAACGATCAAAAAATCAATTAACAAAATCTCTACCAAACAAACACATAATATGCATAGGAGACAATATTTGGGGGAGTTATGTATTTTTCATTGTGGGATCAAAAAAATTAAGTTATAATTTTTTAAAAATAACATAATACTAAAAGTGGGTTGAGGCTTGAGATTGGTTTAGGGGATAAATATTTGTGACTATTGTATGCATCGATGAGCTATGTGATGTAACTGAGATTTTATGGAACTAACAAAATTCAGATATTGGGGTGGAATGAGAATCAATTGGCTTTTTCAAATATGGGTCTTCTAATGAAAGTTGTCCATGGTGTTCAAATGAGAAATTTAATTTTGGAAATAGCAAATAGGTAAAAGAAAAAATAAATTCAGAAGTCCAAATTTTTGTGGGTCAATGAACCCCATATGACAATATGTGGCTGCGCCATTAATGAGAAGAATCACTAAATGGAGGGTACATTTGCCAAAAGCGTTAGAGAAAATATGGGTAAAAGGTTTTAGAGCTGCACTACACGAATAGGGAGGGGTTCAGAACCCGTCTAGATCACACACAATGGGTGGGTGGGTGTAAGTGACTATTTTTTGGCAATATTTTACTCACATGTACATAATTATTGCACATAATGTTGTCCATAATGTGATGTGGCATCTTGTTGTTGATGTGAAAGTGTGAGATTTGAATTAAATGTTGAATCTAGTGCCACATGTAATTATGTATACTATTATGTAGACAATTATGTACATGTAGCACTTCCCTTTTATAAACTCCTTCTCTGTACATGCATTAAAAATCAAAATTTTATATCGAGGTGATATAATGTTGACGATGAATTTATACAAGGATGAAACTCTAAGTCTTAACAAGTGGTATTAGAGTTCTACTCTAAATTTAACTATATGGGTCCACAATGTAAATCAATGTTGCAACCAAACCTATGAGGTGGTTCTCGATTTAAGGTTGTAGCTGAAAAAATTTCAATGTGGACTTTCAAGATAGTTGTATCTACGCAAGTTGTGGCCCTAACGCTATATTGAAAGAGTTGTATCCTAATAGAGCGTATGACCTTTCATAGTTTGAGGAACACTAAAGCATAGATTATCACTAAATAAAGTTTTTGATTGAAATATGAATAAGAGATGGAAATACCATTTTACAATTAAAGGAGTAATGGAACTAATCAATATGTTGTCGGCCTTGATCATGTCAAGCAGAAGGCAACCGCTTTCTTGGAGGAGCATATATTATTGGAGATCACTTTATTTTGTCTATTGTTGCTAAAAAAATTTAAAGAAGTTTGTAGCCGAAGGTTAGTGAGAGGTCTGAAATCTTTCAACTTGCGAGTAAGAATGTTCCAACTTTATCAGTTTTCGTAAATGAGCCTCCAAATCAAACAGATCTTTTAGGGCTTGTTTGTGCCCCTTTAATTTTAAAAAATGTATTATGGAATAGTGATTGATGTTGAAATGTATGGTTAAAAAATAAAGAATTTTTATTTATTTATGTGTAATATTATTTTAATGAAAAATGTGTGGTTGAAAATTAATACTAAGAAAAAATAACGTGGTAGAATGGTTGGTAAACAAGGACTTAAATGTATGTGATGCCTCGTTCAAGAGGAATATTATCTATAGCATGAATAAAATTCTATGTCAATTAGACAAAGTAACAAGAAATAATTTGTATAGTCAATTATAAATTATAGAGAATAAATATTAGTAATTTTGCATGAAAGCGTCGTTTTGAAAATTTTCGTATATACAATTAAATAATTCGATTAAAAATGGTGGAAAGCAATACGTGGAACTTAAGTTGTTAATCAAAAGAACTTAATGATGAAGGGATCTCACATTACCAATTTGTTTAATTATAAACCACAAATTATTGTGTTGACTCATTCTCCTCCCGTGGAGTTTGACTTTTGCATTAAAACGGTTCACATGATCATAATTCGTTCATAAGAAAATCGAAAGTTTGATTATTAATATTTAAATACATTTCTTGCTTGAATGAATTAGGTTATAAAGTCGTCCAAATTGAATTGGAAAAACTCCCCAGGTCGACCAAATATATGTTGTTTAGTATTCTAAAAAACTTAATGCATAGTGATGGGTGGAAGCAGGGGCGAAGTCAGAAAATGATATTAGGATGAGCTAAAATTTAAAAATTTTGAATGAACTTACGCCACAAGAAATCAAGTTTTGGGGGCTATTTTCGTGAGATTCAAGATAAAAAGTATACGATACTTAATGAAAAAAAAAATGATATTAAGAACGTAATACTTCTACTTCGTTTGATATCCCAAAAAATATACGAAAATTAAAAAAAAAAAAAAAAAAAAAAAAGGTTTAGATGTCTCACATTAAGATGCTCCACTAATTTTTTTGTATTTTTTTTACCAAAGAGAAAATTGATGCTTACCTAAAATATTTATTTTAAACTAACTGAATCATGATAGAATTAAGTAGAAATACATATCCACCAATGAACATTTAAAAAATTATTTAATGAGTACTCTTCTAATAACTTTGACAACTAGGCTTTCCGAACCATTAAAAGTTTTAACAAATATTCTTTTTATTGTCGATATAAATTACTTTACAAATAAATAAGTTTTCACAAATACTCTTTTTATTGTCAATATCAAATTTATAGTAAGTTATTTATTTTGATATAATATCTACTTTGTGGTCAAAGTAAACTTCTTCTTCTTCTTCATTTTTTTTTTAATTTTGAATTAGTAATGAATGAAAACATACGTAATTGAGAAAAATAGATAGTGTCTTTAACTATTAAAATAAGTAATTTACTTTTAGATCTAAGTCAAACATGCATTAAATAGAATATCTAATTTGATCAAAAAAATATTTACATTTCATGAATATCTTGAAAAGAGTAATTAATAATTGTAGTGTCTTTCATACAATTTGAATAAGTGAGCATTGAACTTCGGTTGAGATTTAATTTAGAATTGGGCTAATGCTAATATCTGGACCAAAATTCTAAAAATATTTCTTAATAATTTATATGGGTTGGGGGACATTGCTAGGCTGCCCCCCACTACCTCCGCCAGTGGGTGGAGGTCAAACTATGGATTAGGCAAGGCGAGACGTAAAAAAACCTAAAAATGTGTTTTTTTTAATTTTATTTTATTTTTTAATCAATTGAAAAATTGTTTAATAATTAAAAATAATACCTGTCAAGCATCTAAAACAAATTTATAGAGAATTTATACATTTTTTCAAAATTTTCAACAAAAAAGATAATTTTCAAATGAAATATTAAATAGGAATTTTTTGAAGATTTCCTTTGTTCAAAACTTCAAGCGACTATTTTAAATTTAGAACTGACGAAGTGAATGAATCAACATTTAAGTTTTAACTTAAAAGAATGGTAATATATATATATAAAGATAATTATGCGTGCCTAGGTGCATATAACCGCGCCTAGACGGTCAATGATTGTTGTTGACCGCTAAATAAGGTGCCAAGCCACTTGGTTTGGTGTTTTCATCTCGCATCACGCATGGCAAAGCTTAGGCGTTGTCAATGTGCGCCATTTAGAACAGGAGTTTTGATATTTTTGTACTAATCCCTATTTTTGTAATTAACATTTTAGCTTTAATTATCACTACTTATTGATTATATTGTAAACACGAAATTATGATAAAGTTTGCCTAGTCAAATTCCTGTATTCTCGTCTTATTGGGATGGAACGCTTCAAGTCCCTTTGTAATTAGGATTTTGCGTGGAAAAGAGAAAATTAAAGAACCCATAATACAACTCTCACTCTAATTAACCGAATTTATTCAGAGAGATTATTTTTAAAGTCAAGAAACTTATAGTGACATCTCGACTTATTGGTCTCATGGTGCATCTCGACATGGAGGATGTTATCAAAGGTCTATTATTTCTAATTACGTTAAAGGTGTACGAATCAAGGACTGATGAATTTGATTCGATTCTCAGTTCTAGAACAAGAACCAAAAAATCGTATAAAATTGAATCTCTCAAAAATTTTTAATTAATTTATTTTAAATAAGTCAAAGTGGAAATTACATATTCTAATAGATTAAAAATTCTCATTTCTTAAATAAAATGCAATGTTTAATATTTCACAAATCAGAAATTTTTTTAATTAATTAATGTATTTAAAATAAATTAATTAAACAAACCCTAACTATAATAATTTCAGTCTCAATACCCTATCTCTCTCTACTCGACTCTCTTGTTCTCTTTCTCAATTTCCTCTCTCTCACGCACGGCTACAGTCAACTCTTCTCTCCAATCGCCGTATCGCCGTAAATTGTCAATTCTACAGATCTGGTTGAGGTGGGATCTGGTTGTGATGTTGTGATTGGTAGGTGGCGGTGGATTGTGGCAGGTGGTTTGTGTGTGGAATGGCATGGGTGAATCTGGTGGTTGATATTTTGGGAATTATCATTATTAGATCTGTTGTGCAGTGGTCGACGGCGGTGGTGGTAGTTGTGGTCGGGGTTTATGTGTGGGATGGTGTGCGTAACGCGATCTGATGATTATTGTGATGGTGGTTTTGGGTGGCTGGTGGTGGTGATGATGATAGGATCTGGCGGTGTGGTGTGGTGTTAGTACAGGTGGTTGATGGCGGGTGAGGTGCGATACTTGTGGTGGTTTTGGCATGGGTTGTGGTGGTTGGTTTCTGCTACTGTGTTGGTGGAATGGGTGACGCTATTTGATGTTTATTTTTCGCGACAGTGATGTTGTTGGTGTCCGGGGCGTGACAATGGTGGTGGTGCTGTTGGAAGTGGTGGTTGTCGCAAGTGATGGTGGTAACGTCGTGGTGGTGGAGGCGCCGTTGGTGTTGATGATTGTGGTGGCTTCGTGTGGAGTGGAGTGGGGCTGCGGGATGGTGGAGTCTAGGTTATGCTGTGTTCATCGTTCCAGTGGATTGTGTTTTTCCTTTTTTTTGTCGGCATGAGATGATTGGATAGTGGTGATGTCGTGGCAGTGGAGGCACTGTTAGTGTTGATGACGGTGGTGGTAGTACTGCGTGGAGGATAGTAGGGCTACAGCCTACAAGATGGTAGAGTTTGGGTTAGGTTGCATTGGCAGCGACGACGACGATTGTGGTGAGTTGCTAGCTGTGTTATCGTCGGTGTTGATAGTGGTTGTAGTGAATTGCTGGTTGTGGTAGTGGCGGTGGTAGAGTAGGTTAGGGTGGGTGAGATTGTGGTGGTGGCGGTAGTAGTGGTAGTGAGGTGGTGTTGTACTATGTCTGTGACCAATAAATTAGTTGAAAATTGTGACTATGACTCAATAATTGATTAAGTTGTGATCGAAAAATTAATTGTGACCAATTAATCTGATAATTTGCAATGAATAAATGAGTTGTGACTAATAAAAATTTTGATTTTGTGATCGATTATTAATTTGTGACCTGTAAAAAAAATTATTTGTGATCGAAAAATAATTTGTGACCTAGAAAATTTTTAATTTGTGACCAAAAAATAAGTTGTGACCAATAATTTAATAAATTTGTGACTAAAAATTAATCTGTGACTAATTAATTTTTTGATTTTGTGACTAATGAATAATTTGTGACCTATAAAAAATTTTATTCGTGATCGAAAAATAATGTGACCTATAAATTTTTTAATTTGTGATCGAAAAATAAGTTGTGACTAATAAATTGATAAGTTGTGACTAGAAATTAATCTGTGACTAATTAATTTTTTGATTTATGACCGATGAACAAACTGCGACCTTAAATTTTTGAATTGTGATCGTAAAATAATTTGTGACATAAAATTTTTTATTTATGACCAAAAAATAATAAATTAGTAATTAAATTGTTAATTCGTGACCAAATTGTATAGATCCTTGACCTAAATATATTAAATTAATAAAATAATTAAATCATAAATAAATTTAAATAAAAATCTGATTTTTGAATTTTGGAACTTATTTTCTTAATTTTGAAATATACCATCCTTAATTTCCCACTTATGAAATTTTCTCAAAGTCAAATTACTTTATCTTTTTTAAAATAAGTTTGCCAACTCATTATTTTAGTCCAAATCCAAAAATGTAATTTTTCTATTTCTAATTTTCAATCCAAGTCTAATTTAATTAAATTTACCTAAATTTTATCCAAATATGTTATTTTACCGTAGTGTCGTTTCTATCATTCTGGAGAAATTGAATTAAAACTCAACTGCACCTCTTTTAATTATTGTGACATCGCTATCTTTCTCTTCATATGATTTTAACAATCAAATCTATAGAAAAATCAACAAAGATAGATACAAAAGATTGAACTTCATTATTATGTAAAAGTTAATATAGAACATGTCATTAGTTGAATTAATGTAATTTTGTACATATTAAAAATTTAATTATAAATAGCTTAAATTGTTAGTTTGAAGTTCTTATTTTTATATTTTCCTCTTCTAAAAGCATCTTTTTTCTTGAATAATTAGTTATTTTGAAGTTCTTATTTTTATATTTTCTTCTTCTAAAAGCATCTTTTTTCTTGAATAATTAGTTAGTTTGAAGTGCAGGTTAATGAAGTCTGTGATGAGGTGGGAACAACATGCCATGGATTTGGAAATTTATAAGAAAATGGTGTAATCATAATTTATTTTGGTAGTGTCAAAAATGAGGGATTGGTCATGGAACTTAAGTTGGACCGACCTATGGGATAGGTTGCAATACAAATTTTTTTTTTCCTGATCTTTATAATGTTTCCACTAGAACCCTTTAAAAAAACAAATCAAAATAAATAAATAAATAAAAGAAAAATGACTTGATGGCGTATGAGAATTGACATTTTCTATCAGGGTGGTCGGGGTCTCACTAAGGGTAAGTTGAATTTGATCGTCCAATTTGAAAACTTCGGATGGTACAAATTTGGTTTGATCGATTGAGATTTTTCTTCATTAAATCCAATGTCCTTGTAATTATAAATGAAATTCACTTCTAATCTTAAACTTCAAATCATGTCAATTTCCTTCATCTGCAATTGTTTCATTAAAATGGTGGTGAAGTTATTCTTGGAGTCGACATGCGAATGATTTTTGTCCATATGAGTAGAATGGTATATTTACCTATGTGGCTAATTCAAGACCAATCACATTTGCGTGAATGATACCCAATATAGTGACTAATAGAAATAAAATTAAAGTTTGATAATTTTTTATATTTTTTTAAAGTTGAGTGAAGCAATTATTTTGTCATATCTAATATTGAGCAACAAAAGGTATTTTTCTTGAATATTGCTAGGTCGAATTGGATAAAACAGTTTAATTTTTATTTTTTTTTTACTTGTTTTAAATATTCATCTTTTATAATCTTATATTCTCTAATTTACATTTACAATAATATCGTAAAAACATGCTTCATAATGGAGAAAATCAATGTCCCCATACGCATTCATTTGGACTTTTAAACATTTTTAAGTGATTGGCTATTGTAGAATTTAATAATTTTTTATTGACCTCAAAGACTTTGACAGAATGAGTGAAAAAATTTCATAGATTTTCGTGGACTTTTATTTAAAAACTTATATAGATTTAAAAAAAAATGATTTTAATTACACTGACTTTAATTTTAGAAAAAAATATTTCATGTAAAGTTATATGTCGATATAATTTACTGTACATGCTTGTTTTATTAAATTGTTTATTTATGCGATACAATCTAATAATATTTTTAATCGCAACTTTTATGATCTAGACCACACAGTAACAAGATTATATTTCTGACATCAATAAAAATAATTTCTAAAAGAATAGAAAAATAAATATAGTGATAACTTATTTGGGCTTCTATTCTTACTCAAATACGTATAAGTTGGGCGATTATCTGCTTAATTTGTCTACATTTTGTTAATTGTAGGAAGAAAACTCCACTTGGATGCAATTGGAGTCGATTCGAAGCACTTGAAAATTAATTGGATTGCATTTGATCAATTGGAAGTATGAAATGAGCAACTGAAAGAGAATCACAAGTTTCGGGAGTGAAATTCAACATTTTGAAAAGTTTGAGCACTAAATTTCACAATTTGGAAACTTGAGTTGGATCAATTTCAAATAATTATAAAGTTGTGGAGAACAATATGAAAGATTTAGGAAGATTCAATATCGAAATTGATTAATTTAGGGGCCAAATTATAACTTTTTAGAAAATTCGGGTTTGACCACAGCCCAATTGCGGTTTGCGCCTGGCTTGCTATTTGCCGCGATTCACCGTAGGATTGCAAACCGATGTGGACCACGGTCTTGTTTGGTGCGGCCCAGTTTGGCCCAATCTACTGTTTACGTGCTCGTTTCAGTTTTTATGATTTTTTGAATTTTCTTGATCCTCTTGGAATAAGGAGGGGTTACTCCAAAGAAAAATAAAGAGGAGAAAATTACAAAGAAAGTGTGAGAAAAGGCAAGAGTAAAAAATTTATGTATTGAAGTTCTTGGTTTGGAGAAAAAGATTTTTGGTGAAAGATAGTCCACTTTTTCTTCCTTTTTTTCCCCTTGAAATTTGGTGATGTATTCTAATTTTTATTTTTATTATTTATTTATTTATTTATTTGTGTTTTTCATCTCGTGCGATATGTAACTAACCGATTAGTTAAGACGAACGAATGTAACCTAATTTTTTGAACATTAATTTTAATTTTATAGTTTATGATTTTCAATTGATGCTAGTAATTTGAATAAAATGGTGAGATACGCTTCTATAGTTGTCATGGTCAATAATTGAATTTTATGGTGATTGAATATTCTTGATTAAGGGTTATTTGAATTCACTTAGAGATATGGTGGGTTGACTTAATTGGATATAATTGATTTGAACTCGAGAGAGGTATATTAATTAATTTAAAAAAATTCAATCATGTATATATGAATTAATTGTTATTGAAATTTGGTGATTGAGATTAAAAAGATAGCTATGGTGAATTTGAAAATGTTAACACTTAAACCTTCACATAAAATCACAAATCATCTAGTTGCATACTTTTTAATTATTTTTGTAGATTTATAATATTTAGGATAAAGTTAAATTATGTTTGTAACGTATATTCACCTCAATTAGAAAAAATAAACAACTAAAATCCAAATAATAATAATGATGATGATGATGATGATGATATAAAATTCAATACTCTTTTATCAAAAAAATAAAAATAAAAATCGCTAACATTCATAATTATTAATATGTCCAAACTTGTGAAAGTTATTAAATTTAAACAAGCAATCAATATATATAAAATATTTATAAATAAACCTATATTTCATAAAATTTTAATAAAAAATTAACCACTTTCCACAGAAAAATTAGATGAAACTATTGGGGAAAAAAAAAAGAGAGTGATAAAAATTTTATAAGAATTTTTTTATTTAGAAATTGATTTTTCATAGAAAGTAGGAGAAAATAATCAAAAATAAAAGAAAGAAAAATGATATGAGAATATAATAATAACATGTTGAATAGTGTAAAGTAAAGTAAAGTAAAGAATTTAATTAATTTTTTTTATTATGACTCTAGTGTTCGTAGTATGAAATATGTAAGAGAAATACTACTGAAAGACACATTTTCTTTTTCTGTTCTTTTTTTAGTGGAAGTTGTTGATCCTGTTTTTCGTAGTTACGTGGACAACAAATGTTGGGCCCACTCAGGCCCACACAAGCTATTTTGACACGTTTTGATCGAAAATTTGAACATAGATGGACAGTGTCTATAAATGCGAGAGATTCTTGATAACGCAAGACGAAAACATTCGAGTACCAACAATATGATAAAAAACGGTTTCACATAAACAAACAATTATAAATAACTCAACAAAGTAAAAACAATCTAAACTCAGGCCAATAAGGGTAGAATAATCGAGATGGGAGATTGTGCGTGGTTTGAAATATAGAGAGTTGCATTAAGAACAAAGATTGCAAGAGTTCTTTAGTTTTAGGGTTTTAGTCGAGGTGGTTACCATTGGACTGAAACCACGTGGTTCCATCTCTCAAGCTGAAGTCACATTACTTAGTCTGATACACATTTAATACATTGACAACAAATTAGTCACCCTATATCGTCCGCTGATAGTTCTTATCAATCATTCTTAAAAAAATTGTCTATAAATCCTTTAAAAGACAGCAAGAACTTCAACCAAAGGGAGCTTCAGATGGAGGGACGACTTCGACTAATTTAAAGGGGACTTCAACCAACAATGTGAGGAACTTCGGGGCAGGGAGCATAGGCTCCTTCTTTGACTTGTTTTCTGATTGATTGTTGACTAGGTCAAATTTGATACTCTTCTCCACGCTCCACGTGGTCTTCGATTGGAGGCTCGGTGGCAAGGCTTGATAACAGTCCCCTAAGTCTCTGCTTGATCATTCATGTAGTGCATAGACTTGTATAAAGAAATTTATTTGAGAGGCAATTATTTTGACAACAATAGTCCCTGAAGTCTAAATATAAATATTTATATTATAATTAGAATTTGAAATGAGAGCTATTATGAATCGCTTGGGGTACTTATTGAGGGTGTTGTTCGAAGCAGTGTAAAATTTCTCAATTTTTGGAAAAGTTCAAGGAACATCGCCGAGGTTTTTATCCAAGGCTATTGGCTCTGAAGTAGGTTTATATTTGAGGCCTTGCCGAAGCTATTATATCGAAGCTAATGTTGTGTATCTCTACTATTCGCTGAAGTTGTATTGAGGTAATTTTGAAGAGGCACATTTTTTGAAGCATTAGGAACTCGAGGTGTCCATAATTATTGTGCCTTAATGATTTGCTATCATGTATGTTTTCAAGAGAAAACAGTTGGGATGGTTCAACTTTCCATACACGTAATCGTCATCACATTTAAAGAGTAATGATGAATGCTACAAGCAGCTTCTTAAATGGCAAATGCTTTGCGCATATGAATTCGACGCTCTGATCTGGACCGTAAAAATTGAAATGGCAGATGTTATGGTAGGTTCAAATTAAGCCTTAGATGAATAGTTGGAATGTCTGGATTGAAAACCAACGGTTGAATTTGATTACCCTTGCCTATAAAAGGCTATGGCTTTTTAAAAATTATTCTTTACTTTGGCAAAAAGAAAAAATCAAAACCTATCAACCATTTCTGTACTTTGTTCACTACCATCAGAACTTTCCCATCAAAATTAAATCTGTTGAGTCTTGTTGTACCCTTTATTTCATTTAGTATTTTTGTCGATAGATTTCGTCTTTCTCTTTAGAAGTGTCATCTTCATCTTCTGAGGAGGGCAATAGGACATTAGGACTATAGCCATGGAGATAAGGGTCACCTTAACCAGTACTGTCAACCTTGTCCCTGCCATTAAGGCTGGTTGAAGTGTCTTGCATATGGATGGGTCATATAGATTATGACTTGAGTTGAGGGGAGCCAAAGTTCCTTCGAATGTAACTGCGGCCCACCTTGTAGAATTAAGGGAAAAATATTGCATTTCCTACAACATTGAATTCCTAGCCTTATCCCTTGACGAGTGAGCCTACTTTCCTTGGTTGGAATGCGTTGCTGTCAGCAAGTTTCTTTTGAATGGAGGACTTTGTTTACCTCTTTCATCCTTTCTTTAGAGCTTTGCTGAGGTCATACGGGTTGGCACATACCCAATTCTCCTCAATATTTGGACCTAGCTATTTCTTATGGAAGGAGATCTCTCTTGGCGAGGACATGGCCCTTCATGTCTTTCAGACCATTTTCCAGCCTAAGGTTTTGGGGAAAGAGGATTCAAAGGGTTAGTACTCTCTCAGTCTGTGGGGATCACACTCCCTGTTCGTCATAAGCCTTCCATCATCCATCAAAGGATGGAAGGAGACCTAGTTTTGGTGAGGAGGTAGTGGCAGGTGACATGGCTCATCACGTGACAGTTCCAACTACCTACTCCAAATCTTGTGAGTACCCATCTTTAGTTGTACTATTTTGATAATGGGATTGATTCTAACTTTTAATGTGTTGAAGGGTCGGTTGAACACTTTGAGCTGACTGAGGCTGGTTTAGGTATTGTTGAGGATATTTACCTTCCCTCCTATCTTCTAGAGAGTTCAAACGGTTAATTGAAGCTCTTCGATTCTTCGAAGAGTTCGGGCTAATGGCCAAAAGAGGTAATACCATATTTTTCCAACTCCTTATTGGTCGTTGTGATGCTAATTATGTTTGTCTTATTGTTTGCAAAAATTTTGAGAAGAGGAAGTACCCTGCCCTAGATATAACTTCCATACCAGCCGTAACCTCTATGGTTTGAAAGAAGGGGTTCAAGCCCTCATCTGCTACTGCCAAGCAGGTGAGGGACAAAGTGGAGAAGGTCATCAGGGAGGTTGCTGACCATGAGGGTGAGGTACGACCCCTCCTAAGGATAAGGGGAATAACAATGTGGAGGAGGTCCTAAAGAAGAAATATAAGTTATATTTTACAGGAGAGAAGGGTCGATGGCTAGCCCACCAACTCGATCTGAAGTCCAAGTAGAGAAAAATTGATGGCAGCCTCCATTGCCACAGCTAAGGAAATGCAGAAGAGGTCAATTGTGGTTCTCCTCGAGTATTTGATGATTCTTTCCTCAAGAACGATCCCTTTTCTTCAAAGGTGATAGATTCCTAAATTGAATTTTTCGTGCAAGCTTTTTCCATGGGTATTTTATGGTCGAATATGTGATTCTTCACAAGTGGTGCCAATTCGTTGACCCCGTTTTTTGTAGTGATCATGTGGATAATAAATGTCGAGCCCACTCACGCGTACACAAGCAAATTTCAACATCTTTTAACGAGAATTTCGAACGGAGATGGACAATTATTTATGAACGCTGGAAATGCTTGCTGATGTAATACAAAAATGTTCGAGCACCGATAATATGTTCAAAAATGGTTTCAGAATGAGTAAGATATTAAGTCTTGGAGGTGTTTTATAAGTGTATTTTTATATTTTAACTAGTAGTAAGCACGTGCGTTGCACGTTTTATATGTGGAATGAATGACATACGTAATATTTTAAAGTAAGACAATTGATAATGTTAAAAGAAAAAAAAATTAAATTGTTAAAGAATATACATACAAATAAAGGTTTTATGAAAATTACATACCTGAAGTGAAAATGTTGAATAAATTGAAATGTAATGATTTGTTTATGCTAGATTATGCTAGACTTTGGTTGGTTCTCTTTTCAATTATTATGACGACATCAACCAATTTTGTGGTACAGACAAACACGGAGAAAAATCAAATTAAAAGATGTACATTTGATTAAGTTTAAAATGTTTACGTATAAGTAAACTAAAAGTATGTAAATAATTTTCAAATTAAAAAAAAATTACTCATTTTGTCTGTATCATAAACTTTTTTACCTAAAAAATAAAAATAAAAAATTATCTTATCTAAACATATTTAGAAGTAAAAAAAAAAATTACATGTTGATCATGCTCGTCATATTAATCCATAGCATTTATTTTAAATTAGAAACCAAAGTTACATTCAAAATAAATATTGAAGTGAAAAATCTTAAACAAAAGTTTTCTTTTTTTTTTGAATGGAATTAATACAAATGGAGGAATAAAATTTGTCCTTTTAGATGTATTGAAATAAAAATCTTTTTCTATTCTTTATATATTAATATATAATAAGTAACTGGATTACCATCAATTTTTATACTTTTACAAAAATTAGCACGCAATAATAAATACCCAATGCTATATTAATTAATAATTAATTTTCAGAACATAAAATATTAATTTTTTATTAATACTTAAAAACTAATTTTAGTGAAAAAAAATATAATTGAAATGCAAGGCTCGTATTTAGTAGGGTGGATACAAATATGGAAGTGTAAGTAACTCCTAATTATTTGGAGTAATTAGAAAGGTTTTTAATATTGATGGATAATTATTCCATCCTTCGAATCTTCCCCATTTACAATTGATCACATTTAAGCAATTTCTTCTTTTTAATTTATTGTCCTTTGTAATATATTAGAGGTGACATTAATGATAGACTAATTACAATTTAATTTCATGTAATCTCCTTTTAAGTATAGAGTTCATTTTTCATGTTGGAGTACTCATAATTTTGTATTAATTAAATAAGTTTAATCACTTAAAATCGAAGTTCATTTAAATGTATAAGCATATTGAAATTATAATAAATATTATTCTGTATTATAATTAATCGACCATTATATTAATGCAACCTTTAAGTAGAAAACTTAACTTAAATAATGTAATGCTTCTCTTTCTCTTAGCCATTCGTGAATTTTTAATCTCATCTACCATTTGTCCATTTATAAAACTTGTACGCAAATTTGAATCTGGCATGCAGAGTGCATAACGAGAGTATGCTTAAGGTATGCTTGTCTCCTTTCTAATTGCTTAATATTTCGCGTAAAGATATTTACTCTGTAGAAAATCGGATGATTGTAGGAGATTATGAATTATTTTAGAATAATTGATGTACCATATTTAATTATGTCCATAATTAGGTAGGATTATCGTCTTTTCTAATTTAGGAGATTATTTTCCTTATTTCATTATTCTCGGTTGTATATAATTACAGAAATCAAGAAGAAATAAATGTATTCATACAGAAAATCGTGTGACTCATTATCCACTTCATGGTATCAAAGCTCTAGGTTGATTATCATAGCAACCCATGACAGAAAATAGTAAGAATTCCACCACAGAAGTATTCTAGAACGAAACTGAAGTCATATCTTCTATAGGTTCTTACAACACCGAAAATTCTTCCTTTCAACTCACAGTCGAAAAATTGAATTGAAGAAATTTTTGAGAGAGAGCCCAATCTATTAAATTAATAATCGAAGGCAAAGGGAAATTGGGTTACCTCACCGGTGAGACCAATAAACCAACAGAGGACCAAGAAACCAACAGAGGCAACTCTTCTTCAAAAATGGAAATCGAAAAAATTCACTGATCACTGCCTTGCTAGTCAACTCCATGACCCCGTCCATGGGTAAAACTTATCTATTCCTACCAACGACGAAAGAAGTCTGGGATGCAGTGAAAGAGACGTATCTCTGACGGAGAAAACGTCACACAAATCTTTAAGATAAAGACTCGATTGTGGCAGGCCAAGCAAGGTGAGAGAGAGGTCACGGAGTATTTTTTGGAGATGACGCACCTATGGCAAGAACTTGACATCAGTCTTGAGGAAGAGTGGGAATGTACCGACGACAGTGTACGTTACAAAAAAAGGGTTGAGAATGAAAGGGTTTTCGAGTTTCCGTTGGCCCTCAACCGCGATCTGGACAAAGTCAGGGGGAGAATCTTGGGCCGACGAATGTTACCCACTACACGAGATGTGTTTGCAGAGGTTAGAAGGGAAGAAAATCATCGAAAAATCATGTTGAAGTCTGGCGATGATGAAATTGTAGTGGAGATAGCGATGATTTCGAAGAGGAATGACTTAGTGGGCTAATAAGGAATGAAAGATTAAATGGACCCGTGAGTTTATATGGGCCAAATGGGTCAGTCCAAAATAGAAAAGGTGGATGGGCTGAGAAATTGCATAATGGACCAAATCAATCTGTGGGTATGATTAGGCCTGCTCGACAATATATTGGGCCTGAAATAACTGCATCACCTTCAAATGGACCAAAATAACTAAGGAGGCGTCCATGGTACGAACACTATCATAAACCAGGGCACAAGGAAGATATGTGTTGGGACTTACACAGGAAACCCAATGATTGGAAATCAAAGCAAAACCCTAGAAATCGAGGATATCAAGCATCAATTGATCCTTCCAAAAATCCTAAGGGAAATAATTTCACTACAGCAAGTGCATTTAATCCTGAACAAATGGAACAGCTCTATCAAACTTCTTCCAACCTTTAGAACTCAAATCGACACTCAAGTTCACTAGCTCGTAAAGGTAATCATCTGAGATTCTTGACTACCTTCTCAAAATATAGACTTATGGATTATTGATTTAGGTGCGTCTGATCACATGACGGATTCCTATCACCTCTTCTCTACATATACACCATTTGTTGGTAATATTAAAGTCAAAATTATGGATGGGTCACTCTCAACTGTTGCACGAAAAGGGAGTATCCAAATATTTGAATCTATTATACTCAACCCAGTACTTCATGTTCCAAATTTATCTTGTAATCTATTCTCTGTTAGTCAGTTGATAAAAACATCTAATTCCTTTGTTGAATTTTTCCAATCTTATTGTGTCTTTCAGGACCTATCATCGAGGAAGAAGATTGATAGTGCTAGAGAATATGCGAGTCTTTACTATTTTGAGGAAGCAGATGTGAGTCAGCCAAGTCAAATTGCAATTTGTGATTCTACATATACTTCTAGGGATAGTGAAGTTTTATTATGGCATTACTGAATGGGTCATCCCTATATACAATACCTGAAACGTATGGTTCCATCTATTTTTCAGTTGAAAACTTCATTTGAATTTCAATGTGAATCTGTGAACTAATAAAACACCAACGAAGTGTATTTCCAAAATCTGTATACAAGCCATCTAAACCATTGACTATAATCCACGGTGGTTTATGGGACATTCACGAATCTCTAATCGCATTCACACAAAATGATTTGTTACATTCATCGACGATCATACCCTACTATGTTGGGTCTACTTACTAAAAAAAAAAATTGATGTTTGTTCAGTATTTGTCAACTTTCACTCAATGGTTCAGACACAATTCCAAACTAATAGCCAGATCCTCCGCATAGATAACGACACTGAATACTTCAATTCTATATTACGATACTATCTACAAAAACATGGGATAGTCCATCAGAGCTCATGTGTCGACACTCCCCAACAAAATGGGATAGCCGAACGAAAAAATAGACACCTTCTTGAGGTTGCCCCTGTCCTGATGTTCACTACAAAAATGTCGAAAATATATTAGGGAGATGCGATCCTAACATCTGCCTACCTTATCAACCGAATGCCTAGCCACACACTTGACTTTGAAATATCCTCCAAAAATTTTAGAAAATTTTCCCTACCTCACGTTTACACTCTAATATACCTTTAAGGGTCTTTGGTTTTACAACATTAGTCCATTTCATGCTCACAATCCAAATAAACTAGACCCCCGAGCAATTAAATGTGCATTCATTGGGTACGCCTCTACTCACAAAGGCTACAAATGCTATGATCCATCCACAAAAAGATTATTTGTAAGTAATGTCACATTTACAAAAAGACACCTTATTTTTAGACACCCTTACTTCAAGGGGAGAGGTTGAGTAAAGATCGATTCATAGATTTTGATCTCTCTCTCCTTCTACCCATACTTCCACAGAATTAGATTCCATCATACCAGCAATTTTCAATATGCCATATATAGAACAAAACTTGACTCAGGGGAAGATGCAGGAGAATAAAGAAAAAATGAGATGCTAGTTAAGGAAGTCAAAATCAAAGGAGAACCCCATACCTGAGGCACCAAGAGAGTTGGAATTGATGATAGTTCCAAATCTTCATGACACTGAATATCCCGATATCAATCTTCCCATTGGACTCAGAAAAAAAAACTCAACCATGTACTCTTCACTCTATCTCAAAATTCATATCTTATAATGTTTTATCTACAAAAATTTGTATTTTTACTGCTAACCTTGACAACACAGCAATTCCTAGAAACATTTAGGAAGCTTTGGAAATCGCTGAATGGAGAAAAGCGGTGATGGGAGAAAAGCAAGCCTTAAAAAAAATGAAACTTGGGAGGTAGTGGACCTACGAAGGGAAAAAGGACCCATAGGATGTAAATGAGTGTTCAATGTGAAATATAAAACGGATGGAACAGTAGAAAGATACAAAGCTCGTATTGTGGCAAAATGATACACACAAACCTACGGGATAAATTATACAAAAATATTTGCACCAGTGGCCAAGCTTAATACAATATGAGTTCTCCTATCTCTAGTAGTCAACTTATATTGGCCACTTCAACAACTTGATATCGAAAATGCATTTCTAAATGGAGAATTGAAAGAAGAAGTGTTTATGACGCTACCACCAGGCTTCTCCTTACAAGAAGAAAATTAAGTCTATAAACTAAAAAAATCTCTATATGGCCTTGGTTCGGTTAATTTGCCAAGGTGTAAAAAGGACAGAGATATCAGCAAGGACAATCCGATCACACAATGTTCTTCCAACAGTCGAAAAGCGGAAGGAAAACAATCTTAATTGTTTATGTTGACGATATAAAGAATAACTGGGGACAATGTAATTGAGATAGAAAGACTGAAGAAGCAACTGACAAGTGAATTCGAAGTAAAGATCTAGGACAGATGCGATATTTTCTGGGAATGGAAGTTGCGAGGTCAAGAAAGGTTATCTGTGTTTCACAACGAAAATATATTCATGACCTCCTATCGAAAACAAGTATGCTTGGATGTAAACCTAGTGATACAACAATTGATGCAGGGTAAAAAGCAGAAAACATTGGAGAGTCAGTTTAGAAAGAAAGATATCAACGACTAGTTGGAAAATTAATCTATTTGTCACATATTAGACCAGATATTGCATTCACAGTTAGTGTTGTAAGTCAACATATGTACTCAACAAAGGAATCACCTATGGAAGCAGTACATAAAATCCTAAGGTATCTAAAAGGGTCTTCAAGAAATGGACTGTTCTTCAAGAAAAATGAGAGGAATGAGATAGAAATATTTACTGATGTTGATTGGGCAGGATCTGCAGAAGATAGGAGATCGACAACTGATTACTGTAGCTATGTATGGGGTAACTTAGTAACTTGGAGAAGCAAGAAACAAAATGTTGTAGCAAAAAGCAGTGCAGAAGTTGAATTTAGAACAGTGACCCAAGGAATTTGCGAAGAACTATGGTTAAAGAAACTTTTAGAAGAACTACTAGTTAGTGTAGAACTTCCAATCAAACTATACAGTGACAACAAGGCAGCTATTAACATTTCACTGAATCCAGTGCAACATGATCGAACCAAACACGTGGAAGTAGACAGACACCTTATCAAAAAAAAAAGATAAAAAATGGAGTGATTTGTATGACCTACATCCCTGCAAAAGAGCCATCTTTACAAAAGGACTACCTCGACATATTTTTGACTAGTTTATCGGCAAGTTGGATATGATCAATATCTACCATCCAGATTATGAATTATTTAATTATGTCCATAATTAGGTAGGATTATTAGCTTTCCAGATTATTCACTACTCACTCTTTTAGCATCAAGAACCAAGCCTTGTTCGAAATGCATTTTGATTTATTTGACAATTAAAATAAGCCTCGGTTATTTATTAGAGACTAGTGTTAAATGCCACCAGTATTAATCAATAGAGTTGTGATACTTAACTTTTTTTTAGGGGGGTGTCCTCAATCTAGAGTTTGATGTATTTTAAAACTCCATATGAATTGAAGTATCCTCAATTCAAATTTAAATATAATTCATGAAAATATAGGTGTCCCCAATCTAGATTTTTAAAAATACTTATAAATTTAGGTGTTCTCAACATAGACTTTAATAGGTAATTTTGAAATTTAAATGTCCTCAATAATTAGTTGATTTTAAAAAATTTCATTAAGTAGATAGATTTTGAAGGATTTCAAGGTAAAAATATAAGTACAAAGAATCAGTAACAATTTTAACCCAAACCTAAAAATTTCACAACATTTCTCACCTCTCTCCATATTTGCTGCCCTCTCTCTCTCTCTCTCTCCCCCCATCTTGAACAAGATTTTCTTCTTCTTTCTATCTCACATTTCTCTACTGTGAAAAGATCGTGTATGAGAACTTTTCAATTGATGATAATTTATGAAAGATTACTATTTTTTGTTGAATATTGGGTGTGATTTTTTATTGAACTTATTTTTTCTTATTAAACCTATATATTGTTTACTATTTTATAGATGTGTTGGAAATTATTATGGTAATTTACGATTTCTAGTATGCATACTGGAACAACTTGATCTTTCAAGTTCTGTACCCTATTCCTTTTTCTTGGGAAGTGCTGTGTGTTTTCTATATATACACCTGCAAATCCTAACCAAGACATGTGAGGATGGTATCCCACAATTTTTCTTTTGTGTCTGCATGGTCAATGAGAATTCTGGGGGTATGGAATTAATTGTCTTGTGGTCATGTATGTGTACATCTGTGTGTTTTGTATCTCACAAGATTGTAACCTTTTGAACTAATTCATATTGATTACGACTTTGATTATTTAACACTACATATTTTTGTCCTCTCCCACTCTCGCATTTTGTTGAATATTGGGTGTATTTTTTATTGAAGCTCTATAATATTCAATATTTAACAAATAATTGAATAAGGATTCGATCATTTTCTGTGATTTATTAACGTGCAATATGTGTAAGAATGAGTCGTTCAAGAAGAAGTGAAAATTTGTGGCTTATGTTAGGTATATTTATAAATTTTACCCAGAATAGAATCCATTGAAATCTATAAAATCCATGAGAATCTTTTAAAATCTACAAAATAGCATTCAAATCTTAGGAAATCTATTAAATTCTATCAAATTTCACACAATTCATGAGAATTTATAAATATTAAGAAATCTATTAAACTCTGAAATAGGAACACCCCGTTAATTTACTGGACAGGGACAGAATTAGGTAATGCCACTGTCATTTAAAACTATCGGTCTGTCTAACAATTTAGCAAGATATACGATAAATTTGTTGTTCCAACGTGTAAATGAAGAATCAATTCCAATTTCCTTCCAAGGCATAATAACATTCTACAGTGATGAAAATCCTAGGAATTTAAAAATGTTCGTTCAACAGTACTAGAAGATTTGTTGAACGTCAACAGAAAGAGCCTTCTTTTACTGCTTCTGGTTGTTGTTTTCATTCTCTACAACAGATTTGTTGTATGCTTCTAATTCTTTTTTGTACGCTTCCATTGCTTCTGTAGCTTTATCTTTCCAAATTTGCTTCTCTTGCTCACCCAATTCCTACACAATTTAAGCAAGAAAACATGTATCAGAGATTAGACTAACAAGCCTAAGCTATTATCGAGTGGTGAATGGTACCTTCCACTTCACGGATACGAGTGCTTTTAGCGTAGAGTTGTTGATTCCCGGCCTCTCTCCCAATAAATTCTTCCTCGTCGCATTGCTGCATTTTGCAGTAGAAACACATTTCAGTAATCAAGAACTTACATACAGAGTGAAGTCCCTCCTGCCTCGTGTGAATTAATTGTACCTGAAAAGAAGAAATGAAGACGCGGGCCTCTTTGGTTTGTTAGGATCAACAATCTTCTCTCCCTTATCTTTCTTCTTCTTTTGGCGGTTTTCTTTTTGTTTTCTGCATGTTCACAAGTATTGCGAATTTGATTTAAAAGAGAATAATCGACAAAATCTATTTTTAAAGTCAGAAATTGTTGCAAACCTTTATCAGATTTTCTGTTTTCTCCTTCTTTTTGAGCAATTGTAAAGCTTCCTGCTGTCGAAGCTTCATCAATTCTTCATCTTCCTTCCTCAAATTAGCCGCTTCTTCATCTTTCTTCTGGTTGTATACTTCCATTTCTTGCGCATATCGTTCCTTGTTCTTCAATGCCATCTGAAAGTCCCAGAGTAAATCGCCACGAAAAATACTTCAAAATTTAATGTTGCAGAAGAAATTTCAACTGTCAAATATTTCAATTACTTGCTCATACGGTGCTCTCTGTGCCTCGGTCATGTTCTTCCACTCCTCCCCTGTGATCTTTGCAACCTTCACATAAAATTTTCCAATTAGCCTAGTTTCTAATCAAGACGAACTGAAATCGGATAAAATATTTTTCTTTTTACCTCAAAGATATTCTTGTTCTCGGCAAGAAGAACTGCTCGTCGCTCATTTGCGAATACGAAGTATGCTGACATTGGCTGCTTTGGTTTAAGGGGATCTTTTACTTTCCTGTGCCAAAGAATAAAAGATATTAACAAATGAAAATACTTTAATAGTAAAGAGAGATAGGAAATTCATAATAATTTACTTTGTCCTCTTCTTTTTCTCTTTTTCTGCTTCTTGTTTGAACTGGAGATATTGTTCAAGCAAATCCATGGCAGTCTTCTGCTTCTGCTCTTCCTCCAAGAGCTTCAACGCTTCGTGATCCCGTTTCTCGTTCCCCACTATCTTCAAGTAGACTTCTTTCTCAGCTCTATATCTCTCTTCATAAGGCTTCTTTTCTTCTGCACTTACCGTCTTCCATTTTGAACCCAAAAGATTCGCCATTTCCTTAAAATCAGCGTCTGGATAAGCTTTTTTCACCTGAGAAAGTTAAAATCCCCAAAAAAATTGAGAAAACAGAGTACTAATTCAATTCAAATTCATGTTCTAGAAGGAATTATATCCACCATATATACCTCATTCCACTGATCTTTGCACCACAGCACATAAGGAGGAGATGGCTTTTTCTTAGAAAAATCTCCCTTCTTCTTGTCTTTCTTTTCTTGTTCTAGATCTTTACGCCCAAAACCGGCCGGGAAAGTCTAACAAGAACGAACAAACGTCATTATAATTGACAATAAAATGAAATATAAAGGGGAGAAATTGAATAGAGAATAAACCATGTCGGGCTTGAACTCCTTAATCTTCTGCAATTTTTTGAGCTCTGTCTTGAGTTTCTCTCGCTCTTCTTCCTTCTGCTTCAAGGCCTCGTCTCTGACCTTCAAAAGTTCCTCCGTCTGCTCCTTCTCGATCTTCATCTTTTCGAGCTTTTCTTGCATTTCTCGCAATTCTTTCTCGAAGGAAAACGCTTCTGATGATTGTTGTTTTGCCTTTGATGCCCCTTTCTTAGTTTTCTTCTCGGACTTCAGCTGCGAGAGGCTCTCATGGTTCTCTTTCCCAGAAGAATTCAGGGCTGCAACGGGGGCGGGTTCAACTACAATTCCGGCCTTTATGTTGGCCTCATTTGAAGAAGGGTTCTTCTGCTTTAGGGCCCTCTTTGATCTCCCTTTCTTTGCGGGTGCAGGGTCTGCAACAACCGGCATTTCGGCAATGGCAGCCATTGTGTGTGTAATCGAGAGAGAGAGAGAGGGGTAATGACTGAATTGGATAGTTATTTGAGTTCCACAGTTGTGCGGCAAGGGATTATATGAAGAAGATGAAAGGGCCTAACGGTAGGATTTTTTTTTCAAAATTGAATTTACTGTTCTGAATTGGATAGTTATTTGAGTTCCACTGCTGGAGTTTGAAGGACTTGACCGTTGGCAAAGCTAATCAATTTTTTTACTAATACTAATCATTGTCACGTGCCTTGCTATTTATCGTATTTTTATTCATGTATGAATTTTAATTTTTTGAAAAGTTTTTGAAGTAATATTTAGGTCCCGTTTGGTATCCATTTTTTTTAAAATGCATTTTTCTCTCTCTTCTTTTCAACCATACATTCTTTATTAAAATAATATTACACTTAAATAAAAAACTTTTCTTATTTTTTAATCACACATTTTTCATTAATTTACTATTCTAAAATACATTTTTACAAGTAAATGGGTATCAAACACCCTGTTAGAAATATTTTTATGATATAATAAAAGATATAAGAAAATGATTACAAATTATTTTTACAATTGCAACAGTATTGTGTTATTTAGAATGTTAAGAAATATCATACTGAAAATTTAAAATAATCAACAAAAACTTTAAATTCATCCGAGAAATGCTATGAAATGGATTTACAAAAGAAAGTCAAAATCCCAATAAAAGCACAACTTCGGCATAGCTAATTATATTCCTAGAAAGTATTGTCTTGTCTTGTCTGATGTTAGTTGGGTAAATTGGCGTTAATTCATTTTTGTTGGAATAGTGTGATGTTTGATGGTAATTTGGTGAATTCATTTTTGTTGGAATGCAGAATATTTAGTTTTGCTATTATTGTGGATGCTAAAATTTTTTAAAAAAAAAATTTGCTCTGCAATTCATGTGAGCAAAGTGCGGAGTTAGTCCCAAAAAGTGTGGAGTTACTCCGCACACTTCGTACATATTGTTTTCTTCCACTTCCCATTGTCTTTATAAACTTTAATAATCTTATTATACACAAAAGAATCTAGCTGGTACTCTTTCTTCTTCATCTGATAAATAACTAACAAAGTATCTTTTACCTTATTCCTGTGAACATAATATTCAATAAGTATTAATGTTTTGTGATTCCTTACCAAATCCAAATCATATAATAATCTCTAGATTTTATCTGCAAGTTGTAAGAGCCTTTTCTAAACAACTTTTGAGCAATTTTTTGACAATTTAATTCCTGGCTACAACCTGAAAGTATAATTTCATTGAAAATAATGTCTGCCAATACTTCGAAGAGCTATTGTCAAGCAAGTGTAAGATATTGAATTTGGGTGATATTTTTTCTAGAGCCTCCATTTGTGAAAGCAATGTCATGGCATTATCAATATCCCCTTCTTTGAAATTGTTATCTATAGAATTTTTTTGAAAAATCATTAATAATAATTAATGTATTTAGTCTAATTACTATAAAAAAAAAATTGTGAAGGTGTAAAGTGTGTGAGGACACTCCGTACAGTGCGGAGAGTTTTTTTTTTGTACTCATGACTGTTTATATATACTATGTTGAAGAAGTAAGAAAAAATAGATATTACCTAAAAATGGAGAAAAGTAGGGAAAGCGAGAGAGAGTGGAGAAAAAAAAAAAGAAAATCTCTCCGCACAGTGCGAAGAGTTAGAGAGAACTTTCCGCACGGTGCGAAGATTGCACTCCGCATCGTCCTAAAACTCCGCATCGTGCGAAGAGTGCGGAGAGTTCTCTCCAACTCTCCACACGGTGCGGAGTTCACACTGTGCGAAGAGTGCACTCCGCACCGTGCGGAGAGTGCAGAGAGTCGAAGAACTCTCCGCATCTCCAACTCTCCGCACAGTGTGGAGAGTGCATACCGCATCGTGCGGAGAACTCTCCGTATAGTGTGGAGAGTGCACACCACACTGTGCGGAGAGTTCTCCAACTCTCCGCACTGTGCGGAGAGATGGCTCAGCACTATGCGGAGAGATGGCTCCACACAATGCGAAGAGATAGTCTCCAACTCTCCGCACTGTGCGGAGTTTTTTTCTCATGGCAGTTTATATATATTAAAAAAACAATGGAAAAAACAACCAATTGCAATAAATTTTAAGTTCAACAATCCAATTGGAAGAAACAACTTTCCCATTAACCAAACTAATAAAAATGGATGAAATGGACCAATTGTGATAATTTTTGCAATTAGTTTTGAAAATTTCATCGCCTATTTTTCCCAAAAGTAATCATATTAATTGTGTCAAAACCATCAAATTGAATTTCAGAAACATACACAATAGAGTCTCGATTAAAAAAAATGAAATTTGACAGTACACAAACCACCTCTTGACACCAATTAAACATTCAAACCTTGATCAACTATAAACATATTAGTGAGTTTTATAATTGAAAATAGAAATTAAACTAACCTGAGTTTGAAAATCAACAGGATTAGAAGCTACCTTGTAAACATTATCCACAATTTCTTTATAACTGGGCTTCAAGCTAAGACTCTGATCTATCCAAACCCCATTAGCGAATGACAAGCGAGGCCCACCAAGGGGGCCACCGTCAGGGAAAATTAGAGTTACAAGTTGAGAGCCTATCACCAATTTCTGGGCAAAATTTCCACTTTTCTGAGGAGATTTCGTTAAACTTGGAACAAAGATAGAGAGAAAAAAATCAGACAGAAAAAATACAGGTTGAAGGAAATGGAACAACCATAAACAAAAAGACGAAAATGAATATTTGAGCATAGCTTCAAAATATCACCCTTTCGATTTTTGAAGCACATTTTGATCATAATATGTAATGAAACCAAACTCAATCTAAAACCCAATTTATAACCAAATTACACAAAATCTGAAGCTCAAACATATATAGGGAAACACATTTTTGCTTTGATTTGGGTTGGATCTCTTAAAAGATCGAAAACAAAATAAGGAAAAACAATACAGCTTAAAAACCAAAAGAAACATACATAAGAGTAAGAAATTGAAGGCGTGAGAAGTATACTTACCGGTATATGTCTCAATTCTTGCAAATTGTTTGTATTTTTTCTACCATCGAGAGAGAGAGAGAGAGAGAGATTTTCTACCATCGAGAGAGAGAGAGAGAGAGAGAGAGATTACGGTTAAAACAAGAGAAATTCGTAAAAACAAAAACAAAAAGAAGAAGAAGAAGAAGAAGAAGAAGAAGCAAAACTGTAGGAAGAGCACCTCAGAAAAGTAATAAAAATGAAATCCTGCTTTGTGCCTCCGGTGTTCCCGCGCCTCCAGTGTTCGACTGCTTCTTTGGCTATTGTCGCTCCAATAACCACAAGCAAAGGCGCAAGAATACTGGTTTGCTGTGTAGGCTCTGATTTTTGTGCGAAAAGGAGGTTGCTTGTAGTCTCCGATTTTTGTGTAAAAAAAATGGAGAAACATAATATTGTAGGTAGGAGAAAGAGAAATGGAAACGATGGTTGCGTGTTGAAATTGAAATAATTTTGAAGCTGTTAAAATCGGGATGGGATGAAAGAATGGGATTCAACACTATTGTAGATATTGCATCTCCAAATACTAGAAAAAGCATGGCCATAACGTATGAAAATGGAGAATGGAAAAGTTAAACAAAAAAAAAAATGACGCCATTTTTTCTCTTGTACAGTAACTTGGGATTAGTTTACTATTCCTTCTACAGTAGCAACTACTTTCCTTTTTTAATAGAAGTTAGATATGATAATATAAGGCCGATGTTTGTTTCCCATTATTTGCCTATTAAAATGAAAAATATAACCGTTATTCATCACATCAAGCCATCATATTTGACTTTTTATCTTTTATGTGGAGCTCGTAACGGCTATATTTTTTATTCTTATTTTTACATTAATGTATACCAAACGGGGTCAAGATCTGTTTCACAATATAAGAATTTATTCAAAACAAAACTTATATTTTCTATTTTCGAAGTATATGAAATATTTGATTTACATTTCCCTTTTTTTAAATTATCAAAAGAAA
Source organism: Olea europaea var. sylvestris (assembly GCF_002742605.1). Taxonomy (NCBI): domain Eukaryota; kingdom Viridiplantae; phylum Streptophyta; class Magnoliopsida; order Lamiales; family Oleaceae; genus Olea; species Olea europaea. The sequence goes on along the minus strand of NC_036254.1, from coordinate 21,455,293 downwards.
CGCGTCTCAAATCAATTCCATCCACAAGGATGAGTTCAATGTATAATTTTTCTCCCCTATATCCAAAAAAGAAAGAGAAAAAAAAAAAGAAGAAGCAAAGAATGTATTTGATTTGAATTTTGAGAAACTATTTTATGACATTTTATTCCATAAAATTTGATTATTAAGTAAAATAGAACAATTTTATATTAAAGTACCATCAAATATTATATACATTTTAAAGATGGTAAATCTTATACTTTTTCTCGCTATAATAATAATAATTGAGTTGACAAAAATGTATAATAAAAAGGGTAATTAGTACAAAACGTTCTTACTTCTCAAAGTTGTTATTATGTAAAACATTCATATCTTTTATTTTTTGACATTTTTACCCTTAATTTCACATTTCATTGCTAAAAAATGTCATCTTCATCCAATTTTTCAATTAAAAAAATGTAAAAAACAAGTATACCCTGCTATTTAAATAAAAGAAAATAAAAATAAAAATTAATAAACAAATTGCAATTATATTCTCAAACTTCTCAAAAAATTGCAGATGAATCCAAATAAATTATTAAAAAGGTTAGCATAAAACATTCACATCTTTCACTATTATTGTGCAAAACATCCCTTCCATTTTTATTTTTTGAAATTTCACTCTTATTTTCACACTTCATTGTTAAAATCATCATTTTCATCCATTTTTTCAATTAAAAATTGTAAAATAATGAATATACCCTCCTATTTAAATAAAATAAAAATAAAGAACAAATTGTTACTATACTCCCAAGTTTTTCAAAAAAGTAAAAATAAAATTCATTTTACAACTTTTAATTAAAAAAAATGGATAAAAATGATAATTTTCGCAATGAAATGTGAAAATTAGAATGGAATTTCCAAAAAAATAAAAGGTAGTGATGTTTTGCACAATAGTATTGAAAGATAGATACGTTTTATGGTAATTACCATTTTGATAATTTATTCAGATTCATTTGCAGTTTTTTAAAAAGTTTGGGATTATAATTGCAATTTGTTCTTTAATCCTGCTTTCCTTTCTTTTTGTTTTATTTAAATAAAAGAATTTATTTGTCCTTTTACATTTTTTAGTGAGGGATTGGATGAAGTTGGCATTTTCCACAATAAAAGGTGAAATAAGAGTGAAAATGTCAAAAAATGAAGGATAATGACGTTTTGCACAATGACTTTGAAAACTAAGGATAATTTGCGCTAATTACCCTTTATGTAAAATTGAAATCTTAAAAACAGGTTCAAAGAAGCAAGCCAAACACTTGTACAATGAATTTGACAGCTTGCTTTCTATTGTGAAGTGGAAAATTGAAAAAAAAAAAAATATGAAAAACTATACCCACAAAGAGTCAAAGACTTCTCAAAAGCACTCTCTCTTCTCATTTTACCCCATTTGGAAAGCCTCCTATCAGTTGGAGCTCCAACGAGTATGCTTTGGTTATTTACAGCAAAAATGTTATCCGTTTTTCATGTCTAACGGTTTGAATTGCTTTTGAATGGAATTTGAGGAGAATTCTTTCATGTATTTAGTTGTTGGCATTATGAATGGAGTAGCTGATGTTGGTTGTCTATTTCAATTTTTTTATTTTTTATTTCTTTCGTTTATCAACCTATCACTTAATTTTTCCATTACATAGGGAACATGATTGCTTGAATATGTTGCTACACTTTTTATCTTCTCCATCTTTAAAATTTTAATTATTGTTATCAATCAATTGATGCTGAAAAAGGTATGGTATGGTTATTTGTAGCAAAAACATTCTATGATTTTCATTTCTTATGGTATGCTCATTCGTAATTCTTCATTTGCTTGCATTCTCAGAATGATGGGAAAAAATTCTGGAATATGTCACACGGGTGCAAGAGTAAGGGACACTTCTTCCTCGACTGCCCAATAAAATGTCGATGCCCACAGTATACCAACAGGTTTTAGAAGTCTTTTTTAGGTTGAAAGGAAGACTGCTAATAGAAATCATATGTATTAACATCCAGGTCTTAATCTATAAAATACAAAAATCAATTACATATTGACAACTGCATTCAAACACCAAAAATCCAAAAAACTTCACAAGGTAGCTTCCATTGCGAGCAATTGTTCAGACGAGCTTCCAATCTGCAGCAACATGTGAATACTTCGAAAAACAAAGCCAAATGGTAACGAAAAATCTCAGCTCCCTCATACTATTCTTTTCCTCCAAATGTATAGCATAAGTACAGGATGCTTAGCTGTTTTCTAGCAAAAAAGAACTCCACCCTTCTGGACTAGACATTTCTTTGTAACGTCAATGCTAAGCATATTTAGAGTGTGGTAATGGATTTCTCCATCATTACCTATGTCACCACACTAAGACATAATTTAATGAATTTGTAGATAATCATAGTTTTCACAATATAATGCATTTACGACACATGAAATCCATTTCACACACCGCATTTTAACGTAATCGTATACATCATAAAAGTTAAAAGGCTTCTGTCATGATTGACGGACCCAAAATTTCAACACTAAGGGTGTGTTTGATTACATTTATTTTCCATGGAAAATATCAGTTTTCCATCCAAATTTTCACTTTGAGTGTTTGATTGCTATTTTTTTCCATGGAAAACATTTTCCAACTTTTGAAAATATGCCTAATTTTCCTAGTTTTTAAGGAAAATATTTTCCTTAGGTAGAGGTGATTTTTATTTTCCACAAAAGATGGAAAATATTTTCTTTTCTAGATAATATTTTCCATGTCAATCAAACACACCCTAAATAATTTCTCCAATCGTTTGTAATAAAATTACCATGAAAGTACTTAGATGTATAAAACTGAGGAAAAGTGAATCAACTCTTTACATATTACCTTTTGACGTCCCATCACAAGCATGTGCCCACTTGATGTGTGGTGCATGGGGATAGCAGTTGTGAATCACATTACCTAACATTCAGAAATAGATATTAATACATGCAAATAAAAAATTGAAGTTGAAAGGAGTATATTTAGATAAGAACTTACCATCATAATTTAATATAACATTTGTTGTTGCCGGCTGGATCATAGTGGATGATGGTATGTGTTGTGTAAACGCATAACTTTCCTCACCCCCTGCATAAACTGACAACATAAATAAAACATCCAATGCCCTACAATTCTAAAATGAATTTACTTACCAAGAATTGTTGGCGTGGAATATTGTTGCTCTTGAGATGCATGAACATTTGGTGTAAACTCTGCCATGGTACTATGGCTCGCTGCTCTCTTTCCTTTGCATGGAACCAATGGCGCTTGCATGTACACCCAAATAAATGATAATTAGGGTTAGATTTTTTTAAAGTAAAGTGCCAAATGGATGACCATACCTTCGTTTTCTTTGAGTACGTCTCCAATGGGCTTTTCCTTCGAAGTTTCTTAGACGCGCCATTTTTCTTCGATTGTTTAGGATTGCATATGCTCCTGCCGATAGTATTTTGCAATCCAGTACCTTGTGAGGCTAACTGAACTGTGTGCTACAACAAGATATCACTTCCACTACTCGACTTTATCATCGTAAGCTCTTTCTTTATAGATTGAATCCTATCCATTATCGTATGTGATCGAACTTCATCATCTGCTGCGAAGTCTACCACCAAACGCCTGGCCCATATTGTCGTGCCTCAACTTTTCAGGAGTACTAACCCACTGTAATTAACTGCTATCTGTTGGGAATTTACTTAAACATGTACAGCGGAATTAAACAAATTTCAATTCTCATTCAGGATTCAACTTTGTATTTAGATAAGAACTGTGATAAGAAATATACATTTTCTTGATTTTGCAAATTCCTTCGCGTTATTCCTTTCCAGCATCTTGAATCTGCCTCCCACAGCTGTCCAATTGTCCAACCTCCAATGAAATCCACACAGAGAATAGATTGCAACTGCTAAGGTTTTTCCTCTTGTGGCAGCAAAAATAATGAAAACCTTATGGACCTCAAACCCTAACCATGTATTTATATAAACCCAAACGGGCTCGGCCTGGTCCGATCCAATGTATAATTAATCCATTTAATTAAAACCGATCCGTGAATTAATTAATCCAATTAATTCAAGAATATAAATAACAAATCCAATTAATTAATTTATCCAACGATTGTTAAATTAATCAATTGGCAATTTGCAATCTTTCAATTCTCTTTTGTGTGTGACCCATTAGATTCCTAACCATGATGCCTAATGACGTGAAATATTATTTTGATCTAATCAAAACTGATAAATTAAACACCCTTTTAATTTATCACAGATTCACACTCGTCATCTCAAATTGACATCTAGCAATATATTAGGGCAACACGTGACGGGAAATGTCACGTGGTATGACAAAACCAAAACTGTTCGTTTACTATGAAATTATAGTCCCTTCGTCAATATGATCCGATCAATTACAAGATATGGAAGTGTGTCAATCTCGATTATCGATCATATCTTTCATTTTACTATTAAGTCAATATGAGTCGAAAACTCCTTCTCGATTTATATGTATATCTTGGCCAAGGATTTCGTTATCGACTTAATTGAACGAAATGCAAATCACAATCTCTTACTATCTAAAAGTGACGAATCCTCTATTGGTCATTCACAACCTTCATATGATTCTTGATATACCCGAACGATGTCGTATTAACAACTTTTAACAGAGCAACATCCAACACCATCAAAGTATGACTGTCCTCATACAAGGTACTATGATGACCTCAAGTTGTAGGACCAATTTCATTACCGAACTTTAGAGATTAACCACTGACACTCGGATAGTTATTCATATGGAATCTCTTAGCGGGTCTCCAATGTTTTGTTCTATAACAAAACATCCACGAGTTCATTTAAGTGTCACCACACTTTAGCTCGTGAGATCAGCTACTTAATTCACAAGTAAGAAATGTCACACGTGATGGTCTAACTGTATTAACGATATCAGTATCTCGTTATTACTTACGACCACAATTTATTCAAGATCCAATTATATGTAATTTGTATCTCACAATCACAACTCCTTGTGATTAACAAATCACTTAAATTTGGATCTTCGGATTCTATTATTTAATATTATTTATCACAAAATTAATTTAAATAAATAATAGATCTCGCCAAAATTAAATGCATTAAACATATTAAAAGTGTTTACCACCTAAATCGATTGGATTTATGGCATAACACTTACAAACTCCCACTTGCACTAGATCCAATCACTCATGTATCTAATACCATAAGCGTCCACATGACGATCATGTTTCTGTTGTGACAGCAGCTTTGTCAGTGGATCTGCAATATTGTTATATGTGGGAACTCGCTCTATCATACATCATTTCTTTGTATAATCTCCCTGATGAGATGATATCGTTTTAGCACATGTTTGGATCGTTGATGAACCTCGGTTCCTTCACTTGCGCGATGGCTCTATTGTTATCACAATACAAAGGTATGGGATAAACAATGCTAGGAACGACTCCAAATTCATTAATAAACTTCTTGATCTAGACAGCTTCCTTCGCTACTTCAGATGCAACAATGTACTCGGCTTCCGTTGTTGAATCAGCGGTTGTCTCCTATTTGGAACTTTTCCAACTAACTGCTCCATTGTTGAGAGTAAACATATATCCCGATTGAGACTTGCTATCATCTTTGTCAGTTTGAAAGCTGGCATCAGTATACCCATGAATTTTCAGTTCATTTCCTCCATAGATCAAGAACACATCTTTAGTCCTTCTCAAGTACTTAAGAATGTTCTTAACCGCTATCCAGTGTTTCTCACGAGGGTTTGCTTGAAACCTGCTCGTAACACTTAGAGCATATGAAACATCTGGTCTCGTACATAGCATCGCATACATGATTGATCCTATCGTCGAAGCATAAAGAATCTTATCCATGCGACACCTTTCATCATGTGTTTTAGGACACATATCTTTTGAGAGGTAAATCCCATGCGACATGGGACATAAACCTCTTTTAGACTCTTCCATATTAAATCTTCTCAATATTTTATCTATGTACGAAGATTGGGATAAACCTAGTAATCTTTTAGATCTATCTCTATAGATCTTGATTCCCAAGATATACGCTGCTTCTCTCATATCTTTCATGGAGAAATTCTTTAACAACCATAATTTTACCGATTGAAGTATTGGGATGTCGTTTTCCATTAATAATATGTCATCGACATATAATATTAGGAATACGACCGCGCTCCCACTTGTCTTCTTGTAAACACACGGTTCATCTTCATTTTTGATAAAATCGAACCTTTTGATTGTTTCATCAAAACGAAGATTCCAGCTCCTATAGGCTTGCTTTAATCCATAAATGGATCGATTTAACTTACATATTTTGTTGGCTCCTTTGGATTCAAAACCTTCAGGTTGTGTCATGTATACCTCCTCATATAAGTTTTCATTAAGGAAAGCAGTTTTGACATCCATTTGCTATATCTCATAATCATGGTATGCAACTATTGCAAGTAAAATCCGAATGGACTTTAGCATGGCTACAGGCGAAAATGTTTCATCAAAGTCAACACCTTGTCTTTGTGTGTAACCCTTCGCTACTAGCCTTGCTTTGTATGTATGGATGTTTCCATCCACATCGACATTTTTCTTGTAAACCCATTTACAACCTATCGGTTCTATCCCACCTGGAAGGTCGACAAGGTCCAAACCTTGTTCTCATACATTGAGTTCATTTCGGATTCCATGGCTTCTTACCACCTCTTCGAGTCAACACTTGACTTTGCTTCTGCGTAATTTGTAGGTTCATCATCCTCGACTAATAATACTTGATTAGTAATCGTGAATTCGTACCTTCTGGGAGGTCGAATGATCCTACTTGATTTATGCTGGGCCGGAGTGTCCTCAGGGTTTTCTACATCCTGATCAAGAGTCTGTCCGTCAACAGGTGTAAGATCAGACTCAAGTTCACCTAATTAGTCAACAGTATCTATGGATTCTTGAACTTCTTCAAGTTCTAGTTTGCTCCCACTACCCTCTCCTAGAATAAACTCTTTCTCTAGGAATATGGCATGCCTTGAGATGAACACCTTCTTCTCAACAGGATTATAAAACTGATATCCAATTGTCTCTTTTGGATATCCTACAAATACGCATTTGTCAGATTTAGCCTCAAGCTTATCTGATTCATTTCGCTTTACATAAGCGTCACAACCCAAAACTTCCATATGAGATAAGTTTGGTCTTTTCCCTCTTCATAGCTCGTATGGAGTTTTGTCGACCGATTTAGATGGGACACGATTAAATGTGTAGCACGCAACAATTAGTACATGACCCCAAAATAATTTTGGAATGTTTGCATGGCTCATCATAGATCGTACCATGTCTAACAAAGTGCGATTCCTCCATTCAGATACACCATTATGTTGCGGTGTATATGGCGGAGTTCACTGCGAGAGAATCTCGTTCTCTTTAAGATAATCTAAAAATTCTCCCTTTAAATATTCTCCACCTCGATCTGATCTCAGCGTGAGTATATTTTTACCAGTTTGTTTCTCTACTTCAAGTTTGAATTCCTTGAACTTTTCAAGTACTTCATGCTTGAATTTCATCAGATACACATAACCATATCTAGAATGATCATCAGTGAATGTGATGAAGTAAGAGAAACCACCTCTGGCAGTTATTGACATGGGTCCACATACATCAGTATGTATTAGTCTCAGCAGTTCTGTGGTTCTTCCTCCTTTTCCAATAAAAGGGAACTTGGTCATTTTGCCTAACAGGCACGACTCGTATTTATCAAATGACTCAAAATCAGTTGACCCCAAGTATCCATCTATATATAACTTGGAAATGCGTTTGTCGTTAATATGATCCAATCTGTAATGCCAGAGGTATGTATTATTTAGATTATCACTTTTATGCCTTTTATTTTCTATATTCATAATAGACGACTCAGTATCAAGAATATAAATTCCATTTTGCAACACACCACAACCATAAAAGATCTCATCTTTATAAAACGAACAACGATTATTTTTAACATTAATTGAAAAATCATTCATGTCTAAACACGAAATAGGAATAATGTTTTTAGTAATGACGGGAACAAAATAGCAATTTTCTAATTCTAATACTAAGCCCGAAGGCAGTGGTAAGAAGTATGTCCCTACAGCTAATGCAGCAACTCTTGCTCCATTTCCCACGCGCAGGTCAACTTCTCTTTTCTGCAGTGGTCTACTTCTCTTTAGTCCCTATATATTTATACAAATATGAGATCCACATCCGGTATCTAATACCCAAGAACTAATGAAGTAGACATATTAACCGCGATAACAAAAATACCTAAAGTAGAAGCTTCAGAAGACTTCTTTCCCTTCAAGCTAGAGAGATAAGCCTTGCAGTTCCTCTTCCAATGACCTTTCACTCCACAGTGATAGCATGTGTCATCAGATTTGGTATTGTCCTTGCCTGCTTTGACTGCTTTGTTATTGTCCTTAGCCTTTTTGGATGTTTGATTTTCCTCTTAGTGCCGTTGGAGGAATGAATAGTTAAGACATGCCTAGTGCTAGCCTTGAAATTGAGCTCCACAGTTTTAAGCATATTAAGCAACGCAGGGAGTGTGCATTCGATCTTATTCATATTAAAGTTCATAATAAACTGTGAATAACTATCTGACAGAGATTGCAGAACCAAGTCAATACTTAGTTCATGATCCATGATAAAACCCATTGAACCCAGTTTTTCAATGAAACTAATCATCTTCAGCACATGAGCACTGACTGAAGATCCCTCTGCCATTTTGCACCGATATAGTTGTTTAGAGGTCTCATACCTCTCCACACGAGATTGTTCATCGTACAACTCCTTGAGATGAAAAATCATAGTGTAAACATCCATACCCTCATGTTGCTTCTGCAACTCAGGTGACATAGCTGCAAGCATCACACGTGTTGCAATGTTATCGTCATCACTGTGTTTGTTGTAAGCAACCACCTCTTCCTGAGTGGAATTTTCAGTAGGCACCACTGGAAAGGGCTGTTCAAGGACATATCTGATTTCTTATGCTTGAGAACGATTCTCAAATTACGGTGTCAATCGAGAAAATTTGGTCCGATCATTTTGTTGGCATCCAGTATGCCTCTCAAATTCATATGATTACTCATGATTCAAAAAACTGTAAATGACGAAAAACATAGAATTAAAATGTATTATAATGCATATGCATAAATTCAATATGGACTTTAATTAAACGTGCTCCCACTGTTTAAAATAAATTCATGACCCTCATACATAAATTATTTGAATCCACACTTGATTCATAGTGGGCTAGGATCCCATTCGTTGTATCAAGATATTGAGTGTACTCAACAAATCCTAATAAAACATTTGGATAGATATTATTATCAATTGTATCTCAATACAACTCCCAGATCATTAAGCTGACAACTCTTTTCTCTTCACACGTCTTATGTGTTAACTTAACATGCCTCTAAAACTTATCTCCTTGAATGTACTCAATAAAAGATAAATTTTAGTTAAGTCAAACCCATCATTCAGAAATATCAAATATTTCATAGTGTCAAACATACCCCTAATAGACCAGCCTTGAGTGTACTCAACAAGCTAAAGACGATTTAAGATTTTCGTTTTTCACTATAATGATGAAAGGCAAATAATACTAACTTAATATTTTTAATGAGGGATTTAACGTGCAATGGTTTCATCAAGTAATTATATATATATATATATATA
>NC_036254.1:21441971-21445490 GCF_002742605.1 Olea europaea var. sylvestris | reverse complement strand
CATCTGATATGCGAATAAATATATATATAAGTAATAGTATAGATGATTATGGACTTGTTCTAGCTAGTTTTTCCGAGCCAAAGGAAAAACTAGTTGATCAATTTCTAAGGGGTACAATATTGGATCAATACCAATACACCATCTCCATGGTGTCCACCTCTTCTTGCGCCTCCAATTAGTCAAATTTGCAACATGTATCCTATACTAGTTGGCACGCAGGCCTAAAAGAAATAGGACTCGCAGGCCCATAATAATAACAATAATAATGGAATCGCAGGTCCAATATAATAAAGAGCTTGCAGGCCCATAATAACAATAATAACAACGGACTCGCAAGTTCAAAATAATGAAGGGCTCGCAGGCCCATAAAACAAAAGAAGTAAATCAACCACTCAACACATCCATATGGTCGAATCCATAATCATCCATAAACATTTATCACATAAATGTTTCCTATGTACAATATCTAATATTATATGCAATGTTTCATAAATCTAGCAATTATAGTCATCAAAACTAATTCAAAATTTTTTGGATCGAGACAATTAAATAATTAATTAATCATATTAATTAATTAACTTAATTGGAAGGCCTATTTAATTAAAATCAAATTTTAACTAAATCCCGAATTAGATTCCAACTCTAATTCCATAACTATTGGGCGAAGTAATTTAATCAAAATCAAATTTTAATTAATTATTAAATTAGAGCCATACTCTAAAATTTAATTTGCATTGGGAAGTGGTATTAATTGAAATCAAATTTTAATTAATATAATATTAGAGTCCAACTCTAATAAAATTGAATTAATATTTTAATTTAGGACAAAATTCCCAAATAAAATAAAATTCAATTAAGGGTCAAAATTAAATATTTAAGTTAAAAATCTAATTTTAACAAAAATATAAAAGTTGTCAAATTTTAAATAAATTTTAATTCTAGGTCAAAATTAGGGTATGGGTTAAACCCAATAAAAAACTCATTTTAAAAACAATTCAAAATTCAAAATCAAAACCATTTTGACAATTTACAAATTTGACCCAAGTTGGAAATTAACATCAGACCCTTCCATAATAAAAAATTGCAGAACAGGTCCCCCTTTCAAAAATTTGCAAACTGACCCCATTTTCGTAATTACAACCAGGGCCCCTAATTGCATTATTTGCAACAGAGGCCCCTGCCTCTACCAAAATCCTTAAAAAAAAAAAAAGATTTATTAATTACTTACTGTTGGCGACGCTGCCCTGCCCAAACAGCCGGAGGGACCCCTCCCTAAGGCGCTCGGTAGCAGCAGCCGCCGCTGTTGGTCGGCAGCAGTGCGCTGCTGCGATGGTGGCGGTGGTGTGCGGCCACTCGACCCAAGAAATTTTTTTTTTTCAAAAACAGATTCTGAAAAATAAAATAAAATTAAAACTATTATTGCTAGACTCATGGATTAACATGATTAAATCAACTTTTAATTTAATCAATATGTAGATCAGCTCCTAACAAATATAAAGTTGGCTCTGATACCACTGTTGTGAATTTACTTAAACATGCACAGCGGAATTAAACAAATTTCAATTCTCATTCAGGATTCAACTTTGTATTTAGATAAGAACTGTGATAAGAAATATACATTTTCTTGATTTTGTAAATTCTTTCGCATTATTTCTTTCCAGCAGGTTGAATCTACCTCCCACAATTATCCAATTGTCCAGCCTCTAATGAAATCCACACAGAGAATAGACTGCAAATGCTAGGGTTTTTCCTCTTGTGCTAGCAAGAATAATGAAAACCTTATGGACCTCAAACCTTAGCCATGTATTTATATAAATCCAAACGGACTCGGCCCGGTCCGGTCCAATGTTTAATTAATCCATTTAATTAAACTCAATCCGTGAATTAATTAATCCAATTAATTAATTTGGGAATATAAATAGCAAATCCAATTAATTAATTTATCCAACGATTGTTAAATTAATCAATTGACAATTTGCAATCTTTCAATTTTCTTTTGTATGCGACACATTAGGTTCCCAACCATGATACCTAACGACGTGAAATATTATTATGATCTAATCAAAACTGATAAATTAAACACCCTTTTAATTTATTACAGATTCACACTCATCGTCCCAGATTGACATCTAGCAATGTATCAGGGCAACTTATGTGACGAGAAATGTCACGTGGGATGACAAAATCAAAACTGTTCGTTTACCATGAAATTATAATCCCTTCGTCAAAATGATCCGATCAACTATGAGACATGGAAGTGTGTCAATCTGAATTATCGATCATATTTTTATTCGACTATTAAGTCAATATGAGTCGAAAACTCCTTTTCGACTTATATGTATACCTTGACCAAGGATTTCATTATTGACTTAATTGAACGAAATGCAAATCACAATCTCTAACTATCTAAGAGTGACGAATCCTCTATTGGTCATTCACAACCTTCATATGATTCTTGACATACCCAAACGATATCGTATTAACGGCCCCTGGCAGAGCAACATCCAACACCGTCAAAGTATGATTGTCCTCATACAAGGCACTATGATGACCTCAAGTTGTAGGACCAATTTCATTATTGAACGTCAGAGATTAACCACTGACACTCAGATAGTTATCCGTGTGGAATCTCTTAGCGGGTCTCCAATGTTTTGTTCTATAACAAAACATCCACGAGTTCATTTAAGTGTCACCACACTTTAGCTCGTGAGATCAGCTACTTACTTCACAAGTAAGAAATGTCACACGTGATGGTCTAACTGTATTAACGATATCTGTATCTCGTTATTATTTACGACCACGGTTTATTCAAAATCCAATTATATGTAATTTGTATCTCACAATCACAATTCCTTGTGATTAACAAATCACTTAAACTTGGATCTTCAGATTCTATTATTTAATATTATTTATCACAAAATTAATTTAAATAAATAATAGATCTCGTCAAAATTAAATGTACTAAATATATTAAAAGCGTTTACAACCTAAATCGATTGGATCTAGGGCATAACACTTACACTATCCTCATATGTGCTCTACTTACGTCTTTCTCCCATCTCCTCAGTATATCTCTATCCGACAGCATGGTAACATTAGTATGAATCAACACTGTGATAGTGTGCCTACAAATTATGCCACGAAATTCGAACAAGTGACAATTTCAACTAATGTCACATTTCTCTCTCTCTAAAATGAGATATTTTTAACATCCTTCAGTACTTCATACGTCATCCCCAAGTATCCCTGCAAAGCGGATATGAGGTCGCAATAAGCTTTCCTGTAAAATCAGCTTGAACTTCCCGAAATTTGGAAATGGTGTACACTGATTGAAATTGCTTCTCCATTTCGTATGTTGTAACTCACGGTACTGATAAGTATGTTTTTACACACTTATTTGGTTCACAAACATGATTTAAACATGGATAAAATTGTTGAATTGTAGCTTAATCTTATTAAATTCATGCAATGTAGGTATTTCAATGGAAATTGTGGAATTCAGGAGAAAAGAGCCGAAAA
>NC_036254.1:21438777-21441503 GCF_002742605.1 Olea europaea var. sylvestris | reverse complement strand
ATTCGTTGAATTTGTGAAATTAGGGTTTTTAATAGTCAATTGGGGATTCAAGATCCTAATGATTGCATTTCAATTTATTTCTATACATTAACTTCCAAAAATTGCGTGTTTACATTTTAATTGAGTTTTTGAGTCATTCAATTAGTGAAATTTCGAAATTAGGGTTTCCAATTTCGAAATTAGGGTTTTCTTTAAAAATTAGGGTTTCAAATTGGAGATTTCTCCCACAATTAGGGGTTTTCACATTTAAACCAAAATTTCATTCAATTAGATTCGGTTACGGTCACATTAGTCTAATTAGAGCTAATTCAATCCTCGTGGGAACGATACTTGGACTCATAGTCCATTTTACTACTTGTTAACGAACCGTACACTTGCGGTGGGTTTTAAAATTGAAAGAAAAATTTTGTGAACAGGTACCATCTGTGAGAAAGACTTGAAACCAGACTAAAACTCCTTCTAAACCCTATTTCATAGTGCTCCTTCATACTATTCGATAAATTGCTTTGATGAGGTCTACGAAAAGTGTTCGTATTCTCACTTCGTTGTGTTTTAAACATCCCAACCCAAAAAGTTGTTTTGAAGTAGCAAGGAACCCAACACCCTCTATTCTCTCATAGTCCCAACAACCAATCATTTTCATGCAAGTAGAACATATCAATCATTACTCTCCAACCTTCTTCAAATTATTCCATAAACTGTGAATCATATACCACTCCGTAAATAGTCGAAAATATTGAACCCTTATCCACGTGATATCTAAACTTTTTAGGTAATTTCTTCAAAATATACCATAAACTCCATCTATGCTTCATATATGAAAAAACAATCTGAATTGCATTTTGCATGATCCTATCTTGATCCGTAATTATTCTTTGCAGAGCTTTACCATGCATGTATTGAATCCATGTCCTGAACAACCACATAAAGGTATTGGTGTCCTCATTCCATATCAAACTACAACCAAGTAGTATTGATTGACCGTGATGGTTCACGTCAACTAAAGGACAAAAGGCATGTCGTACTTATTGGTAAGGTAAGTTGTATCAAATATGACATCCCTGAACTCCTTATACGCTTGCCTATACTTGTAATCCATCCAAAACACATTCTTTAGCCGTTATTCGTTGTCCAAATCCATACTGAAGAATAAGCCCCATCATCTTGCTTGCATTTCTGAAAAGTAGGACTATGTTGATGCGGCATCTCCTTCTCCAAGTTTTAGTCGCCGCAATTGTTCAAATAGTTCCAACAATCATTTCCACGCACGTCATGTTCTCATACCCACATGCTTAAACAACTATATAGTTATAACTTTTGTTCAACGGAATTCCTGTCATATCATTAACTTCACGCTTCTGCTTCAATGTGCACTCAATTTTCTATTGCAGCGATACAATCTGAATTTCGAAGGACTTATTTTATGATTGTGCTCGAGGTGGACCGTGTTAATTTTTCAAGTACCAAGTATATCGGAAGACGCAGAGGTCTTGGATTTACAACCTGTCTAAATTATTGGTTGCGACTTCAAAGAACATCTTGTATTACCACTTTGCCAGACTTCNATGTGCTCTACTTACGTCTTTCTCCCATCTCCTCAGTATATCTCTATCCGACAGCATGGTAACATTAGTATGAATCAACACTGCGATAGTGTGCCTACAAATTATGCCACGGAATTCGAACAAGTGACAATTTCAACTAATGTCACATCTCTCTCTCTCTAAAATGAGATATTTTTAACATCCTTCAGTACTTCATACGTCATCCCCAAGTATCCCTGCAAAGCGGATATGAGGTCGCAATAAGCTTTCCTGTAAAATCAGCTTGAACTTCCCGAAATTTGGAAATGGTGTACACTGATTGAAATTGCTTCTCCATTTCGTATGTTGTAACTCACGGTACTGATAAGTATGTTTTTACATACTTATTTGGTTCACAAACATGACTTGAACATGGATAAAATTGTTGAATTGTAGCTTAATCTTATTAAATTCATGCAATGTAGGTATTTCAATGGAAATTGTGGAATTCAGGAGAAAAGAGCCGAAAAGGACCAAAACTCAACAAAGTGATAGTTCGAGGACCAAATGTGCAAATATTGAGAAGTTGAGCTAAATGCAAAACGAGAGTAACAACATGCCAAGTATGAGCTCAATGACAAAGCAAAACAATTGGAAGAAGAAAGAAGTGAAAAGCGACTGAATTGAAGACAATTGAAAGATGGAGGACTAAAGGTGCAAATACTCAAAAGATGTGCCGAATGAGTGGCATGAGATTTGATGGTGTCAATCATCAATTGGACGATAACATTTGTTGAAAAGATGAAGAAATCGAAGAAAGAAGTTAAGAGAAGCAACAAGGAAGTTCAGGGACCAAAATGTAAGGACTACATAGTTGGTTATATCTATGCGACCACATAGTGTAACCATCTATGCGGTCGCATAGATGGTTGCAGGAAATTTTGGGGGAAAATTTATTGGTCTATGCGGTCACATAGTGATAATTCGGGGGCCTCCGTTGCAGTTTTTTATTTTCGTTGAAACTCTTTTCCTACTTGATTTTTACGCGATGTAAATACCCAAAATCATAAAATTGAGGGCAGGAACGACCAGGGAGAAGAAATACACTCAATTTGAAGGCAAGAAACACAATCTTGGGCTTGATTTCACAAGGATTCAAGAAGGAATTGAAGATTACACACAAAATTGAAGGATTATCATACG
>NC_036254.1:21408978-21438728 GCF_002742605.1 Olea europaea var. sylvestris | reverse complement strand
AGGAATGACCAGGGAGAAGAAATACACTCAATTTGAAGGCAAGAAACACAATCTTTGGCTTGATTTCACAAGGATTCAAGAATGAATTGAAGATTACACAAAAAATGAAGGATTATCATACGGGTGTATTCTTTATATCTTTTAATTTCGTTTTAATTCTTGATTCTGTAATTATGATCATAGGCTAGGGTTTTTATTCATTAGGAAATCGATGAACCTTTGATTATTTAATTTCCTTTATTTCATAAATTCAATATAAAATTTCAGTTGGACAATTGTTTGATTTATATGATTTGATTGCTTCCATATTTATTGGCCATATGTTATGTGAGTTTAGATGATTTATTCTTTGCATTCGAAAGAATGGGAATAGATTCGATATAATATAAATTAACATAGGGTTCGATAGGGGATAGAAATATACCCCTATACTTTATGCAATTCATAAGGTGTTCATAAAAATTCATGCATTCTTGTATATTTGCATCATCCATAGAAATATAGGCTGGTGGTGTGCAAGAGTAGATTCAGTATATATCGAGAGAGTATATTGGATAGGTTTAGGAACATTGAATTGGCATTTTTCCATCGATTCGTTGAATTTGTGAAATTAGGGTTTTTAATAGTCAATTGGGGATTCAAGATCCTAATGATTGCATTTCAATTTATTTCTATACATTAACTTCCAAAAATTGCGTGTTTACATTTTAATTGAGTTTTTGAGTCATTCAATTAGTGAAATTTCGAAATTAGGGTTTCCAATTTCGAAATTAGGGTTTTCTTTAAAAATTAGGGTTTCAAATTGGGGATTTCTCCCACAATTAGGGGTTTTCACATTTAAACCCAAATTTCATTCAATTAGATTCGGTTACGGTCACATTAGTCTAATTAGAGCTAATTCAATCCTCGTGGGAACGATACTTGGACTCATAGTCCATTTTACTACTTGTTAACGAACCGTACACTTGCGGTGGGTTTTAAAATTGAAAGAAAATTTTTGTGAACAGGTACCATCTGTGAGAAAGACTTGAAACCAGACTAAAACTCCTTCTAAACCCTATTTCATAGTGCTCCTTCATACTATTCGATAAATTGCTTTGATGAGGTCTACGAACTGTCAAAGAAAGTGTTCGTATTCTCACTACGTTGTGTTTTAAACATCCCAGCCCAAAAAGTTGTTTTGAAGTAGCAAGGAACCCAACACCCTCCATTCTCTCATAGTCCCAACAACCAATCATTTTCATGCAAGTAGAACATATCAATCATTACTCTCCAACCTTCTTCAAATTATTCCATAAACTGTGAATCATATACCACTCCGTAAATAGTCGAAAATATTGAACCCTTATCCAACGTGATATCTAAACTTTTTAGGTAATTTCTTCAAAATATACCATAAACTCCATCTATGCTTCATATGTGAAAAAACAATCTGAATTGCATTTTGCATGATCCTATCTTGATCCGTAATTATTCTTTGCAGAGCTTTACCATGCATGTATTGAATCCATGTCCTGAACAACCACATAAAGGTATTGGTGTCCTCATTCGATATCAAACTACAACCAAGTAGTATTGATTGACCGTGATGGTTCACGTCAACTAAAGGGCAAAAGGCATGTCGTACTTATTGGTAAGGTAAGTTGTATCAAATATGACATCCCTAAACTCCTTGTACGCTTGCCTATACTTGTAATCCATCCAAAACACATTCTTTAGCCGTTATTCGTTGTCCAAATCCATACTGAAGAATAAGCCCCATCATCTTGCTTGCATTTCTGAAAAGTAGGACTATGTTGATGCGGCATCTCCTTCTCCAAGTTTTAGTTGCCGCAATTGTTCAAATAGTTCCAACAATCATTTCCACGCACGTCATGTTCTCATACCCACATGCTTAAACAACTATATAGTTATAACTTTTGTTCAACGGAATTCTTGTCATATCATTAACTTCAAGCTTCTGCTTCAATGTGCACTCAATTTTCTATTGCAGCGATACAATCTGAATTTCGAAGGACTTATTTTATGATTGTGCTCGAGGTGGACCGTGTTAATTTTTCAAGTACCAAGTATATCGGAAGATGCAGAGGTCTTGGATTTACAACCTGTCTAAATTATTGGTTGCGACTTCAAAGAACATCTTGTATTACCACTTTGCCAGACTTCACAATTACATGTCAATGTCGTATATCTCAAAGCCCCATCATCATCCTTTTTCAAATTCTGTTTCGGAACTGGACAACAAATGGCATAACCATAACTTTTGTAAAAGTCAAAGACCTTTTTTTTTTTTCTTTTGAATTCCATATCCACTTTAGGCACAATCGTATCATCTCCTTCAAAATTTTCATCTTCCACTATTATCATATTGTCATACACATTTTCATTATCGAATTCCACCAACAAATCATCTTACACATCGTCCATAATTTCTGCTTTTGTGACAAAATAAGCCATCGTATTTAGCAATACACAAACACTCTACAAATTTAAATGGATGCAAAATAATCATTTGAACATAGCATCATTGGAGTGGAGCAATCAAAATTATTTTTCATTCATTGTTGAATTTGTATAATGTTTAGTTTCTATCACACATTCATTTTTTCATGCCTAAAAAAAAAAAAAAAAAAAACCCATAAAACCCCCCAAAAATAAAAAAGGGGGAAAAAAAAAATATGATTTTTTATATATATATTTTTTTACATATTCTCCAAACTCGGCTACAATCTAGAATTTCTGCAAATTTAAAAAAAAAAAAAAAAAAGTTCAAATACCTTCCTATGTAAAAGACCCTATTGGTGCTCCGTTTGGCTCAAGAAATTCAACATTCATAGTGGCCGGTGTGAGGAGACATATGAAATGGACCCGGTTGGCGCCCCGAAATTTGTTGACCACAGTTGTCGACATGCGCAGTTGCCAACATGAGAGTTAGGATCGAGATTTCACCATTGGTACAAGTATTTGTGAAAAGGGGCAACAGTAGTCTGTAGCATGTATTGACTATTGAAGTGGGTTTTGTGCTTCCCAATTTTCATTTCCCTTCGTTTTACACTTACATTTCAAAGTTAAAAGTTCCAATAGTCATTGAATTTATGTTTATATCTTTGATTGATCACTGAAATTTAAAATGTCAAATTTTAATCACTGAACTTAAGTCAATTTCTTCGATTGCTCACTGAACTTATGTTCATATCTTAAATTGCTCACTGAAATTTAAAATGTCGAGTTTAGGCCACTAAAGTTTGTAATATGCCGTACGTTACTCACTAGCATAAGTGTTGAACTTTGAAAAATATCAAGTTTACAGTAAGTAATGTACAACATTTTTCAAAGTTCAGTGATCAAAACTCGATATTTTAAACTTCAGTAAGAAAATGAAGACATGGACCTAAATTCAGTGATCAAAACTCGACATTTTAAACTTCAGTAAGCAATCAAAGACATAGACCTAAATTCAGTGACCATTGGAACAATTAACTCTACATTTCACCTTCTTTTTTCTTTTTTTTGACATGTCAGCATTTTCAAATTTCGGTTATGTACATGATCAACATTTGATTGTACAATGAGCACTATTCTTGTGCTAAACTAAACTTTGTTGAGAATAATGTTTTCAAATAACATTGTTATTTCAAAGATACTAGAAACTACTGAAACAAAACATCATTTCATGGTCACCGCACCATCTTCGAATAGGCCAGGCACGAGAAGCTTGGCAAATGGCAACCCAGGGCAATGAAGTCAGCCCATGGACATCCATAGTAAATAGGATAGAATGCAAATTCAGACATATTTCTCACAATGAAACTGATAACTGTGCATGCAACAGACTTTAACTCTACCCCTGATAACAAAATTTATACGAAAAACTAGCCAAGGACAAAAGCAAGAATTCGAACACAAAACGAGCTGTATTATTTATAGGTGGAGGATTAAATATCCATCCAACATCCAATATCCTCAACTGTTAAACACCATATTCATTAACAGATCATTCCAAGAATCAATCGGGCCGGGCAAACACCAATGCAGACAGTCATTTATTGTTTTCGCATTCTTATCTTTAGCAAATGGTTGAAAAAATCTATATGGACCTGGGTGTCCGTCTGGTCTCAATAATGAAAGAGGAGATACATCAAAAAGTTTAAGGTCTACCAAGTTTGCAGAAGCTTTAGCAGATGCCTTCTCAAATTCCTCTAATTCGACTTCACGGAGGACTCTGTTCACATCACTTAACCCAAACTCACCTTCCTTTGCTGGTCCTGTTCTTCTACATGACCCACCACTGAACCACTCTCCATTCTCAAAGTGGTCGGGTGTGGAGGTCCTGAAAAAGATCATGCCTTTGTGGTTCGATCTGGTAATGTAATTAAAAACATTGTGGAGGACTTTTTGATAAGCAAATTTGAACCCGAGTTCTATGAAGTTCCTCTCAGGACAGTTGTGGCAACCTAGTACCTTGTTGTTCTCATAGTAGATTGCATTTTTGACGAACCATTTACCACTAGAAATTATCATGTAATCAAAGCTCTGATACTGTTTAGTCCAATTCGTGTCAAGAATGTCGAGATGTAGTTCAATCTCAGATGTTGAAACACCGTTCACATCTTCAAAAATGGCGGCTTTTGCAAGGAGAGGAGACCAAATAACCGATATGGTGAAGTTGTACGTGGGGAAAGTCCATCTTCTCGATTTGTATCCCTCGTCATGGTAAACTTCAACTGCCTTTTCTATCTGCAGGCAAAATAGCTTAATGTCAAGGGCACATGACTTCGGAATAATATTTTTGATTGCAATAGAACATGTTATTGGAATTTAAATTACTGTGAATTCAGTCAGGCACAAGACAAAATGCTAGAAAAATCAGATGAATTACAAAGTAAACAACACAATGCTCAAAATAGGAAAAGTTCTAAAAATCCTACTACTTTTTAATGTTCCCTTTGAGAATATACACGAAAAAATATCACTGAGTATCCTTGTCAATTGAGGCACTTGAAGTGAAATAAAGGGAAGTGAATAAAGTTCTGTTCAAGATTGACCAAGTCCAGAGAAAACGAGCTCACGTCTTAAGATATGATAATGGAACAATTTCAAGAATAATTAAAGGCTAAAAAATTCTAACTATATTATATTCTACATGTAAATTTCAAAAACAATCCTGGAATTTGATTATTCATTTTTTATTTCATTTGGAGCGTAGGCAATTTCTGCTAAACCCAAATCAGAAAATTCTTTGCCCTCTGCCAGAAATCAATTGCTCTGAATTTGATGCTCGCACCCCGAAAAGTACAAGGTAAGCCAGAGAAGTTCAACCAACGAAAATTTCACTTCAAACTGTATATAACAAAAATGTATCAAGAGAAACACAGCAGAAAGTAACTTTCTGCATTATCTACACTCATGTTGTTGCCTTGAAGCAAATACATAGCATTTGCAAAATTATCAAGACAAGAGAGTGAATCGATGACAGAAACGTCTTTTCCAATTTTACCGTGGAAAGAATGCATATCAATGACTGGATATGATTTCGTGATATTGAATCACCAATCAGTGCCCAACTCTTATTCCTCATCGACTCAAGAAACCTATCTGGATCAAATTGAGCCAACTTGCAACCACGGGGATTCCACTTCCAATGGAGATAACCGGTGTCTGGCCGCCCGTTCTTCATACAATTCTGGTGGGCATCGATGAAGCTGCAACTCTCATTTGTGTAGATGGGTTCTCCCTGATAAGGAATCCAATCCCCAATAAAAATATTACACTTTCCAGCATCATCTGTAGTATATGAATAAACAACTTTTAATCCGTAACCAAATTCACAATCTTATAGTGTCATCTTAATATGACAAACACCACCTAACAATGTATATTCACAAACCAAGAACTACAAAATCATCCCTTGCAGGGTTGACAGAGGGATCATACCCTTTGAGCGGTTTAGTACAGCAGCGGATCAATCTATGATTGTTAGCAAGATAACCAAAACAAGCCAATGAACATATCTAAGAAGAACAATAACCCATATAAACTTATATACTGCATTCAACAAAAGTAGAAATTCTTATCTGAAATGAAGACTAATTTCATTACTATAACCATGATAATCACATGGTGTTTGGGGCACCTTTATAAAAAATTTAGCATGAAATTAGAATATATAATAATACTAGTTATCGTCTAAAACCATCTCTGATAAATGTATTATACACTAGTTATCTTATTTGGTCTGAAATCATCTCCACCCCCCGCTTTATGTTATAGCACAAATAACATTTTTTTTCGACTAAAAAAATAAAAGAATATTCTCCACCATAATTCACCATTTACCTAATATTGTCCATTCAGAGCACCAAATCACTGTACAACTTACTGCATAATGTCATGAACAGTGTGCTTAAAAGCTGAAAAGAAGTGACCTGAGCCAAACGCGCTCTAAGTCAAATTAGCCAATACAAAACTTATTTCACTTTCTTCACAGATATCAAACTACTATAAAATCGCCATTACAGTAACCTCTTGTTCATCAATATTTTGCCACCTCACTTGAATTCTCACAAATACATGATATTATGATAACCAATTAAAATTAAGGAAAATAGAGGGAATTAGAAAGCAAAAATAGCTGACCTTTTGGAGGAAATCCAACCGTATTTTCTTTAGAAATTAGAGGACTAACAGGGGGTGGTGAAATCTGGGCATTATCAAGAAATGGGGTGTCGGAAATAGGAGAAAACTCAGTGGATCGAGTGTAGAGAAGCCTAAATGCAAGACCCACCAAAAGAATTGCAACACCTAATTTGATTATAAAGTATTTGTGGTTGTGAAGAGATCTCCACCGACAATTATAAAGCATTTTCTTCACCATTTTCCACTCTCATCTTTCAGTTTTAAGCTTTTCTCACTCTCTCCCATAGTCCCATTCAATCGTTACTCAGGCGCTGGCAGTCGGTAAGCTTTGCTTCGAAGATTTATAGACAGAAAATTGCATATTGGTCCCTGACATATTGCCTAATAAGTTAATTAATGCTCAACCTCTAAAATGTAATAAATTTGTCCCTAAACTTTCATTATTGTGTAATATTATCTACAATATGAGTCTAATTTATTCGCAGTCCAATCACTGTCACATTAATTAATGGAATTGAGACAATTTTTCATTCGTTGAACAAAGTAACAGTGGTTCGATTAGTTTCGATTATCAAAATCCGTCTAAATCTTCAATAAATTATAAAGTCCCACTTAATATATTTAGGTCAATTCAATAGCATCTTCAAAAAACTCGATAGAGATAATATATTGTTTATTTCAAAAATGTTGATCTTTAAAAGTTAGGCTCCTACACACTCTTTAGTTTATTTTTTTATTTTTTATGCATTTAGCCCTTTTTGATTTAGATAAAAATCAAAATTTTGGTAGATTTAAAAAAAAAAAAAACACTATGAAAATGTAAAATTGATAAATGTGAATTCTATAAAATACATGGTTGAAAATGAATTTCGGAAAATAAGGACTGAACAGGGTTAGTTATGCATTTAATGGAGAGTTGGATTCTTGTTTCATTGGAAATGGGTAGGCACATATAATAATGAATGAATCGGGATTAATTTGCACTTTTATAGATTTAATTAAAATATGTTATTTAGGCCATAAGTTGGGGATAACCGACAAGAGGTAAAAGAATCAAATTGCGCTGATTTCTAAGCAGTACTGTTTACGGAATGTTTAATCCCCCGTGAACACATTATTTCTTATTACATTAAATTAAATTTTTCTTTCTCCTATTTTTAACCACACAATTTTTAATAAAATAATATTACACATAAATCAAAAAAATTTCAATCACTCATTAAAAAAAAAATGTTATTCATCTCATTATAATGTCAAATAATGGGGCTCAAACACATCCTAAAGTAGTTAGAGAAAGGATGACACTACACGTATATTATGGTGTCCACCCTCCTAACGTTTGTTTATTTTGTGAGTATGCACATACATTACGGTGTTCATGAGAGGAAGGTGAACACCATTATAAACACTGTATTATGTACAAGTTGCATATTATTCAGAGAAATCGTTTGGGCCATTGGCGGATCCAGCACCCGCGACAGCGCGTGCTGGATTAGCCGACAGCCATTTTTTTTGGTTGAGAATAGATGAAGTTTTTAGGTTATATTTCTGATAATCATTTTCCATTCAACCACTCCCTTTGGCCAAGTTGGTCAGTGTCGATTTTTACTTCATGCAAGTCCTAGGTTCAATCCCTCATCAATCAACTTTTATTGTTCAATTTTTTTAGTTTTACAATTTTTACCAAAAATTAATGGAATGAGGAGGAGGGAATTCGAACCTGGAGCTATTGTTAAAATTATTTATAGTTTGACCATTATGCCGATTGTTGAATTTTGATAATAAGTTTAACAAATTTATATATATTAGATCTTAGCTTGTTTTAATGCAACAATACAAATTTGAACTCGTGCTCTTCTTTTGAATTATATAAAATTTGGCAACAATGTCATTTGATGAATATAGTTTATTGTTTTAACAAAATTATATATGTTGAATTTTAACAAAATAATTGTTATGTTTAAATTTTAGGTCTTGCTTGATTCCCATTTATTTTAGAATATATTTTTCTCTTTTTTATTTTCAATCATATATTTTTTAATAAAATAATATTACAAGAAATTTAAAATTTTTCCTTATTTTTAACCACATATTTTTCATCAAATCACTATTTTCCAAAATGTATTTTTTGCCAAAAAAAATTACATCAAACGAGCTTGTAATATTTTATTGGGTTGACGGTAAGCCTTCAACGATCGTCCATACTAACTCAAAATTCTAGATCCGCCACTGGTTTGGGCGCAATTATCGTGGGGAAAATATAGTCTTCCATTCCATCACATCACATGGCCAACCATGTGAAAGCTAATCCAAATGGTATCATGCATATATAGTAAACTTCCAATTTTACCCTTGTCTTGAAATGTCAACATGAATTATTCCAAACAAAAGCCATACATTTTCTACTTTTCCAAGTTCACTTCGACAGATGGTTGTCAATTCTGTGTCCGAAACTAGGAATAAAGAAAGAGTTTTGTACTGTGCAATGATTAAAAATTATCTAAAAATGAGATGAAAATGAGCTCCAAATCGCACTGATTTAGATGATGAAAGAGTAATTGGCACAATACTTCTCAGCTTTTGCATATTTTGCAAAATACTCCCTATCCGTCTATTTTGGTACAAAATCTCCCTAAATGACCTGAACGTTGCAAAAAAATCTCCTTTCCGTCTACATCTATTAAGTTCTTTGTTAAAATGATTTTTTAAGGTCAAGATTAATAAAAACATCGAAGACATTTTTATTTCTTCATCTCCACACTCAGATTATCGGAAACAAGTTCTTGAGTTGGTTTCATTTTGGAACATGAAAATGGAAGAAATTTGAAACAGAAGCTTGTTTGGTATGGCTAAAAAGTCAATTAAAATCAACTTTTTCACCGTTATTTCACTATTACAGTCGTCATTTTTAATTCTTCTCTCACGAATAAGACTCACTTTATCTCTAACAATCAAAAAATAAATTATCAAAATCTCTACCAAACAAACACTAATTGGGTTTGATTTTAGAGAGAGAAATTGTTTTTTTTTTTTAATTTCATTTCCCTATTTTAATGATAGTGAAATTGGTATGCCTGATTGATTGATTTCAACCAGAGATGGAGAGGGGTAAAATTTCATCGACCGAGCTGGGCGTACAGACCCAACTCCTTACAGACTCTTTACAGGGTCTCACATGGGGTGGGATTAAGATTTTTTTATTCATTTTTTATTGCCTCGAGCCCGCATGGGGCCAACCCATGAGAAAGAAGGGTCTGTAAGATCCCTGTGAAATGAAGTCCTGTACACATGACTTTATTCTATTTTCATTAATTCATTTCCCTATTTACCCATTTCCAATTTAGTTATGTGTTTGTTTGAAATAGGGATGTGTAGATAAGAAGAACAAAAGTTCAAATCTTCATGTGCAAATCAACTCTAGAATTGGTAAATGCTGAGGAATGGAATCCTCGATTTGATTAACTTTGCGGAGTACAACCATGGAATAACTAAATATATAAAGATGATGAGACAAAAATGAATGCCTTCGATGTTTTTATTGATTTTGGCCTTTAAAATTCATTTTAACGGGGAATACGATAGGGAGTATTCTGCAATGTTTGGACCATCGAGTGAGGTTTTGCACCAAAATAAAAGGATATGGGATATTTCACAAAACAAGCAAATGTTGTGCCAACTACGCTTGATAGGATTATAATAACTTTTAGTCAAACGTATTTTTAATCTAGACATTTTACAGGAATCAACAATTATTATTTAGCTCCCGTTTGATTTAACTAAGAAATAAATTTAAAGTCTAAGTCAAAATTAATAACTAATTTCATCACATATTTTATGAAATTCACAAAATTTTAACTACACATTCCATCATCATTTTAACAAAATTTATTAAAAATTTTATTTTTATTTAGGCCCTGTTTGGTGCAGATTATTGGTTGAAAAGAATGAATTTTCCTATCGTTGTGGCCGTAATTTTTGACCGACTCTTTCTTTGGTGGGACTCGCAGTTGGACCCAACGGTAAAAAAATGACTGAAAATCCATTGAAAAATCACAGCCAAACAATGCCTTAAATCAAATAAGGGTTTACTTATCATCCACTTGTTTCATAAGACACATATTTTATAGTCACTTTAGTTTTAATTTATACGCTTACCAAACATTGACTAATATTTGCAAAGTCTATAAGTATTCACCTTAAGATATTAAATAATGTGTCGAAAATAATATAATGATCGATATTAATGCAATTTCTTTAATCTAAAAAATAACTACTATTCATTATCGGTTGATGGGTTAAGATCATGAAATAATTAATTTGCCCATGACGTGAAGTTTAGTTGATGGGTCATGAAAATAAATATTAAATTGTTAAAACAAATTATTAGTAATTAGTAAAATATAAAAGAAATAAATGATCATATACAATACATATCTAACTAATCGAAAGCAAAAGGCAATCTACCCAAAAAAAAAAAAAAAGAGTCAATAATTCGAATGTTGCGAGGACAAAATAAAAAATAATTGTCAATAATTAAGAGTATATCTTTAACGTCTCGAAATATTCTACCATAATTAAAGCAGCCAAACCAACTATCAGATAGCTCTAGACAATTCTTTCATCAGATCGTAAATTAGAGTCGCGTTTGATTTTACACCAAAAAAAAAAAAAAAAAGAGTCAATAATTCGAATGTTGCGTGGACAAAATAAAAAATAATTGTCAATAATTAAGAGTATATCTTTAACGTCTCGAA
The DNA here is from genome assembly GCF_002742605.1 of Olea europaea var. sylvestris. Lineage (NCBI taxonomy): Eukaryota > Viridiplantae > Streptophyta > Magnoliopsida > Lamiales > Oleaceae > Olea > Olea europaea. The sequence continues at coordinate 21,427,338 of NC_036254.1, read as the reverse complement.
ATATTCGACCATAATTAAAGCAGCCAAACCAACTATCAGATAGCTCTAGACAATTCTTTCATCAGATCGTAAATTAGAGTCGCGTTTGATTTTACAATAATACATAGGTTGATCAATGCATCCAATTGAAGTTGAATTTTGTTCAATATCTATGGATTGAAACATCAATTCACCTACTTCAGTATGAGGGGTGAGAAGAGAGTCATCTATTCAATCTAAACTTACAAAAAAAAATTTGTAGATTCACTTTTATATATTAGAATGAGAATTTCATTTTAAGATTTTTACATAATACATTTGACTTTTAAAAACTTTCATTTAGATTAAAAAACTAGTGGAGAGTTCTTATATAGGAGGTAGAGGATCAAACTTTACCATCCAATGTAATAAGAAATATTTTAAATCGCCTCAATTAAATAAATAAATAATCAAAATACAAAAAATATATGTATAATATTTAAGTATTCATTGATTAACAAAAAAAGAAATATCTAATGTTCAATATTATAAATATGTTAGACCTTTAAAAAGTAAACAACAAATCAATATATTTAAAATATATTATAATCTTTTTAGTAAAAACTTATAATATTTAATTACAAATTGATCTTTCCATAAAATTGGATTAAAAAAAAAAAAGAACAGAGAAAAAATGCAATAAAGAAAAAGAAAAAGAAAAAGAAAAAGAAAAAGAAGAAGAAATCTATATAACCCCTCCACATAAAATAAATAAGAAGGCCCCCACCCCTTTTTAATCTTCACAACATTAATATCAATGAGCAATAAAGCTCCTGTTTGGGTCACATTAAAACGAATTATAAATTTTAAAATAGTGTTTTTATTTTGAAAAATGTGTGATTGAAAAAGAAAAAATGATTTTTGATTTATGTGTAATATTATTTCATTGGAGAATGTAAGGTTAAAAAGAAGAGAAAAATGTATTATAAATTTAATGGGGCTCAAACAGTTGCAAAATTAAAGGGTGCGTGTACCAATTTAGGTGATCGTGAATGTTTTTAAGAATAATGCTATTTAATATCAATAATGTTAAACCATTAATTTAGGTGGTCATGCTTGATATATTTAATTTAATATATCATACGACATTACATTTAAGTAAATCTTTCATTTAATATCATGCAATTGCTACTTAAATTGATGCTTGATACCAATAATGCTAAATGACATTACTCTTTTACTAATTTAATATCACATCATTATAGGTAACAATGGGTCTCATTGATTTATCAAAAATAGGTGGTAAGTTTATTGTCATAAAAATATAGGTGAAAATGGACCCCACTGATTTATTTTGACAACACAATAAATCAATCAGTCCATTGTAACTTATTTTGGTATTAAGCATCAGTGATGGTACGTAATATTGTTCATATAGGGATAAGGGCCCTGTCTGGTGTAGATTATTGGCTGAAAAGAATGGATTTTCCTATCGTCGTGGCCATAATTTTTGACTGACTCTTTCTTTAATGGGACCCACAGTTGGACTCAACAGTAAGAAAATGACTGAAAATCCATTGAAAAATCACAGCCAAACAATGCCTTAAATCAAATAAGGGTTTACTTATCATCCACTTGTTTCATAAGACACATATTTTATAGTCACTTTAGTTTTAATTTATACGCTTACCAAACATTGACTAATATTTGCAAAGTCTATAAGTATTCACCTTAAGATATTAAATAATGTGTCGAAAATAATATAATGATCGATATTAATGCAATTTCTTTAATCTAAAAAATAACTACTATTCATTATCGGTTGATGGGTTAAGATCATGAAATAATTAATTTGCCCATGACGTGAAGTTTAGTTGATGGGTCATGAAAATAAATATTAAATTGTTAAAACAAATTATTAGTAATTAGTAAAATATAAAAGAAATAAATGATCGTATACAATACATATCTAACTAATCGAAAGCAAAAGGCAATCTACCCAAAAAAAAAAAAAAAGAGTCAATAATTCGAATGTTGCGTGGACAAAATAAAAAATAATTGTCAATAATTAAGAGTATATCTTTAACGTCTCGAAATATTCTACCATAATTAAAGCAGCCAAACCAACTATCAGATAGCTCTAGACAATTCTTTCATCAGATCGTAAATTAGAGTCGCGTTTGATTTTACAATAATACATAGGTTGATCAATGCATCCAATTGAAGTTGAATTTTGTTCAATTTCTATGGATTGAAACATCAATTCACCTACTTCAGTATGAGGGGTGAGAAGAGAGTCATCTATTCAATCTAAACTTATAAAAAAAATTTTGTAGATTCACTTTTATATATTTGAATGAGAATTTCATTTTAAGATTTTTACATAATTCATTTGACTTTTAAAAACTTTCATTTAGATTAAAAAACTAGTGGAGAGTTCTTATATAGGGGGTAGAGGATCAAACTTTACCATCCAATGTAATAAGAAATATTTTAAATCGCCTCAATTAAATAAATAAATAATCAAAATACAAAAAATATATGTATAATATTTAAGTATTCATTGATTAACAAAAAAAGAAATATCTAATGTTCAATATTATAAATATGTTAGACCTTTAAAAAGTAAACAACAAATCAATATATTTAAAATATATTATAATCTTTTTAGTAAAAACTTATAATATTTAATTACAAATTGATCTTTCCATAAAATTGGATTAAAAAAAAAAAAGAACAGAGAAAAAATGCAATAAGAATTTTTTTTAACTACACTGATTTTTTTTTCCATAGAAAACAAAAAGAAACGATAAAAAAAATGAGGAAAGGAAATAATTTTTTAATTATGGTTCTAGGATTCGTAGAAAGGAAGGAAAAAAAAGAAATATTAAATAAAAATTTCTTTTGCAAAATCATCCTAAATACAGTGAACGAGAAACAAATTGAGATGTTTTATTTCTATAATTTCTTTTTAAAATGTATTCACATTTTAAATAACCCATAATTGAAAAAAAATAAAAAAAATCTTGATTCAATACCCCTGGACATTTTAAAAGTCTACATTAAATACCTCTCTCATATTTTAAGGAGTCTTTACATTTACTTCGAAAACTCTAAATATTTTATATCTCTAAAAGTCTTTAAAAGTATAAATTGAATAGACGTTTCATATACACACACTTGTAGGCCAGTACAAGCTTCTACAGTCGAACCCGACTCTTTATGGCCATAGAGGCTAGGCTAGGCAGGGCTGGGCCGGGCCGGGCATCCATACCAAGAGTCATGATTGGAGTACTTAGTATGGCACCAATCTCAGATGTTCGACTCATTTTAACATCTCTTCTAGCGATTAATTACAAACTTGTCGAGAATAAAGTTTACCTTAGATCTATGTCGAAAGACTTGTCTACGTTAGATCTCATCATTTGCATCAAAACCAAAACCAAAACCAAAACCAAATTAACAAGATCATGGGTTTTCATGCCATTGCACTTTCTCTAGCAAAGCAAAAACAATCAAAGTACTTGCTAACTGATGAATGATCCAAAACATGGAAACAACTATAAGAATGAAAATTTTCAAATACAGCAAGTAACAAACGAGTTTTCACAACATGTACCACTTTGCATAGAATGTAACCATCGAATCAAGTCCTCGGAAAATCAAGCACTTGCCTGAATATAATCATTCCTTCATCGAGCATCTGCAACTAGTGCTGCAATCGCGCAAGAAACCTGGGAACTTTCATACCAAATCCCCGCTTCTCTCTCTCGACCCTGTCCACATTTCAATAATCATTACTAAATGTGCGTAGAAATTGCTCGGTGGGAAAGAGTGCGTTGTGTATAGAATTGACATGAACCTGTTTGGCTGAGTACCTTGTTTGAAAAGTACGTGTCGAGACATATTTTTCAAAAAAGGTACTCAAAAGAATTGATATGAAAAGCTCAGCCAAACAACACAATGGATGTCAAGCAAAACTCATCTAAAAATTATGCCTAATGCTAGAGCAATGAATGCCAAAGTTAAGTAGAATTTCTAAAAAGAATAGAATAAAATAGCAAATTATCCGGAAGGACGCCGATTTTAAAAAACTAAAATTTGGACCAGGAATTAAAAAAATTCTAAAAATTTCTTGCTAACTTCTTGGTACTGTTATCCCAAACAAGACAGAAGTCAATAGTCAAATATTAACTACAGAAACTAGAGCCTAAACTGGGACTTGTACATTCTCATACCATTGACGAATTCTCAGAAAACGACATGCAAATATTACTAAAGTATATATTGGACTTAAACCTAATCATGGTATTAAGATCAATAGTGTTGCTATTCATATGTGATAAAATATAAGGATGCAGAAAGGAAAACCTGTTACCCTTGCAGGTAAATCTTACCCATATTTGTGCATTCGTTAAGGCTTAATTGTTAGTAAATAAATCAATAAGATATGAATTATATGCTACTATTTTCTTCATTGAATATAAAATACAGCAGAATGCCAAGTAAAATTTATGACAGAAAAGGAGAAAAACTTACGTCGGGGCAAGTTTGCCAAGGCCATCTAGTTCTTCACCGGTGTGCTCATCCACTACTTTCCCAGAAATTTCAACAATATAAGATCCATGTCTTGTGATAGGAAGACCTCTGCTAGCAAGTAAATCTAAATCTTTCTGGTGAAGTTCACGCCCATTTACAAAAACCCCCGTGTTTCCAGCACCACAATTTTCTGGCATAGGGTAATCGAATTCCTCAATATTTGGCTGCATGACATTAATCATTACTACATTTCCTTTCTTGAATAACACAAGATATAAAATAAAGTTCTTTTCAAGGAAAAGGGTATTATGCATCATATATTACTTGACTCACCATGATAATCCCAAGGCAAGGATGTCCCATCACACCCCAAAATCCAGCTTGAATGTCATACCTGGTTTATCATAGAATTTGCAAAAGCCTCCATTAGTGTCTCCGGTCAAAACAACAAGATCCCTGCCACTAATCATGAGAGTGCACAATATAGCTACAAAATTATTCTTTGATATCAGAAGACGTATTATTTAAGTGGAAAGAAAGAAGTGGGAGACGTAGAGAGAAGTGCGGTGAGGCGTGCAGTTGAAAAAGTAAACCAACATTAGTGTCTTCCTTTCAAATACTTCATTTTTTAGCATGCTGGATTTGAGCTATTTTTGTTGAAATCGTCTCCTTTCTTACCGGCAATAGAGGGGGAGAAAGGCTAAGAGATGGCGCAGTAGAATAGCAGAAGTTTTTTCTATTTTTTTTTTTTTTTAGCATGCTGGATTTGAGCTATTTTTGTTGAAATCTATAGCAGAAGGGTTCTTTTTTCTCTTTTGATAAATATATGGAAACAGGATTCACTACATAAATGATGAACTCAGAGATGCAAGTTTAGTCCATATAAAATGAGCCACAAACTTGTGTCTATGTACTCACCAGTACGCTCCAGGTTGAATGGGTCCAGCTAGCTTTTCAGCCTTCTTAACTAAACGATCTGGTATAAAATGCTCATTGACAAAAACCTGTGATCTTCCATCCTCTACATTTTGATTAGACTTTGAGAAGTCTCTGAAGCTCTTTTTGATGAGACCCACAAAGAACGACTCACCCCCTTTATTGATTCTTGGCTGATCTTCTTTATTTGTGTCCATTGAGTCCTGTGATACATAGCTATTTGAAAATTCATTCAATGATACATCCATCTCAGTTGCCACTGGTGCATCTTTTACAGAATTCTGTCGAGACGTAAGCTTATCAAGGCCAACCTTCTCCTTCTCGGACCGTTTACTTTTGTTACCCTTTTCATACCGACTGACCATATTATTAGCAGAAGAATGATCAGGACATTCCTGGCGAAGTGAATCAGGAACTGGGCAAGACCTGACTTCTTTAAAAGGCAACTCAGCAGCAGGAGAAACATCCTTTCTAGCATTTACAGTGTCCAGTCTCTGCTCACTCTCAGAGAAACTGGAAGATAGAGAAAGAGGGTCCTGCCGCTTCCCAGACTCGCTAGAATGTGACTTCTTGTCTCTTGGAGAGTACTTGGGTTCGGAGTCGTCATAAACATTAAAACAGGGGTCCATATCAACAGCATTTTCACCACAATTGCCATGCAAATAATTTAAATTTTCATCAAGTGTCCCAGTAGAACCATTGTCGGTCTCAATTTGAACTTGATCAATGTTTGGAAGAATTGAAATAATAATCCCATTGTTCCCAAGCTCAAACAAGATTATCGAAGAACAAGCTCCACATTTTATTTTCTGTTGGTTATTTACCATTGAGATGTGCTTTCTCTGCAGTTTCAGTAACTCAAAGCAGTTACAGCATATTATGAAAGGGGCACCCCCTGCAATGGGAAAGCATGTTCGTCCACTCCCATGAGCTACCACTGACTTTTTAGGACGGTGGTATATTAAACCGCCATTTTCTAAATCAGCATCATTTGAACTCATTGTTAGGGGCTGTCGAGAGTGCATTTGATGAGAATTGGACCCCTCAGATCTATAACCTTGGTGACGTTGCAAAACAGGATTCGGATAGTATAGAAGATTGGGGTCGTCTAGAGACCTTTGATGAATTTTTGGAGGCAAATGCCAGTTATTGTTAAAGCATTGCACACAAGAACATGCAGGCTGGTGAAAAAAGGTTTCATGTGGATGTGACGCGAAAAGGTTGCGATTGATATCCATGTAGTGACCTGGACGGTTCTCATGAGATGGCTGTTGCAAAAATTTAGATGGCAGCTGACTAGTAGGCCTACGGAGCATTTCTGGTTGATAAACATCACCATAACCCAAGAACTCGGGTGGGAAGTTCCTTTGAGGATACGAGTCTTGCATTGTTGAACCAAATTTATCCATGTGAGGAATGCGTCCACGATCGTAACTTGAATACAGGGTTTTCAAATCATTGGGACCAAGGGGTTGCTGATTAACACCATGCAAACTAGCCAAGCCATCTTGCACGTAATCAGCATGATGTCTACCATATGGATTGGGTGGAGTTGGAGGCATCCTTCTATCAGTACCAAGTCTATCATTAGGTTTTTCTGCTAAATCACAAGATCTAGTTAGTTGATCCTTCAATTCATCAAGTTTCCTTAGAAGCTCAGCTCGATCATTCTCTAAATTTTCAACTCTAGTAAGCCCATCCACATCATGATCCCGATATCTCATCCTCTCACCATATCTATAATAAGAGTCCATGTCATAGCTCGACGGTCTCTCACCACGATACAGAGAACTATCAAACCTCCCATGTGGGGCTACAATTCTGGCATTTGCTGAAGAAGCCACCGATTGATTTCTTTCCACGCCCCACGTGTCCAGAGCAGGCCTAGATCTCAATGATCTCATTGGAGGCCCAATTTCATCAAGCTCATTTTCACTATGAAAATTCGAATATACTGGCTTTTTCATGTCCATGCCACTCTCTTTACCCTGATTCCTATCATTAATCATACCCTCTGCAGAAGAGCTGTACTCATCATCAAAATAATCTGCTCTTCTAGTTCTTTCTCCTTCTTTTCTATTCGCAAGGAAATTGAATGGTACTTCCTTATTTTCTGTTCCTCTTTTGGGACTACCATTTAAAACCATTCCGTCGATATCATTTCTCTCATTTGCTCTATTATGTTCGATTCCCACACTACTTTCAACGCCCACCTCAGAAACATTAAGCATACTACCTTTCTCAGAAATTTCTACAACTTTCACATCATCAGATATCTCTGACAATCCATCTTCCATAAGCCCGTTCTCTTTAGCTGTATCATTAAACCAACCATAATTAACAATTAAAATTTTACAATTTCACAAGCATATCCACACACTCTAAGTTCAAACCTTACAAAAATTATGTTTTTGATTATCATTTTGAAATGTTCTGTTCATAAATGTGATTAATTACTTTCGGACCATCATATTTTACATGTTGAGTACATACACAATCATATCGTAATGTAATACAATATCCCCTTCTTTTTTAGCTTTACCATCAGAAGCTACCATAACAAGACTTCAAATTTCACTCAAGCCCACATACAATTTCTATTCAAACAATCATATGCTGGGAAAATTTTAATTTGTCCGGTAGGACTACATATGTAATTAATTGAGTTATCGTAAAGTTAAGTAAAAAATTAAAGTGATCTAACAAAGAATTAAAATGATGGGTTGAAGCCTAATGGCATCTAAATAAAGTGGGGGCCGAATTATATGTGCATAGACCATATTCCTTTAGAATTGTATTTCATAATAAACAAAATACATATGAAAACTATATATAAGATTATGGTCCCCAATTCATGCAACTTTTCATTCTATGTGTCATTCCATCAACAAAAAAATACAAGAGAAAGCATATTGTAGAACAGGGGTCCATATCAACAGCATTTTCACCACAATTGCCATGCAAATAATTTAAATTTTCATCAAGTGTCCCAGTAGAACCATTGTCGGTCTCAATTTGAACTTGATCAATGTTTGGAAGAATTGAAATAATAATCCCATTGTTCCCAAGCTCAAACAAGATTATCGAAGAACAAGCTCCACATTTTATTTTCTGTTGGTTATTTACCATTGAGATGTGCTTTCTCTGCAGTTTCAGTAACTCAAAGCAGTTACAGCATATTATGAAAGGGGCACCCCCTGCAATGGGAAAGCATGTTCGTCCACTCCCATGAGCTACCACTGACTTTTTAGGACGGTGGTATATTAAACCGCCATTTTCTAAATCAGCATCATTTGAACTCATTGTTAGGGGCTGTCGAGAGTGCATTTGATGAGAATTGGACCCCTCAGATCTATAACCTTGGTGACGTTGCAAAACAGGATTCGGATAGTATAGAAGATTGGGGTCGTCTAGAGACCTTTGATGAATTTTTGGAGGCAAATGCCAGTTATTGTTAAAGCATTGCACACAAGAACATGCAGGCTGGTGAAAAAAGGTTTCATGTGGATGTGACGCGAAAAGGTTGCGATTGATATCCATGTAGTGACCTGGACGGTTCTCATGAGATGGCTGTTGCAAAAATTTAGATGGCAGCTGACTAGTAGGCCTACGGAGCATTTCTGGTTGATAAACATCACCATAACCCAAGAACTCGGGTGGGAAGTTCCTTTGAGGATACGAGTCTTGCATTGTTGAACCAAATTTATCCATGTGAGGAATGCGTCCACGATCGTAACTTGAATACAGGGTTTTCAAATCATTGGGACCAAGGGGTTGCTGATTAACACCATGCAAACTAGCCAAGCCATCTTGCACGTAATCAGCATGATGTCTACCATATGGATTGGGTGGAGTTGGAGGCATCCTTCTATCAGTACCAAGTCTATCATTAGGTTTTTCTGCTAAATCACAAGATCTAGTTAGTTGATCCTTCAATTCATCAAGTTTCCTTAGAAGCTCAGCTCGATCATTCTCTAAATTTTCAACTCTAGTAAGCCCATCCACATCATGATCCCGATATCTCATCCTCTCACCATATCTATAATAAGAGTCCATGTCATAGCTCGACGGTCTCTCACCACGATACAGAGAACTATCAAACCTCCCATGTGGGGCTACAATTCTGGCATTTGCTGAAGAAGCCACCGATTGATTTCTTTCCACGCCCCACGTGTCCAGAGCAGGCCTAGATCTCAATGATCTCATTGGAGGCCCAATTTCATCAAGCTCATTTTCACTATGAAAATTCGAATATACTGGCTTTTTCATGTCCATGCCACTCTCTTTACCCTGATTCCTATCATTAATCATACCCTCTGCAGAAGAGCTGTACTCATCATCAAAATAATCTGCTCTTCTAGTTCTTTCTCCTTCTTTTCTATTCGCAAGGAAATTGAATGGTACTTCCTTATTTTCTGTTCCTCTTTTGGGACTACCATTTAAAACCATTCCGTCGATATCATTTCTCTCATTTGCTCTATTATGTTCGATTCCCACACTACTTTCAACGCCCACCTCAGAAACATTAAGCATACTACCTTTCTCAGAAATTTCTACAACTTTCGCATCATCAGATATCTCTGATAATCCATCTTCCATAAGCCCGTTCTCTTTAGCTGTATCATTAAACCAACCATAATTAACAATTAAAATTTTACAATTTCACAAGCATATCCACACACTCTAAGTTCAAACCTTACAAAAATTATGTTTTTGATTATCATTTTGAAATGTTCTGTTCATAAATGTGATTAATTACTTTCGGACCATCATATTTTACATGTTGAGTACATACACAATCATATCGTAATGTAATACAATATCCCCTTCTTTTTTAGCTTTACCATCAGAAGCTACCATAACAAGACTTCAAATTTCACTCAAGCCCACATACAATTTCTATTCAAACAATCATATGCTGGGAAAATTTTAATTTGTCCGGTAGGACTACATATGTAATTAATTGAGTTATCGTAAAGTTAAGTAAAAAATTAAAGTGATCTAACAAAGAATTAAAATGATGGGTTGAAGCCTAATGGCATCTAAATAAAGTGGGGGCCGAATTATATGTGCATAGACCATATTCCTTTAGAATTGTATTTCATAATAAACAAAATACATATGAAAACTATATATAAGATTATGGTCCCCAATTCATGCAACTTTTCATTCTCTGTGTCATTCCATCAACAAAAAAATACAAGAGAAAGCATATTGTAGAGAAAGATCAAATAGCCACAATCAAGAATCTAGACTATAGATCAAAGAGCAAAATCAAAATCAATAACTCAAGAATCGAAGAGTTAATATTCAAGACTCAAGATCTCGAATCAAGATCCAGTAATAAAAATTCAATCCCAAAGAATTAAAGTATGTTCCGTATTATTAATTTACTTGGTGATTTGACATGGAGGATGTTGGCAATGTAGGAAAATTCAGGTTTTCAAGGTCCAAAGTTTCTAATTTTGTGAAGTTTAAGGTTTCAACATCATAACCATAAATCTTTCAGTTTTAACACCTCCAGAGATGATTGAACAAACACATACAATATCCAGCTTATTGGGAACATAGAATCTGCAATTAGAATTCTGTACATAACCATATGATATCTGTATGTTGTCTAATATACACGAAAAAACAGGGTAACATATGCATGTAACAAACAGTTCAAGGATTAAACCATAATTCTTCCGTTCTAGAGTAACATTAAATAGTAAGAAAAAAAAAAGCAGAAATGAGAAAATCACAGACATATTCACAAAGTGATTTGCGTTTATGTCCAGTCACTATTTTTAGTATAGAGAATAAGATGTGAATATCCTTGAAAATACATCTTCTACGTATATTATACCTTTGAGAACAGCACCGCAGCCACCACACTGGTAAAGAGAGTAATCTGGGAGCTCAGGGAGGAGATTTTCACACTTGGGGCAACGCACCAGCCTTACTTTTGCCGCTTCTGCCATTTTTCTGTTTCAAATACTTCACCAAAACTGAATCTTAATTTTTTAAAGATTATTTTAGCTATATTTTTTGCAGGCCACCAAGAATTAATCTACTAAACCGGAAACTTCAATAAGCAAAATCCCAAAAAGTCAACCCAAATCTTGAAGCCCACAAAACCCCAGATCATTTATGCAAACATTTCCCCAACCACAAATTAATAGATAAATAAAAATTGGACTTCCTTTATTTTATAAAGAAAATTATACAAATAATCAGTCAAATCAAGATGCGGGTTCTACTTCAAACAGAAGAATGCATCTGAAACTGCAAGATGCAAATGCAACAAAACATAACGGAACAAAATCCAAATTTTCTTTAAATTTGTTGGTTTCAAAGAAAAGAAAAAGAAAAAGCTGAAATTTTGGGGTTTCCAATAAAAGGGGAGATTTGGATTTGGAGGGAATATTAATTAGAACCCAATTCCCGACATTATTTTACTTTTTTGCAATGAATTTTCGCTTTCCGTTTGCACTTAATGCATAGTTTTAGGGTGGGGGGACAGGTTAAAAATGGCGTATTTGGTATGGAAATACAAATACGACGGCGTATTATACTTTCAGTAAAGCAACTTTGATAAAAGCAAAAGATAAGTGCAAGCTGTATTTTGACAAAGTCATTTTGAAGCAGTGAATGTCCTTATACACCTGACATGATTCATGTTTTTTGGTCAAAAACTTACCCACGAAAGAATCTTGTATTGTCCGTAGATAAAAACAAGAATTTCAAAAGTTGAAAATGAATTTTAAACCCCTTTTTGCTATCCATTCTTTTCTCATCAAAGTAAAAAAATATGACCATTATTCATTATATTAAATTACCACATTTGAATTTCTATCTCTTGTGTGAAACTCATTACGGCTATATTTTTCACTCTCATTTTTTAAAAAATGAGAAACAAACGCCAAGTAATTTTTGATAAAAATTATAATAAAAATTATCAATCACATAAAATGTGGATAAATGAATTTTAGTAAAAAATAAGAAACGAAAGTCGAATAGGAACTTAGTTTCCTTTCATTAGGGCATTTTTTTTAATAATTCTGTTTGAGCATGGCTACGTAGGCCCTCCTCCAACAGACAAGGCTCCGTATACGTGGTCCTATCTGTCCAACAAAGACATTTTTTTTTTTATGTAAGGAAAAAGTTAACATCGATGAAATTAGATGAGTTTTAAGATTAAAAATTATTAATTTTATTTGTCACTATTACCTAACATCGTCCCATTACCACCACTAATTGCACATTTCCCTACATCTCTAACGCAAATTTGCGCACACAATCGCCTGCACACCACAACATCCACTGCATCACCATCGCACGTAGATTTGTGCACCCAAATAATTGATTGCACATATAGGTACAAATCCAATATATGTGGCGACGACACTATCGAAAGAAGACGATGTTGTATTAGAGATTGATCATAGAGTCTAAAGAGAATATAATGGTAAAAAAATAGCTTAATTGACCGTACCAACTGAAAGGCTCACTGCTATGTTGATAATAGTCATTTTAGAGATAACAAATTGATTTTTCTTAAGAGCTCGTTTCAACCGAAACAATTAACACCTCAAATGGTGTCTATTCTTCAAGAGAGCATAATCAATCAAGAACCAATAAGATTATTATAAATACAAATTTTATAACAATAACAAGAGAATCTTGGTTTAAATGAAAACTATAGATCCATGAATGATTGAATCAAACACATTACAGATATATTCATTCCGAGATTTTTCAATTTCAGAACTAGAATTGAGAATTGAGAATCAAGAACTAGCTCAAACTAAGCAATTTTTATTTCTAGTACCCGAAATTTAAGTATAATTCGATCTGATAAAAGTTGGTGAAATAAGCCCAAAATGATCATTTCTACAACCTGTGAAGCTCAAAATTAGAGGTGTAGTTGATACTTTTAAAAAGTAGAGACTTTAATGAACTAATTTTTATAGACAGAAAATGAAACACCAAAATAAACGAAATTATACCTTAATGTTTTCGATAAATTGAGATTTTAACGGGAAATCGGAAATGGTTTGGTTCATTCATTAAAATGCATGATCGCCGGACTATTCAATTTCTTTAGGATTACCAATAAAACAAGCCATTTTAGTCACTGTTTTATTTAGCTAAAAATCATATTTTTATTAAATTTTGTCAAAAATTGATGAAACGTGTGATTTAAAAAATCATAAAATTTGATGGTCCCATAAAATGTATTGTTAAAATTAGAGCTGCTATATGTTCACTAGAGAGTACTTGTGGGTCCCTATCATGTTAGGAGGTTGTACGTTAGAGTGTACAACTCTAGTGTACAAATGGAATTAAGCCCCCGTTTAGCCCTCATTCTCATTTTCATTCTTTTTCTCTATCTTATTTTTAATCACACAATCTTCCATAAAATAATATTACACACAAATAAAAAAAATTCATTCTTTTTCAACCACACATTATTCAAAAAACACTATTTCAACCATTAAAAGTTGGCAATAATGGAAGCCAAACGGGACTAAATGAGGTTTAATGAATGATGGTCAAGCACAGGCTAAGAGCTTATTTGACACGACTTTTGAAATCAAAAGTAACTTTTGATTCATTTGATTTATTTTATGAAAGTATTTCTAATTTGAAGAGTTTTGAGGAAGTTGATTCATTTGACCTATTTTATGAAAGTATTTCTAATTTGAACAGTTTTGAGGAAGTTGATTCATTCTTTATTTGGTAAGGATTCAAATAAGATATTTAGTAGATTTTGATAATAGTTGATGAAATATATGGCTGAAAAGTTGTTGATAACATAAAATATATAGTTAAAATTAATCGTTGACTTTGATGTAGAATTTTAATCAATACCAAACAGAGCTTCAATGCTATTTCCTCTAAAAACACTTTCTAACTATGAAATTCTCATATAAGCCCCCGTTTGGCCCCTGCTACATCTCATCAAATTAAATTAAATTTTTCTCTCTCCTATTTTCAATAACACAATCTTTAATAAAATAATATTATACGTAAATCGAAAACATTTCATTCTTTTACGATCGTCCATTTTTCAAAAAAAAAAAAAAAATACGGTTCCCCCATTATAGTCAAAATTAATGGGGGCTAAATTGGTTTTTAAACAAAAAGTAAAGCACTATTTGGTACTTATTTAAATCAGATTTTAATTTAAGTCAAAGTTAAACAATCAATTTTAACCACATATTTCAAAAACTTTTATCAAAATCTATTAAAAATCTAATTTGAATTCCTATCAAATAGGGCTAAGTAAGCTCTTTTAAGAAATCCTTCTATGAAAAGTAAAAGCAAAAATATGACAACTGGGCCATAAATTATTGAAATAAATAGCATTAGTATTTGACAACAAGAAATCTATAATATGGATCATATCCAGAGATATATCTGTTAGTTAATGGCAAGTGACAAGAGGTGGTTAACATTGACAAACCTAAAATAAACTTTTTCGATATAAAAAAATGTTAATTAATTAAAAACCTAATTTCAACAAGAAAACCAATTTATATTTTGGCAAAAGTCAATTTAGTTGATTGTGGGACAAATACAAATTCCTTTTCTTTTAGACAATGACATTTTTATTTTTTTATTTTTTTAAAGAGCACTTGATATTAAGCATAAGTTGGTTTATAAATGACGTCTTTGTTGATAAAATTTAAACTAAAATAATAATTAATCGCGTAAACTAAGAAAATGAAAAGTCAAAAAAAGAAAAAATTAAATAAGATTTTACGATTTCTTCATGTGAGGTTTGTTCCTAGCGTAAGAATTCGATAATTTTATTCTTACATAACCTAACCGTAACCTAACCGTATTGAAAATGTCCATACTTCCTCGTAAATAATTGCAAAATGAACAAGTCATTCAAGAAAGTTTCAACATTATTGATGAGTCATTACATGATAAGCAAAATAAAAATGGTGACATGTATACAATTATTATATACATCTTTTACTAAATTCGAGATATTTACTTGTGATGTTGGTTAATTATGATCAATTATTATCAATCTCACTGTTCTTTCACTTGAAAGAAAAAAATAAATAAATATGTTATAATGATTAAAAGTCGGTTTAAAAGTATTTATAAACTATTTTATTTTATAAATTGTTAGAATGATTGGTGAATGATTCCTTGTTTGATTCTCATTATTTTTAAAATACATTTTTATCTCTATGTCTTTTCAATCACATTATTTAATAAGATAATATTACATGTAAATTCAAATTTTTTCTTATTTTTTAACAACATTATAAATCATTCTACTATTCCAGAATGCATTCTTCAATAAAAAAGGACTCAAATGGTAGTATTAATTTTTTTAAACATGAGCTAAATATAGGCTAAATGATTTATTACTTTATTTCTATTTAACTAACTCAATAAATAAATATCGATCAAGCAATATCATATATTAACTATATAAAAGTTCAATATTAGTTCAATTTAAGAAGTATGGACTTCGTGAGCTAGTTTCCTAACCCAATCTTGGGAAAACATGCAAGTTAGTAAAATTTATAGAATGTATAGATGAATAATGAATCACTATCACTTTGAGAATAGTTGTCATTCTACTAGTTCTATAAATACAAAGCGATCATTCAGTCACATAAATATACTTTTATCTATTATAAATTTATTGGATTACAACAAGTCTAATTCTTGACTAGGCCGATCACCATATTGAACTTGATTATCGACTTTTCTTTACGAGATAAGTAGACTTTTAATGAAAATGTCAATTATTGGAAAATTCAAGTCATTGCTACTCTAATATCATAGTAGTACTTATAATTCTTTTTTTCATTTAATGATACGCGTTTTGATTTAATTATGCAAAAACATTGTACTTTTGATTAATTACTTAGGAAAGTAAACGCAATTATAATAAATTAAATTAAAAACCCTCTATTTTGAACCTTTAACAAATTTTTTTTTTTCTTTTATTGAAATGGCTAAAGGTGCTTATTAAGAGGGTGTTTGGTAGGAATTTTTATGTGAAAATGCATTTTTGAATAGTCAATTGATGGGAAATGTGTGGTTAAAAAATAAGAAAAAGTTTTTGATTTACGTGTAATATTATTTTAATAAAGAATGTGTAGTTGAAAAGAAGAGAGAAAAAAATGCATTTTGATTAAAATGGGTGCCAAACAGGGCCTAAATTCAAGACCACAATATAGGTTTTTGTTAAAAATTGACCTATACTTAGCCCTTGTTTGAGCTCCATTTTGGGGGAAAATGCATTTTGAATAGTATATTAATGAAAAATGTGTGGTTAAAAAATAAGAAAATGTTTTGAATTTACGTGTAATATTATTTTATTGAAAAATGTGGAATTGAAATAATATTAAAATATTGTTTAAGAATGCATTTTTTTCCAGAAAAATGAGACTCAAACAAGGGCTTAATAATTTTAACTTGTAATTTAAATATAGAATATTTCTCTTAAGAAGGGAAAAAACACAAGATAAGAAGATATCATAAGAGAAACGAGTAAAAAGAAGGTAGTGTAACTTTTTTATATTGCAATAATCCTTCATGCCTGGGGTTTATGTTCTTGAAAATTGCAAATGTATAAATGGCGACAAGTAATAACGTGATAAGTAGAGTATAATTTCTACTGAGGTTGTGTTACACAATATTGTTATTTATATTAATTCTAATTGATTATTCAAAGAATAAAGCTCCTCTACTAGAAAATGATTTACACTCTACATGACAGATACTCACATGTGTGCGGGTCCTGAACCGATCCCACATGAATAAAAAACGCAAAGAGTCGCGACCCCCGCCTCTTCATGTGTTTGATCTGTCAAGAAAGGTGTAAACACCCTTCTGTACGACCAGCAAGGTCGTTGTTCAAATCGGTGCTAACAATGAAAAAGGAATGATTATGGTAGCAACCGTCCAGATTATTTCTTGAGCAATAAACAATTGTACAGAAAATTCAATTGGAATTTAATCGATAATTTGAAGTGTTAGTCGAATTTCTCTATATTAATTAATTAACTGGGCACTACAAATTCTACTTAATTATTCATATTCACTGTCTTTACTTGAATTAAAACATACATGAATATATTCAATTATAAAACAAATTCATTTAACGATAACAAAAATTATAGAGGTATATTTCTATTCTATCTAAATTCTCGATTTTTACTATATAATCCAAATAAATTATTCGCTTCTGATCTCGTTATCATTCGCAAATTCTTTATAGGCCAAATAGTCAACATGTAAAATATCAATAGCAAAAACAATGCCAAAATCAACATAAACACCAAAACTTGATAGTTAAAATCAAAGCACCCAACTAGGCTTTCTTGTTTGTCCTAATTGGAGAAATTACCAACTTATCATTTTCCCGAAATTAACATACATTGAAATATAAAATTTTTACTAAAACAAACCTTGACCTTGTGGTTGCACGAGTCATTTCTTGAACTTGATTCAAAACATGTTTTCTTAGTAAAAGCTCATGATTTTCCTAAAACATACATACGAGAGAAAAATTCAATAGAAACGCTTTCAAACTAACAATTGTATAAAATTAAGGCCTATAATAAGTATTAAATATACACTTATCTCTTTCACATCTCAGCTTACAAACCACACACTGGTTTCACATTTTTACATTTACATATTCCTTAATCAACGATCACTCAACATAGAGAGTCGACTATATCTTTCTTCTACCCTTTTAATAATCTCCATTTCCTATTAAAATAATATCATTTGTATGTAATGGAGTTACTTAATGATTTACGTACAAATGATGTGGCAAAAAAAGAGTGGAGAATTTTTTATTTTTTTCATTTGATTGAATTTTTTTGACTCGAATCATATTTCACATCATCATGTGCATGTAAAAATTTATTATATAAATCATTATGTTTATGTGGC
>NC_036254.1:21356103-21404683 GCF_002742605.1 Olea europaea var. sylvestris | reverse complement strand
AATTTATATTTTGGCAAAAGTCAATTTAGTTGATTGTGGGACAAATACAAATTCCTTTTCTTTTAGACAATGACATTTTTATTTTTTTAAAGAGCACTTGATATTAAGCATAAGTTGGTTTATAAATGACGTCTTCGTTGATAAAATTTAAACTAAAATAATAATTAATCGCATAAACTAAGAAAATGAAAAGTCAAAAAAAGAAAAAATTAAATAAGATTTTACGATTTCTTCATGTGAGGTTTGTTCCTAGCGTAAGAATTCGATAATTTTATTCTTACATAACCTAACCGTAACCTAACCGTATTGAAAATGTCCATACTTCCTCGTAAATAATTGCAAAATGAACAAGTCATTCAAGAAAGTTTCAACATTATTGATGAGTCATTACATGATAAGCAAAATAAAAATGGTGACATGTATACAATTATTATATACATCTTTTACTAAATTCGAGATATTTACTTGTGATGTTGGTTAATTATGATCAATTATTATCAATCTCACTGTCTTTCACTTGAAAGAAAAAAATAAATAAATAAATAAATATGTTATAATGATTAAAAGTCGGTTTAAAAGTATTTATAAACTATTTTATTTTATAAATTGTTAGAATGATTGGTGAATGATTCCTTGTTTGATTCTCATTATTTTTAAAATACATTTTTATCTCTATGTCTTTTCAATCACATTATTTAATAAGATAATATTACATGTAAATTCAAATTTTTTCTTATTTTAAATAAATAAATATGTTATAATGATTAAAAGTCGGTTTAAAAGTATTTATAAACTATTTTATTTTATAAATTGTTAGAATGATTGGTGAATGATTCCTTGTTTGATTCTCATTATTTTTAAAATACATTTTTATCTCTATGTCTTTTCAATCACATTATTTAATAAGATAATATTACATGTAAATTCAAATTTTTTCTTATTTTTTAACAACATTATAAATCATTCTACTATTCCAGAATGCATTCTTCAATAAAAAAGGACTCAAATGGTAGTATTAATTTTTTTAAACATGAGCTAAATATAGGCTAAATGATTTATTACTTTATTTCTATTTAACTAACTCAATAAATAAATATCGATCAAGCAATATCATATATTAACTATATAAAAGTTCAATATTAGTTCAATTTAAGAAGTATGGACTTCGTGAGCTAGTTTCCTAACCCAATCTTGGGAAAACATGCAAGTTAGTAAAATTTATAGAATGTATAGATGAATAATGAATCACTATCACTTTGAGAATAGTTGTCATTCTACTAGTTCTATAAATACAAAGCGATCATTCAGTCACACAAATATACTTTTATCTATTATAAATTTATTGGATTACAACAAGTCTAATTCTTGACTAGGCCGATCACCATATTGAACTTGATTATCGACTTTTCTTTACGAGATAAGTAGACTTTTAATGAAAATGTCAATTATTGGAAAATTCAAGTCATTGCTACTCTAATATCATAGTAGTACTTATAATTCTTTTTTTCATTTAATGATACGCGTTTTGATTTAATTATGCAAAAACATTGTACTTTTGATTAATTACTTAGGAAAGTAAACGCAATTATAATAAATTAAATTAAAAACCCTCTATTTTGAACCTTTAACAAATTTTTTTTTTTCTTTTATTGAAATGGCTAAAGGTGCTTATTAAGAGGGTGTTTGGTAGGAATTTTTATGTGAAAATGCATTTTTGAATAGTCAATTGATGGGAAATGTGTGGTTAAAAAATAAGAAAAAGTTTTTGATTTACGTGTAATATTATTTTAATAAAGAATGTGTAGTTGAAAAGAAGAGAGAAAAAAATGCATTTTGATTAAAATGGGTGCCAAACAGGGCCTAAATTCAAGACCACAATATAGGTTTTTGTTAAAAATTGACCTATACTTAGCCCTTGTTTGAGCTCCATTTTGGGGGAAAATGCATTTTGAATAGTATATTAATGAAAAATGTGTGGTTAAAAAATAAGAAAATGTTTTGAATTTACGTGTAATATTATTTTATTGAAAAATGTGGAATTGAAATAATATTAAAATATTGTTTAAGAATGCATTTTTTTCCAGAAAAATGAGACTCAAACAAGGGCTTAATAATTTTAACTTGTAATTTAAATATAGAATATTTCTCTTAAGAAGGGAAAAAACACAAGATAAGAAGATATCATAAGAGAAACGAGTAAAAAGAAGGTAGTGTAACTTTTTTATATTGCAATAATCCTTCATGCCTGGGGTTTATGTTCTTGAAAATTGCAAATGTATAAATGGCGACAAGTAATAACGTGATAAGTAGAGTATAATTTCTACTGAGGTTGTGTTACACAATATTGTTATTTATATTAATTCTAATTGATTATTCAAAGAATAAAGCTCCTCTACTAGAAAATGATTTACACTCTACATGACAGATACTCACATGTGTGCGGGTCCTGAGCCGATCCCACATGAATAAAAAACGCAAAGAGTCGTGACCCCCGCCTCTTCATGTGTTTGATCTGTCAAGAAAGGTGTAAACACCCTTCTGTACGACCAGCAAGGTCGTTGTTCAAATCGGTGCTAACAATGAAAAAGGAATGATTATAGTAGCAACCGTCCAGATTATTTCTTGAGCAATAAACAATTGTACAGAAAATTCAATTGGAATTTAATCGATAATTTGAAGTGTTAGTCGAATTTCTCTATATTAATTAATTAACTGGGCACTACAAATTCTACTTAATTATTCATATTCACTGTCTTTACTTGAATTAAAACATACATGAATATATTCAATTATAAAACAAATTCATTTAACGATAACAAAAATTATAGAGGTATATTTCTATTCTATCTAAATTCTCGATTTTTACTATATAATCCAAATAAATTATTCGCTTCTGATCTCGTTATCATTCGCAAATTCTTTATAGGCCAAATAGTCAACATGTAAAATATCAATAGCAAAAACAATGCCAAAATCAACATAAACACCAAAACTTGATAGTTAAAATCAAAGCACCCAACTAGGCTTTCTTGTTTGTCCTAATTGGAGAAATTACCAACTTATCATTTTCCCGAAATTAACATACATTGAAATATAAAAATTTTACTAAAACAAACCTTGACCTTGTGGTTGCACGAGTCATTTCTTGAACTTGATTCAAAACATGTTTTCTTAGTAAAAGCTCATGATTTTCCTAAAACATACATACGAGAGAAAAATTCAATAGAAACGCTTTCAAACTAACAATTGTATAAAATTAAGGCCTATAATAAGTATTAAATATACACTTATCTCTTTCACATCTCAGCTTACAAACCACACACTGGTTTCACATTTTTACATTTACATATTCCTTAATCAACGATCACTCAACATAGAGAGTCGACTATATCTTTCTTCTACCCTTTTAATAATCTCCATTTCCTATTAAAATAATATCATTTGTATGTAATGGAGTTACTTAATGATTTACGTACAAATGATGTGGCAAAAAAAGAGTGGAGAATTTTTTATTTTTTTCATTTGATTGAATTTTTTTGACCCGAATCATATTTCACATCATCATGTGCATGTAAAAATTTATTATATAAATCATTATGTTTATGTGGCGTAACTCATCGGCGAATCCAAGGGTCATGTGACCCCCCAACTTTTTGAGATGTTGTTTAATAAAGTTTTGTTTGGTACTGATTGAAATCTAAATTTAATTTAAA
Source organism: Olea europaea var. sylvestris (assembly GCF_002742605.1). Classification (NCBI taxonomy): domain Eukaryota; kingdom Viridiplantae; phylum Streptophyta; class Magnoliopsida; order Lamiales; family Oleaceae; genus Olea; species Olea europaea. The sequence continues at coordinate 21,400,970 of NC_036254.1, read as the reverse complement.
TCAAATTTAATAATTAATTTTAATAACATATTTCATGAAATCCATAACTTTTCAACTTTTATTAAAATTTATTAAAAATCTAATTTTAATCCCCATCAAACAGAGGTAAAATCACAATAAATTTGAATTTTTTCTCTTTCTCTTGCAGTCTTACTTTCTTTTTCACGTCTTTTACCAAAACTTTAACATTTCTAGTTTTCTAAATCTTTTCTACAATGTTTCTAAAAATTATCACATCCACTACAGATCTTCACTTTTCAATCAATTTTTCAATTAATTATAACCTAAATTTGTATTTTCTCCTATCGAATTGTGTATATTGAATGTGTTAGAACTTATTATATTCAATTTGACTTATATTTAACGAATTAAGTTTATTTGATTGATTTTTAGAATTAAATATTAGTTATATGTTTCCCTTTTCGATTACTTGAATTGATTGTTTGTATCAAATAAATTATAAATTTTTTAAATGTAAATATACATTTTCTTGTGATTAGCAAAATATTAATAAAATGACCACTCGAAATCAAATGATGAAAATAATGATCAAATTATTAATGAATAAATGCTTTTTAAATGTATATATGCATTTTCTCGGATTAAGTATGAATCATTCAAAAATAAGAGCAAAATATTTAATTTGTACAGAATTTGATTGTGCCCCCATAACTCAAAGTGGAAATTACATGGACTAAGTGTTTTCAAGATATCAATTCATGATTAAGAGTTACTAGTTTTTCTTTCAAAAGTCAGATATAATTAAAATTCTAAATATTAATATAATTTTATAAAAGTTATTTTACAGATATCCACACTCTCAAATCCTAATTATTTTCCAATTTCTTTTCTCTTTTCTATACAACTGACTCACCCTTCTTCCTCTCTTCTCTCATCATCTCTCTATCCTCTAGTTGGCGTTGAGGGGCCAAGCACGAAATGGTTGAATCGCCAATGCGGCGCAGGCGATGCAACCACACCGCCGTCAATCTCCCGTCTATCTCTTCTCGTCGATATATGAGAGTATAGTTGCAATTTGTTCTTTATTTTTCTTTTCTTTATTTTTGTTTATTTAAAGAGCTTTTAATTGAGAAAATGGATAAAAATAATGATTTTTGCAATGAAATATAAAAATAAGGGTGAAAATGTTAAAAAATAAAAGGTATAGACATTTTGCACAATAATAATGAAAGGTAAGGACATTTTGTGCTAATTACTCTTTTAATAATTTATTTGGACTCATTTATACTTTTTAAAAATGTTTGGGAGTATGATTGTAATTTATTCTTTAACTTTTCTTTTCTTTTTATGGTTTTATTTAAATAGGGAGTATATTTGTCATTTTATACTAGAAATTTGATGGAAAATGATGATTTCCGTAATAAAAGGTGAAGGTAAAGATAAAATGTCAAATAATGAAAGGTAGGAACATTTTGTACAATAACATTGAAAGGCAAGAACTTTTTGTGCTAATTGCCCAATTCTAAAAATTAATATATATTATAAAAATTATTTTACATATATCCACCTTCTCAAATTCTAATTATTTCCCACTTTCTTCTTTTTCATCTACTCTCGCTCTTTCTCTCTCTACAATCGACTCTCCCTTCTTTCTCCTTCTCTCACCATCTCTCTATCCTCTAGTCAGCTTTGAGGGGCCAAGCATGACGCGATTGTATTGCCAATGCGACGCAAGCAATACAACTACACTATAGTCGATCTCCCATCTCTCTTCCCGTCGATCTCCTACCTCTCTTTTCACTGCACCACCATCGAGAGGCACACCACTCCTTTCTGTCTCTCTCTCTCTCTTCTCGTACCACCGTAGAAAAGCCAAGTCGCTGTGGCGCTAATTTGAGCATCACATGCAGTGGCGCTTTCAAATCACCCACTGTGCATCACTGATTTGGGTGATGTAGCTGTCGTAGTTGATTTGAAAACGTGAGTTCCTGTTACTAATATAAGCAGCATGGCTATGGTGGTTGATTTCAAAGCGTGAGTTCCTATTATTGATTTGAACGACGTAGCTGTGGTGCCTGTGGTGATCTGAAAGTGTGAGTTCACGTTACTCAGTTGGGTTGATTTTATTAGTATTGTGAATTGCAAGTGGTGGTGTGGTGGTTGTAGCGAGGTGTTTTTGGTAGTGGTGGTGGTGGAGATAATAATGGGGTGGTGTTAATGGTAGTTAGATTGATTTTATTAGTGCTGTGTATTTCAAATGGTGGTGGTGTAGGATGCTTGTTGGCTGTGGCAGTGTCGCCGTGGTCATGGTGTTTGTAGCGGTGACAGTGGTTGAGTGGCTTGAAGAGTGTTTCTGATCAATAAATTGATTAGTTATGACCAACAAATAATATGTGACCTAAAAAATGTAATTGTGATTCACAATTTATTAAGTAAGTTGTGATTGAGAAATAATTTGAGACCAATAAATTTGATAATTTATGACTGTCAAATAAGTTGTGATTTACAAAATTTGTAATTTGTAATCGATAAATGTATTGTGACCTATAAAATTTTTGACTTTGTAATCAATGAATAAATTGTGACCTATAAAATTTTTAATTTACGATTGAGAAATAATTTGTAACCTACAAAATGTTGATTTGTGATCAAAAAATAATTTGTAACTAATTATTTCAATAATTTGCGATCAAATTATATAGAATTGTGACTTTAATATATTTAATTAATAATTTTTTTAATTAATTATTTCATAAATAAAAATTTAATAATATCTGATTTTTGAAGTTTTACATCTTGTTTTTTTAATTTTGAAATTGGTCATATTTAAACTCTTAAATATGAAAATTTTCCTAGCGTTCGCCCAATTTTTCCTAGCTCAAAATGTGCACTCGCCCTGGGCCAACTATTCTTATTAATCAACGGGAAAACCACAAACTACTACATTATAAAAACATATTTCACAATTGGAAAACTCCCTTAAAACTTTCATAAACCAGGTAATAAATTGAAAATATTAAATATATAAATATATAATGTAATATACACTAAATTTGGATAAAAAATTATAATCTCCTACAAATTAATTAATATACCATATTTAAAGATATTTTTTTTCCAACTATAATCAAACGAGATTTTCTCTCTACAAAACGGGTTCCACAAAAACTCTCTCTACATAACGGATTCGCCAAAAACTCTCCAAACATCACGAAAATTTCACTAGCATTCCTCAATTTCAAGCTGCAATCAATCAATAACGTCACAATCTCATTGATATACTGCTAATTTTCATTTAATTGGAGAAATTCGAAGTTGGAGTATGGAAGAATTTGATTTGCCCAAAGTAGAAATTGAAGTTTTGTGATCTAACTTCGAAGGTAAGCTTATAATTACTTAGTATAGCTTTTGATTTTGAGGAAACAGGTGTTTTCGAAGCTATTGAAACATTTATCCAAAAATAATAAGAGGTTTCACAGTGTTAAGAATAAACCATTTTTTGCTCAGTGTGTGACGTGTGTTTTTTCATTAACCATTGGTAGTATGCAATTTCTTTTTTTTCAATTTATAGTCATGAACATGTTGATCTATGACCGTTTATATGATTCAATCACATTGGTGCGTATTTCTGTTAACTGTAACTAGTTGTGACTACTGAATTAAATAGATTGTGACATATATGTTAAATGTCTTAACAGTCCATAAGTAGAATTGGTTTATTCTGTGATAAACGTCATTGCATTGAAAATTGATTCTTTGCGACACTAAATTTGTTGACCGTATGTGAATATATTTACATGAAATAACTTCTGTGACCTGTATTGACATATCTGTGACTTCTTCTTCTGTGGCATGTATTCATCAATGTGATTGCATCTGATCGTTTCCTGATTTTAGTGAATGAAGTGCGACATGCTGTTATTTGTTTGTGATCAAGGCTGACAATTTTGAATGTTTTCCTGTTATATGGAGGTCACACATCACTTATACTAGTGAATGATACGTGCAAGTATGATGAGTTGGTTAACCTTGTTATTTCATAATTAGGCTTAATCATGCAGAAGTAGGTGTGAGATTAACACATTCTTTGGATTCTAGTTTACCACCAGTTCGGATACTAAGTAATAATAATGTCTTAACGTATTTGAGGCTAAGATCTTTGGATGGCATTGTATCGAACTATCCTATTGCAGTTGATGTTATCACTACAGACTCATGGCAGTCAACATGTGCATTGCAATGATAGAATCGTCAGTTACTACCATTGAGTCATTAGCTAATGTGTTTTCTTTACAAAAAATAGCTCAGGATATATGTGACTCAGTTACTCCAATTGAGAACGGAAACATTGAAGAAGATGTGACATTGATATCTCAAACAAATGCTACAGAAGTAGCAGAGGGAAATATTTTTCGCAATAAGGAAGTACTGAAAATGAGCTTGGCCCTCTATGCCATATAAAACAAATTTGAATATAAGGTGTTGAGATCGGACAAAAAAGAGTACGTAATAAAGTGTTCCCAAGATGATTGCAAGTGGATATTTAGATCTTCACACTTGGGAAAAACGAAAATGTTTAAGATCAGGGAAATCTGTAATGGTCACACATGTTTAATGAACATTGTTTTAGGATCTCATCGACAAGCATCTAGCTCAATGGTGTCAAACTACATCAGGTACTTCTTCACGTACAATATACACTCCTAATGATATATCAAATGACATGTTATACAGATATGGAGTATCGGTGAATTATATGAAGGCATGGAGGTCACGTGAGCAGACATTAAAATTGATTAGAGGTGATCCAACAACATCATTTCAATTGCTACCTTCTTATTTTTTTATGTTACAATAGATGAACATAAGGACAGTCATACGAATAGAAATTGATCATTTAGATAGATTTAAATATTGTTTTATGGCTTTGAGTGCATCGATTGCTGGTTGGAAATATTATAGGCCAGTCATTGTTGTTGATGGTACATATTTAAATGGCCACTATGGGGGTACACTCTTTACGGCTTGTACATAAGATGCAAACAACAATATCTTCATACTAGCTTTTGGGATCGGGGATAATGAAAACGATAAGTCATGGAAATGGTTTCTTGAGATGTTGAAGAGGATGTACGGATCTAAAAACGGATTATGTATAGTATTCGATAGACAAAATAATATAAGAAATGCCATTGAATTTGTATATCCAGAGGCAATGCATTTGATCTGTTCATACCATTTGCTGGAAAAAATTGAAGTCTCATTATGCAAAATCAGGTCACAATGTCACACATGCATTCAATTCTGCTGTAAGAGCTTATACATTGGATGAATTTGAATACCAAATGCAGCAATTGGACTCAATAAATGAAGATATCAGGGGATATTTGGTATGTGATTGTCTGAAACATATGTTATATGACATACTGTCACTTTTTCTGTGATGTTATGAAATTTCTATGAATATCTGTGATTACACATATTTAATGTACAAACTATATTTTATTTATTGTTACATGAAATTGAAACATAATTATGAATGAAATATACAATGCATATTTAGCATGTGGTCTCATTTACAATTGAAACATAATATAGTTTTATAAATGTGTCCATTTGTGACATGCTCTGTGATAATACTGACTATATGTGAACTTTTTAGAGTCAACTGTAACTTGTTACTTGAATCTGTTATTTAATAACTAAAATTATTTTGTAGTTAAATGTTGGATATGAAAAATTGTCAAGATTGCACATGCCAACCTATATATACTCTACTCTGACATCAAATATAATAGAATCTATTAATGCAGTTATGAAGGCGGCAAAAATTTACCCCATTGAAGCACTTCTAGAATCATTGAGGCAAACTGTCCAATTTTGATTTTGCAAAAATAGAGATGACTCGCATGATACTTTCATAAAGCTTGCAACAAAATATGAGAAGTTGCTAAAGAAAATGAGCAATGATGTGATAAATATAAAGGTAAAAACAAGAAAACTATGTTATTATGTTGATCACAAGTATAACTTTAAATGTTTTTTTATTTTCAGGTTTCACCTGCAAGTCACGCTTTGTTTGAAGTGAGGGACAATTATTCATCATACATGATTGATATAACTCTACATACATGTAGTTGTGGAATGTTTCAAGTGGATCAACTTCCCTATCCACATGCACTGGCAGTAATAGCAACATTGAAGTTGAATGTATATGACTTTTGCTTGGTGTATTACACAAGAGATGCATATTCTAAATGCCTACAAAGAGATTGTCTTCCCTGTAGGTAATAAATCAGAATGAAATTTGCCAGAAGATGTAAGTAATAGAGTTGTTTTTGCTCCAGACCAAAAGAGAAGTTCTGGACGACCTACTGAGAAGAGAAAGAATCCAGCATATGAAAGATCACAAGTTGTAAAATGTGGAAAATGCGGTGAATTCGGGCACAATCGTCGAACATGCAGGAACTTGGTGCCACTTAACCAGAACGACAAAAAACTGAAAATAAAGAAAGATCCAAAAAAATTCAAATAGTTTAGCATAATTTTTTTTAAACAATGATATTCTTTATAATTGCAAATTGTTTCATTTTATTGTCGAACTACGTATTTTTTGAATTATACGAGTTGATAGATTTATGCAGTGAGCTTTCATTATATCTCACGATGTCACGTATTTCTGAAAAAAGGCTGTGTAAACAAACATTGATTGTGACTCTGTTTTTGATGATTGTGACCGTCCGTGACCATTTCAAATATAAAATAAGCTCTATGTTTTTTGTTTAATTCATGTGTTCAAACTAAATCTGAATGTCATCTTCCACTGGATGGGACCAATTCTATGCTTACTTCTTTTGTAAGAGTGTCAATGATAAATGTTAAGCATTTGTGACCTGTACATATGTAATAAGTTAACCAAAACTATTTGTAACCATCTATGACTTGCAGTTATATAAGAAAGTACTCATATGTGACCACTTGTGACCTATTCAAATCATGCAAATTAACCAGCTGTTACTATTAGTGACGATCTCTGACCTGCGGTTATATAACAATTACTCACATGTGACTATTTGTGACCTGTTTAGACTGTGCAGTATTCTCACGTGACCTGTTCAGACCGTGCAAATATAGACTTTTACATCCATAAAAAACATTAGATGATATAAACAAAATCATTCACATAAATGACAGTACTTTCACCTTGTACCAATTGATAAAAATAAATTCAAATTCAATTCCAAAATATATTACAAAGATAACATCTATCGACTATATCATTAAAATATCCGTTTGTCTAATTTTGAACAGCTATCAATCTAATACATCATGAAAACAATGCCATCAACAGGAGTTCATTCATCTGACTTTGAATTTCCCTTTCCAATCTGCTTCATTTGTTTGTTTTCGAACAACAACGCTGCAATTTCAAGTCTAGTATTCCCAACATCAAATGACATTGGCATATTGCCAAGATCATTGTGCAACAAATACTGTGCATACTTTATGACAAAAACCCCCCACAATCATGCCTGTAATATTTAAAGAATACAAACCATAAGTAATTACTAAATGTTGATGGAAAATGATAAAACTTGCAATGCCCATAGTGAAATTTACCCATTTTGTTGTTGAGGTAAACTACTGACAATGTTAACATGCAGTTCCCCAGATTTGTCACCAATGCCATCACTAGTTTTCTTCTATTGCTCGACAAATTTTAACAGGTGTGTAAGAGTCTTCACAAGCGAGAAAACCCTTTAGCGAACCTTGTTGTCCTTGTATGATTTGTTGCTTGAATTATATATGTAAATGACATGGTTAGTAATATCAAGCTGCCTTAACATCCAATGAGTATAATTTGTGGGCATAATGGACATCAATACAGATTCAACTTCTCTCCAAGCAGTATTAAATGATAACCACTCACCAATGATGGTTTTGATTAGCTCATCCTTCTTATCAACAATGCTTGGGTCTTGAATAAATTTGAAGTATGCCGACTTGATTGACATATCAAATACACAGTTTGTAGTGGTAGCTTTCATCTTCACACCTTCACCGAACTTGACAAGTTGTCTTATGTAATGAAAGCATGCATCCAAGTGCTGTAGTAAGAAAGAATATACATAAATAATACAACTACTATGCATATGTGGAAAATGGTGAAAAAATTGTATCGTACTGTTCAATGATGAATTAGAATCAATCAATGCATGCTACCAAGTTTTATAATGAACAGTGACAATGCCACATACAAATTGAGGACTTGTCACTTTATCTGTATCGTTGAACTTTACCTTGTGCACACACATGTACCCTCATCAAACAAATGAATAAATTGTGACCAATTTATTTTTGTCTATGACTAGAAATGCTGTAGTCACAAAAAGTAATGGAAGGTCACAATTCACTAAAGACACTTAAAATCTACGTTTAACTTACCTGTTCTTGGGCTTATATCCTCTGTCAAACTAATTCTTAAATGAACTCAGATCTGTGCTATTAACTACCTTCGAATAAATTTGGAACACGACATTTACCGAGTTAGATTTTGATCCAGTAGCAGCATGATGTGGAGCGGCCTTAACAAAAGGTGACTGCAAAGTTTTCGATGGCTTTTGTGCTCTCTTCACAGGTAGTCCGAATGATGGTGGTGCAGATGTATCTTCTTGAATAAAAAACATAAAAACAACGTTTCTTAAATTAGTGTATGACAATTAGTCTGAATTTATAATATTAAAACACTAAATGTTTCATTAAACTGATATCTTTGGAATGAAGTTCAGTAGACTCCAACACGCTTGCAACAGCCTCATCAACTTGATCCTGTACTTCTTTACTGGCAAAAAATAAATCATCAGAGCTTTTAGGTGTCTGTGAGGAGCCAACTCCCTGATCAAATGAAGGAGATTCAAGAATATAGTCATCATGAACATGTAAAAACTCAGGTGCCATGTGACCCTTGTCCACTTTTTCAGCCACGTCATCACCTTTTTGCTCGGGTTCTATGTGACCATTGTCATTTTTTCAGCAAAATCATCACCTTTTGGCTCAGGTTCTATGTGACCCTTACCTTTTTTGTCAACATCATCATCATCTTTCGGCACTTGTTCCGTCAAAATATCTTTACCACTCAACTTCTTATGAAGTTCATCCATCACCGAAGATAAAATGTCATATACAGAATCAACAAAATTTTTAAGAGACAACCTGATGTCACTCAAGCTATCTTTCAACACATTGTGATTCTGAATGACCTCATTGAGCTTCAAAGAATTGTTTGATTGAAGCATGTTTACATTCATCTTAGATAGTTTTGACTTCATCGACATAATCTCCTCTTTCAACCCCTTGTTCTCCGCTTGGGGCTTGCTTATTTTCTTATTAATCAACTGTTTCAGTTGACCATATTCCTGATAAATTTTGTAGTTAGTGGAATTGTATATAAAATGTGTTCTTAAGTGAATATACAACGAAATTACTTACTTCAACGCAAGAGCAATCTGGATGGTAGGTAGCACTATGCTGATCATGAAACCTAGAACTAGCAGCCCCCATTAATTTATACAATGGTGGATCTACAAAATCATTATTTGAATCTTCAACGTGTACCTTCGACAACAGGGGAGTTGCCTCACTTGTGCCCGCATGATTTTTAGAGATCCTAATGTTCTGAGTTGGTCGTCTAGGCTTTGAGTACTGCACATCTACCGATCATACACAACATACATAAGAATGAATAAAGTCACAAGGCACAAGTCGCATGTTTCACGTCACAGGCATAAGAGATATGTATGTGACTTTACAAACAATATATTCATATTTCAGGTCACAATCATGTGAAGAAAGTCACAAATCACATTCACAAGTCACATAAAACAAAGAAAGTCACAAGATACAAGCCACAATATACATAAGGACAAAGAAAGTCACAAGTCACATGTTTCGGGCCACAATCATAAAAGATATGTCACTTTACAAACAAGATATTCATACTTCAGGTCACAATCGTATGAAGAAAGTCACACACACGTTTCAGATCACATTCACAGGTCACAAGTCACATAAAAGCAAAGAAAGTCACAAGGCACAAGCCACAACATACATAAGGACAAAGAAAGTCACAAGTCACAAGTTACATGTTTCGAGTCACAGTCATAAAAGATTTGTCACTTTACAAACAGGATATTCATACTTCAGGTCATAAAATCATATTTTGTATCATAATATATGTGAAGTTCATATTTAGAACCTGTCATATATGATATTGTGAGCATAATGCGTGGATATTTTTTACAAATTCTTGTGGCCACATTTCCCTCAAGTGCAGGTGTGCACTCATACAGCCACACCTGGAAAGCCATTAAAAAACCTGTCAATCTGTAGTGACTAGTTTTTTTTTTACAGTCCATTTCTTAGTGACGATAAGGTGGTCTCAAACAACTATCTACCCCAAGGAAATGTTTTAAGAGTGGCAAAATCGTCTAAAAGTGCAAATATGTATTGATCCACCACCTTCGGGTAGGATGTTGCAAATAAATATGAGGTGATGAGATAGATAATTTCAATTTTAACAACGTCAAGGTCTGGTACATCATCCAGTGAAATAAAAACCCTCTTGACATCTTCATTTGTAACAACTTTTAAGTCCTTAAAATATGTGTCCTTCACTGAAGACGGTTTTTCATCTAACATTGGTCGACCATCGACCCCATCATACCTCAATCCCGTAACCAAACAAAATTTAGCAATTGAAAAACGAATATATCTCCCATTTAGGTTAAACCACATCTCCTGCTTGTTCCGTTGCTTGACCTCTCGTAGTAAAACTTGGTGAATCAATTGTGGCTGCACAACTATCTCCCTACAATGCATGTAGTAAGAGAAACATGTGTTTTCTAGAATTTCCCTCTGGGCAGTATTAAACTTCATCACAAAGTAAGTAATAACACTCTGTATTGGTGTTGTGGTGATCTTCCTAGGAAACCAATTCCTTGATTTTATTAAATATTTCTAGTCCTGCACAATCATAATATCAAAAATGTTACCGTGACCTTCAACACACAAACATTTAGCTGTGACCAACTCATATATATTCAGATCATAAATAGTTGGTCACAAATTTCCAAAATCATAACACAAAGAAGTAGAAAGTCACAACACCTATTTCATTCGCAAACAATCCAGCACTCCCTAGAAAACACATTTGATTAAAATAAATAGTAATTGATCACACAGTATATGAAATAAGTTACAAACCGTTCAAATTACAAAATACCTAAAACAGGTCACAAAATGATATTTCCTACACAAAATACCCACATCAGGTCACAAATTTCAAAAATTAGGTCACAAAATTGGAGTTTACCTTTTTCATGGGTTTCTCGCCAAATCATAAATAGTTGGTCACAAATTTTCCAAAATCATAACACAAAGAAGTAGAAAGTCACAATCATGCAATACATAAAATAAGTCACAAAATACCTAAAACAGGTCACAAAATGATATTTTCTGCGCGGAATATCCAAATCAGGTCACAAACTATTCAAATAATAGGCCACAAAATCGGAGTTCACCTTCTTCATGGGTTTCCCGCTAGAGGACGACATTTTAACTCTCTTTGTTGAAAAAAAATCTCCTTCATCGTATTTCCTCTTTTCTTTATCATTCTCCATCACTTTTGAAACCAATACTACGAGTTTTTGCCATTCCAAACACAACTATGGTTGAAACTAAAATTTAATAAACGACGATCTATTATGCGGTTGGTAGCAGTGGAGAAATGGAGTGGGAGGTTACTTTACTGTATTAGAGAGAGAGAGTAACGTTGTTTCTGTATTCTCGATAGAGAGAGAGAGAGAGCAACGTGCTTTCTGCACTTCACTATAGAGAGAGAAAAAGGCGATTCATGGTAAAACGCGATGGACATGGGTTGGATGATGGGTGAATACGTGCAGAAAGACGTGATATGAAAACTGTGCAATTCAAATATGGACGGTCCAGATTTCATCGCGTAAATGAATTAGTTTATGATTAACTTATTTTTATTAATTTTAAAATAAATAATTAGCACCTGATTTTAGAAAATTAAACCTAATCACCCTACTTTTGAAATGTAAAGTTTATAAGTATGATTTTGCGTTATTTTTCCTTAATCAACCTACAATATAGGAAAGTTTATGCAACAGTCGCCCTCCAGGGCACATCCAAGTTGGCGGAACAATCACATTGGGGGGCTCTGGAACCAAGCGTGGGGAGTTCAATTCCTTGTGGGAACCTTTGATCCAATAAACGAGGAATTATTGGTGGATTAATCACCATGGAGGAAGCTTCCTTTGGGGAAGGAGTAAAAGCCATGTGGGAATTTGGGAACCAATAAGGGCATATCCTGTGATTTACCTCCCTAAGCAGCTGAGGGGCTGGAGGTTCAGGGACGAGGATATATAGTCTGGCGCAAGCTGGGACACCTCGTTAAAAAAAAAAAAAAAAAAAAGTTTATGCAACAGTCCAGTCTATAATTTTGAAGACCAGTCGGCCCGTTAGAGACCGTATATTTTAAAACAATTATTCACTCTCAAATAAGCAATTTAAGCTTTGCCGAACACGGTATTATTGAAAAAAGCCTTGGGTTCTCTCGTGGTCCAGGTTCTTGCTCCCTTTCTTTAGGCCTTTAATTTAATCTAATTTAATTTTTTATTTTTTTCCAGCACTTCATTTATCCGTCAACCGATTATTTGGGATTCTGGGCTTCCATGTTCTGTTTTTATTTTTTCTAGGGAAGCTTCTTATACAACATAGTGTTATTTTCCTGAAATTTTGTAGGTTTATGATTCTTTTATAGGTATGTCAATTTGTTTTCTTCTGGGTTTATATTGTGTTTGAACTCAGTCCATGGTTAGTTTTCGTTGTGCTTCAAGAAGATTTCTTTGACATGGTGTACCACATTTGTTGTATTAGTGGTAATTAAAAGGGGAGCATCAGAATCAGAATCAGAGATAGCTCTAACTCAAACTCAAAATGTCCTTTAATGGATTTCATTGGAGTGTTCCAATTCCATTTTTGGCAAATCGGACTTGGCACTGTTGTTAATTGGGATTGGTTATCTTTAAAGTGTCCATACTGTAAACCATTTTCTTGTATGTTATTAGTATTTTACATGTGGTTTATGTTCTATCACGATTGATAGAACCATGGACACTCATGTTCTTTTACTTTATTGCTAATATATATATATATATATATATATATATATAATTGTAAATATGTAATTGTTGATATAGATTAGAGGGGGGAGAAACATGTTGCTCATCGTACCAATGCAATCTTTTAAGGATATATCTTGAGGATATAGGGGTATAAGTATTTTCTTTAGAAGAATTGATGGATAATTTGTATTTAGGTGATGAGGTCAAATATGCAAGGAAAGAAGATCTTAAATGTGTGTGTGTGTGTGTCTATATATATATATATATGTAATTGTTGATATAGATTAGAGGGGGGAAAAACATGTTGCTCATCGTACCAATACAATCTTTTAAGGATATATCTTAAGGATATAGGGGTATAAGTATTTTGTTTAGAAGAATTGATGGATAATTTGTATTTAGGTGATGAGGTCAAATATGTGAGAAAAGAAGATCTTAAATGCAGTGTCATGCCAATGCTTCGCGGGGCCTAAGCCGAACTTCAGAATTTGGACTTTTGAGCTGTAGCAAGCAATCCATTTTTTCATTTATAAGATTTTTACGGAACTAAATTTGTTAACTTAAAATGAACAATAAAGCTATAAATAAAATGAAGTATTCAAACTAATCGACACTAAAAGATTCCTTAGTTGATTGTGTGATCTCTTTACTGCCACTTTCATCGAACTGCATCTTTCTTTGAATGTTATGTTTCTCTCGGAATACAGCCTCGATTTCCATTTCACTTGTCATTTGTTTAGCTTCATCCATGGCATTAGCAAATCTAGTTTATCTGTACTTTTCCAGAAACAAAATAAGTGCTCGTAAAAGCTTGATAGCTTCATCAATATCCATATTTTTAGCTTGAAAAAATTTGCTCCAGTATTTATTGCATGCAACAACTTATACCAAATGACCATGCCAAGCAAGAACTCAAAATCCTCAAGTCTATATATTGCTAAGGATTTAGCTCCAATCGTTGTTTTAGGATCTTCTGCAATGTTTGCCAAGTCAAGTAAAGCATCTATTATTTGTACAGATTGCTCTTTTATAGGCTTGATATTTTCCACGTGACTTTCTCAGCGTGTTTGTGATAATGGTTTAAGTGTCAGACCTTTTGTCTCTTTTCTCTCAATAAGAAAAGAATTTGCATGTCTCACCATTCTTATTGGGGTGTAATGGTATTATAGGCAACGATTGGGAGATCACTTGTTTTGCAAAGATGTAACATTGATAAGACACTGCACACATAATTTCTAAAGAAAAGCTGTTATTTATCATAATCTGAATTATGCATCATTTTTGTCGTGTGCCTATAATCACATTATTGATATTTCCAATGCTGTGCAAGGAACGATTTTACCTAATATGTTGCCCTCATTGTTTTTACATAAAATAGGAGAGATGTGTGTGCATTAATAGTTGAGGTTCTGAAATCAGATTTTTCTGATTTATATTCTTTATTTGAGTGGTTTCCTGTTTGTTTTATTTCATGTCTGATGTTCTTCATATTTTAGCTTGGAGTCTGAATACTCATCCTTGACTCTGCCAATCTTGAAAATGGATGTTGATTCGAAATCACCCAAGGATTCTGCACCTATCATGCAAATGGACACTGAGGTAATTAGTTGATTTGCGAATTCTTCATTCAAAATTTCTACATGCTAAATACTTTATTCTTACTATGTTCATCACATTCTTTATTTGTTTGTTTCAAGATGAGTAAAGATACAGATCACATTTCCCAAACAATGGAGAAACTAAATATAGTGGAACCGTCTTCAAGCTTTAAGAGAAAACCGGTTGTCATCATAGTCATTGGAATGGCAGGTATTGTTGTATTATATTTAGCAAGTAATGGGTCCCACGCCTTAAATGGATAATAAGTTGGCATTAGCCCTTGTTTGGCCCCCATTATAATGAGATTTTGAAAATAATATATTTTAGAATAGTAATTTTTCGGAGAACGTGTGGTTAAAAAAGAAGAAACGTTTTGGTTTACGTGTAATATTATTTTATTGGAGAATATATGGTTGAAAAGAAGAGAGAGAAAAATGTATTAAAACTTAAATGGGGGCCGATTTTAAATGTGTGGTTAAAATTAAATTTTGACTAGAAATTATAAGTAACTTATAATGTTTCCTAAACATACTCTTTTTGTAGTGTGAATATTTATGGATAGACTTTCGAATATAATAGGGAGTGGAAAGACTACATTTCTGCACCGCCTAGTTTGTCACACAACGGCGTCAAATATGCGGGGTTATGTAATCAATCTTGATCCTGCTGTCTTGAGTCTTCCATATGGTGCAAATATTGATATAAGGGACACTGTTCAGTACAAGGAAGTCATGAATCAATTCAATCTTGGACCCAATGGAGGAATTTTGACTTCGCTTAACTTGTTTTCATCGAAGTTTGACGAGGTAACTTTTCTTTGAGATTTTTAATTTTATTATTGTCAACTTGTTTAAGTTTGTTGTCACAATGAATGACGGTGACCCAGTGACCATTATCTTTGCAGTTATACTTGTATCTAACCACTGTGGAATTTGAAAGAAGTTCATATACCAACCATTTCTTATCTTTACAGCGGTAGCAAATCACTCCGGAATTTGAGAGTTCTTGTAACAAATAACTAGACTGCATCACATACGTATCTATGCACATGCTATTCCTCAAAATTGATTACTCCAGTTGAAACTTTGCCCGTCAAATTTTTTTCAGGCTCGTTCCTTAGAATACAGAAGATTTTTTAAGCATAAATCTCTACGTCATGAATCATTTTAACGAAATTGCTTAGCTCTTAATTTTGCTTGGTATTTTTGTGTACCGGCTTCTGAATCTGAGGTATGCCAACTTTACTTCTGATGCTCAAGGTTGAATAATGCTCGCATCTGAACAAGATATGGAGAGTTCCTTAGCAATTAGCATACAACGTCTTTAGTTTATAGAAATTAACAGTTGAGTTTTATTTCGAAAAATAATAAACTACTGTTACTGGTTGTTTGAGTTGGTTTTGACAGAATCCCAGCTCTTCACCTTTTGTAATTACTTTTTAGTGAAGAGCTTATTCAAACCTTAATTAAGAATTCTGAAGTTCTCAACAAAATTGATCCAGGCTAATCATTTCATAATTTTCAGTGATCTTTTTGGGCACATGAATTAGGCACTGTCCTTGTCTCGATTATCAAATACATGAATGGGGAAAGGACCTTGAAGTATTCTTAATGTCGAATTGCAGGTGATAACAGTAATCGAGAAACGAGCTGATCAGCTCGACTATGTTCTGGTTGACACTCCTGGCCAAATTGAGATTTTCACTTGGTCTGCATCTGGAGCGATTATTACTGAAGCTTTTGCTTCAACATTTCCTACAGTGATTGCTTATGTTGTCGATACGCCGCGATCAGCAAGTCCAGCTACCTTCATGAGCAATATGCTATATGCCTGTAGCATCATCTATAAGACCCGGTTGCCGATGGTACTGGTGTTTAACAAGACTGATGTAGCTCAACATCAGTTTGCTTTAGAGGTACATTTAACTCTCGATTTATTTGACAATTTCATAAAAATAATATCGATTTATGGGCCTAAATCCTTGTCATTGTTGCTAATAATTCCTGGTTGGCTTATTTGCTAGTCTTTTTACTGTTTTGAGTGTAGTGGATGGAAGATTTCGAAGTATTTCATGCGGCACTGGATTCGGATCATTTTTATACATCTACCCTAACTCGTAGTCTCTCCCTTTCTCTGGAGGAGTTCTATAAAAATCTCAGATCCGTTGGAGTATCTGCAGTGTCTGGTGCTGGAATGGATGCATTCTTCAAGTCCATCGAAGACAGCGCCAAAGAATACATGGAAACTTACAAGTACTGATTCCTACTTGATGATCTCTCTGTATTTGCTCTGTTTAGATAAAACTAGACATGTTGCTGATAGGCCCCCGATTCAATTCACGTATGCTAGGAGGAATGGGAGGAAGGCCAGGTCAGCTGCAGGTCCACGTGAGGAGGGAGGGCAGTCTGTTGTATAGTTCAATTAGTTAGAAAGTTGTTAGGAGAGGGGTTAATAAGAAGGGGGAGGGAGGGAACCTGAGGGGGACGTTTTTACTCTGGATTGTGGGATCAATTAGGAGAGATCAGGCCTCTCGAATAGCCTGAAGCTTGTCAACTTCATTTCCATTGAAATAATATACTTCATTTCTGTGTTTTGGTTCTTTCATCTTGTGAGGTTCTATCAAATTGGTATCAGAGCCTCTCAATTCTGGGAAGATGATGTTAAACGACCGAATGAGCACCTTAGAGGAGAGGTTTGAGGGTGTGCAGCAAGAACTGCATGAAGGACTGGAAACCATCAAAGGGGAGATTCAAAATGACATATCAGGGCTGAAGGAAAAGTTCGAGTTACTGCTGAGTAAGTGGGAAGGGCAGGCGCATGACGGAAAAGGAAAAGGGGTGGCCGGCAGTTCTAGTATGGCCGCACCAACTGTAGAATCACCATTAAATTATGAGGAACCAGATCAGCCCAATAAGGACCTGGAGGATAAAGGGCGAATGGATGGTCGTAGCAGGAGGTTAGAAATGCCAGTCTTCCATGGTGAAAATCTAGACGGGTGGCTCTTCAAGGCGGAAAGGTATTTTAGCATAAATCATTTCTCGAATTGGGAGAAAATCAAAGCAGTGGCCGTGTGTTTTGAAGGGGAGGCGTTGGCATGGTACCAATGGGAAGACGGCCGACAGACTTTCCGGAGGTGGGAAGATCTGAAGGCTGCCCTGCTGTTGTGTTTCGGCCTTCACAAGAGGGTACGAACCTGGAAAAATTTCTGGCACTTAGACAAGAAGGGACGGTGAGAGATTACAGGCGGATGTTTGAGGTCCTAGCAGCTCCGTTAACCACCGTGCCTGAAGACGTTCTGGAAGGTAACTTCATTAACGGGTTGAAGCCTTTAATTCGGGCAGAGGTAAGGCTACTAAAACCTCGTGGGCTGGATCGTATTATGGAGCTGGCCCAGCGCGTAGAGGATCGCAATGAACTGGTGAGACAGGCCCAAGGATCCTACGGCCCGGGTAAAATGAGGAATACCTCTTACAGCCCAAGTCCGGATTATGGCCCGTCTAAGCCCCCTAATCTAACCCATTCTGGAAGCCTCTCCCAAAATCACGTAGCTCAACTCAACGCGAGACAGATTCCCTCCAGTCCCCGAAATCTGATGGTGGGGAAAGCAGCGTCGTCCTTCAAGAAGCTCTCGGACGCCGAGCTGCAGCTAAAGAGAGAACGGGGCTTGTGTTACCGCTGTGATGAGAAGTTCCAACCGGGGCACAAGTGCCGAAACAAGGAACTGCACATCCTTTTCGTACAAGGAGAAGAAGAAGGGGAAGAGCTGGGGAATTTTCAGGTGGACGAAGGCGAAACAGAGGTAGGAGAAGTGGTGGAACTATCTATTAATTCAGTAGTAGGGTTGAATGCTCCTAAATCCATGAAGTTGAAGGGGACAATTTGTGGGCACTCAGTGATTGTTCTCATTGATTGTGGAGCTACTCATAACTTTATATCTGTTGAATTGGCGGCACAATTGCAGATTCCGACGGTCTCCACCCGTGGGTATGGGATTATTATGGGCATCGGTTCAGCAGTTAGAGGATGTGGGGTTTGTAAGGGTGTGGTAATTTCCTTGCCAAGCATTGAAGTTGTTGATGATTTCCTGCCTCTGAAGTTGGGATGAAGTTGGGATGCACTGATGTAATTTTGGGTATGAAATGGTTGGAAACCTTAGGAAAAATGCAAGTAGACTGGGGTAATTTGACAATGAAGATCAAAGTGGGTGGGCAAGTTGTCACCCTGCAGGGGGATGTTAGCTTACAGAAAACACAGGTTTCAGTCAAGGCCATGGTCAAGGCTTTTAGGGAGGGTGATCGGGGAGTCTTAATTGAGCTTGGGGAGTTTGGGGGTGGAAAGAGAAGAATCAGATGGAAAAAGTCCCAGCAGTTTTACCGAATTACTACAGCAATATCGAGTGGTCTTTGAGTGGCCGAATATACTTCCCCCGTCACGGTCCAGAGATCACAATATTGTTCTACAAGTAGAATCTGCCCCCGTGAATGTTAGGCCCTATCGTTACCCACATTTTCAGAAAAATGAGATCGAAAGGTTGGTGAAGGAGATGCTTGCAGCTGGCATAATTCAACCGAGTAGCAGCCCGTTTTCCAGTCCTGTTCTGTTAGTAAAGAAAAAAGATGGCAGTTGGCGATTTTGCGTAGATTATCGGGCGTTGAATAAGGTTACAGTTCCAGACAGATTTCCAATCCCGGTTATAGATGAGTTACTGGATGAGCTTCATGGGGCAGTTATATTTTCAAAGTTAGATCTGAAATCAGGCTACCACCAGATCAGAATGAAGCCGGATGACATCCCGAAAACAGCCTTTCGAACACATGAGGGTCACTACGAATTTTTGGTGATGCCGTTTGGACTAAAGAATGCCCCGGCCACTTTTCAAGGATTGATGAATGAGGTGTTCCAGCCATACCTCCGGAAGTTTGTCCTAGTTTTCTTTGATGGCATCCTGATATACAGTAAGACGGGGAAGGAACATAAACAACATCTGGGGATTGTTCTACAATGCCTGCAGCAGCATCAGCTTTATGCGAATGAGAGGAAGTGCACTTTTGGTCAGCCCCGGCTGGAATATCTTGGCCACATTATATCAGAACAGGGCGTGGCTGCAGATCAATCCAAGATTGAGGCTATGACGGGATGGGTCAGACCTCGCAATCAGAAGGAGCTTTGTAGTTTCCTGGGGCTCACGGGCTATTACCGTCGTTTTGTGGCTGGTTATGCTAATATTGCATGGCCATTGACAGAATTGCTTAAAAAAGATGGGTTCAAATGGTCTGAAGACGCAGAGAACGCATTCAGCAAATTAAAGAAAGCGATGACGGAAGTACCGGTACTTGCCCTGCCAGACTTTTCGCAGGAGTTTGTGGTCGAAACTGATGCGTCCGGGCATGGGTTGGGTGCTGTTCTGATGCAACACCAACATCCGATTGCTTATTTTAGCCAAGTGTTGCCTGCAACGGTAAGGTGCAAATCAGTTTATGAGAGGGAATTAATGGCGATAGTGTTCGCTATCAGAAAATGGAGGCATTATTTGTTGGGCAGGCGTTTTGTTGTTAGAACTGATCAACGCAGCTTGAAGTTTCTTTTGGAGCAGCGCGTAGTTAGTGAAGAGTACCAGAAATGGCTGACGAAATTGATGAGTTTCGATTTCGAAATTCAATACCGTCCCGGGGTTGAGAATAGGGCAGCGGATGCACTCTCAAGAAGGGATCCAGGGTTGCAATTTTTATCTGTTTCCACCCCCAAGTTGCTGCCATTAGAGGACATTAAAAAGGCAGTGTCGGAGGACAACGAACTGAAGGAGATACTGAAAGAAATTCAGGCAGAACATGGGTCCAAACCAGCGTATTCTTTGATTGGTGGAATGTTGTGCTACAAGGGCAGGATTGTGTTACCCAAGCTATCTCCACTAACTGAAGTTATGATGCTTGAGTGTCATCACACGAGAATAGGAGGGCATTCGGGGTTCCTTAAAACTTACAAGAGAATTGCACGGGAAGTTTACTGGACGGGTATGAAGAAAGATGTTCAGGACTTTGTAGCACGTTGCCCGGTATGTCAACAGAATAAATACATTGCTTTATCCCCTGGCGGTCTTCTCCAACCACTCCCAATACCAGAACTGATATGGGCAGATGTCTCCATGGACTGCTTATTTTAGCCAAGTGTTGCCTGCAACTGTAAGGCGCAAATCAGTTTATGAGAGGGAATTAATGGCGATAGTGTTCGCTATCAGAAAATGGAGGCATTATTTGTTGGGCAGGCGTTTTGTTGTTAGAACTGATCAACGCAGCTTGAAGTTTCTTTTGGAGCAGCGCGTAGTTAGTGAAGAGTACCAGAAATGGCTGACGAAATTGATGAGTTTCGATTTTGAAATTCAATACCGTCCCGGGGTTGAGAATAGGGCAGCGGATGCACTCTCAAGAAGGGAACCAGGGTTGCAATTTTTATCTGTTTCCACCCCCAAGTTGCTGCCATTAGAGGACATTAAAAAGGCAGTGTCGGAGGACAACGAACTGAAGGAGATACTGAAAGAAATTCAGGCAGAACATGGGTCCAAACCAGGGTATTCTCTGATTGGTGGAATGTTGTGCTACAAGGGCAGGATTGTGTTACCCAAGCTATCTCCGCTAACTGAAGTTATGATGCTTGAGTGTCATCACACGAGAATAGGAGGGCATTCGGGGTTCCTTAAAACTTACAAGAGAATTGCACGGGAAGTTTACTGGACGGGCATGAAGAAAGATGTTCAGGACTTTGTAGCACGTTGCCCGGTATGTCAGCAGAATAAATACATTGCTTTATCCCCTGGCGGTCTTCTCCAACCACTCCCAATACCAGAACTGATATGGGCAGATGTCTCCATGGACTTCATTGAAGGGTTGCCGAAGGCAGGGGGGTATGGTACTATAATGGTCGTGGTGGATAGGTTAAGCAAGTATGGACATTTTATTGGGATAAAGCTTCCGTTTACTGCCCCTATTATTGCTAATGTTTTTATCCGCGAGATTGTCCGTTTGCACGGGGTCCCTCAGTCAATTGTGTCGGATCGAGATAAAATCTTTATGAGTAAATTTTGGGAAGAGCTGTTTAAAGCGTAAGGGACCGTCCTTAAGAGAAGTACAGCTTACCATCCACAAACGGATGGCCAAACTGAAGTGGTCAATCAATGCTTAGAGACTTATTTGCGTTGCTTTGCTTCTAGCAAACCACATTCCTGGAATCAGTGGCTACCTTGGGCAGAGTTTTGGTATAACACCTCTTTTCACACAGCTACTAAACTTACCCCCTTTCAGATTGTATATGGCCGGAAGCCGCCTCCAATTCTTCCTTTTGAAAAGGGTAATACGGCGGTCTCCACTGTTGAACAACAATTATTGGCGAGAGATGAAGTGCTACAGGTTCTGAAGTTGCATCTGGCTCGTGCACAACAGCGTATGAAATTGGAGGCTGATGGGCATCGTCGCGACCTTCAGTTTGAGGTGGGAGAACTGGTGTACCTGAAACTGCGTCCATACCGTCAAAAATCTATGGCTCACCGACTGTCAGCTAAACTGTCTCCAAGATACTTCGGGCCATTTGAAATCGAGGCTAAGGTAGGACAGGTTGCTTACAAACTGAAACTTCCCCCTGAGGCTGTCATTCACCCAGTTTTCCATGTATCACAACTTAGAAAGGCGGCAGGGGCCTTACAGCCGGTCCATCAACTTCCCCCACTGATGGCTACAGGGGACCAGTTTATCGTGGAGCCAGAATCAGCGCTACAGATCAGACCAAATCCCTCCAATCCTGCTTTGGGTCCTGAAGTGCTAATCAAGTGGAAGGGTTCACCAGAGTTTGAGGCCACATGGGAACTTTTTGACAGCATCCGCCACCAGTTCCCAGCTTTCCACCTTGAGGACAAGGTGGATTTTAAGGGCGGGGGTATTGATAGGCCCCCGATTCAATTCACGTATGCTAGGAGGAATAGGAGGAAGGCCAGGTCAGCTGCAGGTCCACGTGAGGAGGGAGGGCAGTCTGTTGTATAGTTCAATTAGTTAGAAAGTTGTTAGGAGAGGGGTTAATAAGAAGGGGGAGGGAGGGAACCTGAGGGGGACGTTTTTACTCTGGATTGTGGGATCAATTAGGAGAGATCAGGCCTCTCGAATAGCCTGAAGCTTGTCAACTTCATTTCCATTGAAATAATATACTTCATTTCTGTGTTTTGGTTCTTTCATCTTGTGAGGTTCTATCAGTTGCCTTTTTTTATCTAAATGATAATTGCCATTGAAATTCACTCTCGCTTCCTCGATAGGGCTGATCTTGACAAGAGATGGGAAGAGAAGCAGCGCTTGGAGGAAGAACGTAGAAAGGAAAACATGGATAAGCTGAGAAAAGACATGGAGAAGTCCAGGGGGGAAACTGTGGTATTGAACACTGGTTTGAAGGATGTAAGACCAGATGATAAGAGCATGCTGATTGATGTAGACGAAGAAGAGGAAGATGACGACAAAGATTATGATACGTTCAGTGAGGATGATGCAGATGCCATAGATGAGGATGAAGATGAGGACGAAGAAGTTGCCAGTTTTGCATTTGGAGAAAATAGTTTATTTAAAAAATGAGCAAATTTTGTACTACATGACTGAATGAAGTAAATCAAAACTCTTGTGGAAGATACAGTTGTTATAGATAAGATTTAATAAAACTTTCATAGAGCATATTGAAAAGATTCTTTAAACATGTGATGCTCTCTATTGTAAAAAGTCAATTCTTACTATCATTGTCCAAGCGAGTTGGATTGGTTCTTCAAATTTGAAAAGTCAAATCCATTCTCTATAATTAAATTCATTGAAAGAGTTTCAATTTTCAATGTGGGAAAATAATGAAATAAGTTACAGAAAACTTAATTACAATAAAAGATAAAGAAAAATAATAAATATTTTTTTAGAGTGTTAAAATTAAATGTTAAATATAAAGAGTTTGTTGGAATATTTTAAAATTTTAACTCTTTAAATTTATAGATGCTTTTTAAATGATAGAATATGTTCTTTAAAAATAAAGAGTCTCTTGAAAATGTTCTTAGCATTTTGGATTTCTTCTCGTTCATTTCCAATCCCCGATAAGCATTATCCTCTTTCTAAGACACCTGTAGATGCTTTAGGCATTTTATGGTTGAGGAGCTCGAGGGTGCCCATTTCCTATCTACGTGAAGCCTTTGAGCCTATCCCATGTCAATTTCGACAAGCTCAATCTGTGGGCTAAGTCGTGTTTTTGCACCCTGAATTGATTAGCAACAGTGATAAATGCGAATGAAATGCAAATATGATCAAAACAAATTGCAATCATTTCTTGTACTCATTGAGGCAATTCCCATGTTTATCGACTTATTCAAAAAAAACACCAAGCCTTGATAAAGTTACCATGAACATTAAGTGGCTATCTGCCTTCTTCCACGAGCCGGTTTTGAGATCAGATCATCATATCGATTCCGGTGATAATCAATCAAAATACACAGTTGTTTTATGGCCTCTCTTTTCTGCTCAGCCAGGGTCAAGAATCCCAAATCTTTCTTATTGATCTCTCTTTCTAAGACTTCCAATTTCTCATCCTGTTCTTTGATCAATTTCTTGAGTTCTGACATCTTCTCTTCCCCTTGTTTTAATATTTTCGTCAAAATGTCCTTCTCATTTGAATCCTTTAGCACTTTTGTCTCGAGTTCTCCAACCTTCGCTCTCAAAAGCAACTCTTGTTCTTTCTTGTCTTTCAGTTGCTGAATAAAATTGGCAATTTCCATTTTGAGGCAATTTTTCTCACCATTACTCTCTTTGATCCAGTTTGTGGCAATATCAAGCTTGTTCATGACTTCACAAATTCTAGACTCCAAGTGGCCATAGCGTTCCTCAAAGTTGACACTAAATGATTCAATTCCAGTCAACGTGTCGTTTACCATTTTTGATATCTCCTTTGTTGTGTTTAATTGAGCCTTCTGATAAGTTTCAATTGTTCCAGTCATCGTAGCAACCCTTTCGACAAGCAATTTTTGTTGTTCTTGTAACTTCTCTTCTTTGCTTCTGTGGCTATCTTCCTTCTCGGCCAGTAATTGTTCTGTGACCCGGAGCTTCTGACTTGTTAAACGGAGCTTAACTTCAGTATTTCGGAGATTCTCTACTAAAGTACTGACCTCATCTCCTTTCATCTCTAAACTTCTCTTCAAGTCTTCTACATTTTCTTCCAATCGATCAACATCCTTTTGGAACTGCACTTTAATCTCTTCCATGTTCCTTTCTGTAGTTTTAGGATTTTCCTCGGAGTTCTGAAACTGGGCTTCTAGTTTTTTGTGCTCCTCACTCAATTTGATGAACGTATCCTCTTGTTCTTTCAGCTTTTCATCCTTGTCTCTGATCTTGTTTTGTAATTCAGTATTCTGATACTCCAGTCGAGCCAAGCTTTCCATAGACTCCTGGTTACTCCTCTCAATTTGCACTTCCAATAGGCTTTTCTCGGACCACAAATGTTCCTTCTCCTCTCGTAAATGATTAACTTCTTCTGATAGTGCAGTAATTTGAAAGGCTGCTTCATTTTGCACATTGTACAGTTTTGTCTGTAGGGCAATGAGTTCATCCTCTCTCTCGGATAATATTTTTTGGAATTCGGAAATTTTGTTCTGTTGAACCACCATCTCCTCCCTCAATTTATTTCCCTTGTCCTGTATATTACTTGTTTGTTTGTCCAGTTCACTATTTTGAACTTTCAGTTTTTCCTTCTCTTCGTGCAACTGAATAACGTCCTGGCTTTTTGTCCTCAACTGCTCCTTCAATTCACTTTTGAGGTTACTTAGAGAGTTGATTTTCAGTTCTAGGTCCCTCACCAGTACTGCAAACTTTTCTTTCTCTTCCAATGTTTTCTGTTGCCCAGAAATCTTGTTCATCAACTCCTCTTTAATAGTCTCAATTTGAGTCAGCAACTCGGAAGTTTCTTGAACTCTTGTCTTTCGTGACTGTTTTATCTCATCCTCGAGCAGTAAAATTTGTGAGGAAAGGGAATTGTTCTCCTCTTCAGTGGCTTTCTGTATCTGAGTTAGCTTAGCTACATCCTTTTCTGCAGATTCAAGTTGCCCCTTCAAAGTCAAAAATGCCCCCACCTTGACCTCTAATTCTAGCTGCAGTGCTTCATTCTCTTGTCTTAACTGTTGGATATTGGTTCTCAAGTCTTCAGCATTTCTCTCCCCCTCTCCAGTGCTATATATCGCAGCCTCATTCTCCCTAATTAAACTGTATGCAATCTCGAGTTCTTGCTTGGTGTTACCTGTGCTGTTGTTGAAATCATTCTCGAATTTCCCAATTCTTGTGCCTTTTTTCTTTGGAGAATCATCTGAGTCTGAGTCAGAATCTGAGCTGGAAGATGAACCATGCTATCCTTGTTTGGCATGTGATCTTCTCCTCAATGCTTCAGTCAGATGATCATAGCGATCAAACAACGAACAATACTGATTGTAAAAATCTTGTATCATATCCTTAAGTTTCTCTTTCCCATCTTTATCATCTTCCATTTTAAGAATATTTAAGATCTTCTGAACTTTGCCCTCCATTTCTGCAGTGAACAGCAGTTTAATATGTCAACCATGAAAAATGTAGTGATCTAAAATTGGAATTACTAATGCCAAAAATGATGCACCTGATTTAGTTCTCTCGTCCTTCTCAGGATCGACATTACTTTGAAAAAAGGATTTAAACGATTTCCTCAAACTAGGTTTCGGCATTTCTCAGCTTCTTGTTGGGTTGTGAATCAGTATGAGGCAGTTTTCATCTTGAATACCTGAAGTTGTAAATACACAATTTACTTGTCAAGTTCTGTTTGTCCAAGCAGACCATGCCAACAAATTCTTTAAGTGCCATAAATTCTTGGCTGCATCAACATGTGAACATAACTGCAGTTTCTCAAGCCCATGTCATAAAGGCTTAGAACTACATGGTCCACATTATCTAAGTAATAAGTAATTAGCTTAACCCCACTGCCATTTGAGAGGGAGGTTTAATGAGGAAATGGCTCAGTAATAAAGTCAGTTAATGAATCTGGATGATTAATGCACAAAAAATAAAAAAGATGGATACAACTAAATTAAATTATGATTTATATATTTTCTAATATCTGTTGTCTTTCATCTGAGAAGACTGGTTTTCTAATATTTTCCTGATGTACCAGTTAAAGTGTGACTCTTTATCTGGTTGGGAGTGATTTTTAGAATTGATTTTATTGACCGTTAGAAGAAAAGTGAGGTTCACCTATGAGAGAAGAAGTCAAATATGACGGCTGAAATAGTGAAATAACAGTCAAAAATCAATTTTTTGGGACAAAAAATCACTCCCAAATAGGCTATAAATAACAGCATACATTATAATTAGAAAACGGAAAATACTTTCTTTTTTGTTAATTTCAAACGTATGTTCTATTTTTTTTTACCGAGATAATAACATAATGCAAACCTCATTCAAAATAAATAAATAAATAAATAAATAAATAATCAATTTTCTTTCTTTTCGGTGCTTGCATGGTTCTGTTCAGTTAAATTAAATTTAAATGTATGAGTTTGAAATGCAAAAAAACATAAATTTTAAAAATTAATCTATAAATTATTAAAAAATCAGATAGAAATGGTAGAATCAAACGGAATGAGAAATTTAAAATTCGACTGTGAATTAGCGATGCACTGAAAACACAACTGATGAAGTCGGTTAAGCCAAAACAGATGATTTAAATTGATTTTAAAGTACAGGTAAAAAAAATCTCGAATTTAAATAAGCAATTATATATATGAATTCTTCTTCAGCTCGAAAATCATAATGAAGAATTATTAGCTTAATTAATCAAACAGAGCGTAGCAGAAACTGAAATCGCAAGTTGCTCTCGATAATTTAGCATTAACTGAACAAATTAAGCCAAAAAATTAAAGATAATAAAAACGAATTACCTGAAAAACAGAGCATAAAAAATCTCACACGAACACTATAGAATCTTCTATCAGCTTGTCTTGAAATATATATGTGTGTACAGAAAGAGATGATTCAATGCATTTTATAAGCTATTAAATTTATAGAACATGCTACATTTGTGAGGACGTGGAGATTTTATTATTATTATTATTATTATTATTATTATTATTATTATTATTATTATTATTGTTTGTCCTGTTATAATTCTATATGTATCGTCTCGAGACGACGTATTTTGTGTTATTTTTATCTATTATAATTTTATAAAAGATATATAATATCAAAGCGATAAGCTTAAAGTAGATTGCACCGATCAAATATTGAGGTGACCCTTGATTCGTACAAAATTATTAAAGGTCGACATGATTCATGGACGTTACCTATTTTGAATTAGGCCGAGATGGGCATATACATATTTTTCTTTCTTCGTTAACCCACGTGAATCATTGGACGATAAAGAATATAATTGATATTATCCTATTGTAGAGATGAGTTTGGCATATACGATATGTAAACTAACTTTACTTATCGTGTTGGTATTTGATTGCGCCAATTTGTTGTAGTCGAACTTATTTTTGGTCGAAGGGTCGATTTTTTAAACATTGACAGTAAAGTACAGCTGAAAAAAATCTTTACACTTTATTACGAATGCTCAGTTTGATCAAATCCCTGGTGCAAAATTAAGCCTGCCCCAACAAAATTAGGTGGTATCCAACTGTAATGGCAGGCCCCTAAAATCTTTATTCAACATAAACTGTCTTCATGTAGAAAGAATGAACAGAATTGGTGGTGAATGATGACAAAAATGGCAAAAATCTGATGGCAAAAGTTAAATTAGACGTCGACTTGTCATCCTCCACTGTACCTAAGATGCCGTCCTCCTACAAGGTGGAGTGAAATCGGACAACATTTTCTTGTAATAATCGGACCGACTGCGGTGATAGTCTATCCATACACACAACTGCCTAATTGCCTCCCTCTTTTCCTCTTGAAGTATTAGCATGGCTTCTTCTTTCTCCTCTATCATTTTCTCCACTTCTCTCACTTTATTTTCTGCCTTCCAAAGCCTCTCTCTGAATACTAGTATTTCAGCTTCCTTATCGTCTAACTGCGCGATCAAACAATCTAAATCGTCCCTTACGTGTACTAATGTATTGTTTTTCCTCATTGCAAAATCCTTAACGAATTTCAGCTCGCAAGAAGCTTTTGAAATTCGGTTCAAGAAATTTGCATTACACTCTTCAAGCTTTAATGTCACTGTATCTAAGGAATTCAACACGTCCTTTGCTGCGTGTAATATATCTCGGTTTTCTTGTTCGTACATTTCCCTTTTCTTCCTATACCAATCTTTGTTCTCCATATGCAATTGTTCTGCGACCCTAATTCTACGGCTCAAGATTCTGAGATTGTCTTCAAACTGTTTTCTCAGCTCTTCTACCATTTCTTCAACCTTCCTTTCGGCTATCAAGAAGTTCGACTTGGAATCTGCCAACCTTGATTGAACTTGTTTGTTTTCGTCTTTTAACTTGCTCACCATATCCTCCAGTTCTATCTGAATCCTCTGCTGATCACAAATTTTGTTGTTTAACTCAATTATCCTTTTTTCTTTCTCAGATTTCTCTTTTTCAAGCTCCATCTGTAATCTGCTCTTCTCATTTTGCAAGGTTTTCGACTCCAGCTGCGATCTGTCCTTTTCAGTTTGTTGGTTATCCTTAAGTTTCCTCATTTGCGTAGCCAGTTCATTTTCTCTTTCTGAAAGTATTTTCTGCAATTCGAATTTTTTTGCATGCAGATCTTCATTTTCTGCCTGTGATTGATAAGCTTCATGATTTATGCTCATTATCTGATCTTCCAAGTCACTCTTCTGACTACTTAAAGAACGAACCTCAAGTTCTAAATCGTTCAAATTTTCGATCTTAATTAGGCATTCTGATGTTTCTTTTGATCTCATTTCAAGTTCTAACTCCAATCTAGCTTTCTGACTTCTCAAGCACTCCAGTTCCTGCTGTAAAAGATTAACTCTTTCCGCTAGGTCTTCGAATGACAACTGTTCTTCCGGTTTGTCTGTCTGAGCGTATGAAGTTTTTACTTCAAGCTGCAGATCGTTCACCTGAGCCTCGAGGTTTTCAATTCTAGACAAATAGAACTTCTTATTTTCCTCGAATTTTTTTCCCACATCAGAAAATTGACTTTCTTTCTCTTTGAATGTAGCTTCGAGCTCCAAAACACGAGCCTCCAATCTAGAATTTTGTACCTTCAATTCCTCAGCTTCATTCGACTTGCACTTAATTTGCTCCTCTAGTTTTCTTTTCTGCGTTGACAGCGTTTCAGTCTGAAGCTTCCATTTTTCAACCTGGCCCTCTAACTCTTTCACGAGCGACAACAGTTCCTCTCTTTCAACCAATTTTCTCTTTAACAAGACAGATGAATCCAATAATACTTTCTTTGTACTTTCGGACTCATCATTTTGAATCCCGAGGTCCATAAGAATTTCCCTGGATTGCAGAAAATTGCTGAAAGATGACTCTGAACCCAAAATTATGGTTTCCTTCACTTCACTTTTAGAAGTTAACTTGTCCTTGAGAATAGTATCTTCGAAATCTGAAGTTTCAAGTTCGTGACGATCACCATCTGGCACTTCTGGATTCTCACTACCGTCTTTATCATTCAACTCATCTGGAGAATAGTACAACTCTGAATCTGTGGTGGAAGCAGAACTTTCATAATCATCTCCACTAACCTTTTTCTTCACCTCTCCTCTTAAATCTTCATATAGAGAGTATAAGGATTCATAATGCTTCTGGAAATCTTCAACGAGGTGAACAAGTTCAGATTTTTTCTTCGAAATCCCATCTTTATTTCCTTGATTTATATTTTTCGCTAGCTTCAAAATCCTTTTCACTTTACTCTCAATTTCTGCAATAAAAATGGAACTTTGCATTTTAGATATGAACATCAAACAGCATACTTTATTACTTTTAGAAGCCAAAACGATGGAGGTGGCACTGGAAATGCGCCAAATGGTTCAAAGCTGGGCAATTTTTGGTTTAAGAACTGATTTCAAGACTTCAACTAAAGTTCATAAATGTACGCTTTTGAACATAAAGTAGAATATCTCAAAGTCAACATACTCTTACAATAACAAGAATCAGTATTGAGTCTATACTTGTGAACTTCCGGTGGTGCCGTCGTCGGAGTACGGTGGTGGAGAAGATGAGAGAGAGAGAGAGAGAGAGAAATAATGGGCAGGTTCTATAGTTTCATTCTTTCGTGCCATTAAGAAGTTGAACAGGTCTCTCTCTTCTTTTTTTTTTTTTTTTTTTTTTTTTGGGAAAACAAGTTAATTACGTTTTTGCTTTAAAACAAAATTTTGGCATCTAGATGTTGATTGTGCAGTCATGTAGACTGGGATTCAATCTCAGTGGGGGACCAATAGCAATATTTGCAGTAAAAAGTAAAAAATGCGTTGTTATGTCAGTATCCCACATTCTCTAATAAAATTGACGACTGGGTTGGTTGTTTTGGGGATGACTGTTTACCTATTTTTATCCATTCCAGTTGCTCTTCTTTTACAGGATCGATATGGTTCCCAAAGATCTTCGTGGATTCCTTCCACAGATGCGTTTCCATTTCTGCTCGAAAATGTAAGCAATCCTTCTGAACCAAAGCATAAAAAAGGAATGAATCCAAGAAGTTAATGATGTGAACATAAACTTATACGTTCAAACACAAGATGAAAATCCTCTTTAGTTCTTCCTATAAACAAAAAATGCCTCTATCAAATTTAAAGATGCAATACAATAAAAAAATATTTGTTAGTTACCAATTGCTCGATCACAATACTTGAACATATAATTGAGAAAACAAACCCATATTTTCAGATGTATAATCTCGTTCCACACAAATCGACTACCCATTCCAGAATCCTATATAATGCATACTGAGATTTCTCTGTGAAATCATTCAATAAATTCAATTATCAATACCATGACATGAGCTCGCGTAAATCAGAATTGGGTTTGTAAATTAAACGTAAATATAATAGTATTAATACAGACAAAATTTTGGGTTCTGCATTGTGATTACCGTGACTCAACAAAATGTTTATTTATCCAAAAAATAAATAAATAAATAAATAAAGAAGAAGAGGATTTTCTATCCATTTTCGTTGCCTTTTGGTTGCATGTAGAAAGAGAAGAGAGGAGAGTAGAATGAATAACAAAAGATTACCCGAGAACTTCAACTTTAGAGATCTGAATGAACGACAAATCCCATTATGCAAACATTTTTGAAATTTCAAATTACTCCGACCTTTTTTCTATTTTCATTAGACCTCGTGTGGCAGTTATTACTGTATGCACCTCCGGACGTTCGTTTGAAACAGTAAAAAAATAAGCCATCATTATCTTCTTTTCTCTCTCTCTCTCTCTCTCTCTAAGAATTTGTCACCGCAATTTTCTATTCACTATGCTTGCATATTTTTTCTAATTGCATCAAAGGTTATCGCACTTGTATCCTAGATTATTTTGTTGCATTACTATTATCAAATTTTCATCAATTAGTACCTTTCGTTACTGATGATGGTTTTGTTGGGTTGTGTGCCCATATATCATATTTTGCTGTGATAAAATAATTATTTATAATAAATAAATTGTAATTTTATTTATTTATTATATTATTTATTATTAAGCATGCAAATTAAAGTGCTTATGATCACTTGAGATAATATAAGTTGGGTACTTGCGTTGATAAGTAAAGTGTGATACAACTTATATTTTGATCATAAATAATTTATTCATAATCTATGTATAAGGGTTGACACCTTGTATTGAAAGATTGTAGTGTTGATCAATTTACTATTCGAGTTTGTGATTTGTCCTTATCACAGAAATAGTTAAAAATGACACTAGTATACTTGAAGTGTATTGAATGGACTGCGTGTCGAATTTAATTCTATAGCATGACCATGCGGAGAATTAAATTCCACTAGATCGCTATGTATTTCATCTAAATCCATTGATATAATTATGTATATATTTTCGTGATTTTAATGTTTATTTGATTCATTAATGGGTGAGATCAATTTGATTGATCAACTATCTCGATGAGTTGGGAATTTGAGAATGAGCGGAGTAGACAACATGAATTCTTGTCGGAAACCGTCGCCCTGAAAAATTGGTAGAGTGACTACTTAAATATTTTTTGTTAAACGATTAAAATATGAGTTTTGTGTTTAGCGACGGCTAAACTTCAACATCTATGATTAATTCACAGAACCGTTGAAAAAAATGAAATTTAAGTTAGTGAGAATAATTAGAAGAGCAAAACGATCATTAATAATCGTACCTAATTATCGGATCTCGGACGGGATAAAATACATGTACGACAGGTCAAATGAAAGTATTATAAATTTATTGGCTTCTGTGATCTTATATATTCCAAAAGTTCAGTCTTTTGTCTTTAGTGGAAAAAACAAAAACTAATAATTAGATTGAGTGGTCTAGGTCGACTGGATATGATCTAATTATTGTAGCTTGGATAATATATGTCCGATCAGGTCCCTGTGGTAGCTCCATAAAGTATTGGAACTTAATTACAGCAATTATAATAGTTTTGGGCTTAATTGTAATTACAATAAAATTTTGTACTTAGTTGTAATTACTATAAAAGTTGTAAACTTTAATTGTAATTAAAGTTCTAGGACTACATATAATTAAATGTAAACTAATTGGAATTAGACTTAAATTAAAATGAAAATTACACAATACCATACTTTAAAAATTTCACATTCTAAAATCAGGTGAAAGTTTTACTATTCAAAAATCAGAAAACCCTAATTTTCTAGCTTATTTTTTCTCTGCCTGGATCTCTCTTTCTCTCTACCTTCGTCTTTCTCATTCTCTCATTTCTTCCCAATCTACCAAAAAATTTCTCACCACTCCTTCTAGAAGACAAGAAGGCTCCACCAATTTTTGAACATGGCACATTGTTCTGGCAATGATTCAGCGGCAAACTCGATCCCAACACCTTGGGCAGCGGATGCGATTCCCTACTGCTTTGTGCACGACGACAACGTCGCTCGACGACTACTGATGGAAGTGTAGCCGTCGTAGAAGTTTTGTCGGTGCTGCAAGTCGTGGTGGTGGTGATGTGGTATAGCATTTGGTTGTTGACGGTATTGAAGTCGTGGTGTTTGCAGTGAGGAGAGCTGGTTTATTGTGGATCTAATTTGATGAGGTTTTTGTGTGACCATGGCGATGATTTTGTTGTGGCGATGAGGTGGTGGTGCCATTGGTAGTCCGGCTAGATGCTGGTGATGTTGTTGGTGGTCGTGGCATGACATTTTGTTGTGAAGTCCGATGAGATGGTGGCGATTTTGTTGCGATGGCGAGGTGGTGTTTACCTCGGTTTATGCATTTTTGTGTTGTGTGACGATCGTTGGTGGCGATGTGATATGGTAGCGACAGTGGCAGAGTAGGTTAGGGTGGGTGGGATGATGGTGGTGGTGGTGAAGTGGTGCCGTGCTGTACTTTGTTTGTGATCGATAAATTGATTGAAAATTGTGACTGTGACTCACGATTAATTAAGTTGTAACCGAAAAAATTAATCGTGACCAATTAAACCAAAAATTTTCAATGAATAAATAAGTTGTGACCAATAAAAGTTTTGACTCTGTGACCTATTAATAATCTGTGACCTGTAAAATTTTTGATTTGTGATCGAAAAGTAATCTTTGACTTATAAAATTTTTAATTTGTAATTAAGAAATAAATTGTGATCAATAAATTGATAAGTGTTATTAAAAATTAATTCGTGACTAACTAATGTTTTGATTTGTAACTCATGAACAAATTGTGACCTACAAATTTTTGAATTGTGATTGTAAAATAATTTGTGACATAAATTTTTGGATTTTTGACCAAGAAATAATAAGTGACTAATTAAATTGTTAATTTGTGATTAAATTCTATAAATCTGTGACATAAATATATTTAACTAATAAAATAATTAATTAAATCATAAATAAATTTTAATAAAAATCTGATTTCTGAAGTTTGAAACTTGTTTTCTTAATTTTGAAATGTGTGATATTTAAACTCTTAATTATGAAATTTTTCCTAAATTAAAACTCCTATTTGGGTTTTAATTAGAACTCTTGTTTGAATATGAAATTATAATTGTACTAGAATTGTATCATTTTTTTATTTTTATTTTTTTATAAATAGAGACTAGATGGCCAGAAAATTTTTACAACACATATAATTCATAATTCCATAGAATTCAAATTTAGAGAGAGAGAGAGAGTATTTATTTTCTTGCTTTCCAATTATCCAAATTCATGAATTAGTTTCTGGATTAATTAAAAGACGGTGCTACACGTCGGTGTAGACTTGACTTTGGAGAATACCATAGAAGACTTGAAAGTTTGAAGTATCAAGTTCTTGAAATTAAAAAGTTAAAAGTTCGTGATTCAAAATTTATTCAAAAATTGATAATCGAATTTATGTAAAAATTCGAATTTAATATCTTTGATATAACATATACGTGAACATCTAGACTATTTTGCTTATTGAATTTAAAAAAAATTTAATTTCTGGTTAATTCCGCTTCCACATTCCAACAGGTTTCTACCCTAAAACTCTGTTAAGAAGCAGAAAAAACCTTATTTGTTCATAATATTTTTAAATAAAAAACAACAAATACAATTTACTCTTATTTTAAAGCCTGCTAAAATAATATTTAGGTATGAATCATTATCAGGGACTACACACGTTAATGAATGGAAGTTTCAGGAATACGAACAAGATGGAGACATAAATACGAAAATAAGAAAAGTTTGGAGACCAATATTGCAATTAAAAAATAGTGCAAAAAATGTAGTCTCAATATAATTACCCTAATCTATAACATATATAATTTTTTGAGAAAATATGTTTTAAGGATGGTTATATTTGCACCACATTTTAATTACATTAAGGGATATTAACCTTTATTCATTATTATATTTATAACTTTTTCTTCATTACATTCTTATTTTTAATATTTTATTGTTCAGAAAATTGTCTTTAATTAAGATTTTCTTCGAAAAATATTGTTGACGTGCTTCATAATAGGGGGTCAAGTATTTAATATTATTATTATTATTATTATTATTATTATTATTATTATTATTATTATTATTATTATTATTTATGTTGCTTATTTAAAAATTCAATGAGCAAATGAGTCTTTTTACTACATCGTAAAGAAAAGTTGGTGAGAAACAATAACTATGAATAATTTATATTAAATTGATTGTACGAATACAATGAAAAAAAGATTGAGACATAAGTGTGATAATGTTTAAAAATCATGAACTTTTAGTGCAATTAAAATATAGTCTAGTTATTAAACACTATTTACGAATATTTTAGCCATATTTTAATGATTCTTGCAATTACTTTAGAATTCCAGATTTTCCCTTGATTTAATTTGATGAATTGAACTAGGAATCAAATAACAAAAACAAAAATAAGTTTTATTAATCCACTTAAAAGCAGCTTATAGTACTAAGAAAGGAATAAAAAAAATTGTTCTTCAAGACGTAGTTTGTTGTTAACTTTTGATTAGTATTATCATTTTAATAGACATTTAAATTTGTGCAAAACACCTTGACAATTGTCAATAGTATTTTGCCTTTGTTTTTACTAACTAATTAGAAAAATGCTATCCATTATCGGTGATGATCATTATCAATCTAAGTGACAATGAATCCTTTCCTTGCTGGCGCCTAAACTTTTATCTTTCTTTCAATTGAGGCACATCTTGACATTGAATTGACAGAACTAACAAAATGATGATAATGTAATTGGTATATAAAAATTGTTAGTGAGTTATTACTTTTATCGTCTCGCTACATCAAAATGTATGTTTTTGAACAAGTCGTATCTGCTTTCAAATACACTTTCATAAATAAATAAATAAAAAGAAGTTAAAATACGATAGAAAGCACAATTTATCCAACAATACATGTTTTGTCTACTACAAAAGTATGCACCACGTGGTTATTTCTATTAATTCAACAGAGGGAGATAGACCGAATGCCTACACTTATATAAAATAAAAGTTTAGCTATGAACATAGAACAAAATTAAGAAAAAAAAAATGGTCAGTGACTAAAATGAAACAAAACTATAAGTTGGCTGGCCAGCAACTGAAGAATTCTAGAAGTCACATTTTCAAGTTTCTCAAAATTCAAATTCCAAGTTCAAACAAATTTCTATTCTTAGGTCAGCTTGCAAATCGGCGTTCTCTTTATATATGTGTATATCAATTCCCTATACATTACAGAATTGACCATTTCAATGGATTGTGGCAAAAGAAAAGGAAAGAAAATCCATGGAATGACCACATTGTTTCCACCCTGTAGGAACTACGAGATCACTTCAAGGGCGCCTTTGGCATCCAAGGGTCATGGACAGACCGACCATAGAACCCTGTTTAATAAGTGGAACATATTAATTGTCTATTTTCAGGTTGGACAGCAAGGGTTGAATAATGTTCGAAAATACCTACAACAAGTATACAAATCCAAACAAATTAATGAAAAATGCACTATAGTGTAAAAAATAAACGTGGCTAGGAACGTTGAACTCGCTCTCATCTCATCCATCCTCGGGAATCTGGGAGTTGTTAAGATTCAAACGACCATATTTTGGCTCTGCGTAGATATACGCTCCCGTAACAGCAGCAAGAACACCGAGAACTAGGCCAAATAGCTGTACATTAGCGAGCAATTCTCCGTGGATTTCTTGTTCTGCTGAATGGCATGTAATCTCGTTACCCTTGAGCGAGCAACCATCCGGCATCATTGGTCCATAAAGAGTGAATGCAGTCTGATAGAACCAAAGGCCTTGGAGTGTTATAGCAATGCCACTGCATAAATCGACAGGGAAACTCGTTGGGATGAGGGCTCCGGCAATAATTGATACAATACAGAGGCCGATAAGGAGGACGAGGATAAGGTGATAATATCCCTCGAGGCCTTTATGGGTAGTTGAGTGGAAATAGAATAGAAGGTACTCTGCGGTGAATGCTGCGGAAGCAATTAAACACAAAGCTCCCTCCGGCAAGGGAAGAAAGCTGAGAAAAGAGAAAATTAAGTGCTAGTCAGGATAAAAATAATTTGACAAAAACGAAAAGAAATCATGTTCTAATGAACTGATGAACTGACTCACGATAGTGTCAGTGAACAATTAAGCTATAGGATTTTAGCATTGATATGTTGACATTCACGCAGTTTAGCTACAGAGCATAAAAATACCAGAACAATCTGTTAGGAAGGTATGCTGATCGAAGTAAAAAATCCAACTCTAAAGACTTCAAGCTTTCAGATCTTAGATTGTGAAGGCTACCTTAAGAGTTGCTATATACAGAAGTTTACGCTCCCCTAACTTAATTCAAAGAAACGAATTTGCCACACTTTAGAAATCCAACACTTGCATTCTGTGTTTTCGATGGCAAACAGAGTTTGAAATTTATTAATCGTCTGAAATAATTTTGTTTGTTTATTGCAAGTGACTAGTGAACAAAAGGTGCAAGTGTATAATTGTCAAGAACTAAAATAATTAGCTAGTTCAGGAATCTCTCTCGCTTCATGGCCTTGAGTTGCACACATCAGTCAGGTTTTCAGTCGATATACCACTTTATTCAGACCTAGAACTGCTTTAACCCAATGTTTCCACTTTCAACTAGTAGCATTTTGAGAAATGAAAGCAAGTTTTCTTCTTCTTGCTAATAGTCTAGTGATTTTAAGGAAAATTGGAAGGCGTATTAGTTACCTAAGTGTTTTACTTTAATTTTCCGAACAAAGAAATACCCTTTAAAGAATGTCATGAAACAACACAAACGAAGTACGATAAGATGCAGTTGCAATTATGTACGAAATAACATGCTCCAAAATAAGAATCATATAAACTCTATTGACATTACCAATCCACCTTAAAAAGGATAGAAGCAGAAAATAGAACATAGTTTATATATATATATGAAAACTTCATTTGATGGTTCCACTAATTATCAGTACCCTCAGAAAGTGGCTTGATTATCCTATCATGCTCATTTGAAGTGCTTGTTGTCATGAGTATTTGAAGGTAAAAAAAGGCCTCATTGATGTTTCTAGGAATGCAGGAACATAAAAGGAAATTATATATCGAGCCTACGCACTTTTTGGAGTAATTACTAGAAAAAGAATGGTACAACTAGACGTGCCAAAAGTTCTACTAAAGCTAGGTAAAGAATTGAGATCTACCAAATTTCAAACATAGAAAAAAGAAGCTAATCTTTATTTCTTTCCCTACATTAGAATTCAAACAGTTAAAAATTAAAGAGTTCCATTAAGTTTAAGAACTCACCTCGTTTTCTCAGAAAGCAGTGTGATTACACCGAAGATGAAGAACATGAGGAGCATCCCCGAGTGCTCGAAGTTATTCATGTGAGAAGGGTTCAAGACTCCATGGACGAAGATATGGAGATGAGTCGAATATAGAAACTCAATACACAAATCTATGAAACCTCCAACTGTTATGAGATAAAGCTCCAAGTACTTAAGCCGTCCATCAAAACCAGGAACAGGGTTCCACACCCTGACCTGAAAAGATTTAGGATACGATACATATCTGACTATACAACTCCACATGTGCCACACCCCAACCAAAAGAAACAGTGTCCCCGGAAGAACATGCCCACGAAAAGAACCCATATTCTCTCAACTATGAACCTAGGGTCTTAGAGACCAAGATCTGATAACTGCAAAAGAATGTTTTACAGAACCAAGTTTCTTCCTTTCTTGATCTCTTCTCTATGGAAATTATTCAAATTGCAAACTACTAATCAAAGAAAATTGCCATAAAATTGAAGCACTTCTAAATTCCTGCTTTGTTAGATAGTTCAACAGTATTTTTTCCCTCTCCCCACTCTTTATTTGATTCTCACTTGCACCTACCCAAATAATCAAAAATTGGGTAAAAACTAATACTAAAACAGACAGCCTTGGAATCTTCTTCTCTACACCTGTTTCAAAGAAATTTACATCAAATCTCTCTCCCTGTAACACTATCAAGAACATATTCATTCCATAAAGTTAGAACTTTCTTGGTGTGCTCGGTGCAGAATTTGAAAAAGGCAGAATAAAAAGGATAGGTTAAAGTTTCATGCACCCTTGGAAAAATTATAGTGCTGTTCATAAAGTCGAAATTGCACGCACTCAGAGGATAAGATTTAACAACACAGTCAATAATGGAAGCTTAAAAGAAAACATAAAAAGATCGACCAACCCTTCATTGAAAACCAGTCAAGATTCACATACAGAACACAGATCTGTTATTGTTTCATTCAAATAGAAAATCCATCAAACAGAAACCTAAAATTAGAACTGTATATAATTTTCAGTTTATTGGGCATACTTACAGCAATAAATAGAGTGGAATAATCAATTTTTCTAACTTTGAGCTAAATCCATAATCCCGAGCGAAATACTGAAGGCCCTTTAAAGAAAACAAGATTTTTTAAGGTGGGGATTGGAGAAAGTAAGATGGGGTCAACTTCTGAAAGAAACAGATTGCTAAAAAGACGCCAATTATAGTCGCATCATACTGTGCGTCTCTCTCTCTCTCTCAAAAACACGCGTCATTGTATAAATAATTTAATTTATAGTACTATGTTTACTGATGATTGATTGCCGGCATACTGCATGGATTATGTGATTAACATTGCAAATTGCCCTGCGTTGGGCCGTGAATCTCGATTTGTGCTTTTCATTTTTCAGATTTTAAGTGATTATTATTGCTTATGTGGTAACTGATCCCAAGTATTAGGTGTGATCGCATGAACCAAGATTGAAAATAAGTACATAATGATTATTTGTTGTGTAACACGTGGGCTGTGCCACGTGTCTGGTTAGATCGCATCAAACTTCGATTTATTTGATATAATAGTTATTTGTTAAATGTTAAAAGTAGGTCGTGACACGTTTTGACAAGATAGTGTTAGTCTCCAATTTGTTAGAAAATAAGGTCGGGGATTAAAATTAGATTTTTAATAAATTTTGATAGAAGTTTTTGAAATTTGTGAGACCTATAAAAAATGTGATTAATAATAATTGTTTGACTTTAATTCTGATTAAAATTTGAGCCAAACAGAGACGAGTGTATGTTCGCATATAGAATTTGTGATTTTTAATTATTACATGTTAGTTTCATGACAAAGCTATGTAGTTTGGTTAATACTTTTATACAAGTTACCTATGAAATAATTCTTCTCAAATAGGGCAACATGGGCCTTATTTTTACAAGGGGGACATATTCGTAGGGTGCCTATCGCGCCACGTTTACGCAGCAGCACTCCTACCTATGAGATACGCAATATTGCATATTTATTTCTATAATCCCTTTCTAGAATCTCGAGATACAGCTCCTAATCGATGGAAATTACAATAAAAAATTTTTAACATAATTTTATGAAGTCGGTAAAATATTTGGTTGAAAAGTTGTAGTGTGGTTAAAATTAATTATTTCCTTTGATTTGAATTAAAATTTTGATTTTAATTTCCATCAAACAAGGGCTAAATATAAATTTAGTTACTTTCTCATTATAAAATGTATATTTGCCCCTGCTTGGTATAATATAAATTAGAGTCAATAATTAATTTTAACAATACATTTTTATGGGGTTCACAACTTTTCAACCGCACATTTCAATATCTCATCAATTTTATCAAAATCTACTAAATATATGATTTTAGTCCCCGTAAAATAGACCTTAATAAAATCCAAGGGAACGTGACCATCCTGGTAACGATTTGAGGATATTTGTCCCTTCATTAAGGCAACACAGAGTGGACCTTGTACCACAAATCAATTACAAAAGAAACGTGAAGACTTCATATCACAAGCACAATTTATATGAGAAAGTTAGTTACTCGAAGAAGAACACGATTGCATCTTCACTCTCTCCACATAAAAGGAATATTAATCGAACTTATTCCTACGCTTTTTGATTCATTTCAATTGTTTTGCTAAAATAACATATTACATTTTTATTTAAGAGTGTTAAAGAGTTATATTGGCTGTTTCACTACCTTGTGGTAATCGAAATCTTGTTATTTTCCAATGAATATCATGATGAGTAAGAGAAAAGGAGGAGAAACTCCTTGTCTATTGGGTGAAAGTAGTTTAGTTTCAACCCACAATGACAAGAAATTGTTTGACAATACTGATTATCGACAAAGAATTTCACCCACAATGACAAGAAATTGTTTAACAATATTGACTATTGACAAAGAATATAAGAGATCCCTCATAAAATGAGTTGCTATCATATGATTTTGTACGGCTAAAAATATCTTAATTCCGTGTACATGTAAAACAGACAAGACTGAGTTGGAAAACAATCAAATAAGCTTAAAATGGTGCAATTTATTGGGGGACTGCAGTGAGTACAGATTGGAAAGATAGAGATATTTCTGACATTTAGTGCTTTTACTTGGTCAGTAGGGCTAAAATGTAAACTGAAATTTCTAAAAAAAAAAAAAAAAGGTTTGAACCCCAACCTTGA
Source organism: Olea europaea var. sylvestris (assembly GCF_002742605.1). NCBI lineage: Eukaryota > Viridiplantae > Streptophyta > Magnoliopsida > Lamiales > Oleaceae > Olea > Olea europaea. The sequence continues at coordinate 21,358,639 of NC_036254.1, read as the reverse complement.
GGGTTTCACCGCTCCGCTCCTAGAGTTTTGTGAAGGAGGTAAATCGCGGGATGTGCCCTAACAGATCAGGGAACAAGAGCTATATGTACACTGCGCCTACAAGGAGTCCAATTCCATGTCTCAGGAATCGAACTCCCACACTGCGACTGTCAGCAAAGCGTTAGATAACCCCACTCCTGTCCTTTGCACCACTGAACTATACCCCGATGGACAAGGTGACAAAAGAATGTTAGTTTTGACATGGCGCACACCGTGCAATACATTATTGATAGACAAATTGTTTTATATATTTTTCAATTTTAATATTATTTAGTAAAATTCAAATTAGTTAGGCCACCAAACCCCATTTGTTTTTGGTTCCTTAAAGCAGCTAAAAAGCTAGCCAAAAATCTTAACTTTGTTAAGGAAAAGGTGTACGTACGTCTCCTGGATCCTCAACTCGATATAGTTCAAGTTTTTTTTAGAATAATTCAAATTACTTTAAGTTTTTAAATTTAAGCATTAATCAATTTATAAATGGTTAAACTTTATTTTCAATCACAATTGTAATAGATCTATAAATATTATCCATAACTCAAGTCTAACTATTTATAAATTTTCCTCAAATTGTTTATAGTGTTAATTCACAAATCTCTAGATGATTATTTCGAATCGAATAAATTCAATAAGATGCCTATTGAGTCTCGTGTAAATGATTTGTTTAGTCATGTCAAGTCAATGAGGTTAAGAAGACACAACATCAATATTACTGTTGGATTTTATACGCAATATTAAATAGATGAAAACGAAAATCAACACAAGAATTTTACGTGGTTCGGCGGTGTGCCTACGTCCACGAGAGCGAAGCGAAGATTTCTTTATTCAATTATGAAAATAGGGTTACAACATATTATTTATACTAACCCTAGCCTGCGCTCATATTAGACTTTAAGGCCCGTACAGAAAATACCCCTGACCGTATCGTGGGGGCGTTGCCCCCCGTACCCCCAACGCATTCAGCGTCCCTAACAACCAGACAGTGAATTAAACTTACGCAAGGCCGATGCCGTCGCTCCGCTCCGTTCCGTTCGATGAGCTCTGCTCCTCTCACTCCGCTCCGCTCCGCTCCGCTCCGCACCGGCATCGGCCCATTTAATCCAGAATCTATGTTCCACTCTATATGAGCCACATACACAACAATCTCCACCTTGACGAATATTCACCCCTTAGGAGAAAAAAAACATAACCTGGAAAAAAAACCACACCATCTAGGACCAATGGGTTGGGACAAATCCTCTCTAACAGTTAGAGATGTTAATCAAGTTCAAGCAATGCTTGAACCTATCCATTGTGATTGGCTTTGTCATCATGTTTGCTGCATTCTCTGAGGTATGCACCTTCTCTAACAACAGCTCTCCTGAATTAACCAACTCTCTTATCTTATGAAATCTCATATCAATGTGCTTGGTTTTTGCATGTTATATCAGATTCTTAGCTAGGAAAATGGCGCTCTGACTATCACAGTACAGCTTCATTCCATCTTGCTTGATCCTAAGTTCCCTGACAAGCCCTTTCAACTACAATAATTCTTTGGCTGCCTCAGTTGCCGCCATGTACTCTGCTTCAATTGTAGATAATGCCACAAGTGATTGTACCATTGACCTCCAACATATGGGCCCACCTGCGAGTGTGAAAACATAACCTGTATGAGATCTTCTGTCATCCAAGTCCCCTACATAATCTGCATCTACATATCCTTGAACTGAAATATCACCATGTTGTCTCTCAAACATGATCCCGCACTCCATTGTACCTTTCAAGTACCTGAAAATCCACTTTACAGCTCTCCAATGCTCTCTACCAGGATTAGCCATATACTTACTAACCACGCTGATTGCATGTGCTAAATCTGGTCTGGTACACACCATTGCATACATCAAACATCCAACTGCACTGGCATAAGGTACCTTTGACATCTCTGCAACATCTTCTTCACTCTTTGGGCACTGATTATTAGACAATCTGAAGTGATTTGCAAGTGGTGTGGCAACTGATTTTGCATCTGACATACTAAACCTCTCTAACACTTTCTTCAAATAATTTTTTTGAGACACCTATAATTTTCAGGCTTTCCTATCTCTATTGATCTCCATGCCAAGAATTTTCTTAGTCAGTCCCAAGTCTTTCATATCAAACTTACTGCTCAACAAAGATTTCAATTTGTCTATCTCATCCATGTTCTTAGTAGCAATTAACATGTCGTCCACATACAACATCCAGAAAATATATGAGTTATCCTCAAGAACTCTGTAGTAACGCAACAATCATACTTACAACGACTGTAGCCAATCTGAATCATATGAGAGTCGAACTTCTTGTATCATTGCCGTAGAGACTGCTTAAGCCCGTATAAAGACTTCTTTAGTTTACACACAAGATTCTCTGTTCCTGGTTCCAAAAACCCTTCTGGCTGCTCCATGAAAATCTGTTCCTCCAAATCACCATGAAGGAAAGCAGTCTTCACATCTAGCTGCTCTAACTCCAAATCAAAATTAGC
>NC_036254.1:21354975-21355893 GCF_002742605.1 Olea europaea var. sylvestris | reverse complement strand
TCTGGAAGCTCCACCAAATCCCAAGTATCATTTTTATGCAGTGACTCAATTTCCTCCGTCATAGCCTCTATCCATTTACCTTTCTCCTGACTACCAATGGTATCCTGAAAAGTTATAGGATCGCTATTGCTGGTAATGAGTGCATAAAAAATCGAATCCTCAAATCCATACTTTGCTGGTGGTTTGGTAGTACGACGTGGTCTATCTAAAGCAACACTATGATATTGCTCCACCTCTGACCCAGAACTATCTGCTCCTTGAGCATTAATTTCTGTGTTTACATTGTCTAGCTTTACTTGCACCACTTGGCTCTTACCTCTGCCCTCGTCTGAATTGAGCTTCTCTTTATCTGTAGAAACTTTAAGCATGAATGTTTCATCAAATACTGCATCCCTACTTATCACCATCTTCCTTGCCTCTGGATCCCAAAACTTGTATCCCTTTACACCTTTAACATAGCCCAGAAAAATACATTTTCTTAATTTCGGATCAAGTTTGGATCGCTGATCACTAGATACATGCACATACGCCGGACAACTAAATACTCTCAATTCAGAATAATTAACTTCATTTCCTGTCCAAACTTCCTCTGCAACTTTCCCATCTAGTGCTGCTCGTGGTGATCTGTTTATGACATAACATGCCATGTTCACTGCTTCTGCCCAAAAACTCTTCGAGAGCCCTACATTCAGCCTCAAACATCTTGCCCGTTCTGCAATTGTTCTGTTCATCTTTTCCGCAACACCATTTTGTTGCGGTGTCTTGCAAACTGTATAGTGCCGCTGAATACCATGCTCCTCACAAAATCTCAGAAACTGTGAATCTGTATACTCTGTACCGTTATCTGTCCTCAGATACTTAATTTTTCTGCCCATCTGGTTCTCTACTCCTGCTTTCCATAATTTGAACTTGGCAAAG
>NC_036254.1:21349234-21353899 GCF_002742605.1 Olea europaea var. sylvestris | reverse complement strand
CGCTGCTTTAGATGCAGCTTGTTCGTGAGAGATTTCGACATATAACGACTCTCCAATTTCTCCCAAACCTCCGCCGGAGACTCAACATCCATGACTTGATACATGATTTCGTCCGCCAAACAAAGCCGAATTGTACCAACTGCTCGCGCCTCGAGCTCTTCCCAATCAGCATCTGACGTACCCTCTGGTTTCTTCCCAGATAGTGCCTTCATCATCCCTTGTTGCGCCAACAAATCCTTCACCCTTCGCTGCCATAATCCGAAGTTCCCAGATCCGTCAAACTTCATCACATCAAGTTTTGCAATCGAAGAACTCGCCATCTGAACCTAGCTCTGATACCAATTGTTGGATTTTATGCGCAATATTAAAGAGATGAAAATGAAAATCAACACAAGAATTTTACGTGGTTCGACGGTGTGCCTACATCCACGAGAGAGAAGCGGAGATTTCTTTATTCAGTTATGAAAATAGGGTTACAACATATTATTTATACTAATCTTAGCCTGGGCCCATATTAGACTTTAAGGTCCGTACAGAAAATAACTCTGTACCGTACCGTGGGGGCGTTGCCCCCGTATCCCCAACCCATTCAGCGTCCCTAACAACCAGACAGTGAATTAAACCCGCGCAAGGCCGATGCGTCGCTCCGCTCCGTTCCATCTCGTTCGATGCGCTCTACTCCTCTCACTCCACTCCGCTCCGCTCTAGCATCGGTCCATTTGATCCAGGACCTATATTCCACTCTATATGAGCTACATGCACAATAATTACACTAGTGCATGAATTGCATGTAAGTGTTATGCTCTAAATCCAATCGATTTAGGTTGTAAACACTTTTAATATGTTTAATGCATTTAATTTGGCAAGATCTATTATTTATTTAAATTAATTTTGTGATAAATAATATTAAATAATAGAATCCGTAGATGCAAGTTTAAGTGATTTGTTGATCACAAGGAGTTGTGATTGTGAGATACAAATTACGTATGATTGGACCTTGAATAAACCGTGGTCATAAGTAATGACGAGATACGAATATCGTTAATACAGTTAGACCATTATGTGTGACATTTCTTACTTATGAAGTAAGTAACTGATCTCACGAGTTAAAGTGTGGTGACACTTAAATGAACAAGTGGATGTTTTGTTATAGAACAAAATATTGGAGACTCGCTGAGAGATTCCACATGGATGACTATCTGAGTTTCAGTGGTTAATCTCTAATGTTCGGTAGTGAAATTGGTCCTATGACTTGAGGTCATCATGGTGCCTTGTATGAAGATAGTCATACTTTGACGGTGTTGGATGTTGCTCTGCTAAGGGCCGCTAATACGACATTGTTCGGGTATGTTAAGAACCATATGAAGGTTGTGAATGACCAATAGAGGATTCGTCACTCTTAGATAGTAAGAGATTGTGATCTACATTTCGTTCAATTAAGTCAATAACGAAATCCTTGGCCAAAGTATACATATAAGACGAAAAGGAGTTTTCAACTCATATTGACTTAATAGTAGAATGAAAGATATGATCGATAATCGAGATTGACATACTTCCATATCTCGTAGTTGATCGAATCATACAACGTGACATTTTCCGTCACATGTGTTGCCCTGATACATTGCTAGATGTCAATCTGGGACGGTAAGTGTGAATTTGTGATAAATTAAAAGGGATTTAATTTATCAGTTTTGATTAGATCAAAATAATATTTCACGTCGTTAGGTATCATGATCGGGAACCTAATGGGTAGCACACAAAAGAGAATTGGAAGATTGCAAATTTTAAATTGATTAATTTAACAATCGTTGGATAAATTAATTAATTGGATTTGTTATTTATATTCCTGAATTAATTAATTGGATTAATTAATTCACGGACCGGGTTAATTAAATGGATTAATTAAATATTGGATTGGACCGGGCCGAGCCCATTTGGGTTTATATAAATACATGGTTAGGGTTTGAGGTTCATAAGGTTTTCATTATTCTTGCTGACACAAGAGGAAAAAACCCTAGCAGTTGCAGTCTATTCTCCGTGTGGATTTCATTAGAGGCTAGACAATTGGACAACTGTGGGAGGAAGATTCAAATTGCTGGAAAGGAATAACGCGAAGGAGTTTGCAAAATTAAGTAAAAGGTATATTTCTTATCACAGTTCTTATCTAAATACAAATCTGAATCCTGAATGAGAATTGAAATTGTTTAATTCCACTGTGCATGTTTAAGTAAATTCCCAACATTGCAAACCATTTGAAGAGATTGAGTTCCTACCCTAATGATCCCATTTATTTCATAATACATAAATCAAAATATTTTCGCTTCGGTAAAAGGACTTTACAAGAATATAAAAACTTATTTGTATGAAAATTATTAATTAAATGTATTTGATTAATTTCTTTTTTAACCTAGAAAATATTATACTTATCCATTTTTTATAGGTAGGTAGATGAGAGAGAGGAAATAGATTAGAGAGAGTGAATTATGGAAAATATTTCCCTTGTTCTTGAGGAAAATATGGCCACATGACCAAAAGTTTGACAATGTTTATAATTGTCAATCAAACACTTCAAAAGTGGGAATTCAGGTGAAAAATAAAATTTTTCATGAAAAATAAAGTCAATCAAATACACTATAAGCCTTAAAGATGTTGGAAATTTGTATGTGAAATTGGTTTTGACGAATTCTTAACGATTTAAGCCATATTTAAATCATGTGAATTATTGAAAAATTACGTAGAATATTCCAGAAATTATATGGCTGAAAATGTGTGTCTTTCTATATAAAATATTGTAACTTTTGGCATTATCATTTCCCAAGAGACGTGTCTCTTGAATTATAGAGACTGGTGTGTTTTTAAGACAAGCATTTCCAACATCTATATTTAGACTCCATGTGTTAGTTATCATTCATTTCATGGTTACATTATTATACTAGTGCATATTCACTTCAACATTCTACAATTATGTATAGTCGAGTTTCATATAAAGAGGGTTCAAAATATAAGTAGGTTCGTTAGTCTACGTAATTTGGAGTGCTTCTATCACGAGACGTGATTGTTGAATCTTGGAGACGAATATTGAAAAACCATTAGCACCCGTGCGGACATATTATCTTAAGTAGAATGAGTCGAACTTTTGGTTCGACCAAATTCATATTCATGTATTACTCATTTCTACTTTACGTATTTGATTTGATAAGCCAAAATTTTGTTCGATTTATGCATATAGAATGTATGTTATTTGAATATAATTTATGCATATCTATTTTTTTTTTCCAACAATCTTAAGATGATAATTTTTGTGCATTTTATATTATGTTAAATAGTTTACATGACTTGACTATGTGGTCTGGTAAAAACATGATAGAAATTGCATATTATATTCCTTTAAATGGTATGTGTATGCATGTGTGATTTTGCATAATTGTTCGAGTTTGAATTTGGGTTTAGAAAATCCATGTCAAATGTTTTTGCTTTAAATTCGTTTTCTAATGAATTTGCTATTGGAAATTACCAAAGCCATATTTATTGATATTGATCATGTCAATTCATGATAAAGAAATCAGCTTTACATTCTCATTAAAGTTTATTTAATTTTCATAATCAATCAGTTTGATTAAGTTCAAACATCTTATACAATGAAAAATTGAATATATTTAAGCAAGCCTTCTGTTATTGCATGATTGCTTTATTGTTTGTATTGAATTAAAATATGAATTATATATGAGATTTAATTTTAGTATTTAAGATTCATGTTTGCAGATTATTATTAGTATTATTTTTTTCGTTTTGGTTAATTTGCGATGATATATATTGATTCTTGTGTTTTGAATCCCTTAAGTGGTGTTTGTAATTAAATGGCATTTTTTTATACTTTTTTATCCACTGACAAGTGCATTAAAAAAATAAAAAAAATAAAAAAAAATTCCATGGAATGGCCATAAATAAGATTGTATAAAGGAGTACAAACTCGTAAAGGAAAATGGTTGGTTTAACAATATTACTATATAGATGCCAACAATTTCTGAGAAAGAATTTGAACTTTCACATGTAGCATGGTATACTTATTTTCCATATTGCTATGCATGCCTTCTAACTTGTTAACTGCCCAAAGGTCCACTGCCAACCATTATGTCCCTTCATATTCATTTTCTTTAGTATGAAATTAAAAATTTTGGAATGCATTGATTCATTTGTATTTAACAACTATCGCGGGAGAGATTCGAATGGATATTACTACATGTTAGGATAGTCTAGACTGTTGAGAACTTCGAGAGGCATACATGGGTCACGAGTTGGTGCTTTGGACTTGAATAATCACATTTTGACTACTGGAGGCATAAATGATCAAATCATTAACAATGATGTTAGTTCATGTTTGATAGAGGTTAAATTCCATGGAGAATGGAAATTATTTTCCAACTTTCACTTTTTATGGTGTTTGATAGACTTTTTTTCTAGGGAAATTATTTTCCATCTTTCTTGCCATCTCACTCAAATTCCATCCATTACTTGAAAATCAATTCCCACCAATATGGTGGGCAATGAATTTCCCTGTTAATGTTGACATTTTTTTTTTCCAATGAAAACAAATTCTATTCTTAATTGTAAAAGAAATATTTTTCTTTAATTGACAATTTTCATGTAAAACAAAGTCAAACGAAC
>NC_036254.1:21327328-21347775 GCF_002742605.1 Olea europaea var. sylvestris | reverse complement strand
TCAATCTGAAGGATCTGCATTTTTTGATTTCATTGTTTTTGAAAGATCATCGCTTTTTATTCTTATATTTCCTTCTTCTTGAACTTATTGATTGAGTTCGAGTTACTATTCTGAGATTCTGGAGGTTTTTGGGCTTTTTTGGGGGGTATTTGTGTTGCTGTGTTTCGATTTTTGAATTGGAATATACATTTGTTGATTGAAATTTGAGGTTGAGAATTAGGGGGAGATGTCGAATTCGAAGGTGGTTTATGAAGGATGGATGGTAAGATATGGGAGGAGGAAGATTGGGAGATCATTTATTCACATGCGATATTTTGTGCTTGAAACTCGATTACTGGCCTATTACAAGAAGAAGCCTCAAGACAATGTGGTGAGTACATTGAAATTTCAATTTTGTTTTGGTAGACATTATATTTTTATTTTAACCGTTTTGCTGTGGAATTAGAGATCATAAGTTAAACTATGTGATGTTTCTTTTCTCTGCAATATAAGTGCATTTTTTATTTGAAAAAAAATTATTACGTTTCTTATGATGCAAATCAAATGCAAAAGGAATTATAGGATCTTATTGACATTTGGCTTTTCAGCTTGCTGCTTATTAAGGATGTATTATCCCACATCGGTTTAATACCGAAATAAATACCAATTTATAAAGATCTTGAACTTCTCCAATTAATAAGATTGATTTTATTAAGATGGATCCCAAGTCTTAATATGGTACCAGAGACATCCCATGAATTTCAAAATTGGTCTGCTCAAATGAGCCACTATCTTGAGGGGGCCTACTAAGGGATTTGTTATCCCACATCGTTTTAATACCGAAATAAATATCAATTTATAAAGATCTTGGACTTCTACACTTAATAAGGTTAATCTTATTAAGATGGATCCCAAGTTTTAACATTGGTCGAATAAGATTATTAGTAAGATTGATTGATATTGACTTCTGATGCAACATTCTGTATATGACAAGGTACCGATCAAGACATTTCTTATAGATGGCAATTGTAGGATGGAGGATCGAGGACTGAAAACTCATCATGGACATGTAAGCAACTACCAATATTTGAACTTTTCCATTCTGGACTTTGTGTTGTATTTAATGCTATTTTGAGATTTGATCCAGTAAATCCTGGAATCATCAATGCTGTCCTATCCTTGATTGCAACTGTCGAAGTGTTGAGCATCCGTGCATTTTTGTAAACTCTACTTAATTTATCACTGCTTCTGTGATTTTAGCTATGAAGAATTATTTTGATAGACTATTTTTACCCTAACATTAATTTATGCAAATTACACGCCCCTCTTTTAATCCGTTAAAATAATCAGGAACTTTTTCTTTGAATTTAAAAACCATGCTAGATAGGATTGGGTAAAGATCAAAGTAAGTGCAGGAAAATTTACAAGGAGTTGGATATCTTAAAACTCATTCATCTTATTTCATCAATCAGAATATATATATGGCTACCTAGAGATCTTTTAATCCGATACAGAACTTGTATTTGAGCCCTGGATGGTTCATAATATGATTTAAGGTCTTCGAACTTCCATTTAAGTTGAGCAATCTGGAAGTTAATTAACTTGCTTGACTCGTTAAAGGAGTATGATTGGTCACAGCATGTTTGGTAACAGCCAATACAATTGTGTATAGGCCGGGTTAGATTTTCTGGGACTCTGTCTAAAATATTCCTTGGCTAATGGTTATATGATATTGTCGACGTTTAGTTATTTTTACTGTAAAATGGGTGAAGGATGTTGTGTTAGCTCCAGATCCTTGGGCTTTTGAGAATCATGTTCTTGGGCATGCATACACCAAACTGATGATATTTGATTGTACAATATCTCTTCTAAAAAGGACCTTATGTTGACAGTAGCTGGCGATCAGAGTTTTGATATGCTGTGAACATATTTCATAATCGAAGCAGTTGAGCCATGTTTTCTTCTATCATGTTCTTGTTTGACCTGTTCTGTCTTTTCTGGCAGATGGTTTATGTTTTGTCCGTTTACAACAAAAAAGAGAAGTACCATCGAATTACGGTGCGTGATATTTGCACATATAAGATATTAACTGTTCTTGTTGGTATCTTGACCATTTTGGATGTTCATGGAATTTTTGATCTTTGATCTTACAATATCGCAAGAGTTGTCCTTTCCGTATCAGTTTTAGAAGAAATAAGAGGATCCTTTGCTTCATAATGCAATAATCTATTGCATTAATCCTTAAAGGTCATTGGTGTTGATTGGATTAAATCTTTTTAATGGACGTTATAATCAAATGGACCCGTTGTTCTGTCTCTTTAGATTTGATAATTTGTTATTTTCTTTGGATTTTCTCTTTCCTCGGATTGCTTTTTCTCTTAGTGGTTCAACCCTCATTTTTTCTTTTATTTTTTTCTTATTTATTATTTATTTATTTTAGTTTTTTTGCGGGGGTGGGGGGTGGAATGCCCAAAAATGTCTATTTGGAACATGAAAAGGTATATGACCTGTCAGGGACACCTATCATGCAATGTTCACTCACTAAGTCTGGGTTTGCTATATCACCATGCACTTCCTCAAAGGAGGAATGACATGCAACACTCTAGACATGTGAATACTTGATCTTAGAAACTAGGAAAGAAGAGCTTGTTGTGCCAGTTTTGGCATCCTAAAAAAATTAATGAAATTGAGTGAGGACTAATGGCGAATGGATACTAAAATAGAAATATTGTAACGTCTGAATCATGTTTAAATGATTGGCACTGGTTTTCTGTTGGCAGCACCTCTAGAATGACATGCAACACTCTAGACATGTGAATACTTGATCTTAGAAACTAGGAAAGAAGAGCTTGTTGTGCCAGTTTTGGCATCCTAAAAAAATTAATGAAATTGAGTGAGGACTAATGGCGAATGGATACTAAAATAGAAATATTGTAACGTCTGAATCATGTTTAAATGATTGGCACTGGTTTTCTGTTGGCAGCACCTCTGTTAAGTCTGGTTGCTGTTCTAATCACGATATATTGTTTGCTGACTGCTGTGAGATTTTCATATATTTACAATATACCTTGTTCCAGATGGCAGCTTTCAACATTCAGGAGGCACTCATTTGGAAAGAAAAAATTGAATCTGCCATCGATCAGGTTTCCTTAACATAATCACTTCTCGGTGTTTTATTATGTCTATACTGCTTTCTTGATATTTATTGAGGATTTGTCTTCTACAATTGTTGTGTCAATGGGAGTTTGAAATATACTTGTTCTCAGGGGTGGAGCTAGAAAAAAATATTGGAGTGGGCTGAAATAGATTTTTTTTTTTCAATGAACTCACACGATAAGAGATTCTGTACATCACATGGGATCTAACTTGGCTGAACTCATGATACTCATGACAAAGTGGGTCAAATACTCAAGCAAGTACATATGTAGGTGCCAAATCCTAAGATGTCCTACTAGATCTTCGTTTCTTTCCTTGTCAAATAGGAAATCGACACCCTTTTCAGGAAATATAAAATGGTGGAAGCATGATAGGCTGCAAAGGATATACACCCACCAATCAAAACCTAACAAAATACCTATTGAGTACTCCTAATGGATACAAAGTCCCAAAGAACTTTGAATACCGGTCATTCCAAACAATTGGAAATTTTGGCCAAAACACAATCAAAATTACATGATTGTACATCAATGTTCTTAAAATACTATGTGATGTGGGCATTAATCTTTTATATCAACACATTCTAATCTCACCTGAAGTGGGGACCAGGAATATCGAGGGTCTAAAGAAATTGGATTTATGTCACGTCCACATTTGGCTCACTTCAATATATCTATAACTAGATAAATTTATAAATAAGTTCTAAATTAAATATAGGGTAAGTTACTTATTTTGATAATAACATCTATTTTGTGGTGAAAATAAGCAAATTGTTTACTTATTAGTATGTATGAGTAATATATGAAAACATATATAGAAACAAAAATTTAAGTTACTTTTAAGCTTAGCCAAACATGTAGCATATCTTACTGATATAATAATCATTTATTTTTAGCTTTGGCCTTATCTAGGCTCGATTTTAGGAGAAAAATTGATTCTTTTGGGGATATGAGTGGCCCTTTCCAATTAATTAAGTTATGCCCTCTCCAACTAATTAAGTTTTTAAATAGACAATTATGACAAGGACTGTAGCAGGCATCCCATCTATTCATTTCTGTCTTTGCCCCTAATGACTGTTTTGCCCTTTGTGAATTATAAAGGTATATAAAATATTTTCAAGGTGAGGGTGCATTTGGTAATTGATTATTACGTATAATAGGGATTGTCAAAATCTGCGATGGTCAGATTCTTTCTGAACATTAATATTATCGTAAAATCACTGTTTGCAAAGTATGAGATTGTGAGAAATAGCTGCTTTTTATTGAAATCAATCAGGGGGCTTAATCAATAAAATATATTTATTATAAAATTTACTTATTTAATTATAAGTGAACCTAAACCAATCAGACATCCATGAAATAAAATACCTGATTTGGTAACGAGCTTTTCGTGTTGCGTGAATGTGAATGAAATGAATATGTAATTATTGTGGAGTTTTATCTAAATTTGGGCAATTGGACATTGGGGTTGGCCTGGGACTAAGGTTGTTAGGCCAAAATGGATTTTTAGGCTGGGCTTGTGCATAAATTTTTTTACAGTTTACTTTGTATCTTGGCTGGAGCTCAGGTCTGCCCCCTATGTCCACCCCTGTTCTGTTTTTGGCCCTTGAACATTCATAATCGTATCATCATCTAAGATAATGATTCATTCATGCATACCTTATCAATGTAGTTTTAATTGATTGTGTGTATCGATTTGGCAATTAACCAATTACATGCTAATGACATGCAGCAACAAGAGTCACAAGCTGCTAATGGTAACAAATTCCAATCATTTGAATATAAATCTGGAATGGATAATGGGAGGAATGGTTCATCGTCAGATAATGAAAGTCAGTAAGTACTTTTTTTGCTGTGTGCCTCATAGGGTAGGTGTTTTAATGATTTTCAGTGAGAATTTTCCGCTGAAGCTGGCCCCGGCAAATAGCGTGAGGTAGGCGGAAAAAGATTACATGGAATTGAATTGCATCACAAGAATGTGTTCAAAATGGACCATGATGACATTTTTCTATTCATCCAATCTTTTTAGATTGGGATATTGAATGGGGGATGTACTTGTTAATGGGGCAGGTTTCTTGTTGGCCACTAGGATTCATGGTTGGAAGCTTTATAGAGAGTGACCTCATATGGGTTTCAGTTGTATAAGAGAGCAAGATAGAATTTGGCAGGAACTTGCATTAAAGATTTTGGGATTGAAGGCTTCAAGCTTGTATGAGTGTAGTCTGGATATGTGGCAAAAAATGATTCATATAGTAGATCCTTAATTTATAAAAGATATTTGTTGGTAGACAAGATGACACTTCTTACCGTATTTAATTATTTATACTGGTATATTTTAGATGTTATAAAATACATCGATACTAATGCTACTTCTTTCATGACATAAAATTAAGTGAAATTTGTCTTTGTGAATTCAGTATTGAATAGTATATAATGAAATTGGAGTAATACCTCTAAATGCTAAGTAAGCTAGTTTGGTCATTAATTGTATTATTCATCATAATCTAAATTGCTCCTCATTCTAACAAATTCCATTCTCCTACCACTTTTATGTTACCATACATGGATGAAAAATACTTTATGGCGACTTGTTACCAAGTTATTATATTCAATTCATGTATTGGCTTAACACTTCCATAGGTTCTATAATTTGTATTGTTTGATCAGCTCAAGTTTGAGTCTTGTATTTTTTCTGATGGCTGCAGGTTTAGTGCTGCAGAAGATGAAGATGATTCTAATTCAAATTTATTGCGCAGAACTACAATTGGAAATGGTCTTTGACAATTTCCTTGTCTTGTCTTCCTTGAATTTTTGGTTAGGTTAACTGAAATGCTGTCACCAATTTTCATGTGGCAGGCCCCCCTGAGTCAGTTTTTGACTGGACTAAGGAATTGGATTCAGAGTTGGTAAATCAGAACTCTAACAATCAGGCATTTGCGAGGAAGCATTGGCGCCTTCTTCAGTGCCAAAATGGTGTGTCAAAAGTTCCTAGCTTTCGTAATCATATGAAACTCACAGCAGTGGGTCATGGGATAATATGGCATATCTCTTGGATAAACATTTTCTTTATGTGAGTTTGTAGGACTTCGGATTTTTGAGGAGCTCCTTGAAGTAGATTTTCTTGTAAGGAAATTTATATCTATGTTTTTATCAGAATGATGCATGTATGATTTAGCTAAGGTGCAGGATGTTGTAGGGTATATTCTTTACGTAAATCTATTCATGTAGCCAAAGAGCTGTAGTAGAGCAATGAAAGCTGTTGGAGTCGTGGAGGCTACCTGTGAAGAAATTTTTGAGCTAGTAATGAGCATGGATGCAACACGGTTTGAGTAGGTGCTTTTATTGTTGACTCAAGATTCAGTTCAAAATTCTCGTCCTGGTGCTTGTCTTAGCATGTGAATATAGAACACTGTGTGGAGAATCTTGTTGAGTTTTTCATTCCTAATACATTTGGAGATCTACTAGATTCTGAATCTTGTCCTATCCGCTCTGCACTACTAATTCTCTGAGACATATATCTTTTTGTTGTTTCTGTAACTATGCTGATGCTATAACCTTTAACGGATGCATTCAATACTTTTAATTGTTGTCATTGAAATGTTAAATCTCTAAAAGTAAACCATACATATAAGCTAATGAAGGGCATTATTCCGTGTTGCACGTCATGAAATTTCATTTCACATTGATGACTGACCTGAATAGGGTATACTAAAATTGAACTACTGCTTGAAGTAACCATGATAATTCAGTATTCAAAATATCATCTTTACTTGATTAAATTTCGTCTGAAGTTGAAAGTATCAGTGCTTTCCAAAGCCATTTGTGCTCCTCTGTAATTACATGCAACTTTGTGATGCAATTATGTTACTTAAGCATTAAACGCTGGAACATTAAACTAGATTGGTTATTTATAAAAGCATATAACAGAAGGATGAGAGTAAAAACTTATGGTCACGTTTGGGTATTTCAGTCTTTAGCATGGTGGTTTTGGAGGTTCAGATATGGTTATTTGTTCTGCAAGAGTCTGAATTATGGTGATGTGGGCAGTGCTAAAGCACGGTTAAAAAGAACTTTCTCTGGAAGAAAAAACTTCAGGGAGCTCTGAATAACAAAAGTAGTTTTTGCCCTTGCTGTTATTAGACTTATTTGCTATCTTGGCTTTATTGAATTCTTGGTTTGTTTTTCTTTGCTTTGATTGTTATTTATTAGCCTGAGCTCTTAATCATTGGCCATATAGCACTGATTCATTTTTCTCTTGGATTTAAAATATCTTTGCCAAATTAAAAATTTGCTAGACAAAATTTATAATATTATGTTTCTCTTCGTTCCACATTCATTTGAACAATATTATTTATGCAGGTGGGATTGCAGTTTTCAGTATGGTAGCTTAGTTGAGGAAGTTGATGGACATACAGCAATATTATATCACAGGCTTCAATTAGACTGGTTCCCGATGTAATGTCTTTTTCTTTTGGCATTAACTAGTTATTTGCGTTCTTTTAATGTTGTTCATATGCGCTGTCCGAGTGTTATTATTCTTGACATTGATATGACATCAATGTACGGAATGTTATAGTTATGTGGCTGCTTTTACATTCTTTTATTGCGCCATGGAATCACAACTCTAGATGGAACATTTTTCTTCTCTTTTTTGCCCCATTCGCTTTTAATGCCCTCAAACTTTGACTTTGCTTTGCAAAAATTTTGCTTCCTCTCATAGTTTGTTCTGTTCTATTAATTCATAGGAATTGAACTAAAATATGTTTAGATTTTTCATCATGGAAAGATATAGCTCAACTGCTTGGACTACATTTGACTGATTGAGGTGTGCACCTTGGTTGTCAATCATCAAGAGAGTTGTATAGATACTTCTAGTTTATTGATTATAATCACATGATGTCTTCTATTAGATTGTTTTTATCACCAAAAGAGCATAAATTTATTGCATGGTATTACAGGGTTGTTTGGCCCCGCGATCTCTGCTATGTGCGCTATTGGCGTCGAAATGATGATGGGAGTTATGGTATATGTTTTGAGGCCCTTCCCTTGTTTTATTATTTTGCACTTCAGTCTCTTTTAATACATGATTATCCTTGTTTTATCCTTGCCTTGTGCAGTCGTGTTATTCCGTTCTAGGCAGCATGAGAATTGCGGTCCACAACCGGGATTTGTACGAGCTCATATTGAGAGTACATTCACTTCCCTTGGCTGCTGGTTGAAATTGCATATTAGTTTCTTGAGGATATTTTTCTATGCTTTGGTTTATAGATAAATGGAATTATTGTGAAAATCTCCACTTATGTTCCATAGCCATGACAAAAGACCTTTTCCTAATTTTTTTCAGGTGGAGGGTATAATATTTCGCCTCTGAAACCACGTAACGGGAAACCGAGAACACGGGTTCAGCATCTTATGCAGATTGATCTGAAAGGGTGGGGAGTGGGTTATATTTCAACATTTCAGCATCATTGTCTACTTCAAATACTAAATAGTGTTGCTGGTGAGGTCTTACATAAAATTATATTGTTAGAATTATTGGAGTAATTGGATTTAATCTTGTGTTGTATTCTTGTTTATATATTCCGTGGTCTTCCCTTCACCCATATGTTCTCCCATATTGTGCATCTTGTTAACCAATTCTGCATAAAATGCCTGGGTGTATCATAAGAAAGGTGAAGGTTGGACCTGGGGCTATTAGATCCCATGTTCAAATTCCCCAAGTTGACCTGGATAATAAATACAATGATGTTTCAGAATCACTTCAATAACAACCACCAACTGCTCAACCTAATTCCTTAGAGACTTTGTGGTCAGTCACATGGATTCTTTTGTAGTGTTTTTCATGTTTGGTGTTTAAAGGACTTGTCTAAGACCTTTTAGTTTGGTCTTATCTCTCAAATATGTTAATCAAAAGAGGATTAGACCAACACATATTTCTATATATCCATGGTATGCTAACTCTTCATTATCTTGTGTAGTGCTGCTTTACGTCATTATTTAATGCTGCTAGTTTTTTGTCGAGGCAAGTAGAATATGTGAATTAGCTTGGTGACTGAGTGTAAATAACGACTGAATGAAGCTATTTGTTATTGTGTTCCAAGCTTGTCCACACTGACTGTTTGCTTAATTTATTCTGTTGCAAATTTCCTTCCTTTTTTTTTTTTTTAAAATTATATTTGACTTATGGAGTGCCTGAAAGTGAGATAAGGGTAATGCTGTTGCATATCATTGCTGTCAAATTTTGTTTCTAACATCCAGTTCGATGTTCCAAGTAAAGTTTCAACGATATTTATAGTTTTCTCTCTCTCTCTCTTTTTTTTTTTTTGGTTACAGGATTACGTGAATACTTTTCCCAAACTGATGAAAGGACTACTGCTCCTAGAATTCCTGTTATGGTTAATATGACATCAGCTTCCGGTTCTTCAAAAAGGAGTCACAAACTCAACTTGTCTTCTGTTCATCGCAGTCCTTCCCTAGATCAAATACAAGCTGCCAATAAAAATGCTGTATTGATGGATGAATACTCTGATGATGATGAAGATTTTCAATGTGCTGATGAAGAGGTTTGTGTTGTACATATGCTTTTCATAATTTCTCTGGGTTTTTGGTTTTTGTTATCTTTTCGTGGGATGTTTTGCAGGCATTGCCATTGACAGTAGAGGTTGAAGACAAGAGAGCTGGTAGATATTGCTTTATTTTCTGTTTCATTGTTTTGCCTTAAAACCTTAATAGCTTTTATAAATTAAAATTTCTACTTACGATGATGTGTACCACATGAAGCCTATGAAGAACCTAAAGACCGAATTGACTTGTCCATTTTCTTGGGCAACCTTCGCCGAGATGACAATGATAAGAGCCGTGACTGCTGGACATTATCTAATGGAAACAACTTCAGAGTTCGTAGTAAGAGCTTTTGCTATGACAAGTCCAAGGTATTCAATTTCATCTTGTTTATTGCATATACATGGTTTTTACCTGCCTAATATTGTTTGCTTCTGTCTTATATTGATTTGGAAACATATTTTTGAAGATTCCTGCAGGTAAACATCTTCTGGATCTTGTTGCAGTAGACTGGTTCAAAGATACAAAGCGAATGGATCATGTTGCCCGACGACGTGGTTGTGCAGTACAAGTAAGTTTCTCTAGCAGCAACATTTATTTTTCAATTAATCTGTTTAGCTGGTCGTCTGTCTACTCTAAACTGTCATAATACACATTCACATTTCAATTAGTTTGTCAATTATTTTACAGTGAATGTCTTATAATTAATAACCTTGTGTCTATTTTTCTATTGCAGGTTGCATCAAATAAAGGACTTTTCACAATTGTTTTTAATTTGCAAGTAAGTTGATAGTCTATTCAATTTCAATTCTAGTTCAGTGTCTATTGGGTTTGAAGAGACTTGATAACATTTGCCTTCCTCCCTCAAGGTACCTGGATCAACACATTATAGCATGGTTTTCTATTTCGTGACAAAGGAACTAATATCTGGATCTCTTTTACAAAGATTTGTTGATGGGGACGATGAGTTCCGCAATAGTAGACTGAAGCTTATTCCGTCAGTGCCCAAGGTAAATTTCTGCTCGTCTCCCCTCTATCAAAATTTGCTCCCCGTCACTTTTTCTTCTCAACTTTATTATGTCTGGCACTGGACTATAAATTACATTTGTGAATCATTTAGGGCTCTTGGATTGTACGTCAGAGTGTTGGAAGCACCCCATGTTTACTGGGAAAAGCAGTAGATTGCAACTATATCCGTGGTCCCAAATATTTGGAAGTAACTATTCATTTATGTTCATCCTAATCTATCGAATCATTCAAGTCTGCTTTTGTACAAGGGTTCAACCGTAGCAATGCTTTGTCTGATGCCCCGAATTCCTTATGGTGTTTTACTTTTCTGTAGATTGACGTTGATATTGGTTCTTCAACCGTGGCAAATGGAGTCTTGGGGCTGGTCATTGGCGTAATTACAACCCTTGTTGTAGACATGGCGTTTCTTGTACAGGTATTTTACGTCCTAATCCATGATATCTCAAAAGAAGTTTTATACAATTCAATATACACGAATGGAGTTTATACATAATTCGATTCTCCATTTAACTTTCAAAAGAAAAAATTGGTTGATCAACGAAGAGCTTGTAAAATGCTTTGATTTTATTTTTTTTTATTTTATTTTTATCGAATTTATCAGGCTTGCACGACTGATGAGTTGCCAGAGAGGCTTATTGGTGCCGTCCGAGTTTCTCATTTAGAACTATCATCTGCTATTGTCCCCGTACTAGAATCAGAATCAGCAGAGCCTAGCAAATCATAATGTGATATGTTCACCTTAAATATGTATCTTCTATCCATCAATTCTCTCTCTCCAATGTAAAGATCTAATTTTTCTTGGCATATTCCTTTCGTGCATGTAAAATTTGGGCGTGGATTTTACGTCTTCTGGTCACTCAAGTATCGGAACTAGTGTAACTTTTGTAGTTAAATTTTTACGTATACAGCATCAACATTCCTATGAAATTGAGTTCTTTGACCGTTCCAATTTTAATTTACCAGCTACCTATTTCATGGCTTTAATTTGAGCTGCCAACCCTACTCTGGAGCTGACTTGGCAGTGAAAGATGGGGGTGGTAAATGTGGAGTTTTTATATGTTCAGTATATTTATTGGAAAGTGCTATTTGTACGTCGGGGTTGAGATTTCGGTGTACACTCCCCTTACATGAGGGGATGAACCCCATGACAATAAAAAAAATCTCATGATGCCCCATATGAGGGGAGTGTACATTGGAATGTCAACCCCGGTTTACATGTAGCAAAACTCATATTTATTTGGGAAATATGAGGAAAAGACCTACACAAAGAGGTCAATTTTCCAAAATGACCTTTGATCAATTTATCAAATAAAAATATCTAAAATATCCCTCTTTTTGAATATTGTATAATAAGTTACTATAATATTGAAATCTTCCATTTTAATCCCTAAAATTAAATATTATTTGAATTTTGATAGATTTTTTTTACATATTTTTTTGATTTATTTGATTTTTGTTCGCTCAAAGTAGCACCCCTAATTGGTATTAGAGTCCTAGAGATCATGGACATTAAATTAAGAAAAATAAATAATTATTGGCATTTAGAAGGAGGAGGAAGTTATATATTTTTAAAATCTATTCATAATAAATTAAAAATAATGACATTAACGATACTTTTTTCCGTCAATATGTTATATATTAATTTTATAGCTGCTTAATATCTCATATAATTTTAACCATCTTTTATGTCTTATCTTATCAAAATTTGTCTTTTTAATAAATTTGTCTATAGCTTCACAATCTGTCCTAATTGTAAATTCAGTGTTTAAAGCTTTCTATACTATGTATGATGGCCATTATTTCGTAATCTAAACTAGTTAAATATTATTATTTTATCTTGTATTTTCTGCTAGCATATCTACAATTTTTTTTTCTCTTTTTTATTACTATATTTATTTGGTTTGGAATATAAAATCCTCCCCATCCTAATTCACATCCATCTATTTCTATTATTTTATATTCATTATCTAATGGTAATTCTAATGGCGGTGAATTTTTAACTTTCGTTTTTATCTTTTTAATTAGTTCTATATCTGATTGATTAAAATATTTCTGTCCTTTACTAGATAATTTACTATACAGTGGTTCTACTTTCCTTTCTAAAATTTTAATAAAATGTCTAGCATAATTTAATATTCCTAAAAAGGCTTGTAATTTCTTTGTTTCTTCAATTCTGTCTGAAAATTGTAAAATTGTCTGTACTATATATGTGGTTGTAACTGAATCTTTCCCTCTCCTAAAATTATTCCTAAAAATTCAATTTTTTGTTTATTTATTTTCATTTTCTTTTTACTTATAATTAAACCATTTTCTATAAATTTATTCAAGGTTATCTCTAGATGTTTTATATGTTCTTTATAGTTTTTACCATGTACTAGAATATCATTTACACACACACACACACACACACACACACACACATATATATATACAAACAAATGGAAGAGAATTAAATATACAATCAATCTTTCTTTGAAAAATAGAGGGTGCATTTTTTAATCTAAAAGGCATGACTAACCATTCAAAGTATCTTAATAGAGTAGTAAAAGCTGTACAAAGAATATATTTTTTTTGTCATTTTTATTTGCCAAAATCCTGATTTACAATCAAATTTAGAAAATATCTTGCTATTTTGTATTTTATTTATTAGTATATCCTTATCAGATATCTTATATCCGTCTTCTACAGTATTATCGTTTAATCTTTTATAGTTTATAATCATTCTTGCTTTTCCTCTTTTTATTTCACTACGATTTCTAACCATAAAGGCTGCTGATTTGTGTTGACTGCTAGACGGTCTTATTACTTTTAAATTTAATAATTCTTTAATCCGTATGCTAAAATCTTCTATATCTTGATTCGTATGCTTTATTTCTGCTGTTCTAATTTTTATGTTTTCATTTATTATTTCTAATTTAGCTTCTATTTTATTTTTATGACAATGTTTTATAAGGTCTTCTCCTATTATTTGAATCTTTGTAACTAATTCTAAAATTTTGTCTATATTATCTATCTTAGAAGATGTCTTGTTAAAAATTATTAATTCTTTATTTCTTGGTATAAAATATGTTTTTAAAGTTTCTAAAGATAAATTATCTAAAAATTCTAAGTTTTCTAGATTTTCTTCAATTTCTAGGTCTAGTTCTGATTGTAAGGGTCCACCACACTTAGCTCACAACTCTGATAATTCTATAATATCAATAATAGAGGTGTCTTTTCCAACAATTATAATATCAGGGGTAATTGTTAAACTTTCGTTTCTACTAAGCAAGAATTTTATTCCTATAATAAATTCATCTTTTATCAATGCGCTAACTAATATAGTCGTTAAACTATATTGTCTTTCTTGGAATTTAATCTTACAATCATCAAAAAGTCTCTCTTCGAATCCCATTTCACTACCGTCCATTTGACTTCCTTTTATTTCATATTCTAATTTCTGTCTACAATCTTTTGGTACTAAATCTTTTTTTATTATATTAAATGTACAACCTGTATCTATTAATGCTATCAAATTTAATTTTATTATTTTGTTTATCTGTACTTCTATAGGTATTCTGATACTTTTGTTGTCTTTATTCTAGATATTTGACAAATTATTTCTTCCTGATTTTCTGTTTCCAAATAATTATTTTCTGTGTAATTATCTATAGACTGTTTTCCTTTTGTTTCTAGATTTCTGATCCTGTATTGTATTTCTCCTAATGTTTCGTGTATTTTATCTATTCTATTATTTGTATCTAATATTTTATTTTTCATTCTTTCTATACTTTCACTATAATCTTTATTATTATTATTATTATTATTATTATTATTATTATTATTATTATTATTTATTTATTTTTCTTTAATAACTAAACAATTATTACATTGAATTTCTAGACAATTCTTACACTGATTTCTATTTTTGTGTCCTGGATATATTATGCATATTTTACTTTTATCCATCATTGATCATTGTCCTTTAATCCATTCATGGATACATTCTTGTTCTACATTCATCATCTTTATATCTAAAATTGAAAAATCTAGTTCTTCTAAACTATAATAACTGTCTTCAGAATTACTTGTTATTTCTAAATTATCTAACTTTTCATCTGTGTAAATATTATATACTGAGTTGCAAGATTCATTATCAGATAATTCTATTATGTTAGATTGTATTTCTTCAATTATCATAGATTTAGCTGCATTTTGTTTATTTTTATATTTATTTGGGCATTTGTTAGCAAAATGTCTATGGTCTCCACAAATATAACATTTCCAGTTTTTTTTAGTTTTTGATTTTTTAACATATATATTTTAATTGGGTCTATTATTTTTATAGTATGTCCTACTTGGTCTAATATTATATTTCTTTTTATTTTGATATTGCTTTTTATATTTTTGGTTTTTTTTTTTTATCTTTTTTATACAATTTTTTCTTTCTTCTTGTGTAATCATATGTCTGTGGTGTATATAAATCTGAGCAAAAAGAATAATTTAATTTCTTTATTTGCTTTCTAGCTACTTTTTCTACACAATATTCTTTCAATTTATCAGTTATAAATTTTATAGTGGTACTTATAGTTATTTCCCTTGTTGGATTTGACTCCACATCTTTTCTAATTTTATCATTCCACAGTGGTGATATCTTTTTATATAATCTTTCAAGTATAGGGTAATCTAATACTAATTTTTCTGCGCTTGCTAATCTTTCAAAATCTAACAAAAATAGTTGTATGTATTTTATATTACTAATACTTAATTTTTCTAAGTCTTCTAAAACTTTATTTTGTTCATAAGTGTTATCTCTACTGAGATCAGATCCTACAATTAATTCTCTAATAAATCTTTTAAAATTTCGATTATCTCCTCCAGCTATTCTTAATTTAATTTCATCTGATTTTAGTCTTTTTGCTGTAACGTATACATCTAAAGCAGTCTTTCCTAAATAAATTTCTAAATAAGCCCACATTTCTTCTACAGTCACTTGTATAGGCACACTGTTATATGCACTAATTACAGAATTTTTTCATTTGGTTATAGTATTAGGTCTGTCTTGTGGTTTACAATTATTTAATTCTAAGATTAATCCTCTATCACTTGCTAATGGTAAATTACATCCTTCTTCTGTTTGTCTTTTTTCTAAGCTTTTATATGTTTTATCAGTCCATTCAAAGTCTCTTGCAGGGGAAAAATGATATTTATCTCCTATATCGTATTCTGTATTCATGGGTTTTTTCTTTTTCCAAATTCTTGATCTGTTTCCCTTTTAGCTCTCTTGCTATTTTCTTCCATCTTGGTTTCTATATCTACTTGATCTTTTTCTATTAACATTCTAGTTTCTATTTCTCTAGTTTTTCTAAAATTTCTGTAATATTCTATATCTATTTATCCAAATTCATTTTCATCGTCCTCGCTTTCATCTTCTTCACTTTTTTCATCTAAAGCACTAATTTCGTCTTCACTTTCCTGGTCTTCTATTTCAAAATATCCACATTCTCCTTCATTTTCTTCTTCATTATGATGTGTCTGTTCTACTTGATAATTATAATTTCCAAATCTAATACTTAAAGTTCCATTACTATTTTTGTACATAATATTATTTTCTGTTACTAATATTGGTTTTTGTAGAAAATTTCCTAAGTTCCAGTCTAATCCTGCATATGTTTTTGAAGAGAATTTCTTTGCTGTGATAGTTTTTATATCTTTTTGTCCTAATAGTATAATTATTTGATTATTTTCTAATTTATAATTAGTAGTACTATTTTCACCAAGTCTTCCTATGAATCCTGTGCAAATTAATAAATTATCCTCATCTCTTTTCATTTGATATCCTTTACTTTTTATTCCTATTTTAATATCTTTATAGATTTTTTTTCTAACTAAATAGTCTGGTGTAAAAAATATTATTCCGCCTTTATTATTCATATCTAATTCTATGCTTCCTAATAATCCTTGTTATATATCAGTGAATCTGCTATCATATAAACATACTAATACTTTAGCTCCTAAATTTTCTCTATGAAGTCCTTTTACTCCTATTATATTAATCCTAAATGAGTATGTTGAAGATTTTTATTAACGATTTTATAAGATTTTTTTTCTATTAAATCTAAAGATACAAATTCATCTTCATGTGTACAGGAAACATATCTTTCTCCATAATGCTGATATATTTAAGATTTGCTAAATGAATTTCCTTTTTTATATATGTCTAAAGCTTTTACTAATTTCAGTTTATTCTGTCTAAACATTTCTATTTGTTCTTCTATATCTATTAAAGATTCTAGTCTTGTTTCAAATTCCGTTTTTCTATTTAATGTTCTTAATAAATGATTATTTACTAATTTACTACTACTGGCTATGATTTGTTTTCCTTTATTCATTATGTATAGATCCACTTAGTTTTCTTAAATCTACTAAGTTCTTTAGTTTTACCTAAATCTAGTTTTTCTAGTTTATTTATTATATTATCTAAATCTTGTCTATTATCTATCGACTTTTCTTTTTCTAATGCTTTAACTACGCTTTCCAATTTTTCTAGGTTAGGACTAGATTTCATTTCTCCTATATTATTAGATTTTCCTTTTAATATTTCGGTATTTTGATTTTAAATACATTCTAGATTAGTTTCTAAAATCTTTATATTTTTATTTATATTTTCTAATAAAATTTCTATTCTTTTATTTGAATTATTCCTTTCTAAATTTTCTCCTAAATTTACAAGTCTACAATACTATTTAACTGTTTATCTTCACTATGTAAAGTATGTCTAAATTTATTATCAAAATTACAGATTAGAGAAGTTGCTTCTAAGTTATCTTTTCTTTTATAGTTTCCTAAAATTTCTTAATTTAAATAATCGATTCTTTTCATAAACTATATAATTTCTGACTGTTATAGGCTCTGATACCAATTCTAATTCTGGGATACCAATTCTACATAAATCTTTGAATTCTAATTCTGGGATGCCAATTCTATGTATATCTTCCTACCTTCCTACCAAAAGTTTGAAATTTTTTTCTTTAATTAATATGAAAATGACTTGTTTTTCAAAAATTTCTTTTTCTAATAAATATGAAGAGGACTTGTTAATAAACTCTTTCTCTAAAATTTTTTACACGTTTTGAAATACAAATTTCTTCCTACCAATAAATACTTCCTAGAGAAAGTCTACTAATTTGGTAAGATTTTCTACACTTAATTAATTCATTTTAAAAAGTCTGCACTTTAAATCACTACGACCAAGAATATGTAAGTATATTTCTATTGTCTCTTCTACTAAAGGTCTATTGCTAAAAAAATGTCTAAATAGTTCTATTAGAATTTCTTTTATTATTTTCTTTTATAATCTTTGCTCGTTGTTGTCTTTCTTTACAATCTTTAGGATCTTCTATCAAGAAACTCTGACATTGAGAGATAGAGAGCTCAATGATTTGCTTCTTGATCTGTAAAGAGGCGTCACCTCTATTTCTATCTAGAGCGGATAAAAATAGCTTCCTACAACGGCTAATCTTCTTATCTCTCTATTTTCTAAACAAATATTAATATTTTTGTTAAAGCTTTCCAATGAACAAGTAAGCAAGGCAGTGTGATTTAAATGCATAAAATTTTAAAATTTTAAAACGATATGTTTGTAATGGCCTTTGAGTATTTTACCGTTCAGCAAATTAATTTCTCCATACTTTTTTTAACTCTCTCTTAGCTTTTCTTGACCTTTTAAAGAAGGTTTAAGACTGTAGCCAAAAAGATTTTCATTATATTTAAAAAGGTTTAAACAAACTCTCACTATTGGGACACAAATTAGCCAACTTAACTAAAAGGATTACTTTATCTTTTGACCATGAAATCTAGAATAAAGAGGCTAAAAGCGTTAAAATTATATTCTTGAAACAGAAATAAAATATTATTTGTGAATAAATTAATTACTTACTTGGTGTTTTCCCTTTTAGGCATTGCTCGAAAATTAACTAAAGTAAACGAAAATTATAAACATGAAAAGATATGAAAAGAGTTTACTTTAATTACGAAATCTTTGAATTTATAAGAATGTCTTTGAATTTACAAAGATGGTGGAGAGATTTTTGAGTACAAGTGTGATTGTGTGATTTTTTTCGTGTGTTTTCTTTCGTGAGAGGTGTGTGTATTTATAGACGCTGGTACATTATGTCTATTCTGTTGGTACTATAAGTGTGCCATCAATAATTGAAGAATACTGTGCAAACTTTACAGGTGTGCGATCAAAAATCAAAGAAAAATAAATAATGTGCAATTCTCCATGTGAGTAATTAAAGAATGAATTTTTTGAAAAGATGCTTCTGATAACTTTTGTCGTCACGCCTGACTTTTCTTGAAATATGAGAATCAACTTTGCAGAGAATCTTTGAAATATGTTTAAAGTTTTATCTTTACGCCTCTTCTTTTTTACTTGTTTTTCTAATTATTTCTCCATCTTTCTATCTCGTCTTTATCTGTCCATCATTTCTGCTATGGCTTCTTCTACTTTTGGATTCATCTCATTATCGTTGCCATCGGATATATAGGCTTCCTCTTTTGTTTCTGATAGGGTTCTGTAAATTTTCCATTAGTCTCTCGAAACGCCATCAGATATAAATTCTTTTGTTCAATATTTGGTACTAGAATTTTTTTCTGCTTCAGTTCTCATGGCAATGTGCTCTTGGTAGAAAATAATTCCGTTATTTCATTGTGCTACTAATTTGAAATCATTCTTTTGAACTTTCATCATGGCTGCGGTTTCTGATATTCTTCTTTCATAATCAATTTGTCTAATTTTTATTTTAATATTCGTCTTTGAAGAGGGTCTAAATCTTTTGGCTCCTTCATAAATTAAAATAAGATGATAAGTTGGAATTACAATGCAATTATTTACACGAGGGGGGTATAGAAATGAATTGAACCATTAAGGGATGGTCTTTTAACTGATCAAGACTCTGTTTAAGTTTTGGTGGAAAAAATAGGAAAGATATGTTTAATATGTATATAGTATCTATCATACCAAATTGTAAAGCTGGGTAAAAGAGGTCTTCTTCTTCAAAGATTGTATAATCATAGGAAATTATTGCATAATCGTGTTTCAGCTGCATCGCATTTGGGACCATGTTTAAGGAAGTATCTATTTTCATTATGATTGTAACTTAAAATTTGAGCAAAATCTATAATTTTCTGTACAACGGAATTCTTTATAGAACTTCGAAAAATATTGGCGCAATCACCAATTTTCTTTTCTCATTCGTATAAAGTTTTTTCCTGTCCCGCAGCTATAGAATCTGTTAGTTCAACAAGTCTTTCTATTTTATCAGAGTAATTTCTACTTGTAGAGGCGATGTCTTTAGAAATGGATTTTTCAAGTGTATTTTTAGAATAACTAAGTCTGTCTAAACTATTATGCAATTTAAGAATCTCATTTTGATATTTACTAATAGTTTGTTGCGATGAAGAAATTTGATCTTCGAGGAGTTGTAGTCTTTCTTCTAAAGAATTCTTTCTAAGATTGAAATTTCTAACAACTTTGGTCATACTTGTGAAACTATGACAAAGTTGTATTGATGAAGACGATGATGAAGTTTGAAAGGGGGTTTGCATGGTCTGTCTAATTCTTTCAAAGATATGAAAATTAAATCCTATCATTTCTCTACAAAAATTTAAAACTTCTTCAAGCGTATAAAATCCTTTGAAAAGGGGGTCAGGAAATCTTTCTACTTGTTGTAGTACTTCTGG
>NC_036254.1:21323906-21325672 GCF_002742605.1 Olea europaea var. sylvestris | reverse complement strand
AAAAAAAATATTCCATATGGTCAACAGAAAAATAAAAGCCAATGTAAATGTTGGAATTGTGAGGAAATAGATCATATAAGCCCTAATTGTGATAAAAAGAAAGTTAAAATATTAAAAAAAGAATATTTGAAAATAAAAGATGAATTGAGTGAAATATTAGATATTGAAAAATATTATAATCAAGAGGTTTATAAAAGTGAAACAAAGGATGATGAATCAGAATCTGAATAAAGAAATAGAGGAAATAGAAAGTAATAATATAAATATAGAAGAATATGAAGGAATACAAGGATATGGATTAAAAGTTACATTTGCCAACAATAAATTTAGAAAATTACAAAAATTATCTTTAAATTTAAAAATAAGGAAATGAGAAGTCTTAAATAGAATTTGGAAAAGAGAAATGATAGCAATAAATGAATATCACAAAATAGAAAAAATCATAGATGTAAGAACAACATATGGACAACATAAATTAAATCTTTTAACAAAAAATACAGTTGAATAACTATTAACAAAGGTTAGTAAAAAATAAAGTAAAAAAATTCAATATGTTTATTTAGCAGGAATACAAATAATGTTTAAATCATTATTTAGAGAATGAATAGACTCACCATTAACTATAACCTTACATGATGAAAGAATAATAAATTTAAAAGATAGTTATTTAAGAACAATTAAAGGAAATCTGACATATCAAAAATTAATGTTTACATATTATCCAAAATATTGTGTTTCATTAGAAGATAGAAATTTTGATGAAACTTTAGGACTACATTTTAAGCTGCATAGAGATGATATCATGGAACCAGGTGATCAAATTATGACTATAGAGTATAGAACTTTATACACACTTACCAATTCTAATTATGGAAACATTTATTCCAGTAAACCTTATATTGAAGTACATGAAGAATGTAAGGATATTAACAAAATAATAGAATCAAATAAACAAATAAGTTTAATTCTAGAAGAATATGAATTTAGCATGACAAAAAATAAACCTAAAATAATAGAATTAAATGAAGGAGAATGTTCTAATAATATAACGGTTAAGGATGAAAAATTAATTAAAAGATAAAAAAGTCTTAGAATACCTAATAAAAACCAGTTAAAAGAATTTAATAATATAAAAGAAGTAAAATTATATAGGAATACTGAAAATATAAAAATAGAAGGAGAATATTATAATGGAAGAGAATATATAAATGGACCAAATATATTGACAAATACAGGAGCTAGTGAATGTCATATAACTTCAATTAGAAATAAAGGATTAATAACTCATAAAATCGATCCATATAGATATGTAAATCTTGATGGACATATACATATTACATATTTAGAAGTTAAGGTACCAATAAAGATAGGAGGAATAAATCTTTTAGTACTATGTTATATAGATAAAAGTATGGATATAAACCCTCATATACTTTTAGAAATGAGTTTTCTAATTGGATTAGAAGATTATTGTATAAAAGGAGAGCGATTATACATGGTACATAATGGATAAACTATATTATGTAAAAAGAACTAAATGAACAATCCGATAAGTTTTTTATTAGCCGTATATATACAAGTTACTATTGTAGAAATAAATATAACAATTTGTGCTTTAATAGACACAGGAAGTGATATAACAATATTTAAAAGTTTTCTGATAAAATCATGGAATAATAATAGTAACATAAAAATAACTGGAGTCACATGAGAAAGTACCCAAATAATAAATAGTGCTGATAAAATTAGTATAATTCTTGGAAGTA
>NC_036254.1:21319250-21320199 GCF_002742605.1 Olea europaea var. sylvestris | reverse complement strand
AGAACGTAAAATCCATAGGCAGCGCGCGCAAGGAAATATACTGCACGCGCGCGGGCATTTTCGGAGAAAAATCGGGCAGATTCTTTTTTTTGACACAAACCCTTGTGGAAACAAAATTTATCATGCTATTTAACCTAGGGCAACGACCAGAATGCCAACTTTTTCTTCTTTGGGGACGAAAAACAAGAGGTCTGGAAGGAGAGAATCTAAGAGACAAAAATTAACAAGGAATTGCAAGATGATTGACAACAATTTGGGGAAGAACTCACGCAACGTAACTAGTTTTTTCTCTTATTCCCTACTTCTCCTCTATGTTCTTTATTATGTATTTCATTATGTCAATCATTTCAGTTATGAATTAAATTCGTAGATCTAGGGTTGATGTAACCTATTTGAGACGTGATTTGATTCTAATATAATTATTTCTTTTAGTTTTCCAGAATTTACTTGTGTTGTTTTGTACTTAATGCTTTCAATTGCCTGATCAACAATTGAATGAATTGATGCTTTGAATTTGATGCTCGAGAGAGGAAAATTTAGACATGATTTGGAACAACATAATTTAGATTTGTAGGTTTCGAGAGAAAGTACAAATATTTGAGGGGTAAAATAAGAACCAAGAGCTTTAATAATCTTTATATGTTTAATTTGGAATATAAATATTGGAGTTAAAATATAAAGATAGGTTCTATTGGCGCTCGAGAGAAGGGATATAATTAAATTAGGGTTCTTGCCTATAAATTGGGAAAATTCGATGGAAATGGCTATAGAAGTCGAGAACATGTTGATAATATGGTGAAATCAATCCCTAGGTACCCATAATTTGATTTGATTTTATTAGAAATTGTCTCACTTTACTTGCATTATTTATTCCATTTAAATTAGGTTATCATAAAAACATCATTTAAAACTTGGGATTGTCTAAATAAAGTGAAAATCGAAACAATTA
>NC_036254.1:21258525-21317366 GCF_002742605.1 Olea europaea var. sylvestris | reverse complement strand
TCTGTTTGATGGTGATTAAAATCAAATTTTTAGTAAATTTTTATAAATGTTGGAAAAATGTACGATTAAAAAGTTATTGATCCTCATATATATGGTTAAAATTAATTCTTGACTTTGACTCAAAAAAGTGACCTTATTGTACCCAATATAACTTGTCCTTTTTTCCCGTGTAATCGACTTCTTACATTTTATCTCTTCTAAAATTCTAGAGTTATTGCTTTTGCTTTTTGAATAAAAATAGGAAAGTTGTGCGGAAAGGAAGAAAAGAGTTGTCACCATCAATAATGACTTGAAAATAATGGTAGGTACATGGTGATGAAGGAAGATGCGAAATTGACAAAAAACAGGTTGAGATACAACCTGATCGAGAACCACAAAATAGGGGGCTCACTTTTTTTGAATTTTTAGTTCAGGCAAGGCTCGCGGGCATGTGAGAGGCGGTCACCGTCTCTATCACCCATTTTCTGTCACTATGGCTTAATTCATAGATGAAAGGTATAAATAATGGTATATTCAACACCCTCTTGACATCAATGTTGAATTAATTTGCATGAGCATATGTTTGGATATTCAAACTCTATAAAATATCGAATAACCACAAAATTAAATTTGAAGACCTTTGTGCCATATATACTATATTCAATTATAAAACACTTATTTATTAGTAATGAAATGATAGTTATTTATATCGGATAATTGCAAAAGAGGCCCTAAACCTTTCAAAAATTTGCATATTTTTTTTCCAATCTTTCAATCATTGCAATCGTCACCCTGAATCTTTAGCAGTTAAGGGCCAAATGGATGGATTCCATCCATTTTTCTGTTAGTTGACCCAGATTTTAAGTTTGACCGTATTTTAATATTTTACCCTTTTAAGTTTGATCATTTTCTTTAAGGGCCAAATGGATGTGATGGATGCATATCGAAGGGGTAGTAATATTGGTGGAATTTAAGAGTTCTCTTATGTTCTGCTTGATTAGAATTGAAAAGGTTGAACCCCAACCTTGAGGGTCCCCACTGCCCCGCTACTAGAGTATCGTGAGGGATGTAAATCACGGGATATACCCTAGTAGGCCAAGGAATAAGAGTTTGTCTGTACACTGGTGTCCACAAAGAGTTCGATTCCATATCTCAGGAATTGAACCCTCACACTGCGACTGCCAGCAAAGTTGAAACTACCTCACTCATATCTTTTGCACCACTAGGTTATGCCCCGAGGGCACTGCTTGATTAGAATTTTAGCGTGGGATGGGGTGGGAGTGTTTGTGAATAAGTATTGATTAATTGTGACCTAAAAAATGTGATTGCGAATCATAATTTATTAAATTGAGATTGAGAAATAAGTTTTGACTAATCAATTTGATAATTTGCGATCATTAAATAAGCAGTGACTTATGGATTTTCGATGAATAAATAAATTGTAACTTATAAAATTTTTGATTTGTGACTCCCTATAAAATTTTTAATTTGTGACTTATAAAATTTTTGATTTGTGATCGAGAAATAATTCGAGACCAATTATTTCAATAATCTGTGATCAAATTGTACAAAATTGTTACTTTAATATATTTAATTAATAAAATATATTTTAATTAATTATTTCATAATAAATTTTAATAATATGTGGTTCTTGAATTTTTAAAACTTGTTTCTTAGTTTTGAATTGTCGAGGCATTATAAGTGATGTGCTAGAGTATTTTGAGGCCTAACTCAAAGGGATAAGGCTTTGGAATTTAATCCAATAGTAGAATCACTGTATTGGGTGAAAATTGATATTTTCAAAACCACTTTCGATTCCTAATTTACATCTCATCTAATTCAAATTTTGTTCTAATGAGAATAATTAAATTTACTTTTTGCTTCTCATGAATGTGCGTATGTTTATAATCTGTTTTGATATTTTATGTTGAAAATACAATTTACATTTCCCTTGCATATCTGCATTGGAGAGGTTTCCAACGACTTTAGAAATCTAAACACAATTTAAATCACTTTACACCACAATTTGAGATGTTCTTAAAATAACAACTTGCACCCAACATTGTTCTTCCATCACCATTGTTGTCCCCGTCAAACTGCCATTGCTAGCAACTTGAATCCCATTTTACACCCACCCAACTCGGATTGCTTTTTCTTATTCTTTGAATTCTTTTTGTTAGTTGTAGATGCTGGTACGGTTTCCTCCCGATGATGGGATATTTATAATTCCCTTATGTATCCTAATTTTATATATGTTGGTAAAATACGTGTTCAACATATTTTTTTATTAATTAAATAGTTTATTGAATTTTTGTTAGTAAGTGAAGGTTAAACAATGTCACGGGTTAGTGATTCGGTTCTGATTCAGATTGTCCGTGTATTTTGCTCGAACCCAACTCGTGAACTTATCATAGATTTTAGAAATGAGAAATTAATCATGATTAAAAAAAAAAAAAAATGAAAAAAATCAATTCTTTTCTTAGGTCTATTCACAAGTGTCCAATTCCTAGTTCTTTGTTAAACTATATATTTCTCCTCTCATGGCTTGCAGTCTTACACGATTCAAAACAATCAATGACTTCTTCATATGTTAAAGGTTATTGATTTTCAACAGCTTCACTTGAAACTACAGCATATTCTATCAAATTGAAGGATCTGTACCTTAAATTTGATTCTATATTGCCCTAAGAGCAAAGATGAATTTGGTTTAAAGCCTGTATATTCAAATGAAGCTGGCAACCTCCTCCTTTTACAATTGGAAGATGTCTGTCGATTTTGCCGGCCAAGAAAATTGCACATGATGTTCTATTTGAGTAAACATTTTGAAATATTTGAGTTAAATAATTCAGATTACCTGAAGAGTCGACTTCTCTTCTCTTCTTTTCTTATTATCCTGATGTGCAACAAATGGTGGGTAGTAGAGAATTATTAAAAATGCAGGACAACTCAATTTGAAGAACTCGACAAAATAGTTCTTATGTTCCCTCCGATTAATAAGAGAACTAAAATTTGAGGCAAATAAATGTCAAACTATGGCTAGAAATTCACATTCCAACTAGCATTTTATAATCACTCAGTTGGACTGGAAATCGATGGATTGAACTAGGTTTGAGTAGTAGATTACTCAGAGTTATATCTAATCTACTTGGATCGGAAAGTCAGTTTGTATTGCCTAGTTCGATTGAGTCGCACATTGTCGTTTGGCATCTTACTAAGGTGCAGAACAATCATCAAAAATAAAAAAAATAAAAATAAAAACATTTATCATTCTGAAACTTGAACGAAAACAGAGGCCCACAGTTTTGGATATTGCTGAAACAAGGTAATGTAATAATTACTTCACGTTTGAAACAATGCTAGAACGAGCACATTACACGTAATGCTGATTTTAATATTTTCCGAAGTTTAGATGGGGTATTATGCAAAAAACATAGATTAGACGAAAATTTGAAAGGAAATGAATTCCATTTCACACTTGGGAATGGTTGATTATGGAAAAGTACAGTAGTAGAGAAAGACCTAAAAAGAAAATAACAAGGCAAAATATTCGAGGCTGATATCAAGATCCGACCACTTGTCAAATTAACCATAATATAGTATAATTTGCAACCGAACCATTATTTAACTTTACATAGAAGTCGAAACTTCATGTTCATTACAAAGAAAATACTATGAATAAGAACAACAACTAACAATTGACATGGAGCAGGGAGTTGTATCATTTTTCTCACCACATGGGTGCTAGATGTCAAGGAATCTCCTGCCGTGATATTTCCCAAAAAAAAAAAAAAAAGAAAAAAAAAAAGTTAGTATAATGATCAATTACTGATGGTCACCTCAAAGTCTTCGTTACCATACTCCAGTTGTACTTCTCGAATTTGCAAAGCTGAACTTCCAACATTTTTGCCACAACGATATGCCTCAATCTTCTGTAGTGTTAGAATGTTGCTAAATTCAGAAGGAATCATGTCCAATTTTTTGCATCCAAACAACAACAGTTTTTTGAGCACAGGGAAGTGATCATTTGAGGAATTCCATTGTTCAAGATCTAACCTTTTTAATTGAAGGAATTTGAGTTTTTGGAACTCATCCTCCTTTGTGTTCCAGATTTCTCCTTCAAAGGCTTCATCTAATTTCAAAATCTCCAGGTCGGGCAATGTCCCAATTAATGACATCTTTTCCAAAGGCAAAGCCAATTTAGAAAGAGCAAGCTTTTTTATATTCATGGGGAAGTTAATCAGTGAGTAATCACCTTCGAAACTACTATTAAAAGCCATTGTGAGTGATTCAAGCTGAGTAAGAGAGCTGAGATTTGGAAAAAAATTGTTTGGAGATGTACATTTAAGCTCACGAAGATTTGGTAAACTTCTCAAGATTTCTTCACTTTCCGAATCGTCAATATAAACATAACGAAGGGTTTGTAGGCTACTTATTCGGGAGGTATCTGAGCTATAATACTTCGTCGGGAGATGATGATAGTGATCTGACCATCCAACATGTAAATGTCTCAACTTAGGCATATTGAGAAGGTATGCGTCAATAGAAACCACTTTCCTCGCACGAAGAAATTCTAGGTTCTGGAGACTGCTATATGAAATAAAATATAATGTGTAAATATTCAAATACCTCAAGTCAGGCATAATAGTAATACTGTTTTCCTCTTTAAACAGTCCATCAAAGATCTTAATTTCCGAATTGTAAAAAGTGGGTAAGTCCTCTGAGAGATGATGAGACCAATCCATAAACAATCGATGACAATGCTTAGATACCAAGAATTGACTAAAGAATTAGCATAGTAAGAACATGGAGGATCATCATCATTTACAAACGCATCAACCAGCATCAGCACCGCCATCAGCATCAGCAACATCATTGACATGATACCACAAATTAGTGGGCTAAATTTGAAAAAAAAATAATAAAAAAAAATAAGTAAAATGAGAAAGAATTAGAAAGAGAGGAGGTTAACTTACTGTTGAAACAGAAATTTTTCTTCTTCAACGATTTTCCTGCACATATCAAGTACTAGATCATGAAGTCTACATGCTTTTACTCCATTGTCAAAGCTTCTTTGGGAAACTTGTAGCAGACTCCTGTTAATAAGTTCCATTAGATACTCCTCTGCTACATCTTCTAAGCTCTTGTGCTCCTTTTTCTCTATGAATCCTTCAGCAATCCATAGTAATAACAACTTCCGAACTCGAATTTCCTCGTCTTCCTTGTATACACTAAGATACTGGAAACATGGCTTCAAGTGATTTGGTAAATGCATGTAACTAAGTTTCAATATGGGAATGTATTCATCGGCTTTTTGGGAAATGTAAGAACTTAAACTTTCTGCAACTTTTTGCCATAAGCTTTCACTTTTCTCCATATTTGAAAGAACTCCAGCGATCATGACGATTGAGAGCGGGAGTCCACGACAACATGTTGCAATTTTCTTTCCAATGTCTTGTAGTTCCTGAGGGTAAAGTTCGTTCTTGAACACGTTCTGCTCTAGTAACTTCCAACTTTCACTTGGTGACAAGGGAAGAGGTTCAATGATAACATGTGAAATTTCTAATGCTACATTTTTCAACCGACTAGTGAACAATACTCTGCTTCCGTTAATCTTGTCATCTGGAAAGTACCTTCTCAAATCATCCCATGCACGGATATCCCATAGATCGTCTATAACAATGAGGTATCTTGTACCGATTAAAGATTTGTAAATACGTTCGGCCAACTCTTCATCTTTCTTGTCTTCGTGGCTCTTTAGGTTACCCAAGGATCTCAAAATGTCAACCAACAGCTTTCTCTTTTGGTAAGTTTGAGAAACAACACACCAAGAAAGATTATCAAAGTATTCCCGAACATTGGAATCATTGTATATTTTCTTTGCTAAGGTGGTCTTGCCAAGTCCACCCATTCCAACTATGGAAATAATCTGGCGGTAGCTCGGTCCTCCAAGAAGCTTGCTTGTAACTTCTGTTGCCATGTCCTCTAAGCCCACAATCATCTCATCTACCGTGGGAATGTTTTTATCTTGGGATGATGATACTTCACTGGGACTTTCTGCAATTTGAAGGCTTCCAATACCACAATTCATCTTCATGGAGACTCTAATGCAGAAATATTTGAACTTCACTTTCACAATCTCAATTCTTTCTAACAGAGCAGAAATTGTCAGATCCATTTTGGTCATCGTAACAAGGTCTGTGGTGAAAAAGAATGAATGCAAGAAAAGTCCCGCATCTTTACATACATCTTCAAATTCTATGAAAATGTTGTACACCTGTTTTCCCATTGCACTAATTACTTCACCTAACTCTTCATGTTCTCCCTCCCTGCATCGCTTTATATCTACATACAAAAAGAACAGAAATTTCAGCTCCTTCAGAAGAACTTTGACTTGATTACTCACAAGAAGATTGGAATCCGTTCCACAATTAAGCAATGAACCAATAAAGTCAAGAAGGAAGAAGATTCTGCGGGAACGGAAGAATATATCACGTTTAAGCACCAGGAGTGAACTTGTGAAGAACTCTCTAGTCTGTGGCATGAAAGAGATAATGATTTCTAAAAAATCATTGTAATGTTCATTCTCTCCATATATGATGCAATTTAAGGCTGACTCATCAAGATCCTCCAACAGATCCTTAATTCTCCTGAACTCAGAAATCGAGTATTCTACGTGTTTGAGAAAAGCTAAAAAATGTGGCCCGAGCCACTGAAAGCTAACAATTTTTCCCCCATCAAGCTTTAAATCTTGCATATGGGAAAGGAGATCTGGGCTTTTGATTAGATATGACAGCTTTTCTATTTTGTAAGAGAAATCCATCAAGTATTGTTGGTTTGAGCGAAGCGCAGAGAGAGAGAGAGAGAGAGAGAGAGATTAATAAGCGTGAATGTTTCAATTTTTCGAAAAAAAAACACAAAGCAAAGGTTCATACTCTCCCTCTGTCTTATAATTTCGTATGCTTTTTGCGTCAACAAAGCAAATGTAGAAAATTCAGCAAAAGTTCAAAAAGGTGATTATGATATTCCCACTTTGGAAATCCCAATTCTTATCCGAAGATGTAAATAAAGGCAAAAATCTACTAAATCCCGGGCAAAACGACCCTCTTGCTATTCAACAAGGATTTCTACAAGTTTATTATATTTTGCTGGATTCGTGAAAAATCACTTAGCCTTTGTTTGGTGATGATTAAAATCAAAATTTCAGTAAATTTTTATAAAGATCGATGAAATGTACGATTGAAAAGTTATTGATCCCACATATATGATTAAAATTAAATTTTGACTTTGATTTAAATTAAAATTTGATCCTACGACCTTATCTCTAGTAGCCCTTGTTAATATCGGGTTTCAATAATCTCATTAAAAAAAAAAAAAAAGAATATATATCGGGTGAGGATAAACTATACTTTTTATACCATTCGACCATCATTATTTGAGTGACTCAAAATTGTCAAGTGAGGATAGTATACCCCCTCCTGGGACGTGTAATCTAATTCCTACATTTTTATCTCTTTTAAGATTTTAGGAGTTATTTCTCCCAATGGTCATTGAACGTATGTCTAGTCTTCGATTGCTCATTAAAATTACGTTGGACATTGCTCACTACCTTAACTTCTATTCTAATTCTTTAACGGAATTAGTTACGTAGCTAACGAAATATACATATGACATCTCGTCACGCTATTAACAAATTGTTAAGTCTTCAGTTGCTCACCAAATTTTGAATAATGTTTTCAATTGTTCACTAAACTTTGAAAAATGCCTTTGATTGCTAACTAAACTTCTAAAAACATATTCAGTTGCTCCTGGGTGTGGACCTCAAAAGCAAGATGTTTGCTGTTCATTTCTTGTTCTCACCCTAAATTCATATTTGGCAAAGTTTAAATTATAATATAAATTAGTCAAATATAATTTTTAGCCATACATTCTACGGGTCCACAAATTCCAATATGTATTTTCATTTGACGATAATTAACACTATCTAATCGCATTTGCATATATTCTACACGTTCTTGACATGAATGATGAATAAATTTGCATGAGCAAATGTTTGGATATTAAGACTCTATAATATATTGAGTGATCATAAAATTAAATCTGAACAACTTTGTTCTACATATACTATATTCAATTATAACACACTTATTTATTAGTAATGTAACGTTAGTTATTTATATTTTTTATTTTGATTTTGAGTAAGACTTCGATCCACCTATCCAGCTTCCAAAGTTCACTTTATTAATAACTCGTCTTTCCTTAGACTGGTTGGCTTTTGCAACTAAATATCTATAAAACTAATATGGTTATGTATATTAATTGCAAATAAATTTAACATGCATTGTACTGGGTAAAAACTAAGTTTCTTAATTTGTTCATTGCTGCGCAAGAAAAAATCGAATTTTCAGAATTTTTTTTTGAATGCAAAACTGAGCCATCACATTCTTGAACAAACCAAGCAAAATAAGCAAACAAGAGACTAGGGACGAAGAGGACGATCGCTTCCAAAAGTTCAAATTATATCACCAAAAATTCTGGAATGTTGTTTAGATGATTTCTGAAACCATTTGAAGTAGAAAAATAGTTTAAAAAGAAGTAAATTTTTTTTTTAAAATTAATTACAAAATCAAAAATTTCAATTTTAATGGGCCATTCATATGTTGTATGATTAATTCAATCGTACTATGCAACAGTAGCGTATAATTAAAAAGGTAGCAAAAAAATTTAACAACTTGTTAAATCATGGGCATGCTCATGAGCATCATAGATCGGCTATTTTAGGCCTACCCATGAGCTAGCCCAAAAAGACGAGCTCCTGAGCATTCACTAGCTGACTAATTCTCAAAAATGGATCCATACTTGGCACACGACCAATGTTCAACGAGCTCAATTTGCTCATGGGTCAAGCCCAAATGAGTCAGCCATATAATGTGAATGCCTAGGGTCCATTGCCACCCTTAACTTTAAATGTAACTAGATTTAGAAATTTAAATTAAAGAAAGAAAATAATTAATATCGAAAACCAATTAAAAATGCTATATAAATGAATTTTCCAGCCCGAGATAATTTGAGAACCCTTCAAATGAAAAGCCCCCAACCTCTATTGATAGTTTTCTCCACGGACATGGGAAATGGGTTGTGTGGTCAATGGTTCAACCGTGGATCGAAGATCAATTCTATTTTCTATTTTCTTAATTATTTTCAAATATTCATGAAAAAGCAACTATTACATGTAAAATAGTAAATATCATGAAGTTTTTATAACAAAAAATTCACAAAATATCAAGTTTGAATGAAACACTATTTTATTACCCAAAACAATAAACTTGTAATCAACATGGACATGGAAGAGCTAAAGAAAAAGAGGTGGAATTACGATGAAGAATAATTGAAGACATAGAAGATCATGGAGTTAGAAATGAGACATTGTTCGGTAAAAATATATTTTTCAGACATGTACGCAGTTTTGAGCAAGAGATACACAATTAAAATTGAAAGTTATTAATGAAAACATTCAACTGCTAATCTCAAGTCGTCAATCAGAGATACACAATTAGACATGTAGTTATTATTATTGCATATCCTATTATTTTGTTTTGTTCTTAAGGGTCAAGCAGAAAATATATCAACCAAAGATGCTAGGATTCCATTTCTCACTAGAGAAATCTCAACTGAAGGGAAGAAAGAAATTCATGACACTTTTTTCACCTGCCCATGATACTTTACATTAATTCTAGTCGACGGTGGTAGTGGAGCCACGAGTCTAGTACGGTGGAGGTGTTTACTAACCAGTGACTGATGAGAGTGAACGTATTCACAGACGTGGTTTGCTGAAATTGTAGTTATGGACAACTAATTCATTTTATTTTAAGGACAAGTTTGTTGAAGTTAGAAATTTACCATCGGGTTGGCATTTTTAAAGAAAAATGATTACCATCCATATTAAGATTATTTATTTTTATAGAACATGATGACCATCCATATTAAGACAATTATTAAAAAATATTAATGAAATCAAAAGACAAGTGATATAATAGGTTTGAATTATAGAATGAATTCGTTATGTTCTTAAGACAAAGTGATAATATATCAACTAAAGATGCTTATTTTTCATTTCTAGTTCCCACAAGAAATCTCAATTGAAGGAAAGAATGAAATTTAGATGGGATTCCATGCAACTTTTTTCACCCTCATGTCAATTGTTGAAGGAGAAGTCAAAAAACAATTATCTAGGAATCCGTGAAAAGTCTTTAAGGGTGGTGAATGACCCGAGCAGCTAGGCCCACTGATGGCTCGGTCTCATTTGGTGACAAGCCAGGGCTTGAGCCTAGCAATCGTTTGAAACGATGAGTAGAGCCGCTTGTGGGCTCACCCAAAAGTAATAAACTTTCATAAAGTTTTGAAACCATTTTGCAAAGTTCACAATTTTTTTTAAACTCTATAAATACTCCTCATTTCAATCCATTTTCCACACCAATTCTCAACATCTATCTTCTACATTTCACAATTTAATTATTCACTCTCAAATCTCAATTCAATTCCTCATTAGTTGTTACATTATTCAATTATCAACCTATTTAATTCATCTATTACATTTCTTGTTCTTCATATTTTCTCACTTTAACTCAATTTTACAATTCATCCATTACATTCCGTTATCTAATACTACTATAATTTGATTTCATCTTTATACATTCCAATTTTATTTCATACAAATGGATCACAATTCTTATGTCCGGGGCTTGTTCGGTGGCAACACACTTATGATGCCACAATCTCAATTACATAATGAATTTTTCAGTCTAAATGACATCCCCATTCCTGATGATTTAGACATTGACGATGTTCATGGGTGTAGTCATCCAATTAATTTGGATGATATTGATGAAGAAGCAGAGC
The DNA here is from genome assembly GCF_002742605.1 of Olea europaea var. sylvestris. Lineage (NCBI taxonomy): Eukaryota > Viridiplantae > Streptophyta > Magnoliopsida > Lamiales > Oleaceae > Olea > Olea europaea. The sequence goes on along the minus strand of NC_036254.1, from coordinate 21,306,491 downwards.
CGAAACTTAAAATACTGAATGTAAGAGGTAAGCGAAAGTCTAAAAAAACTGCAAAGTGTTGGGAACACTTCAAATTGATTTCAACGGGTTGTGTAGTCAACGGAGTCCAAGAATGTACAATAGTTTGTAAATATTTCCAAATGATGGCATGGTAAAAGGGAATTGAAACTACTCACCTCAATCGTCATTACGTGAAATCTTCGACAAACATGAACTTGTTGGCAAAAAAAAAAAAAAAAAAAAAAAAATTCCAATTTGGTAGTTCTTCTTCTGGCACTAATTTTACTACACTTAGCACATAAATCTATTCAAAAGAAAATTGTCGTGAAGGAATGGTGAAGTTTGTTACTGGTGTTGAGTTGTTGCTAACCATAGTAGACAATCAATATTTCACAAACCATAATGGACAATCTATTTAAGTTTTATTAAATAGATTCTCAAACCCACTTTAATATCTACTACAACACAATCCCAACAAATGAGAAGTGATATAAGAATTTTTATATTCTCATTATCACCAAACATATCCTAAATATTACGTGTCCAATTAGGTCATATTCTAGATCCATTTATTAATTTCAATAAGCATGTAGCTTTTCAACAAGTTCTATAGCCTTTGCTTTTCTAGCCTTCCTTTTATGAATGCTTTAAATGTGCATCGATCCAATCATATTTGATTAGATACAAAAATTATAAAAAGTTATGATAGATCACATAACCTAATAAAAGACCCACACAACTCATACACTTATATAAAACGTGATATTTTAAATATTTTCGGAATATTTTTCATTTTCCAAAAAATGGGAGCACTTCAAAGAATAAATTCCACTAGCAAAATGCCACTTAATAAGTATTCTTGATTTTATAAAAAAAAATTACAATTTAATCAAGTTTGAAAAGTATATTTTTTAATATTATTTAAAAAATTAATTTTAAGCATTAAATACAAAAAAAATAATATTTTTAACTGTACAAAAATTAATTTAATTGTACTGAAAAATCAAGAATAATTCAGGGACCAATTTGTTTAAATTTTTAGATTTTCGATCAAAGAAGTCATAATTTCTTCATTTCAAGGCCAAAATTAATGATATCTATGCCTTTGAAAAGGTCTCGAGATCTATCCAACCATACTAAATGAGAATCATGAAATGTAGTGTAGAAAAAGTTATCATGTGATGAAATTTCGAATTTTACCAATTTTCACACCAAAAAATAAAATAAAATCAGATTTTTATCTAAATTTCGAGATGACATAAGTTCTTCATTTCAATGCCAAAATTAATGATCTTTATGCTGTTAGAAAGATCTCTGGAAGATCTATCCAACCATACCAAAGGAGAAGAATGATATAAAACATACAGGAAGTTATCAAGTGATGAAGTTTCAGATTTTACCAATTTTCATGTAAAAATTCAGATTTTCATACAAATTTCAAAACCTCATAACTTCTTCGTTTTAAGCCCAAAATTTAAGTTCTTTTGTGCACTTACATGCCATGTCTTCCAAATTTATAGCAGACTGTTGGGCATTTTGAGGGAATTATCCTATGGGATGCTTATTCACACATCATCGTCAACACGAGTTGAAGATTTCCATTTGGAAAATATTTATAAACGATAAAAATGAGTTGTAGATAAGTCAATAGCACTTACGATTTTATTGAAATATATGATTAACAATAAAATTTGTTATGGTACGAAATTATAGGTATTAATTCAGCCTCCATTTGGCGAATCTATATATAGTTTACAAAGAGAAATAGTAGTGGATTCAACGAATTGTGTAAAAAATAAATGAAATAGTTGTGAATGCGTGAATGAAATTAATCAATATTTGACTGAATTTATAAACGATTGAGAAATTAATTGCCAAATGAAGGCTTAACTGATTCGCTTGTTACTAAGCCTATGTTTGGTTTAACTAAACATCACATTTTTAATAAATTTTATACAAAGTTGATGAAATATTTGGGTGAAAAGTTAATAAGAATTGTAGGTCTCATGAAATGTATGATTGAAAATTAGTTTGAGAAAAAATACATTTTAAAAAATGGGGGTCAAATAGGAACTAAATATCATTTATGGTTGCATTTTCCTTGTACAATTAGCTCCGTTTGTTGCCCGCCAAAAAGAGGCTTTTCTTTCTTTCTTCCTTTTTTTTTTCTGAGAAAGTAAGTTATGGAATATTTTTTTGGGTAATTAGCACAAAACATCCCTACCTTTCAATGTTTTTGTGGAAAACGTCCTTACCTTTCATTTTTTGACGGATTACACCCTTACCTTTCCCTTTTTTTGTGTAAAACGTCCTTCTGTCAACTCTCCGTTAAAATGCTCCGTTAAATAAAAAAGGTAATTAGCACAAAAGGTCCCTACCTTTCAAAATTATTGTGCAAAACGTCCCTACCTTTTATTTTTTAGCATAATTAGCAGAAAAGGTCCCTACCTTTCAATATTATTGTACAAAACGTCCCTACCTTTCATTTTTAGCATTTTTACCCCTACATTTCACCTTTCATTGCGCAAAAGGTCATTTTCATCCATTTTTTCAATAAAATGACGATTTTACCCTCCGATTGAAATAAAACAAAAAGAAAAGAAAAAAATTAATTAATTAATTGCAATCATAGTTCTAAATTTTTCAAAACATTACAGATAAATCCTAAATTCTCCACTACCGCCACTTTCACAACCCCACCAAGCCACCACCTATAGATCCATATAGCACCACTTTTCGACCACAACACCTATCGGACTCCACCACCACCAGTGTCGCCTCACTCTCCCCAATATCCTCCTCCATAGTATTGGTCACCAATCTGTCCGAAACAACCACATTTACGGTGGTGGAGTCCGATGGGCATGGTGGTCGAAAGGTGGTATTATGTGGATTTATAGTTGACAGCTTGATAGGTTGTGAAAATGGTGGTGGTTGAGAATTTATGATTTATCTGTAATGTTTTGAAAGATTTAGAACTATGATTGCAATTAATTAATTATTTTTTTCTTTTCTTTTTATTTTATTTCAATAGGAGGGTAAAATCGTCATTTTATTGAAAAAAATGGATGAAAATGACCTTTTGCACAATGAAAGGTGAAATGTAGGGGTAAAAATGCTAAAAATGAAAGGTAGGGACGTTTTGTACAATAATATTGAAAGGTAGGGACCTTTTCTGCTAATTATGCTAAAAAATAAAAGGTAGGGACGTTTTGCACAATAACTCTGAAAGGTAGGGACCTTTTGTGCTAATTACCTTTTTGATTTGACGGAACATTTTAACGGAGGGTTGACAGAAGGACGTTTTGCGCAAAAAAAGGTAAAGGTAAGGGTGTAATCCGCCAAAAAATGAAAGGTAGGGACGTTTTCCACAAAAATATCAAAAGGTAGGGATGTTTTGTGCTAATTACCCTTAATTTTGCATTTGAAAATCGAAACGCAATCACTGGACAGGCAACATTAACTTATAGTTTCAAATTTTCAGTTTTTATTTTTATTTTTTTTAAAATCAAAGTGATAGAGAAAAATTATAGTTTATTTTCATTCTATCCGATTTTTGTTGAGGAATTATTTTTAAATTTTTGTATATTGAATTGTGTCAAATTGATTTGGAATGGGTTTGGAATGATTTATGTTATATGGAATGATTTTTAAATTGTGTATAGAATGGGTTTGGAATGATTGTGTTCAATTTGACTAACATTTATTGAATTGTATTTATTTGAATTGATTATTAATAATTTAGTATTAATTATTGGTTGAATGTTTTTCCTTTCGATTACGTGAATCGTTTATTTGAATTATTTTAATTGATTGTTTGTATCACTTATGAACAAATTTTTTAACCGTAAATATGTTTTTTTTTTCTTATGAGCAAAATATTAATGAAAGTAAGGTTCAAGATATGAAATGACGTTGGAGATTCAATGGATGATAGATTGATCATGGAATGGATGTTGAGGATGAAACTAATGAAGTTGATTAAACTAATCTTGGAAGCATTCTGGTTGAAACTAATGCTGAGGATGTTAGGAATCAAAATGCGTAGAGAACAATTGTGAGAAAACATTGAATGCTTTCATGGTTTTTCAATTTTTTGTTTAATTTGATTGTACCCCTAATTCAAAATGTTTGTCGATTTGACAATGCGAATAAAAACATTACTGAAAAATCTTAAAAAGAAGAAATTAAATTTTGTCGACTTTAATCTTTCAAGTATTGTATCTAAATTTTTTTCACCTGCACCAATATGAAGATATAGTGATTAGTATTATTAAAAAACAAATATATAAATAAATTCTCGTGTGCAAATTCCTCACCAAAATCAATTTCATAAAGTATAACCACTCTCATCTTCAAAATATGTGAATATGAGTTTGAAGTTTAAATCGAAATGTACACACAATCACATTAGTTCTAAATCTCTGTTGTTTTGTTACTTGTGCTGTTGCTCATGTAGCATAGTTATTGTTTTAGAGACCACGTAATGTGACAACCGTGGCCGCCTAATAACAATAATAATATACGATATTATAATTCAAGCTCGTGAATCAATGATGTCTTTCGAGGTAGGTCCTATTTAAATGTAGTTATATATATATATATATAGAGAGAGAGAGAGAGAGAGAGAGAGAGAGAGAGAGAGGTGTGTTCTTGTAATAAAGTTGTTTCTTGAATTTTTCTCCTACTTTGCATCAATTTTGTCTTTTAGATTTTACCAATATTAAGCACTTGTTTGATAATTATTTTATTTTATTTTATTTTTATTTTTTTATATTTGTGAATGTAAAATGGTTAAAATTAAGCAAATATGATGAGGAAATGTGAAAAATAATTTTTTTTTAAAGAAAATATGTCGTTCAAAATAAATGTGGAAGAAGAGTGATTCCCACAAATTAAAATCAAGGACTAAATGAAGCTTAATTTGTATCGACACTATTCATGTTGCCACGTGTCAACACATATTGTGGTCTTCAAATTTTTTTCCTTTTATTTATTATTTTTTTCGTACTTAAAAAATGATGTAATTATTAAAGTCTCAAGTTCAATGTTTTAACACCCCTAGTTTTGGATATGGCCACGGGTTACTCACCGATTTAGAATACTTTTTATTGATCACTCAACTATAGGATATTTCACTTCATCACTCATTGGACATATTCTGTTTCTCTTTCAGCCTATGTGGATGGTGGAATTTCTATTTGGTAGTTAACTTTTAACCAAAATTTAATATCAAATTCCTGTGCATTAAATTGCAAATCCCAATCATGCCTTAGCCAATTGTAATGAAAACGTGCCATCATTATCCTAAACCCAAATCCTTCTAAACCCTAACCCCCAAATCAATTCTACCCCACAATTGAAGGTCCACAGCAACCGACCACAAAACTTGGATTGTTGAAGCCGTGCACACCACATTGAGATAATTCCCAAACCTTTTTTTTTCTTCTTGTCAGTATTTTTCCTTTGAAAATGCCATCCAATTCGAGCAGTTCGAGGATTGAAGATTGTACCACTCACTACAAAAAAAAGGGCTCCACCGACCAAAGGTTTAGAGACCAATAAAACATGATTGCTATAAAACACGTTCAGTGACCAAGTAATGGTGGGTATAGGTTTTGGTCTAGAAAAGTTGGACAAATTTTGTTATGCTCTATTGCGACCAAATTATGGTAGCTATTTCAGAGAATTAGGGATCATACATTTGATTGGTTGGTAAAGGTAGTGCAAAAAAAGAACAAAAAATTTTCTGCGAATGATAACCACTCTAGCGACCATTGAATGGTCCCAGATCCTAGCCTTCTGCAACCATCGATATCATGGTCGCTAAAAGATTTGGCGCAATTTTATCCTGCTTTTTTTTTTTTTTTTTTTTTCATTTGGTCTTTGCATGTTTTAACGACCAAAGGCAATGGTTGCTGACACTATACCACAAAAGTGACCACTGAATGGTCCCAGATCCTAGCCTTCTACAACCATCGACGTCATAGTTGCTAAAAGATTTGGCGCAATTTTATCCCGCTTTTTTTTCATTTGGTCTTTGCATGTTTTAGCGACCAAAGGCAATGGTTGCTGGCGCTATACCACAAAAGTGACCACTGAATGGTCCCAGATCCTAGCCTTCTACAACCATCGATGTCATGGTCGCTAAAAGATTTGGCGCAATTGTATCCTCCTTTTTTTGTTTTTTTTTTCATTTAGTCTTTGCATGTTGTAGCGAGGAGATTCTTGAACCGAATTATATTTTTGACCAGAAAGTTGAACTTTTTAAGTGCACGTGGTATGACACAAATGTAAGTAGAAAGAATATACACACAGATATTGGCATCACGAGCATCAACATAAGTGCACATTGATATGAAAATGAACCTTATGTGCTAGCTAGACAAGCTTGCCAAGTGTTCCATGTGGATGATTATAAACTGGGTCAAAATTGGAAGGTGGTTCAAAAGTTCCATCATCGTCATGTGTTGGATGTTCCAGACAATTTGGATGAAAGAGATGGTAATGACAATAATGTTGAGCATGGTGAAAGTGAAGCTTATCAAGAAAAAGTTCTAAAGATGTTGAGATAACATTCGAATTAACTGACATTGAGCAACTTAATTGAGAAGATGTTTGTCCAACACAAGTAATATTGCAAGATAAAGAAGTGAATGAAGATACATTGGCCAGTAGTCTTAGTGATATGGAAATCGAAGATGAACCATTGTTGAATAGTGAAGACAATGATGATTCAGACTCATTTGAATAGTTGTTCGTTATGTAACTATTTACTAAATAACTCATTTTCCATTTTAAATGAAGGTGTAACAAGGCCATATCCAATGAACTTCTTGCGAATTTTCATGGATAATTAAGTTTTGTTTTCATTAATTCTTATTAGAATAAATAAGAAATGCATCTTAATTGAAGATTTCTAACTACAGTTAGACTAATGTAATTGAAACTTTCATTGATATGGTATGGCTTCTTACTATTTGGTTGTCTTAATCACATATGGTATGATTGGCAAAGTGAGCTATATATGAGAAGGGAAGGAAAAGAAGCTATGATCATGGGTGTGGGAATTGTTGTATGTTTGCTAATATACAATTAATTAATGTTGTAGAGTTTAATCATAATATGTATTTATTTCTTCACCGTGTTTGCTTTGCCTATTTTCTAAATACAAATATAGACGCCACTGAAAAGAAAGTCAAAGCACGTGTTACCCATAACATCTGCGACTCCTCGAAGCTCTAGCAATGGGAGCCCATCTCCTTGTCAACAAGGAGAACACTCTAATCAATTAGACATTCCTATTTCGACACCTTCTACAGCTCAATCAGGTATAAATAGGACTACTCAATCTAGTGTAGATCCTACTGATTTTGTGGATACTGCTGAGCAAGAGTCATCCAATGGTATATATTTAATGATTTTTAAGATAATGTGGATTGACTCTTCATATTCAACAATATTAATTATCTTTTAGGTTTTGATCATAAAAGAAAGCGAGGAATTAGTTGTGGTTTGGCATCTCAGAGATTAATGGATGCTAGTAAGAAAAAATTAGTTGTACAAGCCAGGGAAGGAGATTTGTGTACCTTTGTTGAGATATCCTCACCATTTGCTAACGAGATTGGTATCATCATGCGAAATGTTGTTTCATAACGCTTGACTGGTTGGAGCCAGGCAACTCCTCATGATAAAGAATTAGCCTATAATCGTCTTCTTGTAAGTAAATTTTGTAATTCATTTGGATTATGCTTAATACTATAATCACTGAAGTCTTATTTTCTCTTTGTTCAGGTTAAATTTGATGTTGATTCAAATGATCAACAGATGGTTGAAATTGTTGAAAAACATTATCGTGAGAGATATAAAGAACACAGAAGTGCATGTAATAAAAAAATATAAATAGTTAAAATTGAATGGAAAAGATCCACTACAATGTAGGCCATCAACTATTAAATCACAAGAGGTTTGGGAATGGATGTGTGCACATTTTCAAAGTGATAAGTTTTTGGTATGTTAAGTTATTATACTACTTTATAATATTGTTAATTAAAGCGGAATGATTGAGATGCCAAATTACTCACTTTGAGATATTGTTGTTGGTTTTAAGAAACGATCTGCAGCTGGGAAACTCAATCGTTCGAAGCTTCTTTATAATCACCATGGAGGGACTAGATCATTTACCGCAACTAGGGAAGCACCGGTAATCCAATAGACTTAATCTCTTGCAATTTTAATAAGTAGTTTTTGGTAAACATGTTGACTTCTAGAGTGAGTATTGGTCTGGCTTATTAACCAATTGAAGTTGGTTGGTTAAATAGCATTCAATTTTCTTAAGTTGAAATGTTTTATTAATTGTTGTTAATATATATCACTCTACTTATCATTGCTCACTATGTTAGAATTATAACTCTTTGGACTTAAATGATGAATTAGGTATTTTTCCCCTAGTTTAGGCTCGAGTATGAGGCTTAATATTTTAAATTTGCTTCCTTTAGTTGAAATATGAATAATTAACTATCTTTTAGTTGATCCGACGTAATTATCTCATGTTTAGTTTTACGAAACTATTTCAACTTCTAAGCGTGCTTCATAGAATACATATTGAAAAAGAAGAATTGATTTCTGAAAATGATGAAATTAGTTTTAAAAAAAGGTTGTCATTAGAATGTTGGCTGACTTCTAGAAGGAGTATTAACATGTTTTTTATCCCTTGACTGTCATTAAATATTGTTGAAATGTTGCTAGATATGTTTTTCAGTCCATAAGGCCATAGTTTTGTGGGATATGTTTAGTTGAATTTAAACTTCGACAAGTTTTATACTCTTCACTACTTTGGCAACATGTTGAGGTTATCAATTATTTCCTAATTTGACTATATTATGACATTTTCTCCACCTTTTTCAGTCTACAAATGAAGAATTAGTTCGACATATTGAATTGTTTAGGAGGACCACATCAAAAGGATGGGACAACCAACTAGCCGAGTCTCGATATGTAAGATATTTCATTTATTACACAAAGATCTTAACATTAATATTATTTATTTTAACAACCTTTTTCTATTGTATGACAGAAAGAAATAGTGGAGTTACAACAATCACAAACAGAGCTTGAAGATGAAGCACTTATAATGGATGAAGCAGAAATATGTGCTCGAGTTCTTGGTAAGAGTGCTGGGACTATTTCTAGGATTGGATCCGCTCCACGCAAATCATATAACAACGTAGTTACGGCTCCTCCTAAATTGATGCAACAGTTGGAAATTCTTACAAAACGAGATAAAGAGAAGGATAAAGCTATTAGTGAGCTTACACAAAGTCTCGAACAACAAGCATTACTTATCCAGAGCCTTGTTGCATGAATGGATATGAGTGAGCATCCTCCAATAGAACCAACCAATGATCCACCTCCACCACCTCCACCACAACCATCTGTTGGTGCTATAGTACTATGATTACATTATTAAAGTTACAATTTATCTTTTTGTGGTTAAATAATAGACATTTATGATTATACATTGACTATTAGTAGTTATCTACGCAATACAATTTTCTTTTGTAGAACATATTTTTTTAATTTAATATTCTATAGCTTTCGATATTGCTAAATTAGTAATTATGATGGTTGAAAATTGAAATATTGGACAAATTATTAGCAGGAATAAAAAAAATATTTAATATAAAAGCATTAATACATATGTCTAGTGACCACATATTAGTTGATAATATCATTCTGCAACCAAATTATGGTCACTGAAAAATAATGAAAAAATTGTTGTCCTTCATCGACCAATGATTGGTCACTATAGTTATCAATGTTTACCGACCAACAATTGGTCCACGAAAGGTAGCATTATTCACCAACCATAGGTTGGTCGCTATTTCATTATCTTCACCAACCAATCGTTGGTTGTTGTTAGTGTGAAAATATTTCGTTCTATTACATTTACCTACCAACGTGTGATCACAAAAGAGTATAAGCAACAAACTTCTAACAATTATGAGCGACCAAAACATACTCCTTTTCCCGACCACGTTGGTCGCTAAATATCTAACACTCAGCGACCATCTATCTTGGTCGTAAAAGAGATTTGAAGACAGCAAATCAACAAATTAATTAACTTATCAGCTAACGAAAATCAAACCCTACCGCGACCAATATGTGGTCGTTTGAGATGACATGTACAGCGACCGGTATGTATGGTCGTTGAAGAGATTTACCAACGGCGAATTTGCGACCATTAAGCGACCACAGATACATGGTCGCAAAAGGGCTCCAACGACTAGGAAAGACCTTTTAGCGACCAATCTTATTGGTCGCTGGATGCAAGTTTTTTTTTTTTTTTTTGTAGTGATTGTGGCAAATTTTTTGGTAATGATGACCTCTTTGATTGAAGGCAACCTTGGATGAAGGTTTCGCGGCCGCCAATTTTTTTAGTGATTCCTTAAAGTGTACAAAATTGACTTTTGGGTGCCAGCACTCATAATCATTGTTCATTTTTCTGTTTGAAAAAGCGGGTTACCTGATTTATAAATGTACAGTTCATGTTCATATTCATCTTTTCAAGGTTTGGCAATAGCTTGTGTTGTAATGTTTTGTCGGTGATGGATTAACGCTAAAAATTTGCCAATAGTGTGTTTGCTTAATTTCTCACACTTTATGTGTACTGAATTTTCATGGCCGCAATAGATTTTTTCAATGATAGGAAAGAACAAAGAGATTTGACATAGATTTAGACAGTCAATGCCCAATAAAACAGCAATGCCCAAGTGGTGGCAAGGGCTTTGTGAAATGGATAGATGAGCAAAAGAAGACGGAAAATATAGGATAGTTATTCTTTTGTTGTAGTAATGGGGTATTTCAAGTGCATAGATGTTTCGTCCGACCAAAAAAAATCATTGCAAATTGAAGGTCATTCTAGTGGTGTTTACGACGAAATTAAATCGGGATGTGTTTATTTGAGTAAATCTGACGTAGCAAGAAACTAGAATTCAAGCGAAAACCTAAAGAATATGAAAATTTGGAATCCACCAAATTAAGAAGAAAATCAAACGAATTTTATTGATGAATGATAATGAAAAAAACTAACTCCTTATTTATAAGGGTTTACATGAAAACGTAGTTTAAAACAACTAAAAGTAATGAAAACAAAGTCTAAATAAACTAGAATTGCAAAAAATCCAAAATAAATGAATTGATTAAAATAGCGCTAAAACTTTAAAATCGGCTTTCGAGTCCTAAACGAACTCAAATGGCTGAAATTCATCGTACGTCACGACATAGCGGTGAATATTGTTCCTCTCGTTTTCTCTTTCTAAAATGGTCTTATGGGCCCGATCCAAAATTAAAATGTTCTATTTGTACTAGTACTATTTTTTCAATATACCCATTATGTTCTACATCAGTCCCTTCTACCTCCGAAAAACTCGACCCCGATTTATAATCTGGATACAAAGACTTATCATCTTTATGGAACTCACACAAATCTGCCACATTGAACGTTCGAGAAATACCCATAGAATCTAGTAAATCAATAATGTAGGCATCGTTGTTAATTCGTTTAAGAACTTTGAAAGGTCCATTTTTTCTTGGTTTCAGCTTATTGTAAAAACCAATGGAAAATCTCTCCTTCCTCAAAAACACCATCACCGAGTCTCCTTTTTAAAATAGTTTATCCCGTCAATGTGAATCTACTGATGCCTTATGCTTTGCATTAGCTTTTTCTAACTTCTATTTTACCTCATCACGAACTGCTAACACCTCCTCTACCAGATGTTCAGCAACAACACTTTTATTATCGCCTTTTAGGATAACCGAACCGAACCAAAATTTTTGGGTATCTAGTAAATGGAACCGTCGGGTCCAAATATAATTATGGAACCGTTCGGGTTCGATTCCATTCGGTTCAGTTCAGTTCGGTTCGGTTCCGTTTGGTTCTGTACTATAATTAAATTTTTTATAATTTACAACAACATTATATAAATACTAGTGATACATTCAATGGTTTTGGAATGCCATAGACCAGTAGACTACCTTGTTCAAATTATCGCTACGGTCAAAGCTTCGGTTGGTGGAGGTCACAGCATCGACCGACGATTGTATAGGTTTTGAAATGTTAGCGAGGCTGTGAGAGTGAGTGCGAGAGTCGAGACAATGTAATCCACTTTAGTGTAGGTATTTATAGTTATTTAGTGGATTGGATCTTGTTGGGCTAAGAAATGAAACAATAAAATGGCTAATGGAGTCAAAAATTAAAAAATTAGAAATGAAACAAATTATTGGGCAAAAAATTGGATTTGGAAATTGCTAATTTGTTAATTTGTTTAGAAAAAATTAAAATTAAAATAATTTGATTTACTCAATATAAAAAAAATTAGAAAGATTCGGTTCTTATTCGGTTCTTCGGTTCTTGGTCTACAATCGAGAACCAAACAGTATCCGTCGATTCTCAATTTAGATACCCGTTCAGGTATTTAATTTGACAAGAACCGTTGGGTTCGGTTCGGGTTCGGGAGATTTACCCAACCCTATCACCTTTAGGTAATTTCATCAAGTCCACCACATGGTAAGGCACCTCCGTATACATAGTAGCAAATGGAGACCTGCTTGTAACAGTATGAACTGCGCTGTCGTATGCCACTTGAGGTAGTGCAAGATCCCACTATTTAGGTTTATCTCCACAAACACTTCGAACCATGTTTCCAAGGGTACGGTTAGTAACCTCGATCTGTCCATCAGTTTGGGGATGGATAGTGCTGCTTCGATTCAAATTGGTTCCAAACAACTTTCACAAAGTAATCTAAAAGTGCCCCACAAATTTCGTATCCCGGTCTGATGTAATAGACTTGGGAACTCCGTGCAATCTAACAATCTCCCTAAAAAATAGTTTGGCAATATTTGATGCATCTGAAGTCTTTCGACAAGCTATGAAGTGCACCATTTTGGAGAAACTGTCAACCATCACAAAAATAGAATATACGATCTATTGAGTATGAGGTAATCCAAAAAAAATAAAAAAAAAAAAAAAAAAAAAAAAAAAAAAAAAAAAAACCCATAGCCAGATCTTGCCATATACCCTGAGGGATAGGAAGTGGCATGTACAACCTAGTATTCTACACTTGACCCTTTGACACCTGACAAGTATAACACTTTTTAACTATAATTCCAATATCTCGCTAACTGTGGCCAATAATACCAAGCCTCCAAATTGTCTATTGTCTTGTCACGTCCCAAGTATCTACTTAGACCTCCACCATGCAGATTTCAAATCAAATTTTCAGGTAGAGATGAAACAGGAATACAAAGTTGGGTGCCTTTGAACAAATACCCTTCACTAATATAGAAATCCACCATTGATTCCCGATTCACACACTTACTCCAAATCTCCTTAAAGTCAGGATCATCTACATATAGTTCTTTCAATCACTCAAACCCAACATTTTCCCGTGACAATGTGATCAATAAAGAGGCTCTCCGACTCCATGCATATGCAACTCTGTTTGTACTTCTAGATTTATGTTTGATCACAAAAGGAAACTTCTAGAGGAAATTTACCCACCGAGCATGCATCCTGCTGATATGTTTCTGACTATGAATGAATTTCAAGACTTGGTAATCAGTGAACAACACAAACTCATTCTATACCAGGTAGTGTTCCCATTACTTCAAAGCCCTTACAACTGCATAGAATTCTTGCTCATAGGTACTCCAAATCTGCTTGGCATCACTTAACTTTTCTGAAAAGAAAGCCACGGGTCTCCCTTCTCTTGAGAAAGGATAGCCTCAATACTGATACCACTAGCATCACACTCTACCTCAAAAATCTTCTCGAAGCTTGGTAAAGCTAATACTGGAGTTGTGCACAACTTTTCTTTGATAAAGGCGAAGCTCTTATTTTGTTCTTCTTCCCAACCGAACCTTCATTTCTTCAAACATTCTATGAGAGGTACCAAACAATAGTGGTAAAATTCCTGATAAATCATCTATAGAAAATCACAAGCCCATGAAAACTCCACACTTCAGAAACTGACTTTGGTGTTGGCCAATCTCGAATTGCTTTTGTTTTCTTTTCATCTACATGTAAACCATCTTCACCTACCACAAAACCTAAAAATAATAGTTTAGATGTACAGAAGGTACACTTCTTCAAGTTGATGTACAACTGATTCTCATTCAGAACCTCCATGACTTGCCTCAAGTGAACTAGGTGATCTTCCTTAGACTTGCTGTAAATAAGGATATCATCAAAGTAAACCACAACAAAAGACCTAATAAAAGGATGAAGAATCTGGTTCATCATCCTCATGAAGGTACTTGGAGCATTTGAAAGTCCAAATGGCATCACCAACCATTCGTAGAGTCCATCCTTACTCTTGAAGTCAATCTTCCATTCAACCCTGGGTTTAATACGGATCTGGTGATAATCATTGCGAAGATCTATTTTTCAGAATTCCTTAGAACCCCTAAGCATATCTAACACATCCTCCAACTGTGGATTGGAAAACCTGTACTTCAGTGTTATTTTATTGATGGCACAAGTGTTAACACACATACGGCACTTTCCATCCTTCTTTGGCACTAGAAGGACATGTATTGCACATGGACTCATACTCTTTTTTATGAACCATTTTCTCAACAACTCCTCAATTTGCTCCCTTAGAATCTCATTCTCATTTGGACTCATTCGGTAAAGAGAAAATTTGGAAGGCTAGCCCCAGGTTAAAAATCAATCTGATGCTGGATATTCCTCGCAGGAGATAGCTCGTTTGGCAATTCATCGAAAGTTAAGTCTTCAAATTCTGTCAACATTTTATGTACCTCAGATGGAACACCCTCATCTTCCCTATTTGATGCAAAAAGCCCCTTAACTGCAACTGGATAGAAGCAATCAAATTCTCTTACAGACCTCATGATCTCATTTTCATTATTGGTAAGGGTAAGGAAACTGTCAGTTCATTGATGGGTAGACTTTTTCACCTATGTGAGAGAAACCATAGTGATCTTTTGACTGCCCATGAAAAGAGTACTATATTATCACGTCATTTGAGAGTTGAATCCACATCAAACTGCCATGGATGACCTAATAGGATATGGCAGGCATCCAGGTCTATGACATCTCACATAACTTCATCCTTATACTGCTTACCAATGGAAATAGGTACTTTGCAAGTTTCAACAACTTGAACAAAAGGACCTCTCTTCACCCAACCAAGTGAATATGGTTTAGGATGGTTCTCAACTGGTAGTTTCAACAAATTCACCAACTAATGTTTTCGACTCAAAGTTTTCACAACTTCCATTGTCCACAATCACTTCACACACTTTATTCTTGATAGAACAAAGTTAATGGAAGATGCAATGACACTGTCCCTCCTCTTTAGGTGACAAAAGTATTCATTGCAGTACCAAAGTGAGCCTTTCTACTCCTTCCTCCACAGTAAACTCTACTCCCGTGTACTCATCTTCTACTTCAGTATCTTCCTCCTCATCCATTGCCTCCGGCTCCACCAAATTGACCCGCTTCCTCTTAGGATAGTTATTGGAATGATGCCCAGCCTAGGCTTTTGGCATCTATAGCAAATTTCTCCCGTGGGCTTAGCTTACGAATTTGCATTCTTAGGTATACCTCAAGCTTGACTTTTGTTCCAAAACCAACCACTGTTGTCAACCTTATTCCTATTAGGATTGTCTGGGCTTGCTATGGGGCCTTTCTTTCGTCTGAAGGGGCGGATATGATGTTTTGACAGGTAAGGGCCTCCTATATAAAACCATCCTCTTATTAAATTCCATATCTCCACTTTCATTGCCATGTTAATGGCTTCCTGCAATATCCAAATATATTACATCCCAATTCTATCTTGAATGGTCACCTTCAAAACACTAGTACACTTGGCTACCCTTTGATTTTCAGATTCTGACAGATTATTTTGCTTCGCCAATCTCATAAATTCATTGGTGTAGTCTGACACTGTACGATTACCCTATGTGCATCCTAGGTACATATGATATAAAATCTGTTCATAATCTGCAGGTGAAAATCAATCCATCAAAGATTGCTTCATCTTTCTCCAAGTTCGAATCCGACTCTTTCTCTGTCTTTTTCTAGCATTCTGTAATTGATCTCACCATATTACTACCACAGATTTCAAACGGAATGCCACCATCTTAACCATCTTCTCCTCTGAAACATCCATAATTTCAAAGAATCTCTCAACTTCTACCAACAAATCCAAGAAGTCCTCGATCTACATGTTTTCAAAGAACGGAGGAATGTCTACTTTAATCCAATAATCATCAAAGGTATTTCAATTTTGATCATTAGGATGATGCAGCAGTACTTTGAACTCCTCCTCCGACTCTAATTCATTGTCTTCTATTACACGCCTCATATTATTTTCTCTCCGAACTATAGGTTCAGCCATCCGCTCATTCTCGATTGCCCTCCATTCATTCTACCCATTGTTTCCATTAACCCGTAGAAGCAATTGACGAATTTCTTCAATCGGAGTAATGAGATTGTCAACCGTTCGTCAAGCCATCAATTTGTTGCATCTAAATTTGCCCGAGTAACTGATATGTCAATCATGTTTATGAATCAAATTTATAGAGATGGGAAAGTCGACTCTGATACCACTTGACGTAGTGAGAAACATGAATTCAAGAGAAAACCTTAAGAATATGAAATTTGGAATCAACCAAATTAAGAAGAAAATAAATTTCATGAATTTTATTGATGAATGATAATGAAAAAAAATGAACTAACCCCTTATTTATAAAAGTTTACATGGAAACGTTGTTTAAAACAACTAAAAGTAATTAAAAAAAAAAGTCTAAACAAACTAGAATTGCAAAAAACCGAAAATAAACGAATTGACAAAAATAGCACCAAAATTTTAAAAATCAGCTTTCGAGTCCTAAACGAACTCGAAAGGCCAAAATTCATCGTACGTCATGACATAGCTGTGAGTATTGTTCCTCTCATCGTTCTCTTTTCAAAATGGTCTTATGGGCCCGACCCGGAGCTAAGATTTCTATTTCTACTAGTACTCTTTTTCTAATATTCCCATTATGTCCTACATCAAAATCTAACTCTAAAGATCAAATTGAAGATTTGTCGTGTATATTCAAAAGTTTTGCTTAAATATCCAAACAAGAGGACTTGAAGATATTCCTCAATATAACTATCTACAAGGAAAAATGAAGTATGGAAGAGAATGGGAAACGAAAGGGAAGAGATCCGTGAATTTGTTCCATCTATGCAATTGATTAAACAACTGATTTCATAATTGTCATGTTTATGTAAGTTGCTTTGGAGTTAAGTGCTCATGGTTTCTATTTGTCAATTACGTTTGCAACTTGCTACTTCGGTGTAAGTTTTGCTTGGTGTATGTTGTTTCAAGATAAGTTGTATGCAGTAGTATCGTTAAGTGTGATTCCGTGAACCTTGTTTGGGATACTTTCTGCAATAGCCTTGATCTTTGGACTTGTAGAAATTATGTTTAGAATTTTTAAGTGAAATATAAATTTTTGCATTGAGTTGGACGAATCTACAAACTCCAGCTTAGTCAAGAAAATTAGAGAGAGAGAGCGAATGTTCTAGTTCTAATACACAAACGTAGTTCGTTGGATAAATTTATGAGTTGTAGTGCTACATTACATATAAAAATTTGAATAAGAAATTTCCACAATGAATTTTATATGCAATTTCATTTTGGTGCTGAATATGGCTTTAAAACATCTTGAATTAACTTAATGAAAATTCAGGCATTTGAGAGTGGCTAAGCTTACTACAGAAGGAAATCCTTCAAAAATCTGAAAAGAAAGCATATTTAACTTTGATTAACATTCAACTATTTTAAGGCACTTTCAAATTCGCTGCATTACATCTTTCTGAACCAGACTTCATTTCGATGAAAGCGAAAATAAACATAGCTGTTGTTCATAAGCAAAACAGAATTTTTTTCCTAGTTAAACAGGAACACCAAACAAAACCAAAAATACAATCGAACACGTCATATCCCAAAGTTAGAGCCTCAATTCAGTTTTACAAAACGTTAAAGATCCTAGTTTGCTCAGTCGCCACCTGCGCTTTGAACAATTGTCCTCCGTCATTACTCTCATCCATAGGCGAGGATGCTGGCCCACTACTTATAACAACTATTTCAGATTGCAGCCCCACATTGGGGGTGGGCATGAATAGGAAACTTGTTCTTCTTCATGTGGTTGGCTCGATGATGCTCTATTCTCTCTATCCAGCACCAATTTTACCTGAGGGTGGAAATGTTTATTCAATGTTGTTGCAGTGCTTATCAATCACGTGCTTTCCCACATCAAAAACACCTCTCATTTCCTTAAATTCAATCACGCTCCTGTGTATGGCATTGCAAAAATTTAAAGCATTACTTCTTCAATTATTTCATTCCATTAAGACTGTTGCAAATTCAATTAGATTTAACAGATGGAATACTTCTCATATGAGGTTGACACCATTTATAATACGTATCTTCCAACTATAGCTCGCTACAAATAATCTAACTCAACACTCATTAACTGAACAGGTATTTGTTGCAAACTTTGATGAGCTTTGTGTGGATAAGGCAAACTAGTGATACGTCAAAACTTCATTTCTGAACAGCATCAGCAGAGAACGGCAAAAAAATCACAAGTATCAGGGAAGAGCCTAAAATCCTCCTTTTTATGGAAGCAAAGTAAAATCATGATGCCGGGCAGGATAACGATTATCCTGCAGGCTAGTTGCAACAGATATTTCACAGGAAGGAGTGAGAAGAAAAATGCCCAAAGATAGAGAATTCTCTGAAATTTAATTCAATTTTATTAAAAGTACCCAATGGCAAAAAAATAACCCACAAGTCGGGTTATATAGTTGAGAAAATTCGAAATTTTACCAAAAATAGTAAAATCCTAATAATCATACCAAAATAAAATACGTAATAAAAGAAGTATATTGCCAAAAATTTGGTTCAAATCCGATTCATAACCACCTCGAAAATGGCAACCGAAATATTACCATAAATGAATAAAATAACTAAAAATGAAAATTCGGGAGGGAAAACAATGGATTTTGGCCCTGACATGGATGCCCACTGAGCATAGCTGGATGACCACATCGTGGGCGGAAAAAAGAACTCTTCGAATTGGGGTCATAATTGCGATTCTGATAACCGTAACCAAAGTTATGGCCAAATTACTAAAATGCATTCAAAACTGCCCCAATTAAGAAAAGATCACGATCACTTGCCAATTTTGCATTGATCTGCCAACTCATGTTATCTTAGCACCATTACGTGCTATTTGACAACTCGGCATCACTTGACTCGGAACCTCTTGCATCAGTCGCTCTGGGTTGGAAAGAAGTCACCCTCTAGTTCACAAGAGTTTCATTTGAATCCACAAAATAAGTGCTTAGGTGCTTCACATTGAAGACATTAGAAGTCTTCAAATGGCTGGGAGGCGCAACCTGTAGGCATTATTATTGATCTTCTGCAGTACCTCACTAGGTTCAATTTTCCGCTCCTCGAGCTTATTACACTCCCCAACAGGAAAGTGATCACAGGCTAATACCGCACTAACAAAATCACCAACATCAAAAAGCACTTGATGACGATGGCTATCGGCCTGAACCTTGTACTTGGCATTACTCTCTTGAATGGCCAGCTTCACCTGTTCATGGAGACCCTATGTAATGCCCCGTATTCTAGTAATACGTTGGGTTGTCGACACGTGTCCTTTTAGGTTAACTTCCCAATGCAAAATTAGTGATTTATTTATTTATTTATTTTAAAATCAACGGCAAGTTGAAAACAGTTTCTCCATTTATGCAGTGAGTTTACAAAAATTATTTGATCAAGCAAACCTTGACGAAACTTTATGAAATTTTACCAGATGGTAACAAACCTATATAAGTACGACATATAAAAACTTGAGATCTCCATGACGTCTTTCGAAGTACCAAATTATTTTTCGAACAGGCTGGTCTGAAATCCCGAATTTAATTGTCACAGCTTACAAAAAATGCTACGAAAAATTCTATGGGACTCCAATTGACCTATTTTCAATTTCATATGATAAATAACTCACAAAGGATTATTTTTCACCTTGAGATATGCAAAAAATTCTCGTTAAATGAGTGCTTGATAATTCTACCGAATAAAGTAACGATGTTGAAACATATTTCACTTTAGTCCCTCAATTTTTAAATATAAAAATATAGCACATAGGGCAAATAAATTTTATTTTATAAAATTTTTGAGGCGTTACACCCTGAAGATGTTCTGCCATTTCATTGGCCTTGTGATTGAAATGACCCACACATGGGATAGGGGCAAAGCCAAGCACTCCAGATGAATTCTGACCATAGATAATCTCAAAAAGGCTCATTCTAGTGTTCTATTCTTCGATCGGTTATAAGTAAATTTTGCTTGAGGTAATGCCAAATTCCACTGCTTCGGTTTAGTCCCTGCCAAACTTTTCAAAATATTACCCAAACTCCAGTTCACCTGACACAACCCGTCCCGAATTACCCTAGTAGACTTGAAACGGACGTATGCTGATGATAGATGCTGATTAGATGTCAAATCTATCACCAAGGCTGACTATGAGTTATTTAAAAAAATGCAACAAAATCAAATGCTTATATAAAACATAATGCGATGGGCCCAAAATATTTACTTTGTGCTTCATTAATATGAGTTATAATATTTAACATATCGTGTGGTTCTCATTCCGAAATCATTAGGCTCTTCTAGTTAAAAAGAATCAATTGCTACTGTAGACAAAATCGTGGGAAAATATATGAGTTGATAGCTCAGCAAGTGGAGAAGTTCGAAAATATTTATACTTTTCAATTTAACATTTTTATCGAAAAACGAGTTCATATCATTAAATAACTCGCAAGATAACATCATATAATTATAGCCAAAACGTGAGACATTCACATAACGTGGTAAAATATCATCTCAAATCATGATATGAACATAAGATGGTAATCATACTATAATCACATCACATCAAATGTTTTGAAAAATCCACGAAAAATTACTCTTTGATTAAAATCTTAATCCGCCCCTCGAGCTAAAAACTTTTACCACGGGCCTTTGGTCCCCTCTGTGAACGAAAGCCAGTCTCAAGACCTCTGGTAATCAATTCTAGAATACGGTCAAGGCTTCCTTGTGAACTATATATACACGGTCAAGACCAATGTCTGGTTAAGACCCCTCCCTGTAGGATAGAACACATTCAAGGCCCCTCTGTGAGCTAGAAGATGTATATAATCATTAGTACTTTTCTGATCGATCTCAATATTACATATCTCATTTATTGAACAAATCTCAATATCACATGTCTCACATATCAAGTCACAAAGGTGCCATAAATGATCTTTGAGATTTTCACATGTATCATAATAAAAAAGATTTCCATAGTAATCATATAATTGAACACATAATTGCACATACTTTGATAATATACTTAATTTATAAATATTTTATAAATATTTATATTTTTCCACTCATAGACTATGGATAGAAATCTGATTAAATTGGCGAGTATTTCCAAGCTTCCACGTTCCCACCTGAAATAACGGTATAATTTCTTGAATTAAAATCTACCAATTAAATTAATATAAATCCACCACTTAACTTCTCAACTTCTATACTTACTCTTACATCTCCAATTCCCCAACTTTTCTTCTCTTTAATGATTTATCAACTAATCACCATATACTATCAAATCCATTACACCACTCACACTTCCTTAAAATCACTACCTTAATACATATACAACCCGTATACATAGTTAGTCCAATACATAGACTTCACTATTTGTCATATAAATTCATTCAAACATTTAAAAATCTAGAAATCCAAGGTTTGACAAAAACAACACTAAAATTCTAGAATATAGAAATCTGGCACCAATTTTTGTATTTTGAAAGCTGGCATCGGAACCCTTGACAGAAATAACACTTTTTTGGGCAGAATTTCAGAATTAACAACTGCACGAAAATTGCTTATAAATACCAAAATCTAACCTTAACTTCATATCTCATTATAATAAATTACAAATAAGGTGTTTTATATCATATACACACAATAAATCAAAGATTTAAGCTCTAAATTACAAACCCATTTCACATTTTTGCACACTTCAACACAAATCTTCTAATCATTAATTCTAGCTAAAATTTCCAATTTTTAGCAATTTTCCATGAACCCTAAAAATTCAATTATATAATTTTTACTTATCTCTTGAAAATAAGGAGAAGTAAAGAATGGAAATTGAAAAGCCAACTCCTGTTCCTCCTCTTCCTCCTTCTTCTTCTCCATTTTTTTTTCATTTCTCTCTCGGTCTCTTTGTTTCTCTCTCGACCCTTCTATCTATTTCGAAAAATGGGTCATTATCCTCTAAGTCAATAGATAACTATAATATAATTACACTTCAAATCCCCAATCTTTATATAATTTAACATTTAGTAATCTTATTTATCATGAGAAGCAAAATCCTAAGATTTATTTTTATATCAGTTTGGGCCTTCTTAAGTACTAGCAATTTCAAATTAAACCCCATGAAAATCATTCCTCCAACTTAAATCCTTATTTGACTTTAACTTTGACTATATAATTCCTTGATTTTGATTGTAATTGAGCGAGGTATAACATTGCCACATTGGTCTGACCATCTGTTTAGGGTGGTAGGTGCTGCTAAAATTCAATAGCGTTCCCAATTTCTCCCATAAGCTTTTCCAAAAATGACTGATGAACTTGGTGTCACGATCAGAAGTAATGGACGGGAGAACACCATGTAAACGCACAATCTCCCTGAAATAAAGATGGGCAATATGGGTAGCATCCATTGCTTTCCAGCAAGCTACAAAATGAGCCATCTAGGAACACTTGCCAACCACAACAAAAATAGAATCCATCGCCCGTTGAGTACGGGGTAAGCCCAATACAAAATCTATGCTGACATCAATCCAAGGAACTTCAGGTATAGGTAAAGGTGTGTAAAGTCCCACATTAGTGAGAACTCTTTTAGACCACTGACACACACAACATTGCCCTACATAATGCGCCACATCATTGCTCAATTTGGGGCAATAATAGTCAGAAGAAACAAATGCCAATATCTTATCAAGCCCAAAGTGTCACTCATTATGAAGTTCACTAATAATATGCTGCCTTAGTGAACAATCTGGAATGCACAACTGTAATCTACGAAACAGATAACCATTATGCAAAATAAAATTATGTCGTTGATTATTAGTTACCTCCTAAATTATCTTGTTGAAGGAAGGATCTGCAGTATACATATTAGGAAATGCTTCAAATCCTACAACCTTGGTGCTTATGGTGGTAAGGAATAGTTTACAATAGCTCAATACATCTACGACACGGTTCAGGCTACTAGCTTGGTGCCTAAGTGTAAATGTGAACTCCTGCAAGTACGCCACCCACTTTGCATGCCGTTTACTCAGCTTGTGTTGACCATTGATGTACTTCAGGGCCTCATGATTAGTGACAAAAATGAACTACCTCTGTACCAGGTAAAATTATGTCGTTGATTATTAGTTACCTCCTAAATTATCTTGTTGAAGGAAGGATCTGCAGTATACATATTAGGAAATGCTTCAAATCCTACAACCTTGGTGCTTATGGTGGTAAGGAATAGTGTACAATAGCTCAATACATCTACGACACAGTTCAGGCTACTAGCTTGGTGCCTAAGTGTAAATGTGAACTCCTGCAAGTACGCCACCCACTTTGCATGCCGTTTACTCAGCTTGTGTTGACCATTGATGTACTTCAGGGCCTCATGATTAGTGACAAAAATGAACTACCTCTGTACCAGGTAATGGGGCCAATGGTTCAGGGACTGAACAACGGCATAAAACTCCATATCATATGTGGAATAATTCTTCTTTGATCCTGATAACTTCTCATTGAAAAAGGCTATTGGGAGCCACTCTTGACTTAGAACACCACTAATGCTAACCCCAGATGCATCACAATTTACTTCAAACACTTTTTCAGGAAGTGCCAAAACTGGAGCCTCTGTCATTTTTTGCTCGACCAATTGAAAGCTGGCTTCTGCCTCCCCAGTCCACTGAAAATCACATCCCTTAAAGCACTCTGTGATAGGAACAATCAGAGTACTGACATTCCTAATGAACCGACGGTAGACGGACGTCAATGCATGGAAACTTCTGACATCTATAGGGTCTTTAGCTTGGGCCAATTCTAGATCTCCTCTATATTTGATTGATCTGCATGAACACCATTAGTAGACACAACAAAACCAAAAAAAGTTATAGAAGCTGTAAAAAAAGACCACTTATTCTGATTGATGAATAGGTGATCCGTCCTCAGCATATCAAACACAGCACAGAATTTATCAAAATATGACGCTCATGTCAGACTATAAATGAGGATGTCATCAAAATAGACTACCACAAAACTCCCCATGAAAGGCCCTAAAACCTGATGCATAAATCTCATAACGATGCTTGGCACATTGGATAGTCCAAAGGGCTTGACCATCCACTCATACAATCCATGATGCATCTTAAATACTGTCTTCCATTCATCTCCAGGCCTTATTCTAATTTGGTGGTATCCACTTTTAAGGTCAATTTTTTAGAAGACTTTAGAACCAAACAACTGATCTAACATATCATCCAGACGGGGAATTAGGAACCTATACTTCACTATAATCCTATTGATTGCTTTGCTATCAACACACATGAGCCAAGACCCATCCTTCTTCGACACTAGTAGAGCAAGAACTGCACATGGACTTGTACTCTCATGGATGTAGCACCTCTCCAATAATTTTACCACCTGTCGCTGTAACTCTTCCCTTCCTCGGGACTGAAGTGGTTTGCTAGTCAGTTAAGCAAGCTGACCCCGAAATAAGGTCGACCTAATGTTGAATATCCCTCATAGGTGGTAACCCTGGAGGAAGATCCTTTGGCATCAGGTTAGAAAACTCTGTTAGCAACTGCTGTACTTCTGTTGGTAAATCTGGATCCTCGTTTATTGCACTATTCTCACGAGGTAGTAGAGCATAGACTACATCTTCATGCCCAATCTCAACAAAAAACCTAGACATAGAAAGTAAGTTGGTATTATTAACTACTAGGACAGGGATAGTTTTTTTCCCGGCGATGCACCAACACAATCTTCTTTCCTTTGATGCTAAAGGAATATCTATTTTTCTGCTCATCATGAATGACACTGTGATCAGACTACCAAGATTGGCCCAACAAAACATGATAAGCATCCATAGATACGACATCACACCAAGTATTATCAAAATATTTTTTACCGATCGAAAAAGACACTAGACATCGCCTGTCTACTATAATTTATATGGTTTGGGATGACGATCTGTCTTTAATTGCATCTTCTAGATAGCCTTTTTGGATACTACATTTTCACAACTGCCACTATCGATGATCATCTTGCAGACTTTATCTGCAACTTACAGGTCATGTGGAAAAATTTGTCCTCAACCAGTCATCTCCTAAATCGTCCTTGAGACTCAACAAACTCTTGCGAACAACTAGAGTCTCTTGGCCATCTCCATACAACATGTCTCCATCTTAAGCATCATAATATACAGGTTCTCCAACTTTATCGAATTCTCCTACCATGTCCTCCCCAATTAGGAGATTTCTGCTCTTCTGATCAGTCGGCTTTCTACAATCAGTCGTCCTATGTCCTTGTTTACCACTTTTGAAACATTTAAAACATGAGTTAGAATTGTACCATGGTGGCTGATGGGCAAGACAGGATTTTTGAGGGCGAACTGGCTGGCTATTTTCGTCCCTGATCACTAGCATCCTGTTCTGCTGCTTTTCCATAGCAAGTGCACCCTGGCATGCTTCAAAAACAATCCACAACGAGTGAAGGCTAGGGACATCCTATAGGGATTGCCTTAATTCCCCAAATACCGTGCCATCATTCACTCTTCTGTCTCAGATAAATCATTTTGGGCTACTAATTGATAGAACTCCTCATAATCATCAACTGATCTTGTACCTTGCCTCAGTGAATGGAGGCGCTGAAATAAGGTTTGAGTATAGCCGAAGGAAGGAAGTGCCCTTTCATCACCTTCTTCTTCTTCTTCCTCAGTGATCTTGTGCCTGCCCTGTCATTCTCATGACGCCTCAACTGTTCCCACCATACAGATGCTCCTCCCTTGAGTTTGATGGCAGCCGATTTCAAATTGACACAATCTGAGACCTTCTTATATTAAAAAATATGTTCCACTTCATTCAGCCAATCAACAAATCCTTTAGCCTATAACGTACTAGAAAACTCTGGCAGATTGACTCTGAAATCGAGGTCTCCATAGCAATCTTTTTGTGTGCTTCCAAACCTGAGCACAACTATGATACGAGTTTTCAAAATCAGTATCGAAATCGTAACCCACCACTTCATGATTATCGAATTCATATTCTGCTAGACGTTAGGTTAAGTCTACAACTTGCCTTTGTAAATCCTCAATCATCACATACCGAATATTAAAATCACGGTATGGGACTTCCTCAATAGGAACCTGCCTGCGACGACCACGACCACGTTCACCAACCATTGAAACGGATGGAAACTCACCCAAGAAGATGCTGAATACTCTAATACCAACTGACACTGAGCAGGATAGCGATTATCCTACATGCTAGCTGCAATAGATATTTTACAGGAAGGAGTACGAAGAAAAACGACCAAAGACATAGATAATTCTTTGAAATTTAATTCAATTTTATTAAAACTATCGAATGGCCAAAAATAACCCACAAGTTGGGTTATATAATGGAGAAAATTCTAAATTAATCATACCAAAATAAAATACGTAATAAAAGAAGTATGTTGCCAAAGATCTTGTTCAAATTGGATTTATAATCACCTCGAAAACGGCAATCGAAATATTACCATAAATGGAAAAAAATAACTAAAAATGGAAATTCAGGAGGGACAACAATGGATTTTGGCACTGAAATTGATGCCCACTGAGCATAGTTGGATGACCATGTCGTGCCTGCTAAAAAAGCCTTCTGAATTGGGGTCATAATTGCGATTCTGACAACTGTAGCCAAAGTTATGGCCAAATTACTAAAATGCATTCAAAATTGCCCCAATTAAGAAAGATTTTTCCAAATTGCCAAAATGCATTCAAAATGACTAATTTGGTTGTGGTTTGAGTTGGAGTCACGACCTAAACCAAACTACGCCCAGGCCTACTCACTCAAGTACCATAAACTTATCTCATCCATCATTGAGATGGAATTCGTTTTAAGGCTTTGACTGAATTATCCACGTGGCGATGGAATCAGACATGGCAATATGTAATAGTTAAAATAACAACTTATCCTTTTAAACAACTCGTAACCCGACTTAAACAATTGGCGACACTTTTTTTTTGCGGTTGAAAGAATTAAAATTTGAAGACCTTTTTCTTAGATGCTGAAAAAAGTGTTGCTAATTGTTTAGATCGTGTTAGGGACGTTTGGAAGGCGATTTTTTTAACAGTTAAATACCGTCCTTTGTTTGAATGGCGATTTCTGCTTTCTTCCCCATACCATAGAAAAAGGCTTTCCCACTCTTCTTCTGATTTCTTGCCATGTCAATTTTTCATCTGTCACGTGGACAGTTCCATCAAAGTTTTCAAATGGATTCCATCTTAGTGATAGATGAGTACGTTTATGACACTCGAATGAGCATTGAATTACTTTTTAAAGTTCGGTTAGTAAGCACTTACCACAAACTAGAGATTAGTGACCAATAATTTATTTTCTCGTTTTTTAGTCGATTTTGATAAAAGTCAATTAAATGTATGGTTGAAAAGTTATGGTTTCCAAAAACTCTACAGTTAAAATTAATTGTTAATATTGACTCTCGATTTTAATCTCTACCAAACAGAGGCTTAGTATCATTGCTGAGTGTTGGAATGTTCTTATGACTTAAACTTAATATCATTTGTTACTATCAGATTTCAATAATCTCATTTGAAAAGTAATTGATGTTGAATGAGAATAGGCTATACCTTTCATGCCATTCAATCATCATCATTTGTGTGATTCAAAAGCGACCTCGTTGTACTGAATATAGTGTAACTTTGACATTTTTTTCCTCTCGTGTAATCTATTTCCTATATTTTTATCTCTTCTAAGATAGTAGAGTTGTTGCTTTTGCTTTTTGAATAAAAATAGAAAAGAAGTGTGGAAAGAAAGAAAAGATTTGTCACCTTCAATAATGACTTTAAAATAATGGTAGGTGTATCTGTCCAATATGGTACAAAAGGTTGGTACGTAGGAACTTGGGTGGTGACTTCCAAAGAAAGATGTTTGTTGTCTATTTCTTTTCTTTTTTTGACACCCAGGTGTCCACCTTACAACGACTAATCCTGGGGTCTATGATCCAGCCCCTCTTCACGCAGACTAGGTAAACCGCGGGTTGTGCCCCAAACTGGTCAGGATCCAAGAGTCCCCCCAACTGAACTGCAAAAGTGCCGAGCGAGTCAAACCCATATATGTACCTTGCCTTCCAAGGAACTCCTACCTTCCAGGAAATATCCTACCTTCCAGAAGAAAGCCTTGCCTTCCAAGAGCCTCATGAATCAAACCCGTGACCTTTAAACTGCCCGCCTTGAAGAACTTTGTCCTTTGCTAGTTGGTTGTCTATTTCTTGCTCCCATCACGAGTTGACGTTTGGCAAAGTTTAAATTAAAATATAAACTAGTCAAATGCAGTTTTTATTCACACATTTTATGTACCCACAAATTCAAATATGTAATTTCATTTGAAACTTAAATAATAGATAACTAACAATATGTACTCACATTTGTATATATTCAACGCGCTCTTGACATGAATGTTGAATAAATTTGCTTGAAAAAATAGGGATATCAACGAGTCGAGTCGAGTCAAGCCAGCTCGCCAGTGAAAACTCGAAGCTTGACTAAAAAATTGAAGTTATGTTTGAGCTTTTAGCATTTTATTTTTACTTCATGGCTTCTAATTTTTTTTGAACAATTTAAAATATTTGTAATTTATACAAATTTTAGATTAAATAAAAGTTACAACCCTATTCTTTTTCTAGGCTTGGGATCGGCTACAATTAAAGTAGACGGAGTTGAAATGGTACATGAATAAAATATCTCATGTAAAATTTTTCTGAAGCAAACAAATTTAAAATTACGCAATTTTTTTTAAATAATCAATTTGAAAACTTATGTTATCCTATCCTTTGATCTACTACAAATTTTCAGTCATTATACTGTTAACTTGTTCTTGAAGATGTAACTCCGACATTCTCATTCCTTCAAGCACATTAAAGCCTCCAATATATTTTCTTTTAGTCTTGATTGTTTATCTGATAAAACTCGACCATCTAAACCAAATGCAACCTCCGATGGTATCATAGATATCAGAGGTGTTAGTAGATAATGTGTAATTTTTTTATACAATTGAATATTGCATTTTGTTACACCTCCTTGATGCAAGACCAAATTCCTGTAATTCTTTTTGTTGTAAGACATTATGAACGTCTACGCACATATACTTAGCTAACTTAGAGATAGAATTTCAAGATTTGTACCATCGATGTCTTTCTCTCTGTATATGGATGAACTATAACTAAAATAATGGAACACATAACTAAAATAATGGAACACGTAAAATAATTCCATAAATCGCCTGAATTCGTTGAAGTATTTCTTGAAAGGTACTTCGGGAAGTAGAATTGTCCCGACCTCCTTTTTTAGTATAATAATTATACATTTCATATAGCATAGATTCTATATATATGATTGTGATAACTTTATATTCATAAAATATGAAATTCCCTTCATAATAGCTTTTCTGCCAATTAAATTAAGTTGAGGGTCCATCATCGAAGCCAAAAGAAATAAAAAGAGCAACCATTCCCAATATTTACGATATTTTAACTCCATAGAGAACATTACATCAACAAAAATTGGCAAACTCATATATTTATGAAATATTTGTGAAATATAGAAGCTGTATTGTAAAACAAGTGAAGATGTAGTGTTATAAACACTGCTACATGCCTCTGTGACATTGATTTTTTTTATTTCTACACACGTAATGCAATAGACAATTTTCAATCTTGCAAATTATGTTCAGGTCCATAAGCATGCCTACCATTATAATATAGTGAAATAACTTTATCATAATTTTCACACGACTGTAACATAAGATATGTAAAGTTCCATCTATGCTTTACATCAACGGCAAATGATTTTTCTTTTAAGCTATACACTGCACAAAAAAATGTGACATGCACAACATTGATGAAAAATGAACTTCCAAATGCAGGTGAAAAATCATTAATAAACTTTTCAATAACAATTTTGCTCACACTAGCATTATCAAAAGTAAAATTCCGAATAATTTCTTGCATACTAAGTTCTTGTATATTATCTTTTAAAATAATGTATATGCTAGTGGCACTATGAATATATTCTAATAATCTAAATGCAATAATTCTTTTATGTAGAATCCAAAATGATCAATGTAATGAGCCATAGCAGCAATATAATCTTTTTTATTGCCACTGGTCAATAAATTAGAGGTAAACGATATAACATTATCAAAAGTTTTTAGACCTTCAATATCAACTTGTTTTCTTTTGTTATAAATTTTATAGTATCTGCACAAAGAGTATTTCTATAATAAGAAGTATGCCTTGGTTGAAGATAATTCTGTATACGGAGCCTATCATCGTAGTGAGTTATATATGCAACCATTCCTTCACGAAATCTTTTCTATGAATATACGAAGGTAGAAAGAGTAGAACTAAAGCCACTAAACATTAGTTCGATTTGTTTCGGGTCTAGATCTACTAGTTTCACTTTGCAACTCCTTAATACATGCCTATTAAAATGAGTTGTGCTTGAACCAAACTTTTAACTAAGCTTTATGCTATAGTAATTGCAACATACTTTTGAAATATCTATTCCATTTTGAAAACCATCTTTTTTATGTGTCATATGTTGTCAACAATCCGATTATTATTTTTTACCTTTTAATTTTGAGTACTTCTTCCTCTTCGATACCCTCCAAATCAATTGGAACATTTTTGAGAAGCATCATAATCGGATATATTACTCGAAATTGGTTAATCTCATCACTGGTATAATTCATTTGGGGCTATTATGGTAAAATATACTGAATATTAAAGTAAAAATAACCAAATAATATAGCACAACAGTTGGAGAATGAACTTGAAAAATAGAATACTGCAATATTGCTGAAGTAAGTTAATATGAAACCATAAATTTTACCTTGTTTTCATAACAAAAAATGAGTCCGTTTCTACCAAAATTTGAATTTGATCTGCAGAAGGCGGCTAGCTGCTATTTTTATATTAAATAAGTAGCTAGTAGATGTTTGAGCGAAACTATGTGTAGCTGCACATGGCTACCGCTATTAGTTGCCTATTGCAATAGGCTACTTCTTGTATGAAAAAAGAATTAATCTAGCGATACATAATAGGGTATCCCTAAGGGTGTACATCCCCCCGAAATGGGGTGTGAGGTCCACCTGAATAAGTGTTTTTTATTCGGATGGATCCTATACCCCATGTGAGAGGGGTTTACATGCTTATGTACACCCTTATGTACCATTAGCACAACCGTTAAAAAAAATTAGAGATAGCTAAGGTTGCCTTTTTTTTTTTTAAGAGGTAGCTACTGCTGCCTATTTTTTGGACAGTTGTGGTTGCCTTTTTAAATTTTTCTTTTTCAAATAACACTAGCCAAAATGGCCCATGTTTGGGCTGGCTCATTGCAGCCCATTTTTGGTCCATGACATGGCTGGCCCGTTTGGTTGACTAGGCACACGGGCGAGCTCGAGCTCTAAATGAGGCTTGGCTTGAGCCTTGGCTCAGTTTCTCCAAGCCGTGAGCCAGGCTGACTCGAGAACACGGGCCATCGGAGTCGATGAACCAAATTGATAACACTATGAGCAAATGTTTGGACATTCAAACTCTGAATAAAATATTGAGTGACCAAAAAATTAAATTTGAACACCTCAGTTCTATATATGCTATTGGAAATGATCTCCTACCCATGGTGTGTAGGAGCTATCTTGTCCACCGCTGATGTGGATTTACGATTTTTCACAATTCAAGGCTTGACCACTGACGTGGCAGTGGTGGGCATGTTTTATACTACATAGCATATGTAGGAGATTATTTGTACATATACCATATCCAATTGTAAAACACTTATTTAATTATGTAGTGAAATTTAGTTATTTTATATTTTGATTTTGAGTAAGACCTTGATCCACCAGTCCAGCTTCTAAAGTTCACTTTTTTAATAACTAGTCTTTGCTTAGACAGGTTGGCTTTTGCAACAAAATATTTATAAAAACAATATGGCTGTGTCCATTAATTGTAAATAAAACTTTCATAAGTTTCTTCAGTTGTTCATTGCTTCCAAAGAAGAAATCACATTCTTGATTTTTTTTGACTGAATGCAGAACTGAGCTATCACATTCTTGGACAAACCGAGCAAAACAAGCAAACAAGAGACTATGGACGGAAAGGACAACAATTCTACTTCCAAAGTTTAAATAACGTCATAGAAAATTCTGGAATGTTACAGAGATGATTGGCGAAATGATTTGTATAAGAAAAATAGTTTAAAAAGAAGTAGAAATTTTTTAAATTAATTTAAAAATCAGAATTTCAATTTTAATAGGCCAATAGAACATTTTATGAGTAATTCAATCAGAGTATGCAAAAGCAGCATCCGGATAAATGGGTCGCTGAAAAATTTAGGGACTTGTAAATCATGTTAGGCCTACCCATGAGTTAGCCCAAAGAATCGGGCTCCCCGGCATTCATGAGCTGACTCGTTTCCAAAAATGGAGCCACGCTCGGCACAAGACCAATGTTCAACCAGTTCAATTGCCCATAAGCGAGCCCAGATGAGTCAGCCTATAATGCAAACGGCTCGAGTCCACTGCCACCCCTAACTTTAAATTGAACTGGATTTAGAAATCTAAATTAAAAAAAGAAAATAATTTATGTATAAAACTAATTACGAAATTGCTATGTAAATGAATTTTCCAGCTGAGAAGCTTGCCTCCTAGATAATTTCAGATCCCTTAAAATGAAAAGCCCCCAACCCCTATTTATAGTTTTCTCCATGGACATGGGAAATGGGTTGTCAGGTCAATGGTTCAACCGTAGACCAGCAGATCAATTCTTATATTTTCTTAACCATTTTCAAATATACATGAAACAATAAACTTGTAATGAAAACGGACGTGAAAGACCTAAAGAAAAAGAGGTGGAATTACGATGAAGAACAACTAAAACATAGAAGATCATGTAGTTAGATACGAAACAGATTGTTGGTAAAATATATTTTTTAGATATGTCAGCAGTTTTGAGCAAGAGATACACAATTCAAATTTAAAATTATTAATGAATAAATTCAATCCCTAATCTCAAATTGTCATTCCACCCAGTTTTACCTGGTGGATATGGTTGTTCACGGATCAATTTTTTGTTTGGCCAATTTAGAGAACCATCCTGATTAACTGGCCGATTAATCGATTCCCCAGTTAATCAACCTATTAGAGCTGCGTTTAATAATTATGCATTTGAGGCCTTTGTGCTCTATAACTAGATATAATTTATCAGTGGGCAAGTACTAAAGGGTAAAATGTTGTTTTTAATGATACATATAAACAGTTTAGGTGCAATAGACATTACTCATAATATATGACCTAGATTTCTTTTCATGTTTTTAAAATGAGGTAAGACATTTTGTTTTGTAGATCATACTTTTGTATTTTCATTTCGTCTAAGAGAGAAATCAAGTCAGTGTGTTCCATTAAGTATTGTTGGGTTGGGCATATTCACAGAAATTGTAATCATGGACAACTAATACATCTCTAATTAAATTTGGCTTCTAAATTCATTTCATTTTATGGGAAAGTTGGTTGAAAATAGACCTTTAACTAATCAAGTTGGCATTTTCGAAGAAAATGATGACCGTCCATATTAAGATAATTTAATTAAGTAATGGAATCAAAACACAAGTGGTGTAGCAGGTTAGTATTATTACACGTCCAATTCTTTTGTTTTGTTCTTAAAGGCCAAGTAGGGAATATATCAATCAAAGATGATTGTATTCGATTTCTAGTTCCCACAAGAAATCTCAATTGAAGGGAAGAAAGAAATTTGTGAAACTTTTTTCTCCGATGAGAGTGAATGTATTCACAAATGCAGTGTGTGAAATTGTAATCCTGAACATTAACTAATATATTTTATTTTAATGGCAAGTTTTTTGAAGCTAGACATTTACCTAATCGTGTTGGTATTTGTAAAGAAAATGATGATCATCCATATTAAGAAAATTTATTCTAGTCGAAAATGATGACCACCCATTTAAGACAATTATTAAAATAATATTAATGACATCAAAAGACAAGTGGTATAATAGGTTACAATTATTATATGTCAAATGAATTTGTTTTGTTCTTAAAGGCAAAGAGGTAATATACCAACTAAAGATGTTTATATTCCATTTGTAGTTCCGACAAGAAATCTCAGTTGAAGGAAACAAAGAAATTAGATAGGAATCCATTGAACTTTGTTGAAGGAGAAGTCGAGAAACAATTTATGTTGCTTTGTATATGGTAAATTTATTTGCCACTATATGCATCAAGATAATCCACCCTTATTATACTATTAGCAACAAGGTCCTCAACATTTCACGTTACTACCTTCAACATTGTGAAAAACCATTCCAATGAGTTGTTCTGCTTGAAATTGTCGTGTATCAACAAACGTCATACGTTTGCTATATTCTTTTAGGTACTATATTCTTGTATTTCGTAAATCAAATTTAAATGAGACTTATTATGCTTGAACAATTTGGTGGCTCCATGTCTTCGACTGGTCTAATTGGTCTATTTTGGTATTATATTGTTGTATTGTTAAACTATTTAGCAAACAGGTAGCCCACAAACTGGCCGCAATTTCTTTCATAGCCATTGATCATTAGGCTTATTGCATTCCTGCTTTCGTTGCACCGTTTGCTAGCACTGATTTATAATATGTTTTCTTTTATTTGCACCACCCAAAAAAATTAAAATTAAAATTAAAAAAAAAATAAATGAAAGGAAAAACTTTGTTCTCTGGTCCATTCACGAGTGTCCAAGTCTTCTTCTTTGTTAAAGAATATATTTCTTCTCTCATAGCTTGTAGTCTTGAATATTTGAGTCAACTTCTCATCTTTCCTTTTTCTTTTTATCCTGACGTGAAATAAAATGGGGGGTAATAAACAATTATTAAAAATGCAAGACAACTCAATTTGAAGAACTTGATAAAATAGTTCTTATGTTCTCTCCTGTTACTAAGACATGGAGTCAATCAAAATTTGCGGCAAATAAATGTCAAGCAATGGCTAAAAACTCACGTTCCAACTAGCATTTTAAAATCACTCTGCTGGACCGGAAAGCAATGGATTGAACGACGTTTCAGAAGTAGATTACTTGAAGTTATACTAATCTACAACTACTTGGATCGGAAAGCCACTTTGTATTGCCTAGTTCGATTGAGTCGCACATTGTCATGTGGCATCTCACAAAGGTGCAAAACAATCATCAAAATAAAGAATTATCATTCTGAAACACGGTAACTTAATAATTACTTCAGCTTTGAAACAATGCTAGAACAAGCACATTACACGTAGTGCTGATTTTAATATTTTTCTAATTTTAGATGGGGGATTATGCGAAAAACATAAATTAGATGAAAATGTTGAAAGCAAATGAATTTCATTTCACACTTGGGAATACTTATAATGGTTGATTACGGAAAAATACAGTAGTAGAGAAAGACCTAAAATGAAAATAACAAGGCAAAATATTCCAGGCTGAGATCAAGATCCAGTCACTTGTCAAATTAACCATAATAAAATATAATTTGCAACCAAACAATTATTTAACATGCAAAAGAGAAGACATAACTTCATGCTCATTACAAAGAAAATACTATGAATTCACAACTAGCAATTGATATGGAGCTGGAAGTTACATCTTTTTTGTGTGGGATGTCAAGGAATCTCCTGCTATGATATTTCATAAAAAAAAATGAAAAAAGTCTACTGTAATGACCAATTAAAGGTTACCTCAAAGTCTTGGTTACCATTCTCCAGTTGTCCTTCTCGAATTTCCGAAGCTGAACTCTCAACATTTTTGCCACAGAAATATACCCCAATCTTCTGTAGTGTTGGAATATTGCTAAATTCAGAAGGAATCATCTTCAATTTTTCGCATCCAAACAACAACAGTACTTCAAGCACGGGGAAGTGATCATGAAAGGAATTCCATTGTTCAAGATCTAACCATTTTAGTTGAAGGAACTTGAGTTTTTGGAACTCATCCCCTTTGTGTTCCAGATTTCTCCTTCAAAGGCTTCATTTTCTAATTTCAGAATCCTCAGGTTGGGCAATGTCCCAATTAATGACATCTTTTTCCAAGGCAAAGCCAATTCAGAAAGAGTTAGCTTTTTTATGTTCGTGGGGAAGTTAATCACTGAGTAATCACCTTCAAATCTACTTTCAAAAGCCATTGTAAGCGATTCAAGCTGAGTAAGGAAGCTGAGATCTGGACAAAAATTGTTTGGAGATGTACATTTAAGCTTATGAAGATTTGGTAAACTTCTCAAGATTTCTTCGCTTTCTGAATCGTCAATATAAACATAACGAAGGGTTTGCAGGCTACTTATTCGGGAGATATCTGAGCTATCACAGTTCTTCTGGAATATTCCAGGGAAATATGACTTTCCAACATGTAAATGTCTCAAGTTAGGCATATAGAGAAGGTATCTTGGTATAGAATCCAAGAATTCAACACGAAGGAATTCTAGGTTCTGGAGACTGCTTATTGATAACTCTAATGAGTCAATTATCAAGTACCTCAAGTCACCCATAACACTAATCCTGAATAAGTATCCATGCTCTCCATCAAAGATTTTAATATTTTCCAAATTGTAAAAAATGGTTAAGTCCTCAGAGAGACGATGAGACCAATCCCTAAACAATCGATGGCGATGCTTAGATAGCAAGAATTCACTAAAGAGTTAGTATAATAAGAACATGGAGGATCATCATCAGTTTACAAGCACATCAGCCAGCATGAGTGTCAGCAACAGCAACAGCAACAGCAACAGCAACAACATTGACATTAATACCATAAATTAGTAGGCTAAATTGGAAAAGAAAAGTAAAACAAGAATGTATTAGAAAGAGAGAGGTTTAACTTACTGTTGAAATAGAAAATTTTCTTCTTCAGCTATTTTCCAGCACATATCAAGTACTAGATCGTGAAGACTACATGCTTTTACTACATTCTCAGATCTTATTCTGGAAACTTGCAGCAGGCTTCTGTTAATAAGTTCCATTAGATACTCCTCAGCTACATCTTCTAAGCTCTTGTGCTGCTTTTTCTGTATGAATCCTTCAGCTATCCATAGTAATAATAGCTTCCGAACTCGAATTACCTCGTCTTCCCTGTATGCACTAAGATAGAGGAAACATGGCTTCAAGTGATTTGGCAAATGCATGTAACTTAGTTTCAATGTGGGAATGTATTCATAGGCTTTTTGGGAAATGTAAGAACTTAAATCTTCTGCAACTTTTTGCCATAAGCTTTCTTTCTTCTCCATATTCGAAAGAACTCCAGCTATCGTGATGATTGAAAGCGGGAGTCCATGACAATATGTTGCAATTTGCTTTCCAATATCTTGCAGTTCTTGAGGGCAACGTTTTTTCTTGAACACATTCTTCTCCAATAACTTCCAACTTTCACCTGGTGAGAGGGGAAGAGGTTCAATGATAACATGTGAAATTTCAGATGCCAGATTTTTCAACCGACTAGTGAACAATACTCTGCTTCTGTTAATTTTGTCATCTGGAAAGTACCTTCTCAAGTCATCCCAGGCACAGATATCCCATAGATCATCTATAACAATGAGATATCTTCTACCGATTAAAGTTTTGTAAAGGTGTTCAGCCAACTCTTCATCTTCCATTTCTGAAATTTTGTGGTTGTTAAGGTTACTCATGGAGCTCAAAATGTCAACCAACAGCTTTCTCTTTTGGTAAGTTTGAGAAACAACACACCAAGAAAGCTTATCAAAATAGTACCGAACGTTGGAACCATTGTATATTTTCTTTGCTAAAGTGGTCTTGCCAAGTCCACCCATTCCAACTATGGAAATAATCTGGCGGTAGCTCGGTCCTCCAAGAAGCTTGCTTATAATTTCTGTTGCCACGTCCTCTAAGCCCACAATCATCTCATCTACCACGGGAATGCTTTTGTCATGGGATGATGATACTTCACTGGGACTTTCTGCAATTTGAAGGCTTCCAATTCCACAATTCATATTCATTGAGACTGCAATGCAATAATCTTTGAACTTCACTTTCACAATCTCAATTCTTTCTAGCAGAATAGAAATTGCCAAATCCATTTTGGTCATGGTAACACGGTCTGTGGTGAAGAAGAACGAATGCAAGAAAAGTCCCGCGTCTATAAAGACAGCTTCAAATTCTCTGAATATCTGATTTTCTGACATCTTAAAAATTCTTAATCCCATAGACTCGACCCGTTCTCCCATTGCACATCTCATCATATCTGAAGAAACGAGGCGCAGAAATTGTAGCTCCTCAAAAAGAATTTTGACTTGATTACTCACAAGAAGACAGGAATCTGTTCCGCAATCAAGCAATTCTCGTATAGTTTCAAGAAGGAAATAGATTTTGGTGGGAGCGGTAATTCCACCACTTTCTAACCATTGCTGCAGGTATGGACTTGTGAAGAACTCTACAGTCCGTGGCATGAAAGAGAATATGATTTCTAAAAAGTTTTTGTAATGTTCATTCTCTCCATATATGATGCAATCTAAGGCTGAATTATCAAGATTCCCCAACAGCTCAATAATCCTCTGGAACCGAAACCGCCATTTTGCTACATATTTGAGGAAAGTTAAAAAGTGTGGTCCAAGCC
The DNA here is from genome assembly GCF_002742605.1 of Olea europaea var. sylvestris. Classification (NCBI taxonomy): domain Eukaryota; kingdom Viridiplantae; phylum Streptophyta; class Magnoliopsida; order Lamiales; family Oleaceae; genus Olea; species Olea europaea. The sequence goes on along the minus strand of NC_036254.1, from coordinate 21,267,415 downwards.
ACTGAAAGCTGACAATTTTTCCTTCATCAAGCTCCAAATCTTGCATATGGAAAAGGAGATTTGGGCTTTTGATTAGATATGACAGATTTTTGTAAGAGAAATCCATCAAGTATTGGTATGGGTGAAACGCTAAGCAGAGAGAGAAAGAGAGAGAGAGTGAGTGATTAATGACAGTGAATTCAAAAAATACACACAAAGCAAAGGTTGAAACTTTAAGCAGCAATAAAGCCAGAGCAAAGGTTTATGAACACTGCTTTAGAGCCAGGTTAAAAAACAGGGGCGCCATGTGGCTTTTGCTTGGTAAAAACTAAGTTTCTTAACTTGTTCATCGTTGCCAAAGGAAAAATCAAATTATTAGATTTCTTTTTTGACTGAATACAAAACTTAATTAAAAAATAAAAAATTTCAACCTGATTAACCGGCGACCGATTCGGGTTGTGTTTAATAATTATGCCTTGGAGGCCTGAGTGCTCTATAACTAGATATAATTTATTAGTGGGCAAGTATTAAAGGGTAAAATTTTGTTTTAATGATGCATATAAACAATTTAGGTTTAATAGAAATTACTCATAATATATGACCTTGATTTCTTTTCCTGTTTCTAAAATAAAGTTAGACATTTTGTTTTGTCTTTTGTATTTTCATTTCGTCTATGAGAGAAATCAAGTCAAAGTGGTCCATCAAGTATTGTTGGGTTGCGTATATTCATAGAAATTGTAATCATGGACAACTAGCACATCTCTAATTACAATTGGTGTCTCAATTCATTTTATTTTAAGGGAAAATTGGTTGAAAATAGACCTTTAACTAATCAAGTTGGCATTTTCGAAAAAATGACGACCGGCCATATTAGGATAATTTAATTAAGTAATGGAATCAAAGCACAAGTGGTCTAGTAGGTTAGTATTATTACAAGTCCAATTCTTTTGTTTTGTTCTTAAAGGCCAAGTAGGAATATATCAATCAAAGATGCTTGTATTCGATTTCCAATTCCTACAAGAAATCTCAATTGATAGGAAGAAAGAAATTCATGAAACTTTTTTCACTTTGCCCATGACACTTTACATTAATTACGGCGACGGTATTGGTGGAGCCACAAATCTAGTTCAGTGGATGCATTTTTTAACTAGTGATTGATGAGAATAGTGAACGTATATATTCACAAATGCGGCATATGCTGAAATTGTAACTGTGGACAACTAATTCATTTTTGTTTAGGATCAAGTTGGTAGAAGATAGACATTTACCTAATCGATTTGGCATTTTTAAAGAAAATGGTGCAATGGGGCGGATATGGTATTTGATTTTAATGACCCGGTTTGGGGCAGTGCGGTTATGGTATTTACACCGTCATCCCGAATTGAACCGATTAGCTGTTAAATTTATTTTTTTCCATCTAAATAGTAATCCAATACAAAACATGTATAAAAAAATATTTAATTTTGCAAACTCTACATGGGCCTTTTTTCTTCCTTTGTAGTTACACATGATGGTTATCAACTCACTCAATCAACAATTTCAGTTTCAAAAAACTTATTCACTTACGGTAAATTTGATTATTTGATTAGTTTTAGGCATTTGGATTAGCTTGAAATTAAGTATACACAGTCTTTGCCTTTCTTGATTTTGTCATCAGTAACCTAAATATCACTCTTGGTATCATAAATTGCCATCTTCTTATCTTCTTACAGATGTACCCTCTATTGGTCCTTTGTACAATTTTGGTATGGTAAGTGATCAACAACGCAATTAAAAGTATTGTCTTCAACAATACAAAGTTATGACTGCAATGTTACATTTTTCTCTCATCCTCTTAACAAAAAGGATTTTTCCATTTGTACTCAGGTGTTGACACATCAGGGTGCACGTCCCTCACAGCAAAAGGGGTTGTCGTTGGAAAAGGCATGGGATCCCCTATTGTGAGGGGGCGTGTACCCTGGCATGTCAATGTCGAGGTACAAGTAGCTTGGTCCTAACTAAAAACCCAGAGAAATTGAGAATCCTCTCATTAAGAGGGAGACTTTGCACTTCAAATGAACCCTTGGGATGTAAACCAAATCCAATAATCTAAACAATATAGTAGCATAAATTGTTTGAAGTGATCCAATATAATTTACTCGACTATCAATTGATAACCATCATGTGTGACTTTTTTTCATAAATTGTTTTTTTCAATTTTGACCCATGAAAAATAATTTATTTTCACAGTTATTAACCACCCCAACTGAGCCAAACCGACTTACGTGGTTATCGTGCGGTTACAGTATAGCCAAAAAATTGGTGGTTCGACGATGATTTTGGCTGAACCGAATCGAACCGTTGCCAACCCTACTTGTAGTCCATTTCTAGTTTCCTCATGAATTCTCAATTGAAGGAAGAAAGAAATTCATAAAACTTTTTTCTCCATTGCCCAATAAATACTTCACATTAATTCTGGTCGACAGTAGTGGTAGAGACACGAATCTAGTGCAGTGGAGGCATTTTTTACCTGGTGACTGATGAAAGTGAACGCATTCACAAATGCAGTGTGCTGAAATTGTAATCCTGAACATTAACTAATTCGTTTTATTCTAATGGCAAGTTAATTGAATCTAGGCACTTACCTAATCGAGTTGGCATTTGTAAAGAAAATGATGATCATCCATATTAAGAAAATTTATTCTAGTCGAAAATGATGACCATCCATATTAAGAAAATTTACTCTAGTCGAAAATGATGACAATCCATTTAAGACATCAAATGAATTTGTTTTGTTCTTAAAGGCAAAGTGGTAATATACCAACTAAAGATGCTTATATTCAATTTGTAGTTCCGGCAAGAAATCTCAGTTGAAGGAAAGAAAGAAATTCAGGAGGAATCCATGAAACTTTTTCACCCTCATAAAGGAATCCATTGAACTTGTTGAAGGAGAAGTCGAGAGGCAATTTATGTTGCTTTGTATATGGTAAATTTAGTTGCCATGATGTGCATCAGGATAGACATCTTTAAGACCCTTTATTATACTATCAGCAATAAGGTCCTTAACATTTCGCGTTATTTCCTTCAACACGGTCAAAAACAAATCCAAGGAGTCGTTCTTCTCGAAATTGACTAAGTCAAATGTATGAGGATAAATTTTGATGTTTCCTTCTTGACGTGTATCAACAACGTCTATCCTACCTTCATATTTTGCTTTATTTTTTTAGGTACTATATTCTTGTATTTTGTAAATCGAACCTAAATGAGACTTACTATGCTAGAACAATTTGGTGGCTTTATATCTTTGATCTAATTTGTCTGTTTAGGTACTATATTCTTGTATTGTTAAACCATTTAGCGAACAAGTAGCCCACAAACTGGCTGCAATTTCTTGTTTACTAGGCTGATTGCATTCCTGCTTTCATTGTGCTGTTTGTCAGCAATGATTTATCATTTATGATATCTTTTCTTTCATTTGCAGGAAAAAAACTTTGTTTTCTCAGGTCTATTCACAAGGGTCCAAGTCTTATTCTTTGTTGAAGAATATATTTCTTCTCTCTTAGCTTGCAGTCTTATTTGATTCAGAACAATTAATAACTTGTTCATAAGTTAAAAGGTTCTTGATTTTCAACACTTCCCCTGAAACTACGGCAGAATGTAATATACATATTGTTTTTCTAATCAATTTCTTTTAAATTGAGAGATCTGTACCTTAAATTTGGTTCTACATTGCCCAAAGAGCAAAGATGAATTTGGCAGCTTAAAGCCTGTGTATTCAAATTAAGCTGATAACTTCGTCCTTCTATGTTTGAAAGACGTCTGTCAATTTTGCTGGCCATGAAAGATGTTCTATTTGAGTTAGATAATTCAGAATACTTGAAGAGATGACTTCTCTTCTTTCCCCCTTTTTTTTTAATCCTGATGTGCAACAAATGGTGGGTAATAAAGAATTATTAAAAATGCAAGACAACTCAATTTGAAGAACTCAACAAAAAAGTTCTTATGTTGTCTCCCGTTACTAAGACATGGAGTCAGTCAAAATTTGAGGCAAATAAATGTCAAGCAATGGCTAAAAACTCACATTCCAACTAGCATTTTAAAATCTCCGTTGGATCGGAAAGCAATAGAATGAACGAGGTTTCAGAAATAGATTACTTGGCATTATACTAATCTACGACTACTTGGACTGGAAAGTCACTTTGTATTGCCTAGTTCGATTGAGTTGAACATTGTCACATGGTATCTCAAAAAGGTGCAAAACAATCGTCAAAAATAAAAAAATTATCATTTTGAAACTTGAACGAAAACAGGGGCCCTATGTTTTGGGATATTGCTGAAATAAGGTAATGTAATAATTACTTTACCTTTGAAACAATACTAGAACGAGCACATTACACGTAGTGCTGATTTTAATATTTTCCTAAGTTTAGGTGGGAGATTATGCAAAAACCATAAATTAGACGAAAAAGTTGAAAGCAAACGAATTTCATTTCAAACTTGGAAATACTTATAATGGTTGATTACGGAAAAATACAGTAGTAGAGAAAGACCTAAAATGTAAATAAATAAAAGAAAATAACAAGTCATTTTCTTCTTCAGCTATTTTCCAGCACATATCAAGTACTAGATCATGAAGACTACAAGCTTTCACTCCATTGTCAAATCTTCTTCTGGAAACTTGCAGTAGGCTCCTGTTAATAAGTTCCATTAGATACTCCTCAGCTACATCTTCTAAGCTCTTGTGCTCCTTTTTCTCTATGAATCCTTTAGCTATCCCTAGTAGTAATAGCTTCCGAACAGGAATTTCCTCATCTTCTTTGTATGCACTAAGGTAGAGGAAACGTGGCTTCAAGTGATTTGGTAAATGCATGTAACTAAGTTTCAATATAGGAATGTATTCATCGTCTTTTTTGAAAATGTAAGAACTTAAATTTTCTGCAACTTTTTGCCATAAGTTTTCTTTCTTCTCCATATTCAAAAGAACTCCAGCTATCATGACGATTGAGAGCGGTAGTCCACGACAATATATTGCAATTTGCTTTCTGATAGCTAGCAGTTCTTGAGGGCAACGTTCTTTCTTGAACACATTTTTCTCTAATAACGTCCAACTTTCACTTGATGAGAGGGGAAGAGGTTCAATGATAACATGTGAAATTTCAGATGCCACATTTTTCAGCCGACTAGTGAACAATACTTTGCTTCCGTTAATTTTGTCATCTAGAAAAGTACCTTCTCAAATCATCCCATGCACGAATATCCCATAGATCATCTATAACAATGAGGTATCTTTTACCGATTAAGGATTTGTTAAGATTTTTGGCTAACTCTTCATCTTTCATTTCTGAAATTTCGTGGTTGCTAAGGTTACTCAAAGAGATCAAAATATCAACCAATCCCTTTCTCTTTTGGTAAGTTTGAGAAACAACACACTACGAAAGCTTAAGTAGCTCGTCCTCCAAGAAGCCTGCTTGTAATTTGTGGTGTCATGTCTTCTAAGCCCACAATCATCTCATCTACCACGGAAATGCTTTTATCTTGGGATGATACTTCACTGGGACTTTCTGCAACTTGTAGTCTTCAATTCTACAATTCATCTTCATTGAGTTTGTGATGAAGTAGTCTTTGATCTTCACTTTCACAATCTCAATTCTTTCTAATAGAACAGAAAGTGCCAGATCCATTTTGGTCATGGTAATGAGGTCTACAGTGAAAAAGAACGAATGCAAGAAAAGTCCCGCTTCGTTATACACAACTTCAACGTCTGTGAATATATTATCCTTTTGATTTTCTTGCATCATAAAAGTTATTGTAGCTATACGCTTGCCAACTTCTCTGATTCTACATCGCATTTGTTGGGTTTTTGATACCCAATAAATCCCGGGCTATGATATTAACGTGGGTTAATATTATTTCATAGGCATAGGCCGATGAATGAAATAAGTCCAACAACCAAGTCCATGAACTACACCCAGCCCAATTGTATTCCTTATGGATGGCTTGAATCTTGGCCCGTTTACCCCTTTATTGGCCCAACTTAAAGCCTAACCCTAGAGTATATATATGAATATAACCCTAGCCTCTTTGACATGATGATTGAGTGATTTTGAGAGAAGAAACAAGAGAATCCCGGCTGTCCCCTTTTGTGTGAGAAAAAGGGTGTCCAGAAGTGTCCAAAACGCTGGTATAACGTGTGCAATTGGTGGTTCTTTCATAGTATACCTTTGTGGTGTCTTCTCTTAGCCTTTGTGGCGATAAATCATCATCCTTTCTTGTCCTACGTGGGTAAGATTGAATAGCAATCAAGGTGAATCAATTGGTTGTGGTTTGGAGCCGTTTGGATTGGTTGTTGGTAGAGAAAGGTACGTTGGACTGAGCCTGGAAAACCACCGTTTGAAGATCTTTTGAGAGAGCTTCCGCAACAAATTGGTATCAGAGCTTCAAGGTGAAGGTTTTGACTCGTGAAATCTACCAGAAATCGTCCAAAAAATCGGCAGAAACGTGGCAGAAATCAGATCAAAAAACTGTTAAAAATCAGTCTCTGTTTTGGTGTTTTCTGACCAATCCAGAACGAGTTTGGGGAAACAGAGACCACTGGTGTAACGTGCAGGCGGTGGTGATCAAGACGGTCAGGCGCGTGTGAACGGCGGCGGCGCGTGGAGGCCACACGCAGGGACTGATTTGGCGCGTGCGGGCGCGTGTGATGTTTTCTGGCGACGGTCTCTTCAGGCAGTTTGTTCCTTATATTATTTTTAACATTTTTCGTGTTGAAAGTTTTCTGTTTCAGGGTACGCAGAAGAATTTGGACAGCGTTGTTCTTCGGGCATTCGGGACTCGATCGTGATTTTTTGGTTGCTGCAGTTTCCAGAGACTTTAGGACGAATAGTGGTGGTCCTAAAGTGATAAATTCGCAACTCTCATAATTTACGGACTCAGATAGTCCGCTCTGGTATATTGGCTTAACTTAGTTTTAAATTTCAGCATTAGCAGATCATCGTGTGGGGTGATCGTTAGGATTGGGGGTTGTCATTGCTTGACAACCATTGCTTGTGCTAGAAAATTTAGGAATTATTTGCTCTGTTTTTGAAGTGTTGAGTTTTGATTGCAAGTTGGTAGTTGATTTTGTGCTTTACCTGTCATATAGTCACTGTGTGAGGCTTGTTGCGTGGAAATTCGAACTTTTGTTTACATACCTTCGTGTTGCATTGATTTTTCTGTTAGAACACCTGGACTTAACCCATTCGAACATTCCCTTGATCTAAGATCGTGAATCTTACGAAACCCTGGGAATCTAGAACGGTGTATATTGCGGCCGTAGGATAACTTTGTGTGACCTATCTGTGCTTTTGGTTGTTCTAGTTTTTTAAAAATGTCTTCACGCTTTGAAGTTGGAATTTTTAATGGGAAAGGGGATTTTTCAATTTGGCAACAAAAGATGAAGGGTATTTTGGTCCAACAAAAAGTTTCAAATGCCATAGATGGCAAGTTTCCTGCAAATTTAACAGAAGTACAAAAAGAAGAGTATGATGAACTTGCATACACTTCAATTATTTTACACCTATCTGATACTGTTTTGAGAAAAGTAGGAAAACTGGATTCTACAAAACAACTTTGGGAAAAGTTGGAGGACTTATATTTGCTTAAGTCAACTCCTAATAAATTGTACTTGCTTGAACGATTTTTCAGCTTTAACATGGATCCTTCAAAGGATCTTGATGATAATCTGGATGTCTTTAACAAATTAGTTCAAGACATCGTTAACTGTGATGAAGAGGTATCTGAAACGTATAAGGCTATTATCCTGCTTAATTCCATGCCTGATTCATATAGGGAAGTTAAGAATGCAATTAAGTATGGTAGGGATACCTTAACACTTAGGAGTAAGGAGATGGAGATTAAGGCTGAAAAAGAGGATAAGAGGAGTGGCGAGTTACATATGATGAGGAGTAGGATGAAGTTTAAGCAAATGAATTTGGGTAGAACTCAAAACGGTAGTGATTCGAGTAGTGACTCGAGTGATGAGGGTAGTAAGAAGAAGGGCAAGGAACGAGACAAGTCTAGTGGTAAAAGGTGTTACAGTTGTGGTAAGTCTGAACACTTTATTAGGGACTGTCCTAAGAAGAAAGATAAGCTGAAGGGAAAGATAAGAGGTGAGACGAATTTGGTTGAGGGGTCGAGTTATGACCCCAGTGAGGTTTATTGAGTATAAACCTAGTCACTGCATATGCATCTGTGTGTGATCCTTTCTGCATGTGTGTGATTGTCTAAATTTTGTTGCATGATTATCTGCTACATTTCAATGTGTTTGATATGTGCATTTGCATGAATTTGAGACATTAGGATTACTTGGTGTAATTGCTTGCATGCATAGTGGGTTAGGATGCATTAGCAGTGTATTGTGTGTCTTTTGGTGAGGTGGAGTATAGATGCCTAAGAGTACATGGTGGTTTGTACCGAGGGATGTAGAGTGTGACATTTGGATCACGAGTGGAGATGTGATCAAATGTCTAGGATCCTTTATCTGGAAAGAGACCCTGATCAGGTGGAGTGTGAGAGAGACACTTCTATCACTTCTGTTAGGTGGAGACCAATTATCTACGTAGGTTGGGAGAAGTGATGTGGAGATAGAGGATTATCCCGTGAACTTAGGATCTATTGTGACTCACCAGTTAGACATGAATTGAGTGATCTGTCTAGTGAGCGTGGTGGGCGATGAGAGGAGATATGTGTTCTCGAGGTGTGAGCAACACGGAATGGGATAGGATAAGTGTGGTGAGATCTTTTCTTAGGGTCATTTATGCATGTGTTGCATATGTGGTTGACCGTGGTTTGATTGACTTGGTGTTAATCTATGGTTCTATGTGAACATGTTTCTGAAAAGATATGTGTGTGTTATCCTATAGTATATCGTCATCGCATGTGTATTTGCTCTTGA
>NC_036254.1:21252363-21258282 GCF_002742605.1 Olea europaea var. sylvestris | reverse complement strand
TTGTATTCCTTATGGATGGCTTGAATCTTGGCCCGTTTACCCCTTTAATGGCCCAACTTAAAGCCTAACCCTAGAGTATATATATGAATATAACCCTAGCCTCTTTGACATGATGATTGAATGATTTTGAGAGAAGAAACAAGAGAATCCCGGCTGTCCCCTTTTGTGTGAGAAAAAGGGTGTCCAGAAGTGTCCAAAACGCTCGTATAACGTGTGCAATTGGTGGTTCTTTCATAGTATACCTTTGTGGTGTCTTCTCTTAGCCTTTGTGGCGATAAATCATCATCCTTTCTTGTCCTACGTGCGTAAGATTGAATAGCAACCAAGGTGAATCAATTGGTTGTGGTTTGGAGCCGTTTGGATTGGTTGTTGGTAGAGAAAGGTACGTTGGACTGAGCCTGGAAAACCACCGTTTGAAGATCTTTTGAGAGAGCTTCCGCAACAGCATTATATCTGAAGAAAAAAAGAGTAGAAATTTGAACTCTTTTAGAATAACTTTGACTTGGTTACTCATAAGAATGGTATCCGTTTCGCAATTAAGCAATTCTCCAATAGTTTCAAGAAGGAAGTAGATTTTGCTGGGAGCGATAACTTCATCACTATCTAACAATTGCAGGGAGTATGGACTTTTGAAGAACTCTCTAATCTGTGGCATAAAAGATAAAATTGTTAGATTTATAACTCAAATAGGAGTCTTTTGAAGAGGCGTATTCAATTTAGACTAGGAGAATATTAACCTAGGGCTTAAGAAAACTAAGTTGAATATGGAAACAAAATCCTGTTGAAATTGGGCCTCCTAACTGTAGTATATTTTCTTGTCTTTTAGGACATTTCTAGGGTTGACCTATAAATAAGAGGCTCCTCTGGTTAGTTTGTAGAGAATGACATAGAAGCAGTATTGCTAGTTAGTCTTGTATTTTCCGTACTATTAAATTAATAAACATCGTTCCTCTGCGTTTACTCTTTGTGTTCTTTCTTTACAAATTCAATTTTTTGTTTTCGTGGTGTGATCTAGTATACTTCAATCTTGTCATTAAATCTCATTCTTTATAATTCAGTTTGGAATCAACGTGTGTTATTGGAGCTTCCGCCCCCAACAAGTGGTATCAGAGTGAGGTTGTTGATTTTCTGTGGATTGGTTGAGATTCTTTCAAGATGGCTAGGTTGAAATATGATGTTCCGCTGTTAGATCGCAATACAAGTTTCTCGTTGTGGCAAGTAAAGATGAGGGTTATTTTAGCTCAATCGGATTTGGATGATGCGTTGTTGGGTATTGAGAGGATGCCAGTTGGTTGGACAACGGAAGGATCGAAAGGCTGTTTCATTGATTCACCTTTATCTATCCAACAATATTCTGCAGGATGTCTTGAAGGAGAAAACAGTGCCTGCTTTGTGGTTGAAGTTGGAGCAGTTGTGTATGACTAAGAGTCTTACAAGTAAACTAGCTCTCAAGAGAAAGCTCTATTCACATCGCATGGCGAAAGGAAAGTCGTTGAAAGACCATGTTGTCGTGTTCAAGGAAATAGTTGCAGATCTGGAGACGTTGGAGGTTAAGTACGATGAAGATGATCTTGCTTGATCCTGTTGTGTTCTCTGCCTAGATCTTGCTTGATCCTGTTGTGTTCTCTACCTAGATACTATCTTGTATAGTTGAGATACTTTGACTATAGAAGATGTCTATGATGTTTTGCACTCAAAGGAGAAAATGAAACATTTGGTTGGAGCTACATCAAGGAATGAAAAAACTCTTGTATCTCAAGGTGGTCGATGAAGAGGCAGATCAAGAGTTAGATTTAGCAATGTGACCTATTACTACTGTAAAAGGAAGGGACATATTCGGAAGGATTACGATATGTTGCAGGCTAAAGGTGATAAGCTATAAATCGTGGGCTTAACCTTTGAATTCAGATGAAACCAATGTAGTTGAGAATTGTTCAGATGGCGAAGAGGTGATGTTGATCGTGGTATCTGATGTGGAATCTAGGCCCGACGAGGAGTGGATTCTTAATTCAGTATGTTCGTACCATATGTGTTCCGATAGGAATTTATTTCAGACATATGAGGCTATTTGGCAAGATGGAATTGTAATGGGAAACGACCAATCTTGTTATATTGTTGGGATTGGTCGAGTTAGATTGAGGCTGCGAGATGGAATATTTAGAGCAATTGATCGTTCATGTTCCTGACCTGGAAAGGAATCTCATTTCGCTAAGTACCCTAGATGCAAAAGGGTTTAAATTCTCTGGAGGAGGTGGAGTTTTGAAGGTCCGAAAGGGAGACCGAGTTGTACTGAAGGGATGTAAAAGATCCGAGTTGTACATTTTGCAGGGGAGTGTAGAACTAGTTAAGATGAGACATTTTGACAAGTTTAGTACCGTGTTGGAAGTTTAGTTTCGTACAGTACCTCTTGTGTTGGGCTCTGAGTCAATTTAAAACACTGCTAGGGAGAGCATTGGTGATTCCGCCTTGTCGCGAATTTCAGTGAGTATACTGTGTTCAATTGCTGGGTAGAACTCATCGAGCATAGGTACCATGGTGTCAGCAATGTCTGGGATGCTTCTAGGAACCTTGAAGGCGACAGTTCCAGCAAAGAACTTTCTGATTAAGCATCTGGTTTGGTTCTTGCTACAGGGTGTGCTTCGATCTTGTGTGATCAACACTAATTCCTTGGTGGAATTGGGAACCCTGGGGATTGAGTTTGGGTGTCGGTTGTGGACGACGGACAGAGGACGAGTGTTTGGTTTATATAGAGTGGTTATATATTAAGGAGATGGTGGTAGGGGCCGGGTTATTGATGTGAGGTGGATCCAGAAAAGGGAGGGGGGTTCTAGTTATAATCCAGAAATGATTCGTATATATATTTCACAGAAACGCGAAATTAAAGTAGGCGACAAAGTAGCTGGAAGACACAAAAAATTCAGAAAACACTAGTTTTCTCGAAGCTTCTTGTTCATATCTCTCATCAAAAGGCGCTATTCGATAATGTCTATCCAGCAGACCCCTTGCTAACCCGAGTGAACATTCAAATATATGTCCTACATTCATTCGTAAAGGTACTCCTAATGGGTTGAAAATCATATCAACAGGTCTTCCATCTTGCAGATAAGGCATATCTTGTCTAGGCAAAATTTTGAGCTATATTTTTCATTAGAGATTACAATCCGGAGCAAAATGAAGATAATGTATTGGCAAGAATGTTAGACCATAAATTCAGCCAATTAATTTCAATGTAGATGAATTTGAAATCTAGGAGTTTCATTCATAGCACTGGAATTCGAGTCAAGGTGGAGATTGTTAGGAGTATGACTCAAATTCGAGTCTTTTGAAGAGGCGTATTCGACTTGGACTAGAAAAATATTAACCTAGGGTTTAAGGAAACTAAGTTGAATAAGAAAACAAAATCCTGTTGAAATTGGGTTTCCTAATTGTAGTATATTTTCTTGCCTTTTAGGACTCTTCTAAGGTTGACCTATAAATACGAGACTCCTCTGGTCAGTTTGTAGAGAGTAACATAGAAGCAGTATTGCTAGTATGTCTTTTATTCTCCATACTGTTGAATTAATAAACATCGTTCCTCTACATTTACCCATTGTGTTCTTTCTTTACAAATTCAATTTTGTGTTTTCGTGGTGTGATGTAATATATTTCAATATTGTAATTAAATCACATTCTTTATAATGCGATTTGGAAACAACGTGTATTACTGGAGCTTCTGTCCCCAACAACAATGATTTCTGAAAAGTTGTTATAATGTTCATTAACTCCATATAAGATGCAATCTGAGGTTGAATCATCAAGATGCTCCAACAACTGATTAATCCTCTTTAACCGAAACTGCCATTTTGCTACATATTTGAGGAAAGTTAAAGAGTGGGGTTCGAGCCACTGAAAGCCAACAATTTTTCCTTCATCAAGCGCTAAATCTGGCATATGGGAAATGAGATTCGAGCTTTTGATTAGATATGACAGATTTTTTGTAAGAGAAATCCATCAAGTATTGTTGGTTTGGGCGAAACGCCAAGCAGAGAAAGAGACAGAGATCAATGAGAGTGAATATATGTTTCAATTTTTCGAAAAATAAACACAAACCAAAGGTTGAAACTTTCAGCAAAATGAAGCCAAAGCAAAGGTGAACTCTCTCTCTCTCTCTCCCCCTCTTTCTTATAATTCCGTATGCTTTTGTATCAACAAAGCAAGTACTGGAAATTTCGGCAAAAGTTTAAAAAAGTGTGATGATGTTCCTACTTTGGAAATCACAATTCTTATTCCAAGATGTAAATAAAGGCAAAAATCAAGTGCTCTTTGTCACCTTTAAAATTTTCTTTTTTTTTAACCACATATTCTTCAAAAAAATATTATTCAAAACTCTCTAATTTTCCAAATAATGGGTTACAAACATGGGCAAAATCGCAGGCATAACAATTTTACCATTCAACATGGATTTCTACAAGTTTATTATATTCTGTTGGATTCGTGAATAGGCACTTAGTCTCTGTTTGATGATGATTAAAATCAATTTTTTAGTAAAATTTGATTAAATGTATGATTTAAAAGTTGTTGGTCCCGTATATGTGATTAAAATTAACTGGTGGCTTTGATTTAAATTAAAATTCGAACATATGACCTAGCTCTAGCAATGCTTATTAATATTGGGTTTCAATAATCTCATTTGAAAAATTGACTGGTGAGAATAAACTATACTTTGATAGTGTAACTTGTCTCTTTTTTCTCCCCATCTTGGGTAATCTATTTCCTCCATTTTGTTATCGTTTGAATCTTATTACATTAAATTCGTTAGATTCTATTTTTTTCTCTCTTATTTTCAACCACACAATCTTCTATAAAATAATATTATATGTAAATAAGAAATTTATCATTCTTTTTCAACCACTAATCTTTTTTAAAAAAAGTATTCCACACATTTTCATTTAAAAAAGAAGGGGCCAAATTGGGCCAAATGGTTATCTCAAATGGTTATCTCTTATGAGTTCTAAGATTCTAGGGTAGTTGCTTCTGCCTTTTGAACAAAAAGAGAAATGTTTGCAGAAAGGAAGCAAGAGGCTTCACCATCCATAATGACTTTAAAATAATGCGACTTTAAGATAATGGTCGGTAGGGGTGAATGGTATAGATAATGGGAGGTGTACCTACCTGCGCAAGAGGGTACCTACAAACCTGGGCGTGGACCTCAAAAGCAATAGGTTTGTTGTTCATTTCTTGTTCAGTCTAAACACAATTTTTAACCATGACCCATTTGAAATTCAAATTATAGACAATTTACACTATCTAATCACATTTGCATATGTTCTACGCGCTCTTGACATGAATGTTGAATAAGCCCTTGATTGAACCACATTATTTTTTTAAGAATATATTTTTAAATAATATATAGATGAAAAATGTATAATTAAAAAAAAAAAATTTGAATTAGCGTATAATATTATTTTATTAAAAAATGTGTAGTTGATGTCACATCAATATTTAAAAATATATTTTTCTGAAAGAATGTGAGTCAAACAAGACCTTGTTTGCATGAGCAAATGTTTAGATTTTAAGACTATAAAATATTGAGTGACCACAAAATTAAATTCGAACAGCTTAGTGCTACATATACTATATTCAATTGTAAAAAACTTATTTATTAGTAGTGAATTGTTAGTTATTTATATTTTTGATTTTGAGCAAAACCTTGATCTACAAGTCCAGAAGTTCACTTTTTTAATATCTCATCTTTTCTTAGACAGCTTGGCTTTTTGCAACTAAATATTTATAAAACTAATATGGCTATGTACATTAATTGCAAATAAATTTAACGTGCATTGCACTTGGAAAAAACTATGTTTCTTAATTTGTTCATTGCTGCCAAAGAAAAAATCAAATTTTTAGAATTTTTATTTATTTATTATTATTATTATTTTT
>NC_036254.1:21216921-21247701 GCF_002742605.1 Olea europaea var. sylvestris | reverse complement strand
AAAATTTGAATTAGCGTATAATATTATTTTATTAAAAAATGTGTAGTTGATGTCACATCAATATTTAAAAATATATTTTTCTGAAAGAATGTGAGTCAAACAAGACCTTGTTTGCATGAGCAAATGTTTAGATTTTAAGACTATAAAATATTGAGTGACCACAAAATTAAATTCGAACAGCTTAGTGCTACATATACTATATTCAATTGTAAAAAACTTATTTATTAGTAGTGAATTGTTAGTTATTTATATTTTTGATTTTGAGCAAAACCTTGATCTACAAGTCCAGAAGTTCACTTTTTTAATATCTCATCTTTTCTTAGACAGCTTGGCTTTTTGCAACTAAATATTTATAAAACTAATATGGCTATGTACATTAATTGCAAATAAATTTAACGTGCATTGCACTTGGAAAAAACTATGTTTCTTAATTTGTTCATTGCTGCCAAAGAAAAAATCAAATTTTTAGAATTTTTATTTATTTATTATTATTATTATTTTTATTGAATGCAAAACTGAGCCGTCACATTCTTGGAAAAATCAAGCAAAATAAGCAAACAAGAGACTAGGGACGGAGAGGATGAACGCTTCCAGAAGTTCAAATAACATCACCGAAAATTCTGGAATGTCATCGAGATTATTTCTGAAACGATTTGAAGTGGAAAAATAGTTTAAAGAGAAGTACAAAAAACATAAAATTAATTACAAAATAAAAAATTTCAATTTTAATATGCCATTCATACTTTGTATGATTAATTCAATCGTAGTATGCAAAAGTAGCATCTTAATTAGAGCCTATTTGATAATTTTTTATTTGAGAATATTGAGTTATTGAGTAGTATTTTTTTTTGGAGAATGTGTGATTAAAAAGTAATGAAACTTTATTGATTTTTGCTTAGAATTTTTTATTGTGTGAATTTATGGTGGAAAATGATTTTGTAGCAAATAATTTAAAGCTTTAAAGGATGACAAGTAGGGGCTAAAAGGTAGCTAAAAATTTTAACGACTAGTTAAATCATGGGCATGCTCAACGAGCTCAATTTGCTCATGGGTCAAGCCCAAATGAGTCAGCCCTATAATGTGAATGGCTAGGGTCCACTACCACCCTTAACTTTAAATGTAACTAGATTTAGAAATTTAAATTAAAGAAAGAAAATAATTTATATCCAAAACTAATTAAAAATGCTATATATATGAATGTTCCTGCCTTGAGATAATTTGAGAACCTTTCAAATGAAAAGCCCCCGACCCCTATTTATAGATTTCTCCACGGACATGGGAAATGGGTTGTGTGGTCAGTGTTTCAGACGTAGATCAAGATCAATTCTATTTTATATTTTCTTAATTATTTTCAAATATCCATGAAACAACAACTATTACATGTAAAATAGTCAATATCATGAACTTTTTATTTTTCAAAGAAAATGATAGTTGTATTCCGTATGTAGAAGTAGTAGTTTAGTATTATTGCATTTCCAATTATTTTGTATTGTTCTTAAAGGTCAAGTTGAAAATACATCAACCAAAGATGCCAAGATTCCATTTCTCACCCAAGAAATCTCAATTGAAGGGAAGGACGAAATTCATGACACTTTTTTAACCGTTGACTGATGAGAGTGAAAGTATTCACAGATGCGGTATGCTAAACTTGTAATCATGGACTACTAATTCATTTTATTCTAAGGACAAGTTGATTGAAGTTAGACATTTGCCTAATAGGGTTGTCATTTTTAAAGAAAATGATGACCATCTGTATTAAGATTATTTATTTTTATAGAAAACGATGACCATCCATATTAAGACAATTATTAAAATAATATTAATGAAATCAAAAGACAAGTGATATAATAGGTTTGAATTACAAAATGAATTCGTTCTGTTCTTAAAGGCAAAGAGGTAATATGTCAACTAAAGGTGCATATATTTCATTTCTAGTTCCCACAAGAAATCTCAATTGAAGGAAAGAATGAAATTGAGATAGGATTCCATGCAACTTTTTCCACCCTCATTTCAATTGTTGAAGGAGAAGTCCAAAAACAATTATCCAGGAATACTTGAAATGTCATTATGTTAGTTAGTGTTATGCCTCTTTTAAGGGTGGCAAATGACCCAAGCAACTAGGCCCATAGACAGCTTGGTCTCGTTTGATGACAAGCCTGGACTTGAGCCGAGCATTCATTTGAAATGATGGGCAGAGCCGCTAGTGGGCTCTCCCAAAAACAGTAACCAACTTTCATAAAGTTTTGAAACCGTTTTGCAATGATTACAATTTTTTTAAAACTCAATAAGTACTCCTCATTTCAATCCAATTTTATCACCAATTCTCAATATCTATCTTCTACATTTCACAATCTAATTATTCAGTCTCAAATCTCAATTCAATTCCTCATTAGTTGTTACATCATTCAATTATCAACCTATTTAATTCATCTATTACATTTCTTGTTCTTCTATTTTCTCAATTTAACTCAATTTTACAATTCATCCAATTATATTCCATTATCTAATACTAATATAATTCGATTTCATCTTTGTACACTCCAATTTTATTTCATACAAATGGATCACAATTCTTATGTTCGGGCTTGTTCAATGGCAATGCACTTTTGATGCCACAATCTCAATTACATAATGAATTTTTCAGTCTCAATAACATCCCAATTCCTGACGATTTAGACGTTGACGATGTTCACAAGAGTAGTCATCCAATTAATTTGGATGATACGTAGCAGCGGAGCCGAAACTCAAAATACTAAATGTAAGAGGTAAGCGAAAGTCTTAAAAATTGCAAAGTGTTGGGAACACTTCAAATTGATTCAACGGGCCGAGTAGTCGACGGAGTCCAAGAATGTAAAGTAATTTGTAAATATTGCCAAACAAGATGGCATGGTAAAAAGGAATAGGAACTACTCACCTTAATTGTCATTATGTGAAATCTTTGACAAACATGAACTTGTTGGCCAAACAACAAATAATTCCAATATGTTACTCCTCCTTGCACTAATTTTACTACACTTAGCACATAGATCTATTTAGAAGAAAATTGTAGTGAAGTTCGTTATCAGTGTTGAGTTGTTGCTAAACATATTGGACAATCAATATTTCACAAACCATAATGGATAATGTATTTGAGTTTTATTAAATAGATACTCAAACCCACTTTAATATTTGCTGCAATACAATATCGACAAATGAGAAGTGACATCAAAATTCTTATATTTTCATTATCATAAAAAATATCCCCAAAATATTACATGTCCAATTAGATTAAGTTCTAAATCCATTTATTAATTTTAATAAGCATGTAGCTTTTCAACATGTTCCATAGCTTTTGCTTTTCTAGCATTCCCTTTATAGATGCTTTAAGTGTGCACAGATCCAATCATATCTGATACAAAAATTTGAAAAATTTATAATAGATCACATAACCCAATCAAAGACCCACACAACTCATAAACATATATAAAACGTGATATTTAAATATTCTCAAATATTTTTCAATTTCCAAAAAATGGGAGCACTTCAAAAAATAACTTTCACTAGTCAAATACCACTTAATAAATATTCTTGATTTTATAAAAAAAAATTACAATTTAATCTAGTTTTAAATTTTTTACAAATTAATTGTAAGCAGTAAATACAAAAAAAAATAATAATAAATTATTTTTAACTATCCAAAAATTAATTAAAGAGAAAATTGCAACAACGGTTCCTAACATTTTAATTTTTTGCAGACTTTACCTTAACCTTTAATTTGTACTAGCGGAAGTCCTTAACCTTTCAAAAATATGCATCTGGAGCCCAAATGGATGAATTCCGTCTATTTGACCGTTTGGTGACCAAGGAAGTCAAGATTAAATGATTTTTGACAAAATTAAAAAGGATAAAATGGTAAGTTTGCATTTTTCTTACATTAAAATAAATTAAATCATTTAATAGTAAAAAAATCAAAAAACCAAACCCAGAACCCCAAAACCCCCTATTCCAAAATCAAACACAAAAGGCAGTGGCACCGCGGACCAAAGCTCTCCCATCCCACTCCATTAACGCCGGCCAAAGTTCCATTTATTTCTGAATTTGGACTTGAAATCGGAGATTTGGAGTCTTAATTCCAAAATCAGCATAATATTTTGGCGATTCAACTGGAGATGTGGGGAAGAGGGACCTAAAACCGGAGAATTTACTGCTAATTTGAAGAAAATAATTTGTGGTTTTCGAAGTGTTTTTATCGTTACCAAATGAGTTGTGAAAACTTGATAAATTTTGAAGAATGGTTGGGACCTAGTCTGTATTGTTTTCCCTTAATCTACCTGTTAATATTTTGGGTTACAAAAAAAAGGATTTTTTGAACCAGACCGTGAGTTGTTGAGTTGATGATGTGAAAATGCAAGATTTTTAGATGCACAAACCCCAAACATTGCAGATGGCTCTGTTCCAATGTGGCAGTGGCGATAGCGGGTGGCTCTGTTTGTTTTGGTATCGGTTTTGGTTTTGGTGACAGTTTAGGTCGATGGTACCGCTAGTTGTTGGATGAGTTTTTGGCTTTGATTGAGTTAATGGTGGTGGATGTGGATTTGATGGCGACGACGACTTGCTGTGGGTGGCAAAGTGTTGCAGGGTTTTCGTTTTGGCAAAGGGCTAGGAATAGGTGTAAGAGTAGGAGTGGGGTTTGGGATATGGTAAGGTTAGAAGATAATGATTTTTTATTTTTATTTTATTTTTGATTATTCTATTTTATTTTTAATTTATTTAAACGTAAGAAAAATGCAAACTTATCATTTTACCCTTTCTAATTTGGTCAAAAATTATTTAATTTTGGCTTCCTTGGTCAACTAATGGTCAAACGGACGAATCTATTCATTTGGAATCCAGATGAATATTTCTGAAAGGTTAGGGACCTCCACTGACACAAATTGAATGTTTGGTTAAAGTCTACAAAAAATGAAAAGATTAGGTACGGCTGCTACAATTTTCCCTTAATTTAATTATATAAAAAAATCAAGAATAATTCAAAGACCAATTTGTAAAATTTTCAGATTTTTTTATCAAACTTCAAAAGGTCATAACTTTTTTAAGTCAAGGCCAAAATTAATGATATTTATACCTTTGAAAATGTCTCGAGATCTATCCAACCATACAAAATGAGAATCGTGAAATGTAGTGTAGAAGAAGTTATCATGTGATGAAATTTTGAATTTTACCAATTTTCATACAAAAAAAATAAAATAGACTTTCATCTAAATTTCGAGATGGCATAACTTCTTCATTTCAATGTCAAAATTAATGACCTTTATACAATTAGAAAGATCTCGAGAAGACCATACCAAATGAGAAACATGATATAAAGAAGTTATCATGTAATGAGGTTTCAGATTTTACCAATTAGAATGTAAAAACTCAAAAACTTCAAAACCTCATAACTTCTTTGTTTTATGTCCAAAATTTAAGTTCTTTCGTGCACTTATGTGCCATGTTTTCCAAATTTATAGCAAACTATTGGGTGTTTTGAGGGAATTATCCTATGGGATGCTTATTCGCACATCATCGTCAACATGAGTTGAAGATTTCCATTTGGCAAAAATATATAAACGATAAAAATGAGTACTAGATAAGTCATTAGTACTTCCAATTTTATTGAAAAATATGATTAACAACAAAATTTGTTATGATACATAATTATAGGGATTAATTCAGCCTCTGTTTGGCAAATCTATATATAGTTCATAAAGATGAATAGTAGTGGATCCAACGAATTGTCAATAACAAATGAGATAGTTATGAATGCGTGAATGAAACTAATTAATATTTGACTGAATTTATAAATGATTGAGAAATTAATTGCCAAATGAAGGCTTAATTGATTTGCAAGTCACTAAGCCTATGTTTGTTTTAGCTAAAAATCAAATTTTTAATAAATTTTATGCAAATGAAATATTTGGTTGAAAAGTTAATAAAAAATTGTAGATTTCATGAAATGTATGATTAAAAATTAGTTTGAGAAAAAATACAATTTAGAAAATGGGTTAGATGGGAACTAAATATCATTTATGGTTGCATTTTCCTTGTACACTTGACTTCGTTTGTAGCCCACTAAAAAGAGGCTTTTCTTTCTTTTCTTTTTTTTTCTTTTTTTTGAGAAAATAATTTTTGGAATTTTTTTTAGAAGAATATGTGGTTGAAAATGAGTATTACAAAAAAAATTGAAGAATGGTAGACAAACATGGGCTTATTGTGTTCACAGGTGGAGGGATGGGGTCACTTGATCCCCAACTTCTGGGAAATTTTGTTTTTGTATTTCAACAAAATTATAACAGATTTAACATTTTCTCTCACTCTCTGGCGACTCTCTCCCTTACCCCATATTACCAAAACTCTAACTTTACTAATTCTTTAAAAATTATCTATAATTTCTCTGTAAAACATCTACTATAAATCTCCGCTTCCCAATCAGATTTTCAACTATTAGAACCTAAGTTTGCTTCTCTTTTTTTCCTACCAATTTGCTTTAACCAATGTTTTGAAAATCGACCAAGTCATCAACTCGAAAAAGGTGAAGGGTCAAGGGTCAAAAGGTTCAATTAGGGTCGAACCGGATGAAATAAATACATACAAAAATAATAAAATACTATGAAAACCATATATTTTTTTAATTCTCATATTAATAATTTGTTAATTAGATTCATTATCATACACTCGATGATTCAAAAATTAAAAATCAATATGTTGAAATAGTTTGCTTCGTTAAATTAAAATAGTTTAGACTTATAGAAAATGATATCTAACATTAATATATTAATAACCAAGTGCAATTTAAGTTAAATTTGAAAATTAAATAAATGAAAAGATAAAGGTGGATATTGCAATTTAGTTAGTTGGGATTCAAAATCAAATTAGTTAATTAGACATACATTTGAAAAATGATTTTGATGGTCATTTTAACATTTTTTGTTTTGCCATTATCCCATATTGAAAGATTATAAAACTATTGGAGAGAAGTGCATCCATAAAATGCACTATCTCATATTGAAAGTTTATGAAACCATTTGAGAGAGATGCATCTATAAAAGAAGTATGTCATTTAACATTTTTCTATGGGCCTTTGAATTATATATTTTTTGAGGCCCATTCATGATGTTAAAATTTTTTAAACTAAAAAATAAATAAATTCGAAAAACCACAAAATTGTGACATGTTCATTGGTTTACGGTTAAATCGGCCGATTCAATGGATTTTTAAGTAGTTTAGTTATAATCAATTAACCGAGCATTATTGGCCCAATTTTGGGCCTCGTTCTCAATTTTACCAGTAGAACTGATCGGACTAGGCCAATTTTGACAACATTGGTTTTGACACTAATGCAAAATGATTGTCATTACAACATTGTCGACCTCATTTGCCACTATAATTTCGAATCCATCTTCACTCGCCAAACCTCTAGACAGAGTCAACTTAAGTTATTTTGCATTTGAAAATCGAAAGGCAATCACTAGGCAGACAAATAGTAACTTATAGTTTCAAATTTTAAGTTTTTTAAAACAATTCAAAGCGATAGAGAAAAATTATAGTTTATTTTCATTCTATTTGATTTATGTCGAGGAATTATTTTTATATTTTGTATATTAAATTGTGTCAAATTGATTTGGAATAGGTTTGGAATGATTTATGTTATATGGAATAATTTTTAAATTGTGTATATAGAATGGGTCTGGAATGATTATGTTCAATTTGACTTACATTTATTGAATTGTATTTATTTGAATTGATTATTAATAATCTAGTATTAAATATTGGTGGAACGTTTTTCCTTTCGATTATTGAATTCTTTATTTGAATTATTTAAATTGATTGTTTGTATTAGTTACGGACAAAATTTTTAAACCGTAAATATGTATTTTTTTTATGAGCAAAATATTAATGAAAGTAAGGTTCAAGATATGAATGATGTTGGAGATGAAATTGATGATAGATTGATCATGGAATGGATGTTGAGGATGAAACTAATGAAGTTGATTAAATTAATCTTGGAGATATTCTAGTTGAAACTACTACTTAGGATGTTAAGAATTAAAATGCGTAGGAACAATTGTAATAAAATATTGAATGCTTTATGTTTTTTACAATTTTTTTTTTTTGGTAAATTTGATTGTACCCCTAACTTGAAATGTGTGCGCCCATCGCTGATTGTGCTTGATTTGACAATACGAATAAAAACATTACTGAAAAATCTTAAAAAGAAGAAATTAAATTTTGTCGACTTTAATCTTTCAAGTATTGTATCTAATTTTATTTAACCTGCACCAATATGAAGATATAGTGATAGTATTATTAAAAAGGAAATATATAAATAAATTCTCGTGTACAAATTCCTCACCGAAATCAATTTCATAAAGAATAACCACTCTCATCTTCAAAATATGTGAATATGAGTTTGGAGTTTAAATCAAAACGTACTCAAAGTCACATTAGTTCTAAATCTACGCTGTTTTGTTCCTTATGCTATTGCTCATGTTGCGTATCTACTATTTAGAGATCATTTTTTTGTCTGATTGCAACATGTCTCACGTTTTTTATTCGATGAAGAGTCAAATAATAATAATAATAATAATAATGAAGTAGAGTAACAAAAAAATAAGGAGAGAACATTCTTCACATGGACACACATACAAGGAAGGCGTGTTCTTGTAATAAAGTTGTTTCGTTTCTTGAATTTTTCTCGTAGTTTGCATCAATTTTATCTTTTGAATTTTACCAATATTAAGAACTTGTTTGATAAGAACTGAATTATTATTATTATTATTATTTTTGTGAATGTAAAATGGTTATAAATTAAGAAAACACAATCAGGAAATGTGAAAAATAATTTTTTTTAAAGAAATATGTAGTTCAAAATAAATGTGGAAGTAGAGTGTTTCTCATAAATTAAAATCAAGGACTAAAAGAAGCTTAATTTGTATCGATACTATTCATATTGCCACGTGTCAACACATATTCTGGTCTTCAAATTTTTTTCCTTTTATTTATTCATTTTTTTCTTACTTAAAAATTGAGGTAGTTATTGAGATTTTAAAGTCTCGAGTTCAATGTTTTAATACCCCCAGCTTTGGATATGGCCAATGGTTACTGATCTTTGGATCACTCAACTTTAGGATATTGCACTCCATCACTCATCGGACATATTCCCTTTTTCTCTCAGCCTACAATACATGGATGATGGAATTTCTTTTTGGCAGTTGACTCTAACCAAAATTTAATATCAAATTCCAGTGCATTAAATTGCAAATCCCAATTAGGCCTTTGCCAATTGAAATCAAAACGTGCCATCATCATTCTAAACCCCAAATCCTTCTAAACCCCAACCCCCAAACTGATTCTGCCCCACAATCAAAAGGTCCACAGCAACTGGCCACAAAACTTGGATTGTTAAAGCAGTGCACATAGAGAGACTACGTTGAGATAATACCTAAACTTTTTTTCTTCTTTTCAGTATTTTTGCTTTCGAAATGCCATCCAATCCGAGCACTTTGAGGATTGAAGGTTGTGCCACTGTGGTAAATTATTTTGGCAATGACGACCTCTTGGATTGAAGGCAACCTTGGACGAATGTTTCGTTGCCGCCAATTTTTTTAGTAATTCCTTAAAGTGTAGAAAATTGACTTCTGGGTGCTAGCACTCATAATCGTTGTTCATTTTTCTGTTTGAAAAAGCGGGCTGCCTGATTTATAAATGTGCATTTTATTTTCATATTCA
Organism: Olea europaea var. sylvestris; assembly: GCF_002742605.1. Lineage (NCBI taxonomy): Eukaryota > Viridiplantae > Streptophyta > Magnoliopsida > Lamiales > Oleaceae > Olea > Olea europaea. Next base: position 21,237,954 of record NC_036254.1, on the reverse strand, counting down.
TCTTTTCAAGGTTTGGCAATAGCTAGCATTGTAATATTTTGTCGGTGATGGATTAACGCTAACAATTTGCCAACAGTATGTTTACTAAATTTCTCACACCTTATGTGTACTGAATTTTCATGGCCGCAATAGATTTTTTCAATGATATTCCACAAGGAGATTTGACATAGATGTAGACAGTCAATGCCCAATAAAGCAGCAACGCCCAAGTGGTGGCAAGGACTTTGTGAGATGGATAGACGAGTAAAAGAAGACAGCAAATATAGGATAGTTATTCTTTTGTTGTAGTGATGATTGTGGGTATTTCAAATGCATGGATGTTTCATCTGGCCAAAAAAAAAAAAAAAAAAAATTCCTTGCAAATTGAAGGTCGTTCTAGTGGTGTTTACAACGAAATTAAATCAAGATGTGTTTATTTGAGTAAATCTAACTCTAAAGATCAAATTGAAGATTTGTCATGTATATTCAAAAGTTTTGCTCAAATATTCGAACAAGAGGACTTGAAGATATTCCTCAATATAACTATCCACAATGAAAAATGAGATACAGAAGATAATGGGAAACGAAAGGGAAAAGATCTGTGAATTTGTTCCATCTATGCAATTGATTAAACGACTGATCTCATAATTTCATGCTTATGTAATTTTCTTTGGAGTTAAGTGCTCATGGTTTCTATTTGTCAATTGCCTTTGCACCAGATTTTGACTTGCTTCTTCGGTGTAAGTTTTGCTTGGTGTATGTTGTTTCAAGATAAGTTGTATGCACTAGTATCGTTTAGTGTGATTCCATGAGCCTTGTTTGGGATACTTTCTGCAATCGCCTTGATCTCAGGACTCGTAGAAATTATACTTAGAGTTTTTAAGTAACATATAAATTTTTACATTGAGTTGGACGAATCTACAAACTCCATCTTAGTTGAGAAAATTAGAGAGAGGGAGGATGTTCTAGTTCTAATACACAAATGTAGGTCGTTAGATAAATTTACAAGTTGTAGTGCTACATTACGTATAAAAATTTGAGTAAGTAATTTCCACAATGAATTTCATATGCAATTTCATTCTGGTGCTGAATATGGCTTTAAAATATCTTGAACTAAATCAATGAAAATTCAAGCATTTGAGAGTAGCTAAGCTTACTGTTAGGTCTGAAATTGTGATTGGCAATTCTGTAGACAAAATGGGCGTAATTGTATGATTGTAAAAGTCAGGAACTTAATTGAACATTCTCGTAAAAGTCAATGGATAAGGGTGCAATTTTGTATAGATGAGTTAAATTATTGTTCGAGTCATTGAAGGAGTCCAAGATGTCCAAGAAGATTACATAAGATCATTAGAATGCAATTGGAAGTTTAAATGATATCGAAGAGCCACACAAATTATGTTCTAGATTTTTAATTGTAACTTGCAATGCATTTTTCTTATAGAAAATGTTGGAATTTGGACAAGGCTATCTAGAAAAATTGTAGTCCCTTAAGTGAGCTTTCCAACACAAGTTGAATCACCTCAATCGGACATCGGGATCGGGATCGGGATCGGGATCGGGATAAAAAGTTATGATGAAAATGCTGACAACTGCTCACTGTCGCTAGATTCTCGTGCCATTTCGCTCGAGCAAAAAAAATAGAATACCTCTCACTCGATTCTCACTGGCATCTCCCTCGAGCGACATTCCTACGCGGAGAAAACCCTATTTCGCATTTTTGAAGTATTTTACTTGGCCTATACCACCTAAACACCTTCAAATATAAATACTCAAGCCCTCGGACAAAATTGCAGAGGTTGCTACATTATTCTTTCATTGTTAAACATATTCATAACATCTTTGAAGAGATCTAAGGTGTAATTAATTGGAGATTCCATCTACACCAATCTTGTGGTTCGGCAACCATTGTTTTGGGGAAGAACATCGAATCAACATAACCCAAAACACCTTACTTCCTTAATCTATTGAGGAAAGGACTCTCTCATTGGAGGATTGAGAAAGGTGGACTGAGGCGCAGTTACAGGCACAAGAACGAGCAGTTCTTGGTGGTCCACTTGGTGATAAAATCAGCTAAGGACTAGGAAGTTGTAGTGGACAGCAGATTGGGCTGTAGGAGGTAGATTGGGAAGTCTAGTAGGAGGCTAGAAATATCTATAGCAGTAGATTGTGAGACTGGAACAGTGGGTCTGATTGGGTATGGAGTTTGGTATAACATGTATTTGCTGAATTGGTATAGTGGAGATAATTGGCTTGGTCTTGGAGTTTTACCCACGTTGGGATTTCTCCATCATCATATTGTTTGTTATGTACTGCTTTCTTAATATACAAATTGCGGCATTTCAGCATAGTTTAATTAACTTGTATGATTAATCACCTAAACAACTAATTAAAGTGACTTATTTCTTTAGTTAGATTAATTTCGCATGTGAAGTTAAATTGGTTAAAGTAAAATCTAGAATGTAGACTTGGTAACGCATAAAATTTGAACTTGACACTGTATCACGTTAACCGAGCTTTCTAGCATATCTAAGCGTTCTAGGTCGGACTTTTCAAGTGGTATCAGAGCCTAAAATCGTGTCTTGGCCTTAAATAGTCTAGATGAGTATCTCGTTGAATGTGTCGCCCCTCTTTGATGGTAGTAACTATGCATATTGGAAGGTCAGAATAAGGATATTTTTTAAATCCATGGATGAGAGTGTTTGGCAGAGCGTAGTGAATGGTTGGTCTGTCCCTAGTATTACAGTAGATGGTGTAGTCACTCCTACCCGATAGAAAACTGGTCGAGAGCACAATTGGATAGCTGTAACTTTAATGGCAAGGCCATACATGCATTGTTTATGGCTGTGTTCTCCGAGAAATTTAGGAGAGTATCTATATGTGAAGTAGCTAAGGATGTTTGGGAAATTTTACAAACCACACGTGAGGGAACCCAGGCTCTTAAAAATTCTAAGTTACAGATGCTGACTAGTAGGTTCAAAGAAATCAAAATGAGAGATGATGAGACATTTGATGTCTTTTATGCGAGCTTAAATGACATAGTGAATTCCTCCTTCAAACTAGGTGAGAAAATTCTCGAGCTTAAGATAGTTAGAAAAATTCTTAGATCATTTCCCAAGCGTTTCAGGCCGAAAGTTACAGCTATTGTGGAAAGTAAGGACATAGACATTATAAAGGTAAAGGAGTTAGTTGAATCCCTTCAGACTTACGAGTTGACCTTAGATAATCCTGTTAAGGAAAAGTTCCATAACCTTGAAATTTGCTAGGAATAACCTGATGGAATCCTCTGATTCAGATTCATCCAATGATGAGGAGATAGCCTACCTAGCTAAGAAATTTCGAAAAATGTTCACGAATAAGAAGAAGCCTCAAGAGAGACAAAAAGGTGGCCCGAGTGAATCTAGGAGAAAATTTAAATACGTGAGATGCCATAACTGTCGAGGTTTCTGTCACGTAAGGAGTGAGTGCCCTAGTGATAGGAAATTTGAAGAGAAGGCAATGAATACTACTCTCACTGATGACGAGCCTAGCTCGGACAATCAGAGTGAGAAATCCACATGCGAGGAGAGTGGAAAATATGTGGCTTTCGTTGCTAGGGTTGATAATGGATCCGAACAGGGGAGTGAAAGGGATGAGGACTTAGATAGTGGTGAGGATTCTGGAGATGAATCTGTGAGTGATGAAGATATCGAAGAGGCCTATGAGAAAATGTATCAGGAGAGTTTGAAAATTCTCAATAAAAACAAGGCCCTTAGTACGACCATTCAGGATCTTCAATTAGAGAAAGATAAGTCAGAGGTACACGTTAAGGAATCTTCCACTGTCTTGAGTGAGATTAAATCTATTAATGAATCCTTAGAGTCTCAAGTTAAGAATCTCACCGATGAGCTTTACAGGTCCTCTAGGAAAGTTGGCGAGTTGACCACCATGAATGAGACTTTGCAAATTCAGGTAGTGAACCTTGTGATGGAATTTAGAATATTCAAAGTCTCAACTTCTTGCCTTAACTAGTGGTTCGTTAAAGCTAGATAATCTTTTAGGAATAGGCAAGTAGGCTGGAAATAGGGGAGGTCTAGGATATAAGGGTAAAAGTGATGATGTTGCTAGTACTTCCAAGACCACATTTGTTCATGTTACAGATCAGCCCAAACATGTACCTAACCCCGAACCGAAGAATAAAGGATCTGTAGGACAGAGGTCTACAGATAGCGTAAGACCGGTCGACAGAGGTCTACAGATAGCGTAAGACCGGTCGACCTAGGAACAAACGTCAACGTTCACATAACACATGTCCTATGTTTATCCCTATATGCTATCACTGTGGTAAGTTAGTTCACATCCGCCCTAGATGTCATCAGTACTTGAACAACAAGAGGAAAGACTTGAACATGAAAAATAACAAAAATCAGGTGTATGTTGGTCAGATTGGATTCCTAGTTGATCAAGTGAATCATTTGACCCAATTGTTGACACAATTGCCTGGAAACAATTCCCGTTCTATACAGGTTTGGGTGAAGAAGAGCGATCTCCCTAATTTGATAGTAAATCGTGGTGCTCTTAAAGGAAAGAGCACTTATATACCTACTTGAATAGGATTTTTTTTCTTTTTTTTAATGCATGCCTGACTCTTGTTTGACATATGATTGTTCCATGCATCATGTGTATTGTGTTTGCTTTTATTTTATTTATTTATTTATTTATTTTTGCATGTGCATTTTTATTTGTTTGCTTTGGTGCATGTATATTTAATTTTATTTTTGTTTGCTTGACTTTATTTTCTTTTGTGTGTGGAGCATTCATTTTAGTAAAATGAAAAACACAAAAAAAAAAAAAATTTGAAAAATTGAAAAAGACAAAAATAATTGGTTATGAAAATTGTTACAGCATGACATATATTTCTTGAACTTATTGGTTGTGATCATGTATGAGCTAAAATTGATAAGCTGTAGAATAATTTTCATTATTTGTTTAGTTCTTTTTGGATTACTCAGTATAGGTGCCATCATGCACCATCTGCACTGCACACACTATGAATCTGTTAGTGGGACTTTACCGCGTGTGTGAGATTTGGGATGGTTGTCGCATGTTGATGGGGTGAATTTGAATATGAATTGACCAATATTTAGTAGACCTAAACCCGAAAATTATCCCCCATACTAAAGCTCAATATCTTAATGTTCTTTTTCGGGGCCTATTTGACTCGAGTAATTAAGCCCGTGGAGTCTCTTAAAACCTGGTGTCTATGATCAACTGACTTAGGTTAACCGGCCTAAAGCTCGCTACAGGGGTCATCTTAGTCGCCTAATGGAGAAGAAGCTGTACTTAAGATGAAAAATTAATGAGCTGAAAAAATGAGAAAGATGTGAAAAATATGAAGAGCTGGAATAATATGAAAATCTGAAAAATATAAAAGTTCATAGTAAGGGGGAGATAAGTAAAAATAATAAGTATATGTCCTACTACACATTACATGATTTGACTTTCATTAGTAGGAGAATATATTTACTGGCAGTGATTGACATGTCCTTTCTCACAAAATTAAGTTTTGGAGTCCTGCGTGCATTGGAATAATGACACTTTACACACATGAGTCACTTGGATTCTCACTGGCATCTCGCTCAAAGCGACATTCATATGTGGCAAAAATCCTATTTCATGTTTTTGAAGTGTTTTACTTGGCCCATACCACTTAGACACTTTCAAATATAAATACTCAAGCCCTAGGACAAAATTGTAGAGGTTGCTACATTATTCTTTCATTGCGAAACATATTCATAACATCTTTGAAAAGATCCAAGGTATAATTAATTGGAGATTCCATCTACATCAATCTTGTGATTTGGCAATCATTGTTTTAGGGAAAAACATCGAATCTACATAACCCAAAACACCTTACTTCCTTAATCTATTGAGGAAGGGACTCTCTCATTGGAGGATTGAGAGAGGTGAATTGAGGCGTAGTTACAGGCACAAGAATGAGCGGTTCTTGGTGTTCCACTTGGTGATACAATCAGCTAAGGACTAGGAGGTTGTAGTGGACAGTAGATTGTGCTGTAGGAGATAGATCGGGAAGTCTAACAGAAGGCTAGAAGTATTGACAGCAGTAGATCGTGAGACTGGAACAACGGGTCTGATTGGGTATGGAGTTTGGTATAACTTGTACTTACTGAATTGGTATAGTGGAGTTAACTGGCTTGGTCCCGGAGTTTTACACACATTGGGGTTTCTCCGTCATCATATTGTTTATTATTTACTGCTTTCCATAATATACAAACTGCGGCATTCCAACATAGGTTAATTGACTTGTATGATTAATCACCTATACAACTAATTAAACTGATTTGTTGCTTTAGTTAGATTAATTCCGTACGTAAGGTCAAATTGGTTAAAGTGAAATCTAGAACATAAACTTGGTAATGCATAAAATTTGAACTTGACACTGTATCGCGTTAGCTGAACTTTCTAGCATATCTAAGCGTTCTAGGTCAGACTTTCACATACTATAGAAGGAAATTCTTCAAAAATCTGAGAAGAAAGCAGATTTAACTTTGATTAACATTCTAACTATTTTAAGGCACCTTCGATTCGCTACATCACATCTTATCTATTTCTGAAACACACTTCATTTTGATTAAAGCCAAAATAAACATTGTTGTTGTTCATAAGCAAAACGAAATTTTTTTCCTAGTTAAACAGGAACACCAAACAAAACCAAAACCACAATCGAACACGTCATATCCCAAAGTTAAAGCCCTAATTCAGTTTTATAAAACGTTAAAGATCCCAGTTTGCTTAGTCGCCACCTGTGCTTCGAATGGTTGTCCTCCGTAATTCTCTCATCCATAGGCACGGAAGCTGCTGGCCCACTACTTATAGCAACTATTTTAGATTGCAGCCCCACATCACGGGTGGGCATGAACTGGAAACTTTGTTGTTCTTCATGTGGTTACCTTTGCCTCAGTGTTTCACCATGAATTTGCAAAACTCCATCTTCTTCGGTTGATTTTTTTCTCTGAAAATTAATTCAAATTTATCCATAAAATTGATTTTATAGCCTTAGCATGTCTTAAATCTTGAGTTTTGACATTGGGGAGGTCCAATTTGAAGTCGGTTTGAAGTGGTGAAATTCAATCGGTTGGGAAGAAGATGCCCACTGGTGACTGGTGTTCCAAAACATATGGTGAGAATTGGGCCTATTGTTTAAAGAGAAAATTAGGCCCATTGCTCTAAAAAAATAACAAATTAGATTTATACCGTAAAAAATTAAAACATTCTCACACTGTATTTATTACTTTCATCTCCTTCTTCCATATCACCACATCTACAAATCCCACTCCAATCATACCAGAACTTCAACCACTACATCCCCATCTCCATTTTTCATAAAATCACCTTCAAATTTTCTTTCTTCAACCTATATTTCTTAAATTCCTCCTCTTCCTAGCTCTTTGTATGCTTCACTAGCCAAAGTAATCGTCCTCTAAAATGGCTCAATCTTCACCCACAAATTCTAATGGGTAAATGCAGCAATTCCGTTATTTTCGTCAATCATATATTGTAGTTTGGATTTTTCCATTTCTATTATTTGTTGCTCTTGTCTCAATTAAAGGACAAAGATATCACTGAGGTGATTGTAGACGTAAAAAAAATAAAAAAATAAAAATGGATTGGGTCGATTTAAATCATTAGCCCAATTAAATTAAAGTCTACTAAGGTCCATAAACCATAAGCCCAAAGGCCCATACTACATTTTAAATAAATAAATAAACAAACAAATAAATAAGCAAATAAATAAAATCATAATTACTCAATTATTCATTTTAATTAAATTGAGTAATTACCAAACTTAGCACGAATTCTTTCCCCATAAATAGGACCAATGGTCCATAAGATAAGGGGAGGTGAAAGTGAAGCAAGAAAGAAAGGAGAGAACGCTACGAAGTTCTGAAGAAATTCTAAGGCCGGAAGAAGGGAAGAAATTTCCTCAAACCTAAACTCAGTGAACCCCAAGAAGATTAAAATCTTCTTTGAATAAAACAAGTTCACACTAAGTCCGATAAGATCAAAGTCTTCTTCAAATCAAATCAAATTCAAGTCCAAGTTCAAGATTCAAGATCCGAACAAGTCAAGTCTCGACAAATCAAATTTTCAACAAATTCTCGAAGACTAGGATTCAAGCCACGTGGCCCATCATCTTCAAATATTCAGATCATAAATCAGAGGATTTTTACAATTTTGCAATTACAAGAAGGTCAACATCACCTGTATTTTATCAAAATACGATTTGTAACGATTTCTGTATTTTAATACACGAAATTTCGTTGTACAAATTTCTTGGCACGTTGGGTGGGACCTTCTTCTCATCTTTTGATCACAAAATCTTCAAGTTTCAACTACTACATCAGCAATGGCAGGTGAAATGGTGAAACAAACTATGGCTCATCTTGAAGAGACACTTGCCGAACTCTTCCACGCGACCATGGCCCAAACAAAAACTGAAAAAACTCAATTGATCATGCCACTAAAGAAGTTCTCCAACAAAGGCAAAATGAAAATTGCCTTCAAGAAGCTAAACTCTCATTTGATAGAAAAGACCATGAGTTTAGCGAAAAGTTCTCGTTCGGGCTCCATCTCTAGTGGTAGATCCTTGTTTGGATCCCCTCATGCCACTTCTTAGCAAAAGTGGAAAGATGATGCCTCATTTGAAGAATCACTAGAGCCAGTGATGGTCATAGAAGCGGCATTAGGCTCAGATGACCGAATTCAACAAATGGCTTTAGCCATTGAAAAATTAACAAAGTCGTTGGAAGACAAAGATGCACATATTGTTGCACTCATACATAGTCTAGAGTCACAAAATCCACCTACTAAAGAAAATCAGGAAAATCCAAGATCTTCCAAGGCCAAAGAGTTTGAAGTCCAAGAGCGCCAACAAAAGCAAGATATGCACGATCGGACAGTTGTTCAAAACGTGTTGTATGACACCACCCAACTCTCAGTTAACTCTCTATCCGTCCAACAACTTCAACATATGATTGTAGATACCATTCGTGCCCAGTATGGTGGTTCATTGCAATCTTCACTGGTATATGCCAAGCCCTATAGTCGTCGAATCGACGAAATAAAGATGTCACTTGGTTATCAACCTTCGAAATTTCAGTGTTTTGATGGAAAGGGCAATCCAAAGCAACATGTTGCTCATTTTATTGAGATGTGTAACAATACAAGTACTTATAATGACACTATAGTGAAGTAGTTCGTATGCTCCCTCAAAGGTTCTGCATTTGAATTGTACACAGATTTACCGGTAGGGTCAATTGATAGTTGGGATCAGCTCGAGCGAGAGTTCCTAACACGTTTCTACAGCACCCGACGAACTGTCAGTTTTCTAGAACTTGCTCGAACAAAGTATAGTAAGGAAGAGCCTGTTGTGGAGTACATTGAATGTTGGACAAACCTCGTGCTTAATTGTAAAGAACAAATAAATGAAACATCTTCCATCGATATGTGTTTACAAGGTATGCACTGGGGATTACTCTATAATCTCAAGTGATCCACGTGACAAGAAAAATCCTAAGGAAATAAAGAACGATGTTAAGGCAAGTAAATCCAAATAGGCTATGGCGATTTCTATTGTTCTTGCAAAGATAACCTTCCAGGGGTCAAGCTCGAACCCAAAACCGAAGCCAGAATTTAGACCTAACAAAGGACAAGTCCAAAGCAGAGGTCATGTGACTCTAAAATAATTTGAAGTAAAGGAGTACCTATTCTCAGATTCTGAAGTTTCTGGAATTCTAGATCAACTTCTTGAACTGAAGATAATCGAACTCCCTGTACCAAAAAGACCCGATGAAATCGGTAAGATTGATCATCCTAAATATTGTAAATTTCACAGGATCAATAGCCATCCAGTGGAAAAACACTTTGTCTTGAAAGATCTTATTGTTTGATGGTTTCATGTGGATCATTTTCTGGAGAAAATCTAATAGCCCCTGCTCGATGGTTTCATTTGGATCATTTGATCAAATTTCCATTGCAGGAAAGAAACAAACATTTTCTGATGTACACGAAGCCTGTAAATCCTCAATTAAGGAGTTTGGACCTCAACTTTCGGAAGGAGCCATCCTAGTGGAGTTTGATGTAGACGAAGAAATCACTATCACTTACGTCTATCCAAGGATGGACAGACCAAATGCACCCAATCGTCCAACCTTTTATGAAATTATGACAGGTGACTTGGATGTTTGGGATTCTGACTTAGAATCTAAAGACGAGATCGATGACGGCTGGTCCACCTTTATATAGAAGAAAGAAAAATATCGAATGCCAAACAAAATAGGTAAAATATTACCTTCTACGCCTCTTATAGGAACATAATGGAGGAATTGGGTACAAAAATTCAACCCAATAAAGAGAAAACATTAGAAGAAGATCAGGGGGCATGGACCCTTGTGAAAAGATGTCAACGAAAGGCTCCACAACTCCCAAGTTCTAGTATTTATGATAAGAAATCAAGATCAAGGAACAACCAAAGAAAAAGGTCTAAAGATAAACCAAGAGGATTCACTGAATCGATGGGAGTAGAAGCTGCTTTATGCGTTTTTCCCAGATTGCCAACCTTGGGTGATTATTTTCCCAAGGGTTTTTTTGATAAGGAATCTTTACCTCCAATGTTATCAATGTGGAGAAGAAAAATGAGATGAAAAATGCATCTAGATAGACTTCAAAACAAAAGAAAACTATCTCACGGCTCAATAATATTCCTACCAATATGAGTCTAGCAGAGTCTCTTAGTCTTCCTTTCGATGATCGGATAGCTTTAGTCGCAGCGTTAATCAATCTGGAAGAAAACGAAGGCAAAGTTTTAGAACATATTGGATCCACAACTCCTAAAGACTGTATGGCCGCTATAACATTCGACGATGGAGATTTACAGCTGGGTTCGCGTCCACATAATAGACCACTGTATGTCAGTGGTTATATTCAAGAATGCAAGATAAATTGCAGAATGATCAATTTGGATCCGCTGTGAACATTATGCCAGTCAAAATAATGAAGAAAACTGGAATTAATGTTGGTAATCTATCCAGAAGCAAAATCATGATTCAAGGATTCAATCAAAAAGGCCAGCGAGCCATTAGCGTGATTCGCTTCAAGCTACGAATATGAGAGTTAGTCTTCTCAACTCTCTTCCATGTCATTGATGCTAAATTGTTATAGGAGTTACTCCTTAAGACGTGTTTGGCCACATGAAATTGGAGTGGTGCCTTACACTTGGCACCAATGTTTCAAATATAGCTGACATGGAGAAGTTAAATGTGTGGTAGCTGAGTCTAAACCATTCCTTGAAGAAGAATCCCATTTTGCTGACGCCAAATTTTACATGGAAGATGAAGAGTGCAATTCTGCAGGGTTGACCATGTCTGGATCCAAAATCAAAGAAGATGCAAACGACCATGATACAACTAGTGCTACTCAATATCATCAACTTATCAAAGGCAAGTCAAAATTTACATCCGAAGGAATCTCTAAAGGTAAAAAATCTCAAATAGAATTAACCGATATTGAGGTATTGAGAAAGGATTTAACTCTTCCAATACCTAATATTCCGAAATTGTTTCTACCCCATCAACTCATGGCGGTCCGAGAGGAATATAAACCTACATCAGAGGCTTCGGCATCCATTTCAAACATATCAAAGCTTTATATTTCCAGCTCATCCATACAAGAAGAAACTGCTGAATCAAAACAGACTTTCAAAGGATGTTACAATCCTAAAGTCAAAAAGTAGTTCGAAAATGCTGGGTTTGGAAAAGGAGAGCCTTGTAAATTAGGTGATCTTGATACTGTCCTTTTAGAAGAGCGTGTCCCTTCTAATTCTAATGAAGCCTTAGTGCCCCGACCCAGGTATGGTTTGGGATATGATCGTAATCCACCGAGGAAGATTATGGTCAAGAAGGTTTTCTCAAACCCCACATGGTTTAAATTTATGAAGTTGCAGAAGAGAAATCAGAACAGTCGAGACCTTCAGTGTTCGATCGAATTGAAAATGAGAATGCCAGAGTTTCGGTGTTTAAGAGGTTAAAAGGAGAACCCTCCCAGTGGTCAATGTAAAAGGTAAAGTTTCTGTCTTCCAAAGTTTGTCTGTCCTTGAAGGATAATGAAGATAAGGAAAAAGTCTCTATCAATCACATAGCCTTTGAAGTAGCTCTCAACTCAAACTCTAAGTCTGAAAGTTCTGTCACAACTAATGAACCTGAACCAGCTTCGACTACCTTTGAAGAAGGGGGACAAGCTACTGTAGATGATTTGAAACAATTGAACTTGGGGACCGAAGAGGACTTGAGACCAGTATTTGTAAATGCCATTCTCAGTCAAAAAGGAGAATCTAAGTACATTAGTTTGCTTCACAAATATAAAGATGTGTTTGCATGCTCTTACAAGGAAATGTCCGGGTTAGATCCTAAGGTTGCAATACATCACCTTGCAATAAGACATGGAGTTCGACCAGTCAAACAACCTCAAAGAAGATTTCGACCAGAATTAATCCCTCAAATTGAAGTAGAAGTCAGTAAACATATTAAAGCTGGATTCACATGCGAAGTAAAATGCCCAACATGGATTGCGAACATTGTTCTTGTAAAAAAGAAAAATGGGCAATTACGAATTTGCGTTGACTTTCGAGATCTAAATCAAGCATGTCCTAAAGATGATTTTCTACTTCCAATAATAGAGTTGATGGTGGATGCAACTACCGGGTATGAAGTCTTATCTTTCATGGACAGGTTTTCTGGATACAACCAGATATGGATGAGTCCCAAAGATGAGGAGCTCACATCATTTAGTACCCTTAAAGGCATATATTGTTACAAAATTAGCTTTTTAGATTAAAAAATGCGGAGGCAACCAACCAGCGGGCAATGTAGAAGATTTTTGATGACATGCCGCATAAGAACGTGGAATGCTATGTGGATAATCTTGTTGTCAAAACAAAAAGACGTGATGATCATTTACAAGATTTACAGGATGTTTTCAAAAGACTTCGAAGACATCAACTGAAGATGAATCCGTTGAAATGTGTATTTAGCGTCACCTCTGGAAAATTTCTTGGCTTCGTCATTTGGCACTAGGGCATTGAAATAGATCAATCAAAAATTGATGCCATAATCAACATGACAAAGCCAAGAAATATATGTGAGTTGAAAAGTCTTCAAAGAAAACTTGCATACATTTGAAGATAACCTTCTTGGACGATGCCATCCATTCAACAAATTGGTGAAGAAAGATGTACAATTTGAGTGGGACGACGCTTGTCAAAATGCTTTCCAATGAATTAAGCAATATTTGTCTTGTCCACCAGTTCTCACAGCTCCAGTCCTAGGGAAGCCACTGACTCTTTATGTTGCAGCACAAGAATATTCTCTAGGAACACTTTTTCTCCAAGTCAATAATGGAGGAAAAAGAGAATGCACTCTATTACTTGAGTAGGACACTGGTAGGCGCTAAAATGAAGATTCACCTATCGAAAAAATATGACTTGCGTTAATCTTCGCAGCTAAAAAGTTGAGACATTATATGCTATTACACACAATCAATATTGTTTCAAAGATTGACCCATTGAAGTACATAATGTCTAGGCCAATTCTTTTTTGAAGGAATGGAAAATGGGCACTGCTGTTGTCTGAGTTCGATATCAAATTCATTCCACAAAAGGCCATTAAAGGATAAGTTTTGGTAGATTTCCTGACTGACCACCCAATTCCAGCGGAATGAGAACTTCAAGAAGGCCTTCTCGATAAAGAAGTTCTTTCACTGAAGTCCTACCATCTTGGAGGAGTAGTTTTTGTCACTCTCCATGATCTCGTCATACCCTACTCTTTTCCCTTAACAGAGAAACATTCAAACAATGTGGCAAAATATCAAGCCCTTATCCTTGGCTTAGAAGCAGCGTTAGATATGGATATCCACTAGCTGGAAGTCTTTGGAGATTCTAAATTGATAATCAGCCAACTTTTAGTTGAGTATGAAGTCTGTAAATCAGATCTAAAGCCATATCATGAATATATATCAATGCTTATGAAACGATTTGATTTGGTAAAAATCAAATTCGTCCCGAGAAGTGAAAATAGGGAGGTTGACGCTTTAGCTAATTTGGCCTCTGTTTTAGCTAGGTCAGATGGAAACTTCTCTCACTCCATATCAATTGCTCAAAGATGGGTGCTTTTGTCGTTGCTACCCAGTAATTTGGAAGAAAATAATAGTGTCAAAGTAGTCGAAGATGAGGAAATAGAAGATTGGAGACAGTCGATAATTGATTTCCTTCAACATCAAAAGCTACCAGGTAATCCATGGCAAAATACTGAAATCAAGAGACGTGTCTCTCGCTTTATCTTTTATAAGGGAACACTTTATTGACGATCATTTGATGGAGTTTTCCTTTGATGCCTAAGTAATGATGAAGCAACACAGGTTGTGGAAGAAGCTCACTTTGGAATTTTTAGTGCCCATCAGTTTGGACCCAAATTCCAATTTCGAATAAAGAGGATGGGGTATTACTGGCCAACTATAGTACAAGACTCCATGAATTATGCAAGAAAATGTGAAGCTTGCCAAGTCCATGCGAATTTCATCCATCAACCTCCAGAACCATAACATTCGATAATAGCTTCATGGCCGTTTGATGCATGGGGTCTTGATGTAATTGGACCTATAACTCCAAAGTCTTAAGCAGGGCATGCCTACATCTTCATCGAGACCGACTACTTCTCTAAGTGGGCTGAAGCCGTACCATTGAAGAAAGTAAAGAAATAAAATGTCATAGTCGTATCCAAATCATTTATCGATACGGTGTCCCGTGGTATATCATAACTGATAATGGCAAACCATTTTGCAATAGCCACATAAACAATTTATATACGAAGTTTGGGTTCATACAGTACAACTCATCCATGTACAATGTGGCAACTAACGAATTAGCAGAGACATTCAACAAAACACTATGCAGTTGCCTAAAAAAGGATGTCTCCAAATAAAAAAGAGATTGGCATGAAAAAAATTGGTGAAGTCTTATGGGCTTATCGAACTTTTTATCGGATTCTAACACAAGCCACTCCTTACGCCTTAGTATATGGGGTGGAAACTGTACTTCCTCTGGAATGTTAAATCTCGTCACTTCGATTTGCCATCCATGAAGGTTTGACAACCGAAGAAAATGCCCATCTTCGATTGGAAGAGCTAGAAGTTTTGGATAAGAAGAGGTTAGCAGCACAAATATGTCTGAAGTGCTATCAAACTCGAATGGCGAAGTCCTTCAATAAGAAGGTGCAACCAAGATCATTCCAAATTGGAGATCTGGTACTTTCTGTACGCAGGCCTATCATAATCACAAGAAAAATAGGGGGCAAGTTTCAGCCTAAATGGGATGGTCCATTTCTTGTTACTCATGCACTAACTAATGGAGCGTACAAGATCGTCGACAAAGATGGATTGCAAAATAGGACCTATTAATGAAAAATTTTTAAAGCATTTTTACGCCTGAAGTTCTTTCTTTTAAATTTTTCATTATAAGGAAAAAAAATTATGTTCTCGTAGTGAACTACGTTCGACTTGATCCTATTTGAGTTCGTAGGTAGCTTGAATAAATTATAAATTCAAATTCAGTCACAGCTAATAAATTCATTCAATTTGTTTACCACTTGCTGTAGAAAAAAACACAAGAAACATGAAAAAGAAAATTTCATTCAAATAAAAACAGCATGTTAAAATTCATACAATATGGTCTTTAAAAAGAAAAAGATAAAAAAAAAAAATTTCAACTTCATCAGGATCACTCGCAAAAAACTATCTCTTAAGTGTCTTCCTTTTTTGGTAATGCTGTGCAGGTGACATCTCTTGTCTATGATTCTTCCAATGCTGCCTTCTTATTTCCAATCATACTCTTCTGTTCCTCCTGTGCTTGAAGTTCATCACAGAGTCTATCTAACTCAAAGGTTAGCTGACTAATTTTGCCTTTTAGTAAAGAAAATGTGGAATCCTTTTCTTCCAGCTGAATGTTCAAAAGTTTCAACTCTCAGCCCTTTCTTCAACGATTGGACAATCCAAATGTTGCTTTCTTTCAAATAAGTGAGAGTTAACTTCTTTCAAAAACACATTGAAGGTGCTGGGTCTGCTTGGAATGAGTTGGTAATCACGTTTTGAAGAATTAAATTATTTTTATCCCACCAGGATCGAATGTTGGAGAATCCATACTTCAAGACATCCTTAAAATACTTTTGAAGGTAATTAGTCATGGCTTCTTGCAGAATAGCCTTCAGATAATGAGACTCTTATGTAATTCCAGGTGGAGGATCATACATGAAAGAATAGATTGGTACAACCCGATGATTATTTGTTTGTGAAGGCAGAATACTGACTAAAGCCAGAGAATATGGAACGGCAGAGACTCCTTGATTGATCTCTGAAATGTTAGCTCTCACAGTCCCTGAATTTACTTCATCTTCTGTATTAAAATTATCCATGATAGACACCGAACTATCTCCATTGATGGTGTTCGGATATTTGCAAGGAGGGTCATGAGAATCATGAATACCATCTATTCCTTGAAGTGCATCGATTCGCCTGTCATTCTCGCCAGTCTGATCTTGTAAAAAGTCTGGATTCATGGAGAAAGTTAGTTCTTCAGGGATGCTTGGAAAATCTACGAAAATGAATTATGATTAAAAAAGGGTTAAAAAAGAGTGCAGCAAACGAAAATAGGGAACATACCTCCATTTCGTGTCCTAGGTGACATGTCTAAAAATCCACCGTCTAATGGTGTGTTCGGGAGGCTGATGTTAATGTGAGAAGTTCCAACTTTATCTTTTGAAGGACTCTAATAGCTTGAAGCGGCCTCAGTTCTATCGATCTTTTGATTTTGTATATTCGAGAAAGAGGAGCCTAAAATTGAAGATTGTGGCAGGAAATTAAATACAAGCAGTACGTTAAAAAAAAGAAGTATACCTAATCTCTAGAACTTTCATCTTCTAGAGTTAAAGTTTTTCCTGGTGCTTGTGATGCTCAATCTCCAGGACTATATGATCCGGAATCAAAATTGTTTCGTGAACCTTATCAGCAGGCTCAGAGGTGGCAACAATCTTTGCTGAGGGAATTATAATTTTAATTTTCTTAATACCCCTTTCATTTTCCTGGTTCGGATCCCTCTTTCAAGAAGCCTCTTCAGGAGCAACATTTGGAGGGTTTAACCCTCTAGCTATAACCCTGTTCGGAGTCAGGCCAAGAACACAACCACGACTCTCCCTAGAAAATAAGACATGCACCTTAACCCTGGTCAAGAGTGGTAATACTTCGTTATTCCACTAATCTTGGTGTTCAACATCAATGTTTTGATGTATATCCCTCACATAATCTGGAATATGAAATACAGACCTACCTTTTGTCCGAGTCAAAGAAAACCAAACCTGATACATGTCGCCTACACTAGGGGCAATATTCAACTTTCTTGGTGAACCGGGAAGTTTCTATCTAAAGCTAAATTGTCTAGCAAACCCGTGAAGATTATACGCCTCAAGAATGAAAGGTGAATTTCTTCGACGATAAGAAACAAATCCAAATCGAATACTCATCATGAATTCTGAAGTATTTGCAGACCTCGATTGGTCATCCACACGTACATCAAGATGAGATGATGAGAGTAATGGATTCCAGCAAAAGTCATTGGTGTCCATCATTCCATGGATAAGTTCCCGACAATCAACAACATTTTTCTCCCAAGACTGTAAATCATTCAGAGTGCCATATATCTTCGAATTATAGGGTGATAATAACTCTTATTAATGTGAGCATAAACACCTCGAACAAAATAAGTTGCCGCCCAAGCATAAAGAAAATGACCAAGAAATGAATGTGAGATCGAGCCAAGGTCCGAGTTTGTTTGACAGTCAGATGTTCGTGTAAGTCACCTATAAATGGTCACTAATATGGGAGGAACTAGGCTATAAGTATACCCGCTTGCCATCCTTGAAGATACTTTAAAGGTTCCAACTCTTATACATTCGTTCCCAGATGGAAGAACGAAACAACAAAGCCACAAGCTATTATCTCCAATTCCTCTTCTTCTTTCATAGACAGAGATACTGGCCGTTTGCTCTAATGATGTCGATACCTACGAGTAATGTCTCTCGGTTTGTTTGCCACCACGGGCCTCCGTATTTCCTTCGATGCTTTTCGATGACATCTCTTGAATGGATTTAAATTTATAGCATTCTTATCATTTTTGTGTTGTCTATGATTCTAGACACAACCATTCTCATGAAACCAAAAATTAATCTATTTTTCGTGAGTAACCCTGTCAGATTCATTCGCATGGACAATCAATACGAAAACGTTAAAGAGGTACAAACAAGACTTAGGAAGATGATCTATCAACTCTGAAAAGCTTGGGACTACTTCCTCATAGTAATGACCTATGATCGAAAGTACACTTATCTCGAGGATGTCCTAAGGAGAAATGCCAATTTCACCATTGGCAGTCACAAAGGTGTTGGTATCTAGACACCAAACCTCACAAAGAGCTTTATAAATAGAGTTTGGACGATAGTAATCTTTTGTAGCAGAACCAACTGCAAAAGCTAACTTATGAAGATTTCTCTTGAGTAGAAGTTTTTAGACCCATAAAGACCACTCCCAAAATTTTGGAAGAAAAGAAATCTCTCGTCAACTAACTAGTACGCTTCCCCATCCTATTTCTTTATTATGAATCTTCTCACAAATTACAACCATTGGGATGCACTCCATGCTCTGGGAATGATGAGGCGGAAGACACAAAAAGAGAATGTGACTGCTAGAGTGGTTGGACTTGCTAGCATTCAAACTCTCATGACATTCACTAATGGTGGGCATATGCAACTCCGACAATGGCTCCAGAAGATCAGGAGAAGGATATGTCGTTGGCTTATGGACACTAAATTTAAGTTCATCTTGTATGCCAGTCTGGGTATGGTACTTCACATCAGTATCTTTGAAACAAAGATAACTTTTGCCTTGATTTTTAAGCTTAACAATTTCATGTATGTCAAAGTATGGTTTATCATCAGAACTTATTCTAGCCATGCTTGAACACACCAAAAAAAAAAATTAAATAAATAAATTAAATCAGCCGAAAAAGGAGGGACAGTAAATCTCTTAAATTAGTTTATCATCTAAAATCACGAGTCTCCCAAATATGTAAGCAGCCTCAATACAAAGTGTCTTGGATAGTTGAAGGAACATATCCTTGGTCCTTAACACAAAGTACCATTGACGGTCGAAGGAACAAGTCCTTGGTCCCAAACACAAAGTGTCTTGGACAATTGAAGGAGCATGTCCTTGGTCCTTAACACAAAGTACCTTAGACGATCGAAGGAACCAGTCCTTGGTCCTTAACAAAAAGTGTCTCGGACAGTCGAAAGAACAGGTCCTTGGTCCCAAACACGAAGTGCCTTGGACAGTCGAAGGAACAAGTCCTTGGTCCAAAACACGAAGTGCCTTGGACGATAGAAGGAGCTAGTCCTTGGTCCCAAACATGAAGTGCTTTGTACGATCGAAGGGAATGGTCCTTAGTCCTCAACACAAAGTGTCTTAGACAGTCAAAGGAACAGGTCCTTGGTCCCAAATGGTCCCAAACATAAGTGCCTTGGAGATAAAAGAAGCCAATCCTTGGTCCAAAGTACGGTCGAAGGAAATAATCCTTAGTCCTCAACATAAAGTGTCTTGGACAGTCGAAGGAACAGGTCCTTGTTCCCAAACATGAAGTGCCTTTGACGATAGAAGGAGCTAGTCCTTGGTCCCAAACATGAAGTGCTTTGGACAGTCGAAGGAACCAGTCCTTGGTCCTCAACATAAAATGCCTTGGACGGTCGAAGGAGCAGGTCCTTGATCTCCAACAAAAATTGCATTAGATGACAAAAAGTGGCGGTCCTTGGTCCTCAATGTGTATGAAGGTTTGCAATTTTGAGTTTGTTCATAAGCATTTATTTCTTGAACTCATAAAATAATTGCAACATAAAAAAAATTTAACCTCTACTCGAAGAAAATCTTGAATCTTGAAATCCTTGATTTACTTCAAAAAATTGAAACCTTGCAAAAAAAAAAAATGAAGAATGTTAGTTTCGACTTTGTTAAAATAATAATAATAATAAAATAATGACAATAATAGTAACAATAATCAACTCCCCCAAAAAAAAGATGGTATAAAAAAAATATGTTGAAAAATTCCAATTCAATATTGGTTCAGAAACCAAGAACTTATATATATATATATATATATATATATGAAAAATCCTACTCAGTACTCTTCTTAATTGAGATTTCTTTTTCTTTTGGTAAAATAATATCCTTTTTTTTTTTTTTTTTTTTTAAACATTCCATTATCTAAACTTATATATTATTCTGAAAATTCAATCAGTATCAATGATAGCAAACCAATCAATAAGAGCAATAATAAGTCCAATCACTCACTGAATACATCCGGGTGCAAACCTTCTGCATTTCATCCCCTAAATCCAATATTCTGCAAATAACCCC
This sequence comes from Olea europaea var. sylvestris, assembly GCF_002742605.1. Classification (NCBI taxonomy): domain Eukaryota; kingdom Viridiplantae; phylum Streptophyta; class Magnoliopsida; order Lamiales; family Oleaceae; genus Olea; species Olea europaea. Next base: position 21,217,416 of record NC_036254.1, on the reverse strand, counting down.
AACAATAATCAATTACGTAGACAATCATATAACAACAGCATTGTAGATAAGCACATCTAATTAGTAACAGAATTAAAGAGGATATCTAACGTTGATTCAATCTAGCGAATGAACATGACAAGACGTACAAAATCAAGGCCCAGCATATCTAATTTGGGAAAAATCTTGGGAATCCACAAATTATTGCTAATCAGAATCATTTCGGAACAACGTAGGAAGATGCAATCTTGAAAACAATACGCTGAGATAATACTATACAAACCGATTAATTTTAATTTCTTCCGCTACTTCTATGAACACCTCCACTGCACGCCTTTGGTTGCAGTTCAACCGATATTAATAAAGTGTATCAAAACACTGTATCCTCGTGCACCGCACGTGTGATTTGTGTTTGCGTGACCATGCTACATGAACATCGGGACGACCGCATACATAGGGGGTTGGACATTATTTTATTCACACGGAACTTACGCATCCATGTGAGTGCACGGTCAT
>NC_036254.1:21156793-21214826 GCF_002742605.1 Olea europaea var. sylvestris | reverse complement strand
TTTTCTTTTTGACGTTTTGAAAAAAGCAAAGATTCCTTGCTTTTGAAAAACGCTTCCTCTCTCTTTTCTCTCCTATAAAAGGAGATCATTCTTTCATTTGTATACACACAAGAAAATTTATACAATACAAAGCCTTGAGTTTTCTCAAAGATGTTCTAATTTTCTTTTCTTCCCGAAAGGGAAATTCTTAATTGTTCTTATTCTTAGATAGAATAATATCCCACAAAAATATTTTAATATTTTGTTTTAAACTACAGATGGATCATTCCTGTAGGTATGTTTATAGTTTTAAGATATGGTGCTAATAGTTAATATTAGTCCCAGATCTTTTAAGAACAGTTTCTGTTTATAAAATTTTTATGATTCTTGTAAAGATTTTTATGCTTCATGCTGAGTATATGATAAGAGCATGTCTTAACTCCAAGTTAAAAGCTTAAAAACTGTTTTTAAAATAAGCCCTGAGTGACCTCTCAAAGCGTAAAGGCCCAGTGAAGAGGCTAAGAGACGCATATAAGAGGGAAAGGGATCACTGTTTTAAGAATTCTTGTTAAGGGAGTGCCAGTGGTGTCCTTACTAGAATGGAGTTAGGCCCAAGTTCATATATCTCAGATGACATGTTTTAAAAAAAAAAAAAGAAAAAAAAAAGGGATATTATTTTACCAAAAGAAAAAGAAATCTCAATTAAGAAGAGTACTGAGTAGGATTTTTCATAATTGTTTTAACAAACTCCCTATAACAACCTTAAAATCCTTGAAATAACCTCTTTTTCAGGGACCCCCCCTTATTTGGTACCAGTCCTTTAGGATTAGAAATAACAAAAAAGTGGAATGAAAATAAAACCGTTTTAGAAAAACCAGATCAATTATGGAGTATAGGAGTAAGAACACAATTTATAATGCAATGTTTAGAAAAAAAATGTATAGAATTACAAATTCAAAATCAATTAAAAAAGACAGATTATAAATTCTGTAAAGATATTTATACACCCCAGACTTATATATATATATATATATATATATTGAAAATGAGGTTTCGAGAGAAATCGATTCCAACAATTGGTTAAAAAAATCATATCAAGAGTTAATATAAAATAAAAAATAAAAATTGTTGAAAAGGTAATTTCTGCCATTTTCGGCAAAACCAATTCCAACAATTGGAATTGGGTTCAAAAATAAGGAAAAAAAAAGAATTGTGTGAAACCCAAAAAAATAAAATAAAATAAAATAAAATAAATAACAAAATAAAAATGGTTTATGCTTTTAGCAGAAACCAATCTCAATTGGTTTCTTGGTTTCTGCCAAAACCAAGAAAAATAAAATAATATTATATTAAAAAAAGAGAGAGCGAGAGGAAACGAGAGAGAGAGAGAGAGAGAAAATTAAAATAAAATATATACTTTACCTTTGTTTGCAAGATTTAACAGAGTTGTTCCAAGTCTTATAATTCCTTATTATAAATAGGCGAGTAACGGACTTCACATAAATCCAATTTACCATAATACATAAGAAACCTGTTCAAATCAAATTTATTATGGATCGTATAAAATAAACAAATAAATAATCAAAATTCGATCAAAGAATAAAATAAAATAAAATAATTCTTATTCTCAAATTTTTCATTATGAGGGGACTTTTTAGACATAAAAAAAAATGATTTGGTTGATTTAAATTATTAGACCAATTAAATTAAAGTCTACTAAGGTCCATAAACCATAAACCCAAAGGCCCATACCGTATTTTAAAAAAATAAATAAACAAACAAATAAATAAAATCATAATTACTCAATTACTCATTTTAATTAAATTGAATAATTATCAAAATTAGTATGAATTCTCCCCTATAAATAGGACTAATGGTCCATAAGATAAGGGAAGGTAAAAGCGAAGCAAGAAAGAAATTAGAGAACGCCACAAAGTGCTGAAGAAATTCTAAGGTCGGAAGAAGGGAAGAAATTCTCTTAAACCTAAACTCGGTGAACCCCATGAAAATTAAAATCTTCTTTGAATCAAACAGGTTCATGCCAAGTCTAAGAAGATCAAAGTTTTCTTCAAATCAAATCAAATTCAAGTCCAAGTCAAAGTCCAAATCCAAGCCTCAAGATTCAAGTTCCGAACAAGTCAAGTCTCGACAAATCAAATTTTCAAAAAATTCTCGAAGACTAGGATTCAAGTTACGCGGCCCCTCGTCTTCAAATATTCAAATAATTAATCAGAGCATTTTTGCAATTTTTCAATTACAAGAAGGTCAATATCATTTGTATTTTATCAAAATACAATTTGTAACGATTTCTGTATTTTAATACACGAAATTTTGTCGTAGAGTGATTGCACTCAGAAGAGAGAATTTGGCTTCAGTTCCCGTCGACGGTGGTATAGTTGCTATAGCTGCACCTGCTGCAGTAGGAGGTGCTGTTGACCCAGCTGTTACTGAAACAAAGAAGGAAGAGAAAGTTGAAGAGAAAGAAGAGCTGGATGACATAAAATACTGCACTTCATTCTTTTTCATGACATCCTTTTTGTTTTCTTGGATCAATTTATGTGCTGAAGAGAAATTTAATATTGTGACTTCTGTTTCTATGGTTGCAATATATGGGCTTCAATCTCTTCAACTAAAAACTGTGAAATAGGACGAAGAAGTTACTGTGATGAACTCAATAGGTATTTGTTGCAAACTTTGATGAGCTTTGTGTGGATAAGGCAAACAAATGATACGTCAAAACATCATTTCTCAACAGCATCAGCAAGAGAATGGCAAAAAAATCACAAGTGTCAGGGAAGAACCTAAAATCCTCCTTTTATGGAAGCAAAGTAAAATAATGACACCGGACATGATAACGATTATCCTGCACGCTAGCTGCAACAGATATTTCACAGGAAGGAGAGGGAAGAAACATGCCCAAAGACAGAGAATTCTCTAAAATTTAATCCAATTTTATTAGAACTGCTGAATGGTGAAAAATAACCCACAAACCGGGTTATATAGCTAAGAAAATTCGAAATTATCGAAATTTTACCAAAAATAGCAAAATCCTAATAATCATACCAAAATAAAATGCGTAATAAAAGAAGTAAGTTGTCAAAATCTAGTTCAAATCGGGTTCATAATATCTTCGAAAACGGCAATCGAAATATTACCATAAATGGAAAAAAAACTAAAAAGGGAATTTGAGAGGGAAAAAATGGTTTTTGGCCCCAAAATTGATGCCCACCAAGCATAACTGGGTGACTACGTCGTGCACGCTAAAAAGAACTTTTTGAATTGGGGTCATAGTTGCAATTCTGATAACCAGAGCCAAAGTTATGGTCAAATGCGTTCAGAACCGCACCAATTAAGAAAAGATCACGATCGCTTGCCATCTTTGTGCCGAACTGCCAACTCACAATATCTTAACACCATTAATGTGCTATCTTGGAAAACCTATCAACCAGAACAAAAATAGAATCCATCACCTGTTGAGTACAGGATAAGCCCAGTACAAAATCCATTCTCACATCATTCCATGGGCTTCAGGTGTAAGTAAAGACATCTACAGTCTCGCATTAGTGAGAATTCCTCTAGACCCTGACACACGTAAATGCGCCATGTCACTGTTCAATTTGGGCTAATAATAGTCAAAAGAAACCAAGGACAATGTCTTATCACACCCAAAGAGTCCCTCGTTATGAAGTTTGTTAATAATATGTTGCGTCAGTGAACATTCTGGAATGCACAACTGTAATCCATGAAAGAGATAGCCATTATGCAAAATAAAATCACGTCGTTTATTATCAGTTAACTCTTGAATTATCTTCTTGAAGGAAGGGTATACAACATACATATTAGGAAATGCCTCAAATCCTACAACCCTGGTGCTCATGGTGGTATGGAGCAGTGTGCGACAGCTCAATACATTTATAACATAGTTCAGGCTACCAGCTTGGTGCCTAAGTGTAAATGTGAACTCTTGCAAGTACCCCAACCCACTTTACATGTCATCTACTCAGCTTGTGTTGACCATTGATGTATTTCAGGGCCTCTGTACCAAGTAATGACGCCAATGCTTTAGGGACTGAACGATGGCATAAAACTCCAGATCATACGTGGAATAATTCTTCTTCATTCCTGATAAATCCTTACTGAAAAAGGCTACTAGGTGCCCCTTTTAACTTAGAACACCACCAATGCCAATCTCAGATGCATCACAATTTACTTCAAACGCTTTTTTAAAGTCGAAAAGTGCCAACACTAGAGCCTCTGTTATCTTTTGCTCGACCAATTGAAAGCTGGCTTCTACCTTCACAGTCCATTGAAAATCACCCTTAAAATACTCTGTGATAGGGACAATCAGAGTGATGAAATTCTTGATGAATTGATGGTAGGAGAACGCTAATCTATGGAAACTTCTGACATAGTGTAAGGTCTTTGGCTTGAGCCAATTCAAGATTGCCTCTATTTTTGATTGATCTGCATAAACACCATCAGTAGGCGATCCATCCTTAGCATACAAAAGTAGCAAGGAGCTGATCAAAATGTAATGCCCATGAAACCTGATGCAAAAATCTCATAAAGTTGCTTGGCGCATTAGATAGTCCAAAGAGTATGACTATCCACTCATACAATCTATGCGGTATCTTAAAAGCTGTCTTCTATTCATCTTCAAGCCTTATTCTGATTTGGTGGTATTCACTTTTAAGGTCAATTTTTTAGAAGACCTTAGAGCCGAATAGCTGATCTAACATATCATAAGGCGGGGAATTGGGAACCTGTACTTTACTGTAATCCTGTTGATTGCTCTGCTATCAACAAACATATGCCCAGAATCATATTTCTTCGGCTATAGTAGAGCATGAACTATACATGGACTCATAATCTCATGGATATAGCCTCTCTCCATTAATTCTACTACCTGCTACTGTAACTCTTTAGCTTCCTTAAGGTTGAGGAGGTATGCTGGTCGGTTAGGCAAGCTCGACCCTAGAATAATGTCAATCTATTGTTGAATATCCCTCATAGGCGGTAACCCTAGAGAGAGATCCTTTGGCATTAGGTCAGGAAGCTTCGTTAATAGCTGCTGCACTTCTGCTGGTAAATCTGGATCATCATTTACTGTACTATTTTCATATGGTAGCAAAGCATAGACCACGTCTTCATGCCCAATCTCAACGAAAAACCTGGACATAAAAAGTAGGTTGGTATTATTAACTAATGGGTACAGATAATTTTTTCCCAACGAGGCGACAACACAATCTTCTTTCCTTTGATGCTAAGGGAATATGTATTCTTTCATCCATCATGAATGACACTGTGATCATATTGTCAAGTTTAGCCCAACAAACCATGAAGAGCATTCATAGATACGATTATCAAAATATTTCTTACCGATCAAAAAAGACACTAGACATCGCTTTCTACTGTTACCTCGTTGCCTTCATTCAGCCATGATAATTTATACAATTTAGGATGACAATCTGTCTTTAATTGTAGCTTCTGGATAGCCTCTTCGAATACTACATTCTCACAATTTGCCACTATCAATGATCATTTTGTAGATTTTATTTGCAACTGTACAGGTCGTGTGAAAAAAATTGGTCCTCAACTAGTCATCTCCTAAATCACCTTTGGGAGTTAGTAGACTCTTACGAACGACTAGAGTCTTCTAACCATCTCCATACAGCACGTCTTCATCTTCAGCATCATCATATATAGGTTCTCCAACCTCATCGAATTCTCAAACGATGTCCTCCTCAATTAGGATATTTCTACTTTTCTAACTAGCTGGCTTCTTGTAGTCAGTCGCCCTATGTCTCTGTTCACCACATCTGAAACATTCAATACTTGAGTTAGAATTGTCTCATAGTGGCTGATGGGCATTACGGGATTCTTGAGGGTATCATATACAGGTTCTCCAACCTCATCGAATTCTCAAACCATGTCCTCCTCAATTAGGAGATTTCTACTCTTCTAACCAGCTGGCTTTTTGTAGTCAGTCGCCCTATGTCTCTGTTCACCACATCTGAAACATTCAATCCTTGAGTTAGAATTGTCCCATAATGGCTGATGGGCATTACGGGATTCTTGAGGGCGAACTAGCTGACAACTTTCATCCCCGATCATTGGCTTCCTATTCTACTGGTTCTCTATAGCAAGTGCAAGTTGGTATGCTTCAGAAAGGATCCACAACGAGTAAAGGCTGAGGATATCCTATAGGGGTTGCTTTAATGTCCCGAAATACCGTGCCACCATCTACTTTTCCATTTCAAATAAATCATTCCAGGCTACCAATTGGTAAAACTCCTCCGTATAATCATCAACCGATCTCGTGCCTTACCTTAGTAAATGGAGCTATTGAAACAAGGTTTGAGTATAGCCGAAAAGAAGGAAGTAGATTTTCATCATCTTCTTCATCTTCTCCAATCAGTTATCTTGGGTTTGTCATGTCGCTCTCGTGAACGCCTCAAATATTCCCACCATGATGATGCTCTATCCTTGAGTTTGATGGCAACCAGTTTTACCTTGACACAGTTTGAAACCTCCTCATACTAAAAAATACACTCCATTTTATTCAGCCAATCAACAAATCCTTCGGCCTATAAAGTACCAGAAAACTCGGGCAGATCTACTTTAAAGCCGAGGTGTACATGGCGATCTTCCCATCCACGGTGCTCCCAGACCCGACCATGATTATGATACGAGTTTTCAAAACTAGTATCAAAATCGTGATTCTGCACTTTATGGTTCCGAATTCCTATTCCACTAGGCGTTGAGTTTACTTAGCAACTTACCGCTGTAAATACTCAATCGTCACATCCTGAATATTATGATCATGGTGTGGGACTTCCTCAATCGAACCTTGCCCGCGATGACCATGACCAGGTCCACTAACCATTTAAACTAACGGAAACTCACCGAGAAAGATGCTGGTTGCTCTGATATCAACTAACACACTGGGCAGGAGAGAGATTATCCTGCAGGCTAACTGCAATGATATTTTACAAGAAGGAATGCGAAGAAAAATGTCCAAAGATAGAGAGAATTCTCTAAAACTTAATTCAATTTTATTAAAATTGTCGAATAACGAAAAATAACCTACAAACTGAGTTATATGGCTGAGAAAATTCGAAATTATCGAAATTTTACAAAAAATAGCAAAATCCTAATAATCATACCAAAATAAAATACGTAATAAATGAAGTATGTCGCCAAAAATCTGGTTCATAATCACCTCGAAAATGACAACCAAAATATTACCATAATTGGAAAAAAATTACTAAAAATGGAAATTCGGGAGGAAAACAATGGATTTTGGCCCCAAAATTGATGCCCACTAAGCATAGATAGGTGATCATGTCGTACATACTGAAAAGAGTTTTCCGAATCGGGGTCATTATTGCTATTCTGATAACTGTACTCAAAGTTATGGCTAAATTACCAAAATGAGTTCAAAATTGCCCTGTAGACAAAAAATATAGAAAATTGATTGGATCGATTTAAATCACTAGCCCAAATAAATTGAAGCCTACTAAAGCCTATAAAAAGCAAATGCCCACCTAACTTTTTAAATAAATAAATAATTAATTACTCAATTATTGAGTAATTACCAAAATTAACACAAATTCTCCCTTATAAATAGGACCAAGGGCTCATAAGGAGAAAGGAGGAAGTAGAAGAAAAGCAAGAAGAAGCGAAAGTAGAGAAGGCAACCATGAAGTGCTGAAGAAATTCCTAAGCCGGAGGAAGGGAAACCTAAACTCAGAGAATCCCAAGAAGATCAAAATCTTCTTCAAATTAAAAGGTTCACGCGAAGTCTAGGAAGATCAAAGTCTTATTCAAATCAAATAAAATTCAAGTTCAAGTTCAAGCCCCGAAGTTCAAGTACCAAACAATTTAAGTCTCAACAAATCAAATTTTCAACAAATTCTCGAAAATCAGGATTCAAGCTAGTGGTTCCTTGTCTTCAAATATTCAGATAATTAATTAGAGGATTTTTACAACTTTGCAATTACAAGAAGGTCGACATCACTTGTTTTTTTTTATATATAAAAATACAACTTGTAACGATTTTTGTATTTTAATACTCAAAATCCGTCGTACAAATTTTTTGGCATGCCCGGTGAGACCTTCTTGTCCTCTCATCTTTTGATCTTAGAATCTTTAAGTTTCAACCACTACATCAGCAATGGCAGGTGAAAAGCGAAACAAACTATGATTCATCTTGAAGAGACACTTGCTGAACTCTTCCACGCGACCATAGACCAAACAAAAATTGGGAAAACTCAATTGGTCCCACCACTGAAGAAATTCTCCAACAAAGGCAAAATGAAATTGCCTCCAAAGAGCTAAACTCTCATTCGACAAAAAGGACCATGAGTTCGATGAATAGCTCTCGTTCGAGCTCCATCTCCAGTGGTAGATCTTTGTCTGGATCTCCTCATGCCACTTCTTAGCAAAGGTGGGAAGATGATACTTCATCTGAAGAATCACTTGAGCCAGTGATGGTCACAGAAGTGGCATCGGGCTCAAATGATCGAATCAAACAAATGGCTTTAGCCATTGAAAAATTAACAAAGTCATTAGAAGATAAAGATGTATAGATCGCTACACTCATGCACAGGCTAGAGTCATAAAATCCACCGGTTAAAGAAGATCAAGAAAAATTAGGATCTTCCAAAGCCAAAGAGCTAGAAGTCCAAGAGCACCAATAGAAACAAGATATGAATGATCAGATAGTTGTTCAAAACGTGTTGCGTGACACCACTCAACTCTTTGTTGGCTCTCCGTCCGTCCAACAACTTCAACATATGATTGCGAACACTATTCATGCCCAATATGGTAGTTCATTGCAATCTTCACTGGTGTATGCCAAGTTCTATAGTCGTCGAATTGACAAAATGAAGAAGCAGCTCGATTACCAACCTCCAAAATTTCAGTGTTTTGATGGAAAGGGAAACCCAAAGCAATATGTTGCTCATTTTATTGAAAATTGTAATAATGCAGATACTTAAAATGACACTATGGTGAAGCAGTTCATATGCTCACTCAAAGGTACCACGTTTGAATAGTACACAGACTTACCTGCAAGGTCAATTGATAGTAGAGATCAACTTGAACGAGAGTTCCTAACACACTTCTATAATACCCGACAAACTATCAGTTTTCCGGAACTTGCTCGAACAAAACAGAGCAAGGAAGAGCCTATTGTGGAGTACATTGAATGCTGGAAGAGCCTCGGGCTTAACTGCAAAGAACGAATAAGTGAAGCATCTTCCATCGACATGTGTGTACGAGGCATGCATTGGGGATTACTCTAAAATCTTCAGGCAAATATACCTCACTCATTTGAAGAATGGGTGACACGTGCTTATGACCTGGAACTCTAAATTGCTGGGCATGGGAGTTATTTATCAAGTGATCTATGTGACAAAAAGGATTCTAGGAAAGAAATAAAGAAGGACGTTAAGGCAAGTAAATCTAAAGAAGCTATGGCAATTTCTACTATTCCTATAAAGATAGCCTTCCAGGGGTTGAGCTCGAACCCAAAATCGAAGCCAAAGTTCAGACCTAATAAAGGACAAGTCCAAAGCAGAGGTCATGTGATTCTGAAAGAACTTGAAGGAAATGAGTAACCATCCTTAGATTTTGAAGTTTTTGGAATTCTAGATCAGCTTGAAATTCAAGTACCAAAAAGACCCGAGGAAGCTGGTGAGATCGATCATCCTAAATACTATAAATTTCAAAGAATCATTAGTCACCCAGTGAAAAAATGCTTTGTCTTGGAAGATCTTATTGTTCGCCTCGACGAAGAAAATAAGATCAAACTTGAAACTGGAGAGAATTTAACAGCCGTCTACTCGATGGTTTCATTTGGATCATTTAATCCAATTCTCATTGCAAGGAAGAAATAAACATTTTCCAATGTACACGATGCCTATAAATTATCGGTTGAGTAGTTTGGACCTTAGTTTCCAGAAGGAGCCGTCCCAGTAGAGTTTGAGGTAGACGCAGAAATTACCATCAGTTATGTCTATCTAGGGATGGATGGACCCAACAAACCTAATCGTCCAACCTTTTATGAAATTATGACAGGTGACTTGGATGTTTAGGATTCTGACTCAAAATTTGAAGATGAGATCGGTGACGACTAGTCTAGCTTCATAAGCAAGAAAGAAAAATACAGAGTGCCAAACAAAATAGGTAAAATTGTCACATTCTAAGCCTCTTGCAGGACCAAAGGTGGAGGAATTGGGTGCGAAAATTCAACCCAATAAAAAGAAAACACTAGAAAAAGATCAGGGGGCATGGACCGTTGTGAAAAAATGTTATCGGAAGGTTTCATAGCTCCCAAGTTCTAATTTTTATGACAAGAAATCAAGACCAGAGAACAACCAAGTAAGAAGGCCTAAGCCAAGTCAAGAGTATCTACTAAATCAATTGGAGGAGAAGCAGCTTCACGCATTCTTCCTGGACTACCAACCCTGGTTGATTATTTTTATAGAGTTTCTTTGATAAAGAATGTCTTACCTCCAATGTAATCAGTGTAGAGGAGAAAAATGAAACGAACGACGTATCAATGCAGACTTTGGAGTAAAAGAAAACTACCTCATGACTCATTAATGTGTCTGCCAATATGATTTTACCAGAGTTTCTTAGTTTTCCTTTCGATGACCAAATGACTTTGGTTACGACATTGATCAATCTGGAAGAATACGAAGGCAAACTCTTAGAATATATTGGATCTAGAACCTGACAAAATTATATGGTTGCCATAACATTCGATGATGAAGATTTACAATTGGGTTCTCATTTACATAATAGACCACCGTATGTTAGTGGTTATATTCGAGAATGCAGGATACATCGCATAAAGATCGATTGTGAATCTGCTGTGAATATTATGCTGGTCAAAACAATGAAGAAAACTGGAATTAATATTGGTGATCTGTCTAGAAGCAAAATCGTGATTCAAGGATTCAATTAGAAAGGTCAACAAGCCATTGGCATTATCCGTCTTTGAAGCTACAAAAAGGAGAGTTAATTTCCTCAGCTCTCTTCCATGTTATTGATGTTAAAACATCATATGAGTTACTCCTTGAACATGTTTGGCTACATGAAACTGGATAGTACCTTCAACTTGGCACCAATGCTTTAATTATAGTCGAGATGGAGAAATTAAATGTGTGGTAGCTGAGTCTAAACCATTCCTTGAAGAAGAATCTCATTTCGCTAATGCCAAAATTTACATGGAAGATGAAGAGTGCAATTCTGCAGGTTGACCATGTCTGGATTTAAAATCACAGAAGATATAGACGATCATAATACGTCTACTACTGCCCAATCTCATCAACTTATCAAAAGCCAAAATTTACATCCGAAGGATTCTCTAAAGGCAAAAAACCTCAAATAAAATCAACCGATGTTGAGGTGTTGAGAAAAGAATTAACTCTTCCAATGCCTAGTATTCCAAAATTACTTCTGCCCTACCAACTTATGGCAGTCCTGGAAGAACAAAAATCTACATTGAAAACTTCGACATCCATTCCAAACATATCAAAGCTATGTATTTCTAGGTCGTCCAAACGAGAAGTGTCGGGTACTGAAGGAGCTGCTGAATCAAAACAAACTTTTAAAGGATGTTATCATCCTCAAGTTAAAAAGTTGTTTGAAAATGCTGGGTTTGGAAAAGGAGAGACTTATGAATTAGGCGATCTTGATGCTGTCTTTTTAGGAGGGCGTGTCCCTTTTAATTTAAATAGTAGGTCCATTTTATTCATTAAACCAAGAATGTAAAAAGAAGAGACAGAACTAGGTAATAGTTAAATAGTAGGTCCATTTTATTCATTAAACCAAGAATGTAAGTTGTGTCCAAATATTTTGAGCCTCTTATTAAGTCCCATTTTGTTGTTTGAGAAAAATTCATAAGTCATGTATTAAGTATGGACAATTCAAAAATTAGGTTTTAAGTTTTAAAAAAGAATGCAAAAATCAGGTATTAACTAATTATTTAAGAATATTGATTAATTAATATAATAAGGTCACAATTATACAATTAATGATCACATATACATAATTATAGCTCACAACTTATTTATTGGTCATATATTATCAAATTAGTTAGTCACAGATTTTCTCTAGGGCACAGATTAAAAATTTTATAGGTCATTGTTCGCTAAAATTCTACACCTTAAGTGCACGGGTCGCACACAAGTTATTGATTGGACTTTTTGAGTCCGAGTCGATCCCTCGAAAAGTGTTTACTCCAATTACATAGGAGTTGATTCGAAAAGCGGTCAAGACACACACAATTAATATCATTGAATTTGAATATTAAAAGAAAATGATTCTAAGCATTCAAGTGAAATACCCAATTGCAATTATGATAGGAGTTAGATTTTAGTCGGGTTGGGATTCAAGATTTCACTTGGTCGTCACTAAATTAATTCCTCATAACAATTTAATAGAATGTTGCTCACTTTTCTTGTCAAACCCGATTTTCCTATTATAGTTAATTACCTTTCTCAAGTGAAACTAATTCTAATTAATTGATTTATCATACTATATCTCTATGTTGATTAAACACAATCGAAAGCATTACATATCAATGAAAATAACTCAAAGGATTACCTAGGACTAAGAGTATATCTCTATCTCCACAAGAACCTAGGATTTTTACCACCTTAGTCTAAAGTGTGCAAGAATTTTTCAATAATAACACAAATCACTTGACTTTATCACCTAGTAGCCACAATAATGATAAAGCACTCAAAACAATGGTAAAAACACAAGAACATAAGCACTAAATAATGAATAAAGAAATTTATATAGTCTAGCCAAGCTTGCTCATTCATCCAAACACCAAATTGTTTAGCCCGTTGTGTTTTAAAGACACAAAATGGAAAGGTTAAAGAAATACATTGCAAATTTAAGAAAAGATAATAAGAAATACAAGACAAAATACAATAAACCCATCCCTTGGTCGAATCCTTGAAGCTTGCTTAGTGTTGGTCTTGATTTCTTCAAGGTTTTCCTCCTTTTGTGTAGTATTTCCTCTCTTTCTTTCTTGTCCCCTTTCTCTCTAAGCTAGGGTTTTAAAATGAATGAAGAATGGAAGAAAATGGTTCAATTTCGCCTTTTAAATGGCTCTAAAACCATTTTTTGTAATTGTAAAATGATCTATAACTACAAAAATATAGCCAATCAGGTCTTTAGCTGCAAACGTGGCACCACAACACTCTGAAAATGGCTTTGCAGTGCCACAGTGGATAGAGGCGTGCACCGCGATGCTACTACAATGGCGCAGCAGTGCCGCTATAGTACCAAACCCCATTTTTCCTTATTTGCAACGCGGGTCCTCACCGTATTTACACACCAGATCCCTCAACTTTGAACTTGTACATTTTAGTCCTCAGTATTTGAATTTCTTTCAATCAAGTCATCCAAATTTTGCAATATTCGATCCTTAAACTTTCGGTACTTGTACACTTTAGTGCCCAAATTCATTTTTTGTGCACTTTTGGTCTTCTTTTCCTTCCTTCAGCCATTTCTCCTCCAATTTGGGATTTTATCCTACAAACACAACAATTACACAATTATGAATAGGAATTCATTCAATTTCATCAATAAATAGCCCATTAAATTGCCTAACAAGTGTGTAAAAATACATTTATCAGTTGACATAAAAGGTAAAGCCTCTGTCTTCCAACGGTTAAGTGAAAATCCTTCTTCTTCTACTCAAATTGATAGGAATGCAAGATCTCCACATATTTCATCCCATAGACAATTTGCTTTTTCTCAACTTGGAATTAAGAATTTTGATTAAGGGCCAAAAGCACAACAAACAAGAAGAAGACGAAGACATCAAAAAGCTCGTCCATCCTTGAAGGGTAATGAAGATAAGGAAGAAGCCTCTGTCAATCACATAGCCTTTGATAAAGCTCCCGACTTAGACCCCGAGTTTGAAAGTTCTGTCATAATTGATGAACCTGAACCAACCCTACCTACCTTTGAAGAAGGGAGACAAGCTACTATGGATGACTTGAAACGATTGAACTTTGGGACCCAAGAAGACCCAAGACTAGTATTTGTAAGTGCACTCCTTAGTCAAAAAGAGGAATTTGAGTACATTACTTTACTTCAAGAATACAAAGATGCGTTTGTATGGTCTTACAAAGAAATCCCAGGGTTAGATCCTAAGGTTGTAGTGCATTATCTTGCAGTAAGATATGGAGTACGACCGATCAAGCAACCTCAAAGAAGATTTTGACCAGAACTGATCCCTCAAGTTGAAGTGGAAGTCAACAAACTTATTGAAGCTGGATTCATACGCGAAGTGAAATACCCAACGTGGATTGCGAATATCGTTCCCATTAAAAAAGAAGAATGGGAAATTACAAATTTGCATTGACTTTTGGGATCTGAATCAAGCATATCCAAAAGATAATTTTCCACTTCCTATAATAGAGTTGATGGTAGATGCAACTACCGGGTATGAAGTCTTATCTTTCATGGACAGATTTTTTTGGATATAACCAGATACGAATGAACCCGAAAGACAAAGAGCTTCATCATTTCGTACCCCTAAAGGTATATATTGTTACAAAGTTATGCCTTTTGGATTAAAGATGCGAGGACAGCCTACCAGCGGGCAATCAAAAGATTTTTGATGGCATGCTGTATAAGAACGTGGAATGCTATGTAAATAATCTTGTTGTTAAAAAAAAGGACGTGACGATCATTTACAAGATTTACGGGATGTTTTCAAAAGATTTCGAAGACATCAACTGAAGATGAATCCGTTGAAATGTACATTTGATGTCACCTCTAGAAAATTTCTCGACTTTGTTGTTCGATACTGGGGCATTGAAATAGATCAATAAAAAATTGACACCATAATCAACATGTCGGAGCCAAGAAATGTGCGTGAGTTAAAAAGTCTTTAAGGAAAACTTGCATACATTCAAAGATTTATCTCTAACCTTGTCGAACGCTGTCATCCATTCAACAAATTGGTGAAGAAAGATGTACCATTTGAGTGGGACGAAGCTTGTTGAAATGGTTTTCAAAGTATTAAATAATATTTATCTCGTCCACGGGTACTCACAGCTCTAGTCCCAAAAAAGCGATTGACTCTTTATATTGAAGTGCAAGAATATTCTTTAGGAGCATTTCTTATCCAAATCAATGATGAATGAAAAAGAGAATGCGCTCTATTACTTAAGCTGGGCACTAGTAGGCATTGAAATGAAAAATTCAACTATTGAAAAATATGCCTTGCGTTAATCTCCGCAGCTAAAAAATTGAGACATTATATGCTATCACATACAATCAATCTTGTTTCGAAGATTGATCCATTAACGTACATAATGTCCAGGCCAATTCTCTTTGGAAGGATTGGAAAATGGGCACTGCTATTGTCTGAGTACAATATCAAATTCATTCCACAAAAGGCCATTAAAGGACAAGCTTTGGTAGATTTTCTTGCTGACCACCCAATTCTAGTGGAATGGGAATTTTGGGAAGATCTTCCCGATGAAGAAGTTCTATTCGTCGAAGTCGCACTATTATGGAGACTATACTTCGACGGGAGAGCCAGAAGTTATGGTGCCAAAGCAAGAGTAGTCTTTATCAATCCCCATGATCTCGTCATGTCCTACTCTTTTACCTTAACATAGAAATGTTCAAATAATGTGATGGATTATCAAGCCCTTATACTTGGCTTAGAGACAGCGTTAGATACGGATATCCACTAGCTAGAAGTCTTTGGAGGTTCTAAATTGATAATCAACCAACTTTTAGTTGAGTATAAAGTCCGTAATTCAGACTTGAAGCCATATCATGAATATTTATCAATACTTATGAGATGATTTGATTCGATAAAAATCAAATTCGTCCCAAGAAGTGAAAACAGAGAAGTTGATGCCTTAGCTAATTTGGCCACTATTTTCGCTAGGTCAGATGAAGATTTCTTTCACTCCATATCAATTGCTCAAAGATGGGTGCTTTTGTCGTTGCTACCTAGTAATTTGAAAGAAAACAATTGCGTCAAAGTAGTCCAAGATGGGGAAAGAGAAGATTGGAGACAGACAATAATCAATTTTCTTCAACATCAAAAACTATCAGATAATCCACGATGAAAAACTGAAATCAAGAGGCGTGCCTCTCGCTTTATCTTTTATAAGGGAATACTTTATTGACGATCATTTGATGGAGTTTTCCTTTGATGCCTAAGTAATGATGAAGCAACACAGGTCGTGGAAGAAGCCCACTCTGGAATTGTGGTGTCCATCAGTTTGGACCCAAACTCCAATTTCGAATAAAGAGGATGGGGTATTACTGGCCAACTATAGTACAAGACTCCATGAATTATGCAAGAAAATGTGAAGCTTGCCAAGTCCATACGAATTTCATCCATCAACCTTCGAAATTTTTACATCATATAGTAGCTTCATGGCCGTTCAATGCATGGGGTTTTGATGTAATTGGACCTATAACTCCAAAGTCTTCAGCAGGGCATGCATACATCCTTGTCGGGACCCACTACTTCTCTAAGTGAGTCGAAGCCGTACCATTGAATGATGTAAAGAAAGAATAGATTTCATTCATGTCCAAATCATTTATTGATATGGTGTGCCGCGACACATCATAACTGATAACGGCAAACCATTCTGCAATAGCCACATAAATAATTTGTGCAAAGTTTGGGTTCAAACAGTACAAACTCGTCTATGTAAAATGCAATAGCTAGTGGAATGGTAGAGGCGTTCAACAAAATACTGTGTAGTTTGCTAAAAAAGGTTGTCTCCAAATCAAAAATAGATTGACACGAGAAAATTGGTAAAGTCTTACGGGCTTATCGAACCACTTATCGGACTCTTTATGCCTTAGTACATGGGGTGGAAGCTGTTGGAGTGTCAAATCCTGTAACTTTGAATTGCCATCCAAGAAGGTTTGACAACTGAAGAAAATGCCCGTCTTCGATTGGAAGAACTAGAAGCTTTAGATGAGAAGATATTAGAGGCACGAATATACCTAGAGTGCTATCAAGCTCGAATAGTGAAGTCCTTCAACAAAAATGTACAACCAAGATCATTTCAAGTTGGAGATTTGGAACTTTTCGTATGCAGGCCGATCATAGTCACAAGAAAAATAGGGGGTAAGTTCCAACCTAAATGGGACGGTCCATTTCTTATTACTCATGCATTTGCTAATGGAGCGTACAGGATCGTCGACAAAAATGGACTGCAAATCTGGCCTTTCAATGGAAAATTTTTAAAGCTTTTTTAAGCCTGAAGTTCTTTATTTTTATTTTTTTTGAATTCTTCATTGTAAAAAAAATGTGTTCTTGTGATGAATTACGTTCGACTTGATCTTGTTTGGGTACGCAGACAGTTTGAATAAATTATAAATTCAAGTTCAGCCACAACTAATAAATTCCCTTAATTTGTTTACCACTTTTTAAAAAAAAAAAAAAAAAAGTTTATCCAAAACAAAAATAGCAAGGTAAAATTCATACAATATGGTCATAAGAAAAAAAATCAGAAATTCTTGACTCCATCAAGATCACTCGCCATTGATCACTTGTAGGAAACTATCTTCAAGGGTCATCCTTTTCTGATCAATGGATGCTATGCTGTGACATCTCTTGTCTATGATTCTTCCATTGCTGCCTTTGTAGTTCCAAGCATACTCTTCTGTTCCTAATCAGCTTGAAGTTCATCACGGAGTCTATCCAGCTTAAATGTTAGCTGACTAATTTTGCCTTTCAGCGAAGGACACGTGGAATCCTTTACTTCCAGCTGAATGTTCAAAAGTTTCAACTGCTCAGTTTTTTCTTCAAAGATTGGACAATCCAAGTGTTGCTTTCTTTCAGATAAGTAAGAGTCAACTTCTTTCAAAAATACATCCATGCACTTCATCAAATGCGTTAAGTCTGCATGGAATGAGCTGGTAATCACATTTTGAAGAATTAAATTATTTTCATCCTATCAAGATCGAATGTTGTAGAATCCATACTTCAATACGTCCTTAAAATACTTTTGAAGGTAATTAGTCAGGGCTTCTTGCAGAGCAGCTTTCAGGTAAGGAGACTCTTGGGTAATTTCAGGCAGAGGACCAGACATGAAAGAATAGATTGGTGCAGCCCGATGATTATTTGTTGGTAAAGGCGGGATACTGACTAAAAGCCAACGAAGACGAAACGACACGGACTCCTTGATTGATCTCTGAAATATTAGCTCTCACAGTCCCTAAATTCACTTCATCTTCAGTATCACAATTATCCATTATAAATGCCGAAATACCTCCATTGATGGTTCTCGGATATTTGCAATGAGGGTTATGCGAATCATGAATATTATCTATTCTTTGAAGTGCATTGATTCGACCATCATACTTGCCAGTCTAATCTTGCAAAAAAATTGGATTTAGGAGAAATTTAATCCTTCAAGGATGCTAAAAAAACCTACAAAAAATGAAGTATGATTTCAAAAAAAAAAAAGTTAAAAAAGAAGAGTGTAGCAAATGAAAATAAGAAACATACTTGCATTTTGTGTCCTAGGCGATATGTCTAAAAATTCACCATCTGATGGTGTGTTCGGAAGGCTGATGTTAATGTGAAAAGCTCCAACTTCACATTTGGAAGGACTTAGAATAGCTTAAAACAATCTTAGTTCTACCGATCATTTGATTTTGTGTAGTTGAGAAAGAACTGTCTGAAATTGAAGATTGTGATAGGAAATCAAATACAAGCAGTTTGTTAAAAAAGAAAAAAGAAAAAAAGAATTATACCTGATCTATAGAACTTTCGTCTTCTAGAGTTAAAGCTTTTCCTGGTGCTTAGGATGCTCGATCTCTAGGACTACTGTGATTTGGAATCAAAATCGCTTCTAGCACCTTATCAGCAGGCTCAGAGGTGGCAGTAATCTTTGCCGAGGGAACTATAATTTTAATTCTCTTAATACCTCTTTCATTTTGATGGTTTGGATCCCTCTTTTGAGAAGCCTTTTCAGGAGCAACATTTGGATGGTTTAACCCCCTAACTATAACCCTATTCGGAATCGGGCCAAGAACAAAGTCACGCCTCTTACGAAAAAATAAGACATGCACTTGGACCCTGGTCAAGAGTGGCAACACTTGGCTATTCCACCAAGCCTAGTACTCGACATCAACATTTTGATGTGTATCCCTCATATACTCTGGAATATGATCATAGACCCACTTTTCATTTGAGTGAAAGGCAACCAAGCGCGATACATGTCACCTACATTGGGTACAATGTCCAACTTTCTTGGTGAACCAAGAAATTTCGTTCTAAAGCCAAATTGTCTCGCAAACCTGTGAGGATTATACATCTCAAGAATGAAAGGTGAAATTTCTCAGTGATAAGAAACAAATCCAAATCGAATACTCATCATGAATTTCAAAGTATTTGCAGACCTTGGTTGGTCATCTACACATACATCAGGATAAGACGATGAGAGTAAGGGATTCCAGCAAAAGTCATTGGTGTCTATCATTCCACGGATAAGATCCCGACAATCAACAACATTTTTCTCCCAAGACTAGAAAGCATTCAGAGGGCTGACATATCTTTGAATTATAGTGCGAGAATAACTCTGGTCAATATGAGCATAAACACCTCGGACAAATACGTTGCTGCACAAGTATAAATAAAATGTCCAGGAAATGAATGTGAAATTGAGCCAATGTTTGGGTTTGTCTGATATTTAGATATTCATATAAGTCCTCTATAAATGCTCGCTAATATGGGTGGAATCAGGCTATAAATGTACCCGCCTGCCATCCTAGAAGATGCTTTCAAAGTCCCAACTCTTATACATTCGTCCCCAGATGGAAGAATGAATCGACAAAGACACAGGAAGAGATAAGCTGCTATATCTAATTCCTCTTCTTCTTGCATAAACAGAGATACTAGTAAATCACTCCAATGACGCCAATCCCTACGAGAAATATCTCTGGACTTGTCTACAACTATGGGCCTCCGTATTTCCTTTGATGTTCTTTGATGACGCTTCTTGGATGCATTTAAATTCATATCATTCTTATAATTACTATGTTGTCGAGGATTCTGGACACAACCATTCTCGTGAAACCAAAAATCAATCCAATTTTCGTGAATAACCTAATTAGATTCATTCCCATTGACGATCAATGTAAAAACATTAAAGAGGTACAAATAAGACTTGGGAAGATGATCCGCAAACTCTGAAAGGCTTGGGACTACTTCCTCATAGTAATGATCTATGATCAAAAGCCCATTTATCTCGCGGATGTCCCAAAGAGAAATGTCAATTTCATTATTGGCAGTCAAAAAGGTGTTAGTCTCTGGATATCAAACCTCACAAAAAGCTCTATAAATAGAGTTTGGGCTATGGTAATTTTTTTGTAGTAGAACCGACAGCAAAAACTAACTCCCGAAGATTCCTGCTGAGTAGAAGTTTTTGGACCCATAAAGACCACTCCCAAAATTTTGGAAGAAAAGAAATATCGCCTCGAATGGCCAGTGCGCTTCCCTATCGTATTTCTTTATTGTCAATCCTCTCACAAATTACAGCATTTGAGATGCACTCTATGCTCTAGGAATGATGAGGCGAAAGACATAGAAAGGGAAGATGACTGCTAGAACGGTTGGACTTAACAGTATCCAAACTCTCGTGACATTCACTAGTGGTGGGCATATGCAACTCCAACAATGACTCCAATAGGTCAGGAGAAGAATTAGTCATTGGCTTATGAATGCTAAATTTAAGTACACCTCGTAGGTCAGTTTGGGCATGGTACCTCACATCAGTATCTTTGAAACATAGATAACTTTTACCTTGATTTTTAAGCTTAACAATTTCATGTATGGCAGAGTATACTTTATCTTTAGAACTTGTTCTCGCCATGCCCGTAAAAAAGGGGCAGTAAATCTCTTAAATTGGTTTATCGTCTAAAATGACGAGTCTCCCAAATATGTAATGGCCTCTACAAAAAAAGTGTCTTGGACAGTCAAAGGAATAGGTCTTTGGTCTTTAAAACAAAATGCCTTGGACGGTCAAAGAATCCAGCTTTGGTTTTTAACACAAAATAGCTTGGACAGTCGAAGGAACGGATCCTTATTCATCAACACAAAGTGCCTTGAACGGAGCAGGTTCTTGGTCCTCAACACAAAGTACTTTGGACGGAGCAGGTCCTTGGTCCTCAAAACAATGTACCTTGGACGGTCGATCCTTGGTCCTCAATACAAAGTGTCTTGGACAATTGAAGGAGCAATTCCTTGATCCTCAACATAGAATGCCTTGGACAGTCGAAGGAGCAGGTCCTTGATCTCTAATAAAAAGTGCCTGGGATGGTGATAAGTGGCGGTCTTTGGTCCTCCATATGTACTAAGGTTTGCAATTTTGAGTTTGTTCATAAGTATATATTTTCAACTTCTAAAATAATTGCGGCACAAAATTTAACCCCTACACGAAGAAAATCTCAAACCTCAAAATCCTTGGTTCGCTCCAAAATGTTGAATCCCTAGAAAAAAAAACAAAGAATGTTAGTTTCAATTTTGCTAAAACAACCATACTTCAAAATAATAATAATAATAATAATAATAATAATAATAAACCCAAGAAAAAAGGGGGAATAAGAACCAGATTTGAAAAAAATAAAATAATAATAATAATAATAATAAAATAATAATAATAATAATAAGTCACGTCAAAAAGAAAACACAAAACAAAACAAATCAAAAAGGAAGGTGGTGGCGGCCGCGGGGGTGGGGTGAAAAGTTATGTGTAACTTAAAAGAAATGGAAAGATGAAAAGTTACGTGTAATTTAAAAAAAAAAAAGGGGTTTCTCCTATTCAAAGATCCAATTGACGGTGGTTTCTGTCGCCCAAGAAAATTAATATATATATTGGACAATGGTTGGCAGAAATCAAAACCTATAAAAATAAAAATAAAATGAAATAAAATATATATTGGATAATGGTTGGCAAAAATAAAAATCTATAAAAATAAAAATAAATGAAATAAAATTGGCTCCTGCCAACGTTGGCATAAACCAAAGCAAATTGGTTCGTTGGAATCCGTCGGTGTGGTGGAAGACAATTAAAACAAATTTCTTGTTTTTGGTTTCTGCCAACCAATAGAGAGAGAGAGAGAGAGAGAAGATTTTAACCAATTTGTTTCCAAATCTCATAATTCATTCATATAAATAGGTAGTAGACTTCAGTCAAGCCCAACTTAACATAAAACATAAAAAGCCTGTTTAAATTCAAATTTGTTATAGATTGCATAAAATAAATAAATAATCAAATAACAAAAAAAATTCTTATTCTTGAATTTGAAGGATAAACTTTATTTTATCAAATTCACGTTTTATTCTCAAATGTTCGATCTGCATTAATTTATTAATGGATGTTTGAGATCAAATCAAATATAAAAAAAAATAAAAAAATTGAACAAATCAAAAATTAAAAATTAAAAAAAAATCGAAAATCAAGATTTATTAATTTATTTATTTCAAAATAAATAAATAAATTTTAAGGGGGCATTTGTTGATATAAAAAAATAAAAAATAAAGAAAATTGACTGGATCGATTTAAATCACTAGAAAAAATAAATTGAAGTCTACTAAAGCCCATAAACACAAATACCCATCTCACTTTTTAAATAAATAAAATCATAATTACTCAATTATTGAGTAATTACCAAAATTAGCACGAACTCTCTCCTGTAAATTGGACCAAGGGTCCACAAGGAGAAAGGAGGAAGTAGAAGAAAAGCAAGAAGTGAAAGCAGAGAAGGCAACCACGAATTGTAGAATAAATTTCCACACCCGAAGAAGGGAAGAAATCCTCTGAAATCTAAACTCAGTAAATCCCAAGAAGATCAAAATTTTCTTCAAATCAAACATATCCACGCCAAATCTAAGAAGATCAAAGTCTTCTTTAAATCAAATCAAATTCAAATTCAAGCCCGAAAGTTTAAGTACCGAACAAGTCAAGTCTCAACAAATCAAATTTTCAACAAATTCTCAAGGATCAGGATTCAAGCTATGTGACTCCTCGTCTTCAAATATTCAGATCATTAATCAAAGGATTTTTATAATTTTGCAAGTACAAGAAAGTAAACATCACTTGTATTTTGTTAAATACAATTTGTAGCGATTTCTGTATTTTAATACACGAAATCCTTCATACATGCCCCAATTAAGAAAAGATCAAGATCACTTAACATCTTTGGGCCGATCTGCCAACTCATGATATCTTAGCGCCATTAACGTGCTATCTGATAGCTCGACGTCACTTGACTAAGAACCTTCTACATCAAATCAAAACTCTAAAATATGTTTTGACCACCAGAATCACTTCTGGATTGCTATTAATAATTTGCAATTTAATGTTCTCCAAATCATACGATTTTATTGTGCTTCCTTGTTTTTTATGAACACGGGTTTGTAGTTGTGGAATTTAATTATTGTCTCTATATGTGGCCAGTATGCGGATTGACCTCATAAAAGAGAGAAATAGAGGTAAGAGAAGATAGGTGTGCGATTCTCATGTAAACTTCATTTCATCATATTGAATTACTGCGATGGTTGAAGATAATGTAATCTTCCATTGAGATGAACTTCTATAAATCTTACATGACTTTATTTCTTTCTTCTAATTGATTGTTCTTGGTGAAATAAAATTAGAATTTGTAATTCTCTACTGTGTTCATATTGCTAATGATAAAACTTAAATATGAAAATAATACTCAATAAAGGATTTAGAAATGTAATTTAAAGGAAGAAAATAATTTATATCTAAAACTAGTTACAAAAATGCTATGTAAATGAATTTTCCAGCTGAGAAGCTTGCCTTCTAGATAATTTGAGAATCCTTAAAATGAAAAGTCCCCAACCCCTATTTGTTTTTTTTTCCTTGGGCATGGGAAATGGGTTGTCCGGTCAATGGTTCAACCGTAGGCCAGCAGATCAATTCTTATATTTTCTTAACTATTTTCGAATATACATGAAATAATAACTATTACATGTAAAATAGCAAACATCATAGACTTTTATACCAAAAAATTCACAAAATATCAAGTTTGAATGAAACGCTATTTTATTACTCAAAATAATAAACTTTTAGAGAAAACAAACATGAAAGAGCTAAAGAAAAAGAGGTGGAATTACGATGAAGAACAACTGAGAACATGGAGTTAAATACGAAACAGATTGTTGGAAAAATATATTTTTAGATATGTCAGCAATATTAAGCAAGAGATACATAATTCAAAATTAAAATTATTAATGAATAAATTCAATTGCTAATCTTGAATCGTCATTCAAGATATGGTTGATCACGGATCAATTTTTTTTTTTTGGCCCATTTAGAGAACCATCCTGATTTACCGGCCAATTAATTGGTCCCCGAGTTAACCAACGGAATCTGATTGCGTTTAATAACCATGCATTTGAGGTCTTTGTGCTCTATAACTTGATATAATTTATTAGTGGGCAAGTATTAAAGGTTAAAATGTTATTTTAATGATAAAAATAAACAATTTAGGTGCAATAGACATTACTTATAATATATGACCTAGATTTATTTTCATGTTTTTAAAATGAAGCTAGATACTTTGTTTTGTAGATCATACTTTTGTATTTTCATTTCGTGTAAGAGGGAAATCAAATCAAAATGTTCGATCAAGTATTATTGGGTTGGGTATATTCACAGAAATTGTACATCTCTAATTACATTTGGTTTCTCAATTTATTTTATTTTAAGGGAAAGTTGGTTGAAAATAGACCTTTAACTAATCAAGTTGGCACGTTCAAAGGAAATGATCACGGTCCATATTAAGACAAGTGGTGCAGTAGGTTAGTATTATTACATATCCAATTATTTTGTTTTATTCTCAAAGGCCAAGTAGGGAATATATCAATCAACGATGCTTGTATTCCATTTCTAGTTCCCACAAGAAATCTCAATTGAAGGGAAGAAAGAAAATTCATAAAACTTTTTTCACCCTGCCCATGATACTTTACATTAATTCTGGTTGACGGTATTGGTGGAGCCACAAATCTAGTTTAGTGGATGCATTTTTAACTGGTGACGAATGAGATTAGCGAACGTATTCACAAATGCGGTATATGCTGAAATTAAAATTGTAATCATGGACAACTAATTCATTTTATTTTAAGGCAAGTTGGTTGAAGCTAGACATTTACCTAATCGAGTTGGCATTTTTAAAGAAAATGATGATCATCCATATTAAGATTATTTATTCTTATAGAAAATGATGTCAATTATTCAAATAATATAAATGAAATCAAAAGACAAGTGGTGCTGTAGGTTAGTATTATCACATATTCAATTATCTAGTTTTGCTCTTAAACGTCAAGTAGGGAATATATCAATCAAAGATGCTTGTATTCCATTTCTAGTTCCCACAGGAATTCTCACTTAAAGAAAGAAAGAAATTTATGAAATATTTTCACCCTACCCATGATACTTTACATTAATTCTGGTCGATGGTAGGTGGAGCCATGAACCTAGTTCAGTGGAGGCATTTCTCAACTGGTGACTTAAGAGTGTGAACGTATTCACAAATGCGGTACGCTAAAATTGTAACCATGGACAACAAATTCATTTTATTTGAAGGGCAAGTCGGTTGAAGATGATGATAATCCACATTAAAATTATTTATTGGTATAGAAAATGATGACCATCCATATTAAGGCAATTATTAAAATAATATTAATGAAATCAAAAGACAAGTGGTATAATAGGTTAAAATTATTACATTTCAAATGAATTTGTTTTGTTCTTTAAGGCAGAGTGGTACTATATCAATTAAAGATGCTTATATTCCATTTCTTGTTCCCACAAAAATATTAGTTAAAGGAAAGAAAGAAATTCAAATAGGAATCCATGATACTTTTTCCATCCTCATGAAGGAATCCATTGAACTTCAAAGGAGAAGTTGAGAAACAATTATCTAGGAATCCGTGAATCAGTCTTTATGTTGCTTAGTATATGGTAAATTTAGTTGCCACGATGTGCATCAAGGATAAATGTCTTTAACACCCTTCATTATACTATCTGCAATAAGGTTCTCAATATTTTGCAATAATTCCTTCAATATTGTGAAAAAAACGATTCAATGAGTCGTTCTCGAAATTGACTATGTCTAATATAAGTGGATAAATTTGAATGTTTGCATCTTGATGTGTATCAACAACCATCGTACCTTTCATAGATTTTCCTTTCATACATGTTCAATTTATGCTAGTTATTCCTCACATTGAAGAGATAAATCCTCGAATGCAAAGTCGAATAGCTATCAAGAAGTAGCTAGATTCGTTCTCTCCATGCCAGGAATGATATATGCATGTCTGTATTTTGAAACTCGTGCATTATTAATGTTCCAATAACCCATGATATTGCTTATTTGTGATGATTTTGATGAATCCTAATTACACCCAAACTATTATGTAGTGTTATAGTATAATTTAGGGTGTCAATCCCACAGGAAGTCGAAAGAAAACACATTAAGAGCGCAAACTTAGCCACTGTTTGGTGGCCTTAAAATTAAAATAATAATAATAATAATTTTGAATAGTATTTTTTGAAGAATGTGTGGTAAAAAAGCAAAAAAAAAACGTTTTTGAGTTTATATGTAGAATATTTTATTGTATGAATGTATGGCTGAAATTGAGTATTAAAAATAAATTAAAATAAGTTATCAAACAGGGGCTTAAAGGAAAAAATCAAATGGTGAGATAAAAAAAAAAAAGGTTTAGTCTTAAATCTATCTTAAGCACACATAATTAAAATGAAATTAAAACAAAGATCAAAATGGGCTTCTATCAACCGAATCCAACATGGTTAAGGATTATGACACCAAATTCCCCAATTGGAAAATATGACAATACGATCATCCAAATTCTCAAAAAGTTATTCTAGGATCTATTCCCCCTTAAATCCACATTTTTCATCCATATATACTAGTTCTAAAGACGACTCTTTGTTCAAAAGTGAATGAGTATAAAAGATCACATCTATAGCATGAAAAACTTATTTCTCAATCATATATTCAAAATTCTATAGCTCAACAAAATCAAACCATAAGAAAATTTAACATAAATGTCTCAAACTATTTTATTGAAATCTAATAGGGAATGTAGTCCTAGAATCTTAAACAATAACACTTAATATGTGAATTATATTATAGTCCAAGATGACAAGAATTGGCTGAAAGCTTTTCCCATTTGGGACTCCTTGAATTATGTTAGGTTTTGAGTTGATAATTCTGTGAACAAAAGGATCAAATTGTAAATGGTCAAAATAAAAGGTCAAATTGTCTATGTTTAAAGTTCAGGGGTCAATTTGTACATTTTTAAAAGTTAGGGACTTTATGTAATTTTGTAAAAGTATGTTAGGGTTTGAGTTGGGAAAAAGGAAAGAAGTGTCATCGATGTTTTGCTAACTGCTCACCAAGAGATTGCTCGAACGTAAAAAATAGAGATCTCGTCGCTAGCTCATCATCACTACCTTGCTTAAGCAAAACAGTGTTGCTAGCTTTTTGCTCGAGTGATAGCGTCATCTGGAAAAACGCTATTTTTTGATTTTCGAGTTTTTGACCCGGCCCAAACTACCCAAAACTTGTCATATATATTCTAGTGCACCGTGTTCTTTCATTTTCAGAGGACTAAAGAAAAAAACACTTCATGCACTTTACGACATTGATTCAATCCCACTATTGTGCTGGTACACTCATTTAAAACATCAAATCCACATCCATCAAACACCGAAACCTATCATTCCAGAGCATCTATCAAGAGTTAAAGAAAAAGGAAGGAGATCGAAGTTTTGATAGTTGGAGAATGGGGAGTTATCAGGAATCCATTGGAGATAGTCGAAATCAAGAGCCGAAAGTTGGTACAAGAGCATGCATTCCAGGAGGGCTTTGGAGAATTACAGTTAAGAGCTCAGGAAAAACTTGAATTGGTTGAGTCTAGTGGGTTGTAAGTTGATTTTTCATTTATAGTAGATTCATATTGGCTTGGGCCTGGAGTTTTTAATTGCACAAGGGGTTTTCTTCGTCATCAAATTATTGTGTTCTTTAATTTTCATTAATTTACTATTTTGTGGCAGTTCAACATAGGGTAGTAATGTATGTGAATGACTTTGGACTAAATTAATAACTATTACTTGTTGCAATTATTAATTGAGTGTCTAAAATTCCGCATAAACATCTATTCACACCCCAAGTGTTATTTAGGCCAAACCATGTCATTTCAAGTAATATCATATCCAAACATTGAGTCCTGACCCAAGTTGTTGTCTAGATGAGTCATCATTGTATGTGCCTTCGTATTTTGACGAAAGTAATTATGCCTACTAGAAGTGAGGAAGAGTGCATTTCTCAAGTCCCTGAATAAACATGTATGGGTTGCAAAATGGTTGGAAAGCCTCATCCACTACTGTGTCAGGTGTAGTCACTCCCATTGATATTTCACTTTGGACTTAGGAAGAATTAGCTGACTGTAACTGGAATAGCAAAGGTCTCCATGCATTGTTTATGGCTGTCTCTCGAAGAGTTTAGGAGAGTGTCGATACTACTAAAAAAGTATGGGACATTCTAGAGACTACACACGAGGGAACCAAAATCGTAAAAAAATTCCAAATTGCAGATGTTAGCCTCTCAATTTGAAGAAATTAGGATGAAGGAAGATTAATTGTTTGATGAATTTTATGCAAAATTGAATGATATTGTGAACTCTAGCTTCAACATAGGTGAGAGGATTCCTGAGTCCAAAATTGTTAGAAAGGTCCTTAGGTCTTTTCCTGAAAGATTTAGACTGAAGGTTATAACGATAGAAGAGAGAAAGGACCTGGACACGACTAACATAGAAGAACTTGTAGGATCCCTCCAAACCTATGAACTCACTATTTCATAGCTTAGGATTCCTCTTAACCTATGAACTCGCTATTTCATAGCCGAAGAAGAATAAGTCCATAGTGTTGAACACTGTGAAGGAAGAAGGGTCTGAATCATCTGACATGAAGACCCTTAGGGATGAGGAGATAGCCTACTTTGTGAAGAAATTTCAAAAAGCTCTAAAGAATAAGAAAAGGCCGCAAGAGAGAAAGAATGAAGGTCCTAGTAAATTCCAGAATGATAAGAGTGATAAACCGAATGCTAGGAACTCTAGTGAAAAATCTCAACCTGTTAGATGTCATGAGTGTCAGGGGCTTGGACACTATAGGAAGGAATGCCCTAGTTTTAAGAAAAATT
This sequence comes from Olea europaea var. sylvestris, assembly GCF_002742605.1. Lineage (NCBI taxonomy): Eukaryota > Viridiplantae > Streptophyta > Magnoliopsida > Lamiales > Oleaceae > Olea > Olea europaea. Next base: position 21,185,567 of record NC_036254.1, on the reverse strand, counting down.
TGAAAAAGGCAAGGAGTAAGGCATTAGCTATAACATTGGCAGATGATGAAACAAACTCGAGTGACCAAGGTGACTCCTCTAGTGATGAAGATGAACGGGGTTATATAGCTTTTGTGTCTACAGTTAAGAGCGAGTCAGATAAGGAGAGTGACAAGGTTAAAGAAAATGTTCCTTGTGAGAATTCTAGGAAAGATACTGAGGATGAGACTAATGTTCATGAGGCTTACCAACTTCTATATAAGGAGAGTCTTAAGATCGAGAAAGAAAGGCTCAAAAGTGACCTTCAAGACTCATCCAAAAGCCTTTGTGAGTTGAGGTATGTCAATGAGAAGCTGGAAGACAAGGTTAAGACTTTGACTAGTAACCTAGAAAAATCTAATACCCAACTCCAATCATTCATGAGTAGGACTAAGAAACTAGATGGTCTGTTAGCAATGAACAAACCAATGGGGAATAGACAAGGGCTAGGATTTGTCTAGAGTGATAGTAACATGGATGGTTCATCCAAAACCACATTCGTCCCTGCCTCCAACAAATCTAGTAACATGGCTAATTTTGAACCCAAGGGCAAAAGTGTCCCAGAACAAAAGACAGTTAGAGCACGTACTTCGCACCTAAAAGTCAATATCAACAACCATGTCCTTTAAGCCTAGGTTTATACCTACTTGCCACCATTGTGGAGCTTTAGGACACACTAGATCTAGATGTCGTAAGCTTAGGAATAGGAATAGAAGTCTAGATATCCATAGTCAGGTTAGCTTCATTTTAAATTAGGTTGTCACTTAACTGAGATGATAACAAAATTGACTAGGATTACCTTGACCTCTAAAATGGTTTGACTAGGCATGCTGAGAATCTTAACTACTTTGTAGCTCATGTTATATTATGGCTCAGAATGCATATATGTGGTATCTTAATAGTGCTTATTCGAGGTACATGTGTGAAAATAAGGCTTTGTTCTCTACCCTTGATGATTGCAATGGTGGTATGGTTACCTTTGGAGACGGCGCTATGTCACCTATCCTTGGTAAAGGTATCGTCAATATATCTAGACTACCTACTATATCTAATGTGCTTTATGTGGAAGGTCTCCAATTTGTTTAGCATTAGTCAAATCTATGCTGCTGATTTTGAAGTGAGTTTTGTCCAAAAGAGGTGTACCGTTGATGACTCTTCGGGTGGAGTTGTCCTCGAACGAGTTAGAACTTCTGATAATTGTTATGGAATTCTTCCTAAATCCAACTATATGTGTAGCAAGTCTAAAATTGATTTGACCAAGCGTTGGCATCAAATACTCGGCCATGTAAACTATAAAAGTTTGTCAAAATTAGCAAAACAAGAAATTGTTGATGGTTTGCCTAAAATTGAACAGCATGAAAATGCTGTCTGTAAACCCTATAAGCAAAGGAAACAACTTACGATAAATCATAAACAAACTTCTAAAATTTTGAAAAACAGACCCTTAGAACTTCTCCATATGGACTTAATGGGACTATTTAGGACTAGGAACCTAAGAGGTAAGCGATATATTCTCATTGTTGTAGATGACTTCTCTAGATATGCTTGGATTGAACTGTTAAGAGAGAAATCTGAAGCATTTGATCTTGTAAAATCCTTGTATAAAAGGCTTAGGACAGAACAAAATCTTTCCATATCTAGAGTTTGAAGTGATCATGAAAAAGAGTTTAAAAACTTCTATTTGGAGGAGAGGATTCAACATAAGTTCTCCTTACCAATCAATTCACAACAAAATGGGATAGTTGAGAGGAAAAATAGAGCGCTACAAGAAAGGGCTAAGGCCATGCTTCATGGCAAGGATATTACATTACATTTCTGGGATGAAGCCATTAATATTGCTTGCCACATAGTGAACAGAGTATACCTCAGACCAAAGACCGATAAGACTCCATATGAGATTTGGAATGGTAAAAAGCCTACTGTCAAATACTTTTGCATGTTTGGCAGCAAGTGCTACATTCTACGGGATATAGAAAATTTAGGCAAGTTTGATTCCAATAGTGATGGAGGGATTTTTTTGGGGATATTCTAAGAACAGTAGAGCCTATAGGGTATACAATTTGTGTACATGAAGTGTCATGGAGTCCATAAACGTTGTGATTGATGATGTTTTCACTAATGGGGAGGGTGTAGAAGATTTGGTTGATTTAAAAAATCTAAGTACTGATCAAGAAGCAACTACTGAACCTAAAGAACATCTAATTCCCAAATCTTTGTGCTCTTCTAAAGGTGTAGACTCTCTAGATAAGAATCAACAAACCAGTGATAAATCTAATTCTTCTAGAGAACCATCTTCCAAGGTCAAATCAAATCATCCTAAGGTCAATATCATTGGAGATCTAGACGAAGGAATGAGATTATAAAAGAGGGTTTTAAATAACCTATCATACACGAGCTACGTATCCCAAATTGAGCCCAAGAAGGTATAGGAAGCCTTTAGCTATGAATGTTGGATGAATGCAATGTATGAGGAGCTAAATCAATTTGTAAGAGAAAATGTGTGGGTTTTAGTTCCTAGGCCTGATAATTGTAATGTTATAGGTACTAAGTGGATATTCAAGAATAAGACCGATAATCAAGGTACCATAACCAGAAATAAGGCAAGGCTAGTTTCCCAGGGGTATAGTCAGGTTGAAGGTGTCGACTTTGATGAGACATTTGCCCCTGTCGCACATCTTGAGTCTATTCGCATCCTCCTTGTTGTCACTTGTACCCTAGTGTTCAAACTTTATCAAATCGATGTCAAGAGCACCTTTTTGAATGGAATACTTCAAGAAAAAGAATATGTTGAGCAGCCCAAAGGGTTCATCGACCCTAAGTTTACTCATTGTGTCTATAAACTGAATAAAGCTTTGTATGGTCTGAAACAAGCTCCTAGAGCTTGATATGATAGACTCACTGCAAACCTAGTTGATAGTGGATTGTCGAGAGGCGATGCTAACAAAACCTTATTCAATAGGGGTATTGAAGAACCATAACTATAGCATAGATATATGTCGATGACATCGTCTTATGCTCTTCCATTAACTCCATTACTAATGAATTTTTTGAATGCATGAAACAAGAATTTGAAATGAGCATGGTTGGAGAGCTGAGCTACTTTATTGGACTTCAAGTGAAGCAAACAGATGATATGCTGTTCATTTCTCAATCAAAGTATGCAAAAGATCTTGTCAAGAAATTTGGGCTAGATAATAACAAACATACATGGACACCCATGAGTATGAGTGTTAAGTTAGGTCATGATCCTGCAAGTAAGAGTGTTGATCAGATACTGTATAGGAGTATGCTAGGTAGTTTACCCTATCTTACTGCCAATAGACTTGACATAGCATTTAATGTTGGAGTATGTGCATATTTCAGGTTGATCCTAAGGAATCCCACTTGAGTGCAGTGAGGCGTATCATTAGGTATGTAAGTGGAACATTAGATCATGGACTCTTGTATTGTAAAAGACTCCAATCTTGATCTAGCCAACTACTCTGATGCTGATTAGGCTGAAAATACTGATGATAGAATGAGTACCTCAGGTGGTTGTTTCTATATTGGTGCTAATCTTGTGTCATTGATAAGTAAGAAAAAAACTCAGTCTCTTTATCCACGGTCGAGGTTGAATACATTGCGTCGGTAGCTGTTGCACTCAGTTGCTTTGGATAAAGCAAATGTTGAGCGATTATAGGATAAATCAGGGTACCATGACCGTGTTCTGTGATAACACTAGTGCTATTAGCATCTCTAAGAACCCTGTTCAGCATTCTAGAACCAAACATATTGACATTCGTCATCACTTCAATCGAGAACTTGTCGAGTCTAATGTGGTATTCCCAGAACACATTTCTACAGAAAATCTTTTTGCCGATCTGTTCACCAAACCTTTAGATGGTCTGAGGTTCGAGTCATTTAGAAAGGCTGTTGGTATCTGTGTATCTCCTTGATCATCTTCATAGGGACATCCATGTACATCTCATTTTGTTTGTCTGTTTTTGCATTCATTTCGTTGCATATTCATTTTAATTTACATTTGCCCCCCCCCCTTCATGCATTTTTAATTTTATCATATGAAATAAAATTTTAGTCACTTCAGCATCGTATGTGTTTCGCTTAAACTTGCATCTTGTGACCATATATATATATTCAATAAAAGATTAGCTTTATGCTCTCATCACTTAAGTTGAGTCTGTGTAGAGTACTTAGTATATATCTCTTCATATTCTATATGCACAGCACACACTATAACCATATAAGTGAGTCTTGATTGCATGTGTGAGGCTTGGGATGGCTATCATCTGTTGATGAGTGACCTTGTGCATGAATTGATCTTTGACTAGGTGACCTAAATTCCGGTGGTTCCTCCTAAAAAAAGATAAAAAAAATATTGTTTATTGTGTATACCTGTCTTTGTAGCCTGGTTGACTCTGGTAATTAAGCTTGAGGGATTTTTCTGGTACCCTAAAGCCAACTGGTTTGGGAGTTACCGATCCAAAACTCACTATAAAGGTCCTCTTAGTAGCTTAATGGAGATGAGCTTGCACATAAGATTTAAAAAAGGAGTGCTTATAGACAATGTGAGAAAGAAAATTATACAACACATATTCATGGATCCATAAGTCCTAGTAGCACTGGATTTGACTTTCATAGTTCGAGGGATAAACTCATTCCGCAATGATTTAGTGTGTTCCTTCTCATAAATTTAAGGTTTTGAGTTTTGCTTACAAGGAATTAGTGGCATTTTTCACATATGGGTCACGTATACAATTTACTCCAGCTGAACTTGATCTCTTTGTATGGGGCAACATGTCTTATCACTGAGCATGTCATATTTGTGATCAAATGCATTTCTGGGTGGACATACATGTTGAAGTTCGTGCCATTTACAAAAATATATATATTGGTGCTAAAATTGAAAATTGTCAAGGTGGTGCTAAATTCGCTATTTTTAGAAGTGGTGCTATTTATATCAATTACATTTTGCTCGATTATTGCTGGACCCTCGCTCGAGCGAAAATAATAGAACCAATGTCGCTCGCTTCTCGCTCGGGTCTCGCTCGAGCGACGGTCTACTTATTTCAATTTTCGCGACATGTTCAAAATCTAATTCTTTTTTTCAAATCTTACCCAAATTTCTTTCATATTACCTTTTGCCCACACTAAATTCTTCCTGCAATATGATATTTTGGACGAGTCTTTACCACAAATTGCATCCATTACATCACCTCATTCCAACTTTGCTCAATGTATGTGGTTAAAACCCTACATTTCACCATTTTGATAACTTTTGGGGTTTTGTCGATTTCGCTTCATTAAACCATAATTTATTGAATCTAAATTGTTCCATTGTGCATCTTGAGGATAGCATTGCTTCGTTGTAGCTCAAGTTTGCATTTGTTGACATTTTTCCATTCTCCTGTTGTTTTTTTGAACATTTTTTTGACACCTTTATCTCGAATTTGTTCTTCACTATGGTGTGGCTTTATACCATAGGATGGTTGTGATGATGTGTGCGTAGTTTTTGGTAAGTTGTGGGATATTGGGACATTAGGTATTGTGTGAATTTTTCATACTTTACACGCGCACACCACGTATTTGATAAATGATCTCTTTACTACATTAGATCAATGTTTAGACTACATTCACACAACATCTTCATAGTCTAAGTCCTGGTCATTATGGGTTTTTTCGGTTCTTGGTTGTCATTCCTAACTATTGAGTTTGTGTCCCTTGTGAGTGCATCTTTCATCTTGACACCATGCCACCTCTGTCTAGACATCGCATCACTTGTGTCTTGCATCATGGAGCTCATATCTTGACGCCATGAGACTTGCGTCACTTGTGCTTTGCACCCATGTTAGTTCCATCCTACAACGATGTGAACTGCATCTAGACGCCACGTCACTCAGTTCATGTTACTACATATCTTTTGCACAGTTTTGCGTGCCTTATACTATTTTCCATTGTTTGGCGTGCTTTACACTATTTTGCATATTTTTGCCTACCTTACACTATTTTGCATCGTTTTGTGTATTTTTGTACTTTGTTACATAGTTTTGTGTGCCTTACACTATTTTGCATCGTTTATTCATCCATTTTGTCTAGATTCATGTGCATCCATGCATATCTCATTTTCGGTGGCCTACGAGTCTTGACATCGTGGTTTTAATTTTGTGTCTTAGATGGTTCATAAGAGGGCACGGTCTACTACTCAGCCTGCTAGTAGCTCGACTTCATATAGTTGATCTAGGTTTATTTTCTCTACAGCTCAGGGTGTCTTTGGGATTCAGTTCTTGTTACGTCCTGTTCTTGTTGAGCGTGAGGTTAATCTATCTTATCTTCCGCTTAACCTAGCAGCCATATTTACTTCTCGGTGATGGGAACCTTTATTGGTCGGGTTGAATCCCCCGCCTACTCTCCTGGTTCAGGAGTTCTATGTGAATATCCATGATGTTAGTGGGTCATCCTTTAAGGTCTTCCTATGAGGTCAAACAATTAAGATCACCCATGATGTCATCTCGAATACTATCCATATTCTTCATGTCATTCATCTAGTTTTTCCATATTTAAAGAATATAAGGTTGCAGAGAAACCATACCAATTAGGAGGATGAGTAATGCAAGTGGATCGCCAAAGAGAAACAAAATCTGCGATGGGATCGGGATCGAGATCGAGAATGGGAAAGGGCAGAAGCTGGAGGCCGTCGTCTCTGGTATATCACACATGGTTTAAAACGTTCGACACGACGAAGGCAATCCTCAAAGTCAATGAGCGGAGTCAAATCAAAAGATGACACGTGTTTGAAGTAATATTGATTATCAAAGAAAACTATATTGCGAGAGATGCGAATGCGATTAGCAACATCATTATAACAAACAAAACCCTTCTGAGCAATGTTGTAACCCACAAAAGCACATTGTACTGATCGAGCCGCAAGCTTATGTCGTTCATGAGGAGGTAAATGGATGAAGCAAACACAACCAAATTATTCAAATGCTGAACACGAAGTCGATTAATCAAATGTACAGTGGTGGAGAATGTTTCAACCCAAAATTTGGCAGAAATGAAGATTTCAAGAGCAAAACCTCGACAACATCCAACAAGTGACGATTTTTTCTTTTAAATACTCTATTCTGTTGAGGAGTGTATGGGCAAGAACGTTAGGAAAGAATAACCTTTTGTTGTAAGGTCTTGCACTGATGAGACATATTCACTAACATTGTCGGACCTCAAAATCCGAATACAGGAAGAAATTGTGTTTCAATGTAAGCTACAAAAGTCTGAAGAATGGTACCAACCTCACTCTTAAAACGGATAAAATACATTCGAGTGTAACGACTGAAATCATCAAGAAATGTCAAAAAATACATGTAATGGTCATGTGAAGTGACAGGTGTCACAACCCAAACATCACTATGAATAATCTCAAACATTTTTTAGCATGGCTCCCATGAGCTAAAAATGGAAGAATCTTACTTTTCCCAAGTTTATAAGCATCACAATTGAAAGATAAATTAGAAATCAAGTCTTATCTTTATTACCTAAAAATCACATTTCAACAAATGAGATAAAACTAAAGCATTGGGATGACCCAACCTTTATGCCAAAGTTCATGTTTAAATCCAACATTAATACAAGCTAACAACATAGTAATAGGTATGGTAAACTGTAACAGGAACAATCTTTCGACTTTAGGCTCCTTCGCGATCACCTTCCATGTCACTGATTATGAGCAAGACAACTAGCACAAGAAAAACACAGATCAAAGTTATTATCAATTGATTGACCGACTGAATTCAAGTTAGTAAATAAGCCCGAAGAGACAAACTTTATAAAAAAAAGACCCAATATCACCAACAGCAGTAATTGAAAGGGTACTACCATTAGCAATCTGGATGTGTTGTGTGCTAGTGTAGAGTTGAACACGGTGCAAGGAATCAGAACTACCTGTCATATAATTCGATGTCCATGAATTATCAACAAACCAAGGAGAAGAAACACCTCAATCTCAATCAGGGGTAAGAACTAGTTGACTGGTGTTAGCTTGTAAAAGTGCGGGAGTAGACCCCTGAGCATTAGCTTGCAACGCTTGAGCTTTTCGGTTTTGGGGTCGAGTGAGATAGCCTTTGACGGTATGCCTTGATTACTTACAATAATTGCAAACTTTTTGGGACAATTACAAATGATACGACCGTATCCTTTACAGTAGAAGCACTGGAGTTTACCCCTTCCCAGACTTTGGGTGGCATATGTAATAGCAGAACCTCAGTAGATGACATATCAACGCCAATAGTAGTTTGGGTAGCAAGCCATTGCTCCTCATGTAAAAGCTCTCTGAAGCAGACATCAAAAGAAGGAACCGGATCGTGATTCAAAAAACTTGTCCAAGCCAATTCAAATTCAGGTCATAAATTTCATAAGAAACCGATCATGCTTACTAATCTCTTGAACCTCTTGTAGAGCTAATAGAGCCGCTGCAAGGACCTTAGCATGAATTATGCCAGAGCATTCGCTCTATAAGTTCAGAAAACCAAAATAATATTGCTCAATATTAAGATTACCTTGAGTGCAACTGACAATCTCTAATCCTAACTAAAATCGGCATGCATTATTGACTTGATAATAGTTATGCTTTAAGTATTTCAATATTTCCTTAACAGTAGTGAAGGAGTGCAAATTATTCATTAGGTGTGCCACCATAGATCCTAAAATCAAAGAAATAATACGAGCATCTTTTAATTCCCAATCACTAAGATTCTTACCATCCTCAGGTACTTTAGAAGACCCATCAATATGATCCCAAAGTTCCTTTTCCTTTAAGTTCATTTTGAATTGGAATTCCCATATGGAATAATTCTTTCTCGTGATCTAACACAAAAGGCTTCAATTGACATAGAGTCCATAAAATAGTCTCACACAAACAAAGGAAAGTCATACAATTACCTCATGGAGAGTTAGCCGCACCCACGAATGATATAAATACTACCGTTGCTACAACTTTAAAGACCCAACTACTGAAAAGCCCAATTAACAGCCCACAAGCTCAACTAAAAAATAGCCCAAAGTGAAATAAGGACCAAGCAAATAAAAAGAGGCCCAACAACTGAAATAATGACCAAGCAAAAAAAAAGCCCAATAACCTTCAAAGATCCACAGACGCTTAACCTCACAGATGCAAGTGATGATTCTTAGACAGAGGACGACTACTAAACTCAAAAGACCCATCGGTGAAGACAAAGTCAAAACAGCACGTCTCAATCAAACACCACCATCAATGCACTAAAGATGAGCAACAGAGATGTGCACCATAGAACGGTCGACCCAGAGTTCCAAGAGGGATCACCACTAGACAAGCTTCGCTGAGCCAACGAAGGTGCCGACTTGATCAACCCAAAGTCCCAAACATGAGAAATTGAATAGAAAGCCTGAAAGCCCTAGAACAAGAATTCAACCACCAACCTCCGACCCACGATAAAGGCAGAGGAAAACTGAAAAATCAAAGATTCAGCTATAGGTTCTATTGGTAGGATCTAATACCATGTCAAGAATTGGCTGAATGCTTTTCCCATTCAGGACTCCTTGAATTATATAGAAAGATTACATACATACATCTATCCAGGGGTGGATTTAGAGGCCGGTGAGCCCTAGTTGGATTCGTCAGGGAGAAATTTTTTTACTAATAATAGATAGAATGTTTAGATTATATTTGATAATTCGTTTTAATAACAAACATCTTTGTTAACTTATTTGGTTAGCCCTTCTATTATCAAATTGGAGGGGTCTTGTGTTCGAAACTTTTCAAGAGCAATACTTTTATAATTTTTATATTTCAACAACTTTTACCAAAACAAATGCAAGGAAAGTCATTCAAACCTTTTATCTTCCTTAAACATATTAACCACTTTACCATTATGGCACTTATTGATTTTTAGCACATAATGTAACAAAATAATAAATGTTCAATTTTACTGGTTTAATGCAAATAAAAACATTTTAACCGGAGCTTTGTCACTTTTTATTTTCTTTTCTTTTTTTTTCCCTCTAATAAATTGATTTGAGAGTTTAGTCAATTAATGGTGAATGAATTTTGTAGGAAAATTGGCCTTAGTGTTATAACGAATCTTTCAACATAACTTATTTAATTAATAAAAGGTTCCACTTTTCATTTACAAAAAATCAATTGCGAGAAAGTGGAATCATACAAGCACATAAAATTGATTTAAGCATATAATTAATTTCAATTTTGTTAGTATAATAACGTTTGTTTAATTAATTTTAATTGTAAACTGAATATTGTTATTTTGTTAATATATAGTGCCTATTTAATTGAAAAATAAATTAGGGCATTTTGCATATTGTGGAACGATTTTTTCATCCAAAATGAAAGTTTGTACCCAGTTCTAGTAGTGTATCTAGTTCTTCTAGTTTTAATCCGCATGATTTTTTTGAATATTGTTTAATTAAATATTAATAAATAACCCCGTTATTACGGACGTTGGCCATCAACAATAAACTTTCAACGCTAGCGATCCGCCCTAACTGACATTGGACCCTGGATTCTTCCCTGCATCTATCTATGGTAATTGTAAATTTGGTAAAAAAATATAGACATAAATATGTTAATAAAGTTCTCTATAATCTTTTGTGATATTATTGACACAAGTATTTTTTTTACCAAGGAATTAGCTCTCCATAACAAGAATTTTTTTTCGAGATGACTTTCTTCAATCCTCAACCAGGGGCCTCTTCCTTCTCTTTTGGACTCCTCATCCTACTATATAAAGAAAATCATGTACAAGGAGAGGTGCTCCAGATTTGTGCATATTGCGACCCATATTTTTGGTTTCAAAAGTATTCAAATTAGAAAAATATTATTTTCATACACTTGTAACTCTTTGAGTTAGCTATTCAACTTGCTTTTATTCGCCTCTATCAAATATCTAAAGACAAGATCTAGCTTTTCAACTTGCTTTTGTTCACCTCTATCAAATATCTAAAGACAAGTACTATACGACACTAATGCTGCTAGCTGGTAGGGAATCTTCCCAATCAGGATTTTTTAAACCCATATTTCGTCTTCTTTTTTCTGCACTTCATTTTCTAGGTTTTCTTATTTTTATTGATTGTTCATTTCTTCATATTTATAACCATGCTTGGGTCAATCTATCTTAGATTCATATCTGTAATAAAATCATGGAAAATTTTCATATCCAAGAGATAAAGTATGATCCATTTCAAAATTAAGAAACAAGATTTATTTTTTCAAAAATTAGATATTAATTAAATTTTATTGATTTAAAAATTACTTAAAAACATATTTGATTAATTAAATATATCAAGATTATAATATTATATAATTTATAATCATAGTCATGTATTAATCACAATTATAGACGTCACAATCACAAACCGAAAATTTTATAAGTCACACCTTATTTCTTAATCCCAAATTTATCAAATTAATATGTTACAAATCGTGAATTTTATAATATCAAATTTTCTCACACATTATTTCTAAGTTACAAATTATCAAATTATTTTTACAACTTAACAAAATTTTAAGACACATTATTTATTGGTCACAAATTATCTATTTCATTGCTTAGATATTAATTATTGATCACACATTAACCAATTTATTGATCATAATCAACCAAATAATTTGTAAATACAACCACCATTTGTCACCACATCTCACTACTGTCACCACTGCCGCCAAGACCATTGTCACCACCACCACATCACTTCAATTGGCAACAATACCACCATCTCCATCATCTCAAACAAACCAAACTATGACCACCAAAAACCACCACTATTTCACAACCATTGTGACTGCAACGACGACGACAACTATAGCAAAATAGATCCAAAATCAGAGCAGCAATGGAAGCGACAACCGCCAACGACCTCTATCGCATCAAACATCACAACCACCACTATCCAAAGAGGAAATCCCCCCAATGGTCACCGAACTTTGTCAATTTCCCCTAGGAGGTCATCGAACTTCACTTCATCCCTAAATGGTCCCCAAAATTTGCCAAAATCCCCTAGGAGGTCATCAAACTTCATCTCGCCACCTCACAGCACCGTTGCCTCCATCACCACCACCACCACCACCACCATTTTTAACCACCACTAACTCAAAAACCTATTTGTAACAAACCACCACGGCTCAAAAACGACCAATATGGAAGCCAGCAACAAACCACCACGATCTCAGCAACAAACCACAACAAGTAACAAACCACCATTTTCACCACGGCGACTAATAATGATTTGCATGGATCTCAAAGAATCAAACATCACAACCACCACTATCCAAAGAGGAAATCCCCCCAATGGTCACCGAACTTTGTCAATTTCCCCTAGGAGGTCATCGAACTTCACTTCATCCCTAAATGGTCCCCAAAATTTGCCAAAATCCCCTAGGAGGTCATCAAACTTCATCTCGCCACCTCACAGCACCGTTGCCTCCATCACCAGCACCACCACCACCACCATTTTTAACCACCACTAACTCAAAAACCTATTTGTAACAAACCACCACGGCTCAAAAACGACCAATATGGAAGCCAGCAACAAACCACCACGATCTCAGCAACAAACCACAACAAGTAACAAACCACCATTTTCACCACGGCGACTAATAATGATTTGCATGGATCTCAAAGATTTGCTTTGTAGTGCTTTATGCAACGCTTATGAGCGGTTGCGTGCAGTGGCTTGCATCAACATCATTGTTGCATTGCTACTTTGGCATTGTCGTTGTAAAGTTATTTCGAGCAGTGGTGATCTGCACGCAGTGCCAATACACTATGTAGCGATCTTGTGTGCGATCCAAACGGTGGGTGCTGCATCGTGCAGAGATCCTATGCACGGTGGTCACCAGCTAATGAAGATGGTTTTGTCGGTGTTGGTGTTCCAGAAGAGTGGATTGTAGGGGGGAGAGAGAGTTATGTGTGATAAATTATGATTTTCTCCATTGATCATATCTGTGGTATTTACTGCTTTCTATTTACGAACTATAGTATTCAAATTTAGGATAAATTGACTTGATTGACCTAATCATATAGAGAATTAAAAAGTGATTTGTTGCTTTTAATTGTATAATTCCGCACGATAGGTTTAAATATTCAGTAAATTTAAACTTTCAGTAATGTTTTGTTGGTGATGGATTAATGCTCAAAATTTGCCAACAGTGTGTTTACTTAATTTCTCACACCTTATGTGTACTGAATTTTAATGGCTGCAATAAAACTTTTCAATATCAGGAAAGAACAAGGAGATTTGACATAGATGTAGACAGCCATTTGTTGGAATGCCCAAAAAAGCAATGATGCCCCAAGCTGTGGCGACGGCTTAGTGAAATGGATAGATGTGGAAAAGAATACTGCAAATATAGGGTGGTTATTCTTTTCTTGTAGTAGTAATTGTGGGTATTTCAAGTGCAGTGATGTTTTGTCTGACCTAAAAATAAAAAATTAAATTAAATTCAAAAATTTGCAAATTAAAGGTTATTCTAGTGGTGTTTACATCAAAATTAAAGCAGGATGTGTATGTTTGAGTAAATCTAAGTCTAAAGATCCAATTGAAGATTTGTTGCGTATATTCAAAACTTTTGCTCAAATATCCGAACAACATGACATGAAGATATTCCTCAATATAACTAACCACACGGAAAAATGAAATACGGAAAATGGGAAGCAAAAGGGAAGAGATCCATTAATTTGTTCCATCCATGCTATTACTTAAAAGACTGATCTTACAATTGTCATGTTTATGTAATTTGCTCTGGAGTATAAGTTAAAGGGCTCATGGTTTCTATTTGCATATTATGTATGCACTATATTTTGACTTGCTACTTCAGTGTAAGTTTTGTTTGTTATGTTGTTTCAAGATAAGTTGTATGCACTAGTATTGTTAAGTGTGATTCTGTGAACCTTGTTTGGGGTACTTTCTGCAATGGCATTGATCTCAGGACTTAGAAGTTATGTTTACTGCTTTTAAGTAACACATATAATTATATATTTTAACATTGAGTTGGATGAATCTACAAACCCAGCTCAGTCGAGAAAATTAGAAAGCAAGTGGATGTTCTAGTTCTAATACACTAATGTAGGTCGTTGGATAAACTATAAGTTGCAGTGATATATTACATGTAAAAATTTGAAAAAGTAATTTCCATAATGAATTTTATATACAATTTCACTCTGGTACTGAATATGGCTTTAAAACATCTTGAACTGAATCAATGAAAATTCAGGCATTTGAGAGTGGCTAAGCTTACTACAGCAGGACATTCTTCAAAAATCTGAAAAGAAAGCAGATTAACTTTGATTAATATTCAACTATTTTAAAGCATATTCAAATTCAATGCATTACGCCTTACCTATTTCTGAAATAGACTTCATTTTGATTAAAGCCAAAATAAACATAGCTGTTGTTCATAAGCAAAACAGATTTTTTTTTCCTAGTTAAACAGGAACACCAAATAAAACAACCAAAAGCACAATCAAACGTGTCGTATCCCAAAGCTAAAGCCCCCATTTCAGTTTTACAAAACGTTAAAGATCCCAGTTTGCTCAGTCGCCACCTGAGCTTCAAAAGATTGTCCTCCATCATTACTCTCATCCATATGCGAGGAAGCCCATGAACGGGAAACTTTGTTATTCTTCATGTGGTTGGCTCGATGATGCTCCATTCCCTCTATCCGGCACCATTTTTATCTGAGGGCGGAAATATTTATTCAATGTTGTTGCAGCGCATATCAATCGTGTGCTTTCCCACCTCAAAAACACCTCTCATTTCCTTAAATTCAATCAAGCTCCAGTGTATGCCATTGCAAAAATTTAAAGCATTACTCCTTCAATTATTCGTTCCATTAAGACTGTTACAAATTCAATTAGATTTAACAAATGGAATACTTCTCATATGGGGTTGACACCATTTATAATACGTATCTTCCAAGTATAGCTCACTACAAATAATCGAACTCAAAACTCATATTCTCCAAAAACATTAGTCAATAGGTACTTGTTGCAACTTTGATGAGCATTGTGTGGATAAGGCAAACAAATGATACATTACAAACTTCATTTCTCAACAGCATCAGCAGAGAATGGCAAAAAAATCACAAGTATCCGGGAAGAACCTAAAATCCTTCTTTAAATGGAAGCAAAGTAAAATTAAAACTCTAAAATATTTTTAAACCACCAAATATACATACAAGCATTCCATCGTAGATTCCTGAATGTCTCATCCTCCAAACTGGGTTTATTTTGAAATAAAAAATAACAAGTTCTATTGCTACACAGGCAATCCCACAACCTTTATCTTTTTGAAAAATTCATATCGTATCATCTTTGGCATTGAATACTTCCTTTATTCAATTCACTAGGGGAAGAGGCTATAAGTACAATACACCAAATGAAAGCATCGGTTGATTTGATCTTGTGGATCACGCATCAGGAAAGCAAAAACTCAGAAAAGAAGAAGAAAAAAAAAAGGTTTGGGAATTACCTCCATGTGCACGGCTTCAAAAATCCAAGCTTTGTGGTCCTTTGAGTGGGGCCTCGATTGTGGGGGCAGAATCGATTTGGGGTCAGGGTTTAGAAGGATTTGGAGTTTAAAGCTTTGGGGTTTTGAATGAAGAAGGCATATTATGATTTTATTTGGCTGACGCGTGTTTCGGATTTGCAATTTCATGCACTAGCATTTGATTTTAATTTTTTGACCGTGTTAACCGCCACATAGGTGTTCTGTGATCCATGTAGTCTTAAAGAGAAATGAAATTTGTCTGATGAGTGATGGAGTGCAACACCCTAAAGTTGAGTAATCAATGGGAAGAAGTTTAGTTAGTACCATGTGACCGTACCCAATGTTGGGGTGGGTGTTGAAATATTTGACTCTTTTAAGTCTCCTAAGTTTTTGACTCATTTCTGTCTCATCGAATCATCTTATTATTTTCTACTGTTTCTCCAAATTCTCCGGAGACTTAGAAATTGGCTCTGTAAATATAAGAAATCTCCACAAATCTCTCTGAGTCCTATGAAATTCCCAAATAAGGGCTCGAAGTTAAAGTAACTTCATGAAGTTTTTTAGATGTAGATCACTTTCAAATTCCTCTTTTGTTAGTTATAAAAATGAAGTGTTATTGTGGAGTTTTTATCTGTTCAGTGTATTTATTTGGACTACTGTGTTGTCCAGCAAGGAGGTTGGGCCTTAACCTTGGTTTTAAACTATCCTAAAACCTACCAACCCCATGGCGAGTCAGTACCGGCTCCAGCAATCAGCATAGACACAGCAACTAGCAGCCTGATGGAAACCTCTTGACCTCCCTCGTGCTTGTCTGCTCCTGCTGGCACCAACGACCACAGTTCCTATTCTGGAAGTGTCAATTTTTACATTTTTCTGATTTGCTCCATATTTTTTGCTGCAACTGCAATTTATCTGGATGTTTTTTATTGAATTTTTTTAATATATATTAAGAATTTGTTAGGAGAATTTATATATTTATTTGTTTATTATTATTTTTTGGTGTATTGGTACTATACTGATAAGTGATAAATCATATTAACTGAACTATAAGCTTAGTTCGAAAATGGTTCAGTTGTAATGGGAAATAACCTTGTTTTAGGTGGAGAATCTCTTCTGGGTTGCTATTTATAATTTGCAATTTAATGTTCTCCAAATCATACGATTTTATTATCCTTTTTTGTTTGATATGAACATGGGTTTGTAGTTGTAGAGTTTAATTATTGTCTCTATATGTAGCCAGTGCGGATTTGGCCTCATAAAAGAGAGAAATAGAGGTAAGAGAAGATAGGTGTGCAATTCTCTTGTAAACTTCATTTCATCCTATTGAATTACTGCAACGGTTGAAGATGACGTAATCTTCCATTGAGATGAACCTTAATAAATCTTTTGCATCAACAAAGTGAAAGTAGAAAATTTCAGCAAGCCAATCATGCTATGCTGCCCCGAATTTGTTTGACACAATGGGAGGGGGCCCAAAATTTTTTGGACTTTTTTATTCACGTGGAATCCATGTGCATGTGAGAGGATATCAACCATTATGTCGAAAAATTTCGGGCAAAGTAGTTTAATTCAAGTTTAGAAAGGTGATTATGATATTCCCACTTCGGAAATCACAATTCTTCATCCGAAGACGTCAATGAAGGCAAAAATCTACCAAATCACGAGCAAAACGACCTTCTTACCATTCAACACGGATCTATACTAGTTTATTAGATATTTTGTTGGATCCGAGAACAAGTACTTAGCCTCTGTTTGATAGTGATTAAAATCAAAATTTTAGTAAATCACCGCAATATATAAAAGAGCAAACTTTGGCAACTGTTCATGACGCATCATGCTGATGTCAAATTTTTTTAATTTTAATTTGTTTTCCTTTTTCTTTTTCTTCTTTCCATGTTAGACCCATGCCTCGTTATCAGGCCCATACCTGAATCTCTTTTTCATACTTCAGCAGTCAACATCCACTCGAAACCCTCCAAGAACAATAGTCCGTCCATGTCTTAATCTTGATAAGGGTTCATTTCTTTGTTCATATTACATGCTCTTCTTGATCATTCAACCTAGGTTTTCATTTTCTTCTAGAGAATTGGTAAATTTCTGAGTATTTTCCCTGCTGTTTTTGAGATTTGGCATTTTTCCCATTCATTATACTTAGGGCCCGTTTGGTCGGGATTTTGAGAATTGATTTTTTGACCGTTAAAAGAAAAATGGGGTCCATATGTGAGATAAGAAGTCAAAAACTACGGCTTGAATAGTAAAATAACGGTCAAAAAATTAATTTTTTGGGGCAAAAAATCCCTACCAAACATGGCTTTATTTTCTTCTGTACATTATGCAGTATGAATAGAAGATGGGCAACCCTGACTAATCTTGATTCAATTGGAGTTCCAAGTTCAAGCAGGCTTGAGGTTCTTCTAATTATTTTCTTTTGTTTAATCTTTTTTGAGACATTAAAATTCTTACAGGAAAATTAACTTTTGTATCAGGCAAAATACAAGGCAATTTTGGTTTCTTGGTTTCTTGGAATGGGATCCCTTGTCTCGTGGAACTGGATATTAACAATAGGATGTTACTACTATAATTTGTTCCTAGTAAGCGCTTATATCCATTGTTTTACTGCTCAGAATGATGAAGTACTAATAGAACCCAACAAAAAATAATAATAATAATAATAATAATAATAATAATAATAATAATAAATAAATAAATAAAATTATTATTTCTTAAATTAATTTACATTTTTCTCATATCAATTTTATATTCTCTCTGTATAAGAACTAAATGTAGTGTTTCATTGATTTGAGACGAGTTCGTTCAAGGTAAAAGGCACTTGTAACTAGTGGTGGATCCAGCTCTTGGCGAGCACCCGCAGCTGGGTGTGCTAGATCCGCCAGAATGTCCAGTTGCCACCAGGAGCAGGCGCAGCAGTTGCAGAGAACCAGAGACGGAATTGGAAGGGAAAAAGACGAGTTCCAAATTTTATTTTACTTTTTCTTTGGGCTGATGATAGAATAGGCCTCATTTTGTTTAAAAGATTAGGCCCAATGAGGAAATCAATGAATCAATCCAGTATCTAACCCAAATCAACAACATATGGAAATGGTCCAAACTCCAAATCCAATAATCCAATCGAAGTCATAATTTGAAACCGCCAAAGACACAAAGTGCAAAGTTCAAACCCTTCCATTTCCATTTGAAGCAGTTGTAGCTGCGCCTGCGATTTGCGATGTGTATATTCGTGGACCATGTCACCATGTGCGAAGTGCGAAATCAGAAAGTGCGACTTCGAGTCTCCAAGGCCCAAGCAAGCAGCTTGCAATTCAATGGAGAGTCAAATTGTTTTTGTTGTCTGTTGTATTGTTGATTTTTTTTAATTGTGCAACTGCAAACCCATCCATTTCCATGTTTTTGTTGTCTGTTTTATGCGAAGTACGAAATCAGAATCTCTTTTTGTTTTGGGGATTTTGTTTTTGTTGGACTAGTTGGTTTAAGTTTTATTTACAATTTAATTACAGGAAAAAAATTTTGGGGGTAAAGGATTAGGATATTTTTTGGTTGCCTGAGTCAAATTCTTTCTTTAATGTATTCCTTTGCTCTGTTTTGGTGTTCAAATTCGCAATATGGCATCTTGCTCCCCCGAGAACATAATCATATCCAAATGTGTTTAAGAGCTTGAATTGTTGATTTGTTGTCTCACTTGTCTGTTGAGAGTTGAGTTGAGACTCTTGAGTGTTGTTTGATGCGATGATGTTTACTGGATAAGGGAAATTAGGACTTATTGCTGAGAGTCTAAGAATTATGAATTTTAATCACTTCTAATTGATTTTTTAAGGATTGCCATTTTGTGGTCACGATGAATCGAACAAGTCTCTTAATAGAGAAAATCTAATCGAGTTACTAAACTAGTATACAACTCGTACATTTACATATATTTGAATAATTTTTAATATCATTTAATCAAATTTTAATAAGGACAAGTCTATTACGATTTTGATTGTCGACGGTCAACGGTCAAGCTCCGACCTATCTAAACTTAGATGCTAGATTCGCCCCTACTTGTAACGCCCCAATTTTCGGTAAACGTCGGAACGTTACCAAAAAAAAATTCACTTTTCTTTATTTTAAATGCGGAACTATAAAAAATAAAATTCTTCATTAAACAAATAACTGTAACATTTAAAAATTTAAATTTAAATCATGGAAATCGTATCTAAACATAACATAAACTCCTAACTAATTCAAATAACACGTTCTGAAACAAAATTAAACTAGTTGGTAAATTTAAAGACAGCAAACTTATTTCTTTTTCTTTTCCTTTGATCCACTTTGCAGTCCGCATCACCATTTCGTTACTGTTCCAATCGACCCGAACTAACCTGTAAAATTTGTAAGAGTGAGTATTCAAAACACCCAGCAGGATACGTGCAGTTTTCATATACAGATATATAACAATAAAATCTACATTTCATACCACTCTACTCTTATGGAGTATAGCGATGACCAAGCGACACATCTATCTTAGGTCCTCTTATATCCTGTAGTATTTCATCTCTCTTTATATAGAATCCGAAGGGTCCACTAGCAATACATGCATATTTAATTGCATATAAAAGCATATAGAAATGAAAACAATTTGCACATATGCATCTTACCTCGTTGTTGAAATATAGAAAAAGTATTTGAATGCACGTTCCAAAATTCCTTCCTCTACTCTAGTGAAAGATTATTGATTAACTGTAATAATTGATTCAAGAAACTTTCTGATAAAAAATTTCTTTCTACTTGAAATAGTGTGTACTTTCAACTTGACTTTGCAGGGTTTAAATAGGGCAGAGTCCCTATGAAAGTGAAATTGCAAAAATACGTGCATGCTAGTTGAGGTTTATCAATAATATGTGATAAGCCAAAATCTTTTAGTATAATTACATCAGAACTCTGTTTAGATAAGTCTTAATCATTTAACAAAATAGGAAAATGGAAGATAGTGATAGATGATTGGGTTTTGAATTGTTTTAAATTAATTATTTCTAACCAATAGGTAAGGTAATTATCACATTTACAGCAAAAGGATTAGAATGGCCGTGTCCCATAAGCAAAATGTATGATTTGTTTCGTACTATTTCAACTATAAATTTTGAGATTTCTACTATTCTAATTTAATTGGGTAACAATAAAGTAACTAGGAGTTCTAGTGCATTACAATTGGCCTTTTATCCTAATTGAAAAGTGCAAAGATTTCTACCGTGTCAAAACATCTCTATCTATTCCCAAAATCAAGGTAAATAAATAATATTAAAATAAGGCTACTTGACAATTCTTATCAATTCCCAAAACAAAAGCAATAAATCATATAAAGGTACATTATCTACCACCTACCCTACTCATGTCAAGTGATTACTTATCCTATGAAAACCCCCCCCCCCCCCCCCCAAAAAAAAAAAAAACACCTTGGCTGGACTTCCGAGTTTTAATTAAATTCGAAAATTAATAAATTTTTTTTTTCAACCTCTTCTAATTGAAATATCTTAGAGTTAACTTTTTCGAATTGATTTTTTCTCTAGCCTAGTATACATAATTAATTAGGATCTATCCAACCAGTATAATATTGATATATTTATACTTACTCTATTATAATTTAATTATTTGACCCAAATAAAATATAATTTTAAAACATTTTTCATTTTAGTCCTCAACTTTAAAATGTAAATATATAATATATATAACATAAATATTTTTTTATTCTAAAATTTTCAGGAGGTTACAACACTTCATAAGAAATAAAATGATGTTGTAGTTGCTGGTAATTGTTCAATGGTCTAACAGAAAGAGTTTGAAACTTCTGCGAACAGAATTATTTTAGCTTTGGTGGAACTTTGAAATATCGATTACATAAGAGAGATTGATAATTGAATAACAATTCCTATCACAAGGGAAGAGCAATGAAAAATTTCTCCTTTTACAAGCAAGTTCCAAAGTTGTAACTGTATGCCAATTAATTGGTTTCTGAAGCAATAACTGAAAATAAGTTGCAAATTCCTTTCTAGCCTACTAATATTGTTAATTGCTTAAGGTTCAGTTTATCTACCAGTGATGATGTCATGGATGGGTTATTATTTTTATTTTTTATTTTACCATGTGAATCGATGCCTTGATTTTACTTGTATATTTAGCTTTTCATTTATATTTATTATATGTACATTTCGTGATTTTGGATGAAGCTCAATCAATTAACAGTTTGTTTTTAACTTTTAAGATATTATGTGCCGCCAAGAACTCTGACAATGATGATGGTGAAGGGGATTTGATGTTAGTATGTAGATAAGTGGATAAGGCAATACATGAACTTGAAACGATTAACATTGTTGGGTGTTAATATTTTCTTTTTTAACTTATGCAGGAAAAATGTGTCATCGTTGGTTTTGTTTAATGTGAACGAAATGGTGCAAGAACAAAATATGGATCAGAGGGGGGATATTTTGGAAGTCACACTCAATAAGCAGAATTTCTGAATTTTCCATATCTGAATTTCTTGATTTATATGTAGTATTATGGTCATTATTGTATGCTTATATTGGTGTTATTTTATTTAGATCTTTCTAATTTGTTTATCAGTTTTTGAGAAATGAAATTAAAATTTCCTCGTTTATTGAAAATCGAAATGATTTTAGCTGGTTAATAAATTTAGAGTGAGTTGCATTAGTACTCTATTGCCACTCAGTTCAGCACATTTGTAAGTATTCATGTAAAGTTGACAAAGTTTTGTGCTGACCATGAACTTAGCACAATCCCCCTCATTTATCCATGCTTGTGACTGACTTCTTGTACAATTAAATAATAAACTTAAAGCATCAAATGCAATCACGGTCCAATTAGGTGATAGGATTTATTAGATTAAGATTTAGGTGTAGTAGTTCAAATTAGGGAGTCTTTTCTTTCACCGTATTTGGTTATTTTCCCTTGGCAATTAGATGATGTATTTGGTGTGTCATGCTTTATAGTTTCTGGTCTCTGTAAAAATGTCATTTTTTGGAAACAACAAGTTGGAATTTCGTAGTTAGAACATGAGTTGACTGAATACATCTGGATTCGATCACTTGTGCAAATCACTTCAGGTAGCCTTAAATTAAAGCTAGGCAAATTTAGATTTTGTTTCGATAGAATTTATAGATTCCTTTTTACTTATGAATTTCAAAGACATCTTTGTACATAACTATTCACTATATTCTTATAGACACTTTTATCTTTATTTAAAACTTAGTTACTGCATTTTTTCTTCCTAATTGTATAATCCTTACAATATATAAAAGAACAAAATAGGTTATTATTCATAAATCATCGTCCTAAAGTCATAAATGTGTATATAAATTTTTGCATTATTTTTTCCCCTTGCATCATTTCACTACTAAAAAACAGCTTTTCACCTATGGAAAATTATTAACGGGCAATCCGTTGGTAATTAGAAATGGATTATTCGTAGGTAAAAGTAATTCACTTTCAACTACGATAATCAGCAACGAATTTTTCGTTGGTTAGTATTCTTTTACCAACAGATATTTCATGCCTAATGTAACCGTTTAACATTTGGATCTGTCACGTACCAAATATTACCAACGGAAACAATCCTTTGGTAATTAGAAACAGATTATCCATTGATAAAAGTAATTTACTTTCAACTACGACAATCAGCCACGGATTTTCCATTGATAATGATAATATCTCTTTACCAACGGATATTCTGTGCCTAATATGACCGTTTAACATTTGAATCTTTCACCTACGGATATTCCGTTGGTAATTAAAAATAGATTATCCGTTGGTAAAAGTAATTCAATTATCCCACATCGAAAATTTACAACAAAATCTTTGGAATTGTCCTCTATAAATTTGTGGTCCAATAAGTGGTTAAACAATATTTTGGCTTTTCAATTCAATTGTTTAAAAGTTTTAAAAAAATTATAATTATTAAATAAATAATAATAACAATAATAAAAAATAAGTAAATAATTTTTTTTTTATCATGCCTCACACCTATATGACTATTTCCAACATTTATTTTTACAAATTGAAATGGTATACATTTACCAACGGAAAGTCAATTGGTATTGGTTAAGATTTTTACCAACGAAAATTCCGTTGGTAAAAAATTCACACATTACCAACGAAATTTTCGTTGGTAAAATGTTTACTCTTTACCTACGGCACAATCCATTGGTAATTATCAGTGGTCCTCAAATTAACAACAAATTTGTGATTGCAAATATTCCGTTGGTAAAAAGTAATAGCAACGGATATCAAGATTTTAAGAACGGGAAATCCGTGCCTGAAGCCATATTTTTGAGTAGTGTTTTATCCTTTGTTTTTTCACTCTCTAGCATGTGGTCTTTTTCTTGTCACAGTCTTTCACCACTTTTATACGCAAGTTTCATTTTTTTTTTCCCCTCACAATGAACTTTTCTTACTCATATTTTAAAGACTGGTGAGTTTTTTTTTTCTTTTTGGAAGAATCATAATTTTTATGGTTAGATTTGCACGTTTTTAATTAATATGGAAATTTTTCAATTGTTTTTTAGCTACTCTTTCTGTGAGGTTTGGAGAAAATGTGTTCATTGAAGTCAATTTATAGTCTTATTCAACAACTTGAAACTTGGAAATTTTTGTTTGTTTGGTTTTAATTTGACAATAATATCATTTTGAGGAGTTGCTTGATTATTTTCTTAGGCCTATTTGTGCCCCTTTAATTTCAAAAAGTGTATTATGGAATAGTGATTGATGTTTAAAATGTGTGGTTAAAAAAGAATGAATTTTTTATTAATTTATGTGTAATATTATTTTAATGAAGAATGTGTGGTTGAAAATGAGTACGGTAGAAAAATAATACGGTAGAATGTGGTAGAATGGTTGACGAACAAAGGCTTATTGCGATTTTATTCTCATTTTGAGAATTGTCTAATTTGGACTTTGGTTTTGTTATTTACTTGCCTTACACTTTTTTATCCATTTTTTGCCGTAATTTTTTACTTGACTTGCTTCAGATAATGTACAATTTCCACTATCATGGTTAATAGATGACTGAAACGTAGGTTATTTACTTTTTTATGATTCAATTATGGAAGACAACATAATCAGTCGGTTGTAATGATTATCCTCCAGGACTTTATCTTGATCAACTCAATCATAAGAAGATTTTCCATGAATTCCTTTTTTTCAATAGTTTAGTAGTAGATATGTCTTTCCACAGATTCTCACGTGAGCTAAAATGATAAATTTTCGGCAAAATAGGTTTAGGAGGTTAGTTCTCGATGGCCCTTATCATTTGCTTTTCCTTGAGTCAATTTGAGGTAGCAAAGTTTCACAAGGTTTATGCAGAAGAAATCAATTGCAATGTTTTGGAAAACCTAGACCTTCTTTCTTGTCTTTGACACGTGTATTGTTTCTTGATAGATTGGAGAGTGGTCAATCACTATTGGGTAATTGTGGTAATTCTATGGATATTCCAGGTGGTTCTTTTTTAAAGAAATGCTTTGAAAAACCATCTTTATGCATGAGCTCCCACGCTAAATTTTACCATACCTTGCTTATCGAATGGAGCATTATAGCCTTCCAACTACGTCGTGGAAATTTTTCTATGTATTTTGGTTCTTATTAGTTCTGTTCCTCTGCAACAGTTGACGTATCACTTTACTTCTCATGCATTTTTATGTTCAGATTCTTAGTTTTTTTTCTAATTCAGGTTTCAGGATTGGAATCTGTAAAAAGCTCAAGCGGCAATCTCCTACCGAAGATGGAGCGAAACCAACCAAACTTAGATCAATGTTGAACTGTGTTGTAGACAAATTACACAGAGGGTTGGAGATGCTTCTGAAAGAACTAAAAGTTTTATAGAAGGATTGGAATCGTTCTCACTGAATAGGTTTCGGGCCAAAATGTAGGATCTAGGAAGGAAATTCTAGATCCTTGCAGGCCGTTTCTTCATAAATGGAATAAAATATTTGTATTGGCATATGTCATTGCTCTCTTTTTAACCCTTGTTCTATTATATTCTTGTGATCAATACATGAGGATCGAAATTTGGAGGACATTGCATGTGTTTGCTATTTTTTTTTTTTTTTTTTTTCCCCATGATTAATATAGTTTTCTTGTAACATATTTTTCGAGTAAATTTAACCAATAATCACTGAACTTTACACTTCATTACTACTTGCTCACTCATCTTTCACAGATTACTGAATGCTCACCCATCTTTTCATATAATACTCATTCACCACTCGTCTCTTCAAATAATTGGGCGACTTTTACGGCAAATTTTCGACAACTTCCGACCACAAAGAATATCGAATTTTGATACCGTTGGAAAGCCCACGATATCTTCTTTAATTACCACCCAAAATCTCATTATAACTCCAAGGAATTCGATCGAAAAATTGCCTTAAAAGTTGCCCAAAAATTCTGAAAATCTGCCCAAATTTTTTGGGCGACTTTTAAGGCAATTTTTCGGCAACTTTCGACCATCAAAACTATCAAATTTTGATACATTGGAAAGCCCACAACGTCCTCTTCAATTATCATCCAAAATTTCCCCATAACTCCAAAGGATTCGGTCGGAATAAACCCACAAAATCAGCATCTTGAAAAGACGAAAATCTGGACAAAGTTCAGGATGCTGACTTTGTGAGTTTATTCCGACCGAATCCTTTGGAGTTATGGGGAAATTTTGGATGGTAATTGAAGAGGACGTTGTGAGCTTTCCAATGGTATCAAAATTCGATAGTTTTGATGGTCGAAAGTTGTCGAAAAATTGCCTTAAAAGTTGCCCAAAAAATCTGAAAATCTGGGCAGATTTTCAGAATTTTTGGACGACTTTTAAGGCAATTTTCCGATCGAATCCCTTGGAATTATAATGAGATTTTGGGTGGTAATTGAAGAGGACATCGTGGACTTTCCAACGGTATCAAAATTCGACATTCTTTGTGGTCGGAAGTTGTCGAAAAGTTGTCGCAAAAGTCACCCAATTATTTGAAAAGACGAGTGATGAATGAGAAATTATATGAAAAGATGAGTGAGCATTCAGTAATTTGTGAAAGATGAGTGAGCAAGTAGTAATGAAGTGTAAAGTTCAGTGATTATTGGTTAAATTTACTCCATATTTTTCTATATATATGCATATAGTTTCGATCTTTAATCTCTGAGATGATTTTGAATTTTTTAGTATAAAGTTGATAAATTTCTAATTATTTGAAACTATTTTAGATGCAACCATTACAGAACAAGATGATGCAAGATTCGAGCTCATTTTCTGTAATCAGTTCTATAATTGTCGCCGTCGTCACAATGAAGCCATGGCATTTCTCCAAAGACCTTCACTGCCTTCTATTTCTTCAAGTCCAATAAAATTTTCTAGTGCTTTTGTTTAATTTAGGGGTTTGTTCTGTTTATTTGATTTATTCGAACTGCTATGTGATCCTTTCAACATGCCAAAACCCTTATGTCCATTCCATTTCTTTTTATCTGATTTCTGTTGCTTTGAATCTATATCAACAGAGTTTGCTGTGAAACATTTTTGATCGACATGAATTTGTGTGGTGTGATGTAAAACTGTATCATTGTTCACATCTCCGTTCTTTGCTCATTTCTATTTGAAGTATGTTCTTGAAGTTTTGTTAATGTGGTTGGACACGCTAATTTATTTTGCAGTTTATATGTTCTTTTTGTGACACGGAGTAGCTTCTATGTTCTCTCGACTCGAGTTATAAGCCTTTATGTTCTGTTTTTATCAATACTTGATTTGCTTGGCCTGCACTCTCTGAATCTATTTGTCCTGTTATGAGATCATCAAATTCTTTGAGATCCTTTTCCAATGGATCACCATCTTCTTCTCAAGTTAAAATCCCTACAATATATAAAAGGGCAAAGTTCATTCCTATTCATGAGGCATCATCATGATGTAATGCTGACATCATATTTTAACCAAATTTCTCTTTTTAAGACCAAAAGAAGGCATATTTGAAGCCATTTCTTAAGATTAAGCACCACATCATTGCGTATTTTAATCCATTTAATTGTCTTCTGTTAGTTTTTTCTCCATTACTCCACGCAACGATAGTTATTCTTTACTCTAGACCCATGCCTCTTTACTTTATTGGCGCTTAGTTCCAATTTCTCACACTCGAATTTATTCATTTATATTTCTCTCTATCAAAGTTTAGATCTATTTTTTAGAAGAGAGAGTTGGAACTTTCTGTTTTCTTGAAAATCGAAGTGATTTTAGCTGGTGAGTTTTTAGTATTTTGTTATTTATATTTTTCATGTCAAAATAATTTTTTAATTTTCTTTGAAGTGTGCTCGCACAAAATTTTCAAGATTCTTTTTCATTTTCAATGTGGTTTGTTTTTTCTTTTTCTTTTTCGGTTTTACAATCTAGGTTTTTGTTCTTATGCCTTGAATTGAATCTCAATTGATGGTTTTATTTTCATTTAGTCTTCTTTAGTCGTAGATCTTAGGGATTTTTTTTACGATTTGTACATTTGCTTTCTTTAATGTCCATGATTTGATCTTCTCATCTTTTTCGATTTTACAATTTGGGTTTTTGTTCTTGTGTCTTGAATTGAATATTGATTGATTGTTTGATTTTAATTTAGTTTTTTTTCCCCAACAACCTTTGGGTTTTTTTTTTTTTAATCATTGGTATATTTGATTTCTTTAATATATCCGTGATTTCACCTTCTCAATTTCATTTATTTATTTTTAATTTGTGATTGTGAAATAATTTGAGACTTTTAAAAAATTTTATTCGTGATCGAAAAATAATTCACGGCCAATTAATTCAATAATCTGTGATCAAATTATATAGAAATGTGATTTTAAGATATTTAATTAATAAAATATATTTTTAATTAATTATTTCATAAATAAGTTTTAATAATATCTGGTTTTTAAAGTTTTAAAACTTGTTTCTTAGTTTTGAAATGTGTTATAATTAACCTCTTAGATATGAAACTTTCCCTTTTTCAATTTTATCCACCAGTCTTATTGGCTGAGCCTTATCGCTAGGTTTATTTACCTCTTTCTTCGAATTTTACAGTCTTATTAGTTGAGCAAATTATATGAGGTTTATTATTTCTTAAAGGCCAAACAACAAAATACCCCTTACCAATTGACAAAATTGTTGAAAACCCCCTATCTTTTGGAAATATCACAAAACATCCTAGTTTGAAACATCTAGTAGGGAATC
>NC_036254.1:21131868-21156739 GCF_002742605.1 Olea europaea var. sylvestris | reverse complement strand
TCTATTTTCTTAATAAAAAATTATGAAACGATGAATATGCACCCCCCTCTCCCCCCCAATTTAAATAAAACAAAAAGAAGAAAATAAAAATTAATTACAACCATGGTCCCAAAAATTTCAAAAAATTACAAATGAGTCCCAAATAAATAATTAAAAAATTAAAACGATAAAAAAAATTCATTTCATCTTCCTCTTTCTCTACCACCACCACCATTCACTACGTTGATTGCGTTCCTGCTTTCATTTAGCCGTTTG
Organism: Olea europaea var. sylvestris; assembly: GCF_002742605.1. Classification (NCBI taxonomy): domain Eukaryota; kingdom Viridiplantae; phylum Streptophyta; class Magnoliopsida; order Lamiales; family Oleaceae; genus Olea; species Olea europaea. The sequence continues at coordinate 21,156,484 of NC_036254.1, read as the reverse complement.
TTAGCATTGATTTATGATATCTTTCCTTCTATTTGCAGGGGGGACCCTTTCTTTAAGTTTATTCACATGTGTCCAATTCTTATTCTTTATTGAAGAATATATTTCTTCTCTCATAACTTGCAGTCTAATTTGATTCAAAACAATCAATGACTTCTTCATATGTTAAAGGTTCTTGATTTTCAACAGCTTCACCTGAAACTGCAGCATCTTCTATCAAATTGAGGTATCTGTACCTTAAATTTTGGTTTTACATTGCCCCAAGAGCAAAAGTGAATTTGGCAGCTTAAAGCTTGTATATTCAAATTAAGCTAGTAACCTCGTTCTTTTGCGTTTGGAAGATGTGTGTCAATTTTACAGGCCATGAAAACTGCACATGATTTTCTATTTGTGCAAACATTTTGAAATATTTGACTTAGATAATTCAGAATACCTGAAGAGTCGACTTCTCTTCTTTCCTTTTTTTTTTTTATCCCGATGTGCAACAAATGGTGGGTAATTGAGAATTATTAAAAATGCAAGACAACTCAATTTGAAGAATTCGACAAAATAATTCTTATGTTCTCTTCCGTTAGTAAGACAATCTAAATTTGAGGCAAATAAATGTCAAGCAATGGCTAGAAACTCACAATCCAAGTAGCTTTTTTGTAATCACTCGGAATGGAAAGCAATGGATTGAACTAGGCTCTAGAAGTAGATTACTTGGAGTTATACCTAATCTACTTGGATCAGAAAGTCAGTTTGTATGGCCTAGTTCGATTGAGTCGCACATTGTCGTGTGGCATCTCACCAAGGTGCAGAACAATCATCAAAATAATAATAATAATAAATAAATAAAACATTTATCATTATGAAACTTGAACGAAAACAGAGGCCCTAAGTTTTGGGATATTGCTGAAAAAAGGTAATGTTATAATTACTTTACGTTTGAAATAATGCTAGAACGAGCGCATTACACGTAATGCTGATTTTAATATTTTCCTAAGTTTAGATGGGGTATTATGCAAAAAAAATAAATTAGTTAAAAGCAAATGAATTTCATTTCACACATATAATGGTTGATTATGGAAAAATACAGTAGTAGAGAAAGACCTAAAAGGAAAATAACAAGGCAAAATATTCAAGGTTGAGATCAAGATCCGACCACTTGTCATATTAACCATAATATTGCACAATTTGCAATAGAACCATTATTTAACTTTACATAGAAGTCAAAATTTGACTTTCATTACAAAGAAAATACTATGAATAAGAACAACTGACAATTGACATGGAGCAGGGAGTTGTATCATTTTTCTCACCATGTGAGTGTTGGATGTCAAGGAATTAGGTAAATTCTGGAGGGGGGGAAAAAAGGTTGATGTAACGATCATTTACTGATTGTCACCTCAAAGTCTTGGTTACCATACTCCAGTTGCTCTTCTCGAATTTGCAAAGCTGAACTTTCAACATTTTCACCACAACGATATGCCTCAATCTTCTGTCGTGTTGGAATGTTGCTAAATTCAGAAGGAATCATCTCCAATTTTTCACAATCAAACAACAGCAATCTTTCAAGTACAGGGAAGTGATCATGTGATGAATTCCATTGTTCAAGATCTGACCATTTTACTTGAAGGAAATTGAGTTTTTGGAACTCATCCTCCTTTGTGTTCCAGATTTGTCCTTCAAAGGCTTCATCTAATTTCAGAATCTCCAGGTTTGGTAATGTCCCAATTAAGGACGTCTTTTTTGAAGGCAAAGCCAATTTCGAAAGAGTCAGCTTTTTTATATTCGAGGGGAAGTTAATCACCGAGTAATCACCTTCGAATCCTCTTTTAAGAGCCATTGTGAGTGATTCAAGATGAGTAAGAGAGCTGAGATTTGGACAAATATTGTGTGGAGATGTACATTTAAGCTTACGTAGATTTGGTAAACTTCTCAAGATTTCTTCAATTTTTGAGTCGTCAATATAAACATAACGAAGGGTTTGTAGGCTACTTATTATGGAGATATCTGAGCTATAATACTTCTTCTGGAAACGTAGAGGGTAACGTGACGATCCAACTTGTAAATGTCTCAACTTAGGCATCTTGAGAAGGTATGTTGGTATAGAATCTAGAAAATTTACACACACAAATTCTAGGTTCTGGTGACTGTTTATTGATAACTCTAATGAGTCAATATTCAAGTACCTCAAGTCAGGCATAATACTAATACTGGTTTTCTCTTCAAACAGTCTATCAAAGATCTTAATATTTTCCGAATTGTAAAGAGTGGATGAGTCCTCGGAGAGTTGATGAGACCAATGCATAAAGAATCGATGAAAATGCTTATATACCAAGAATTGACTAAAGAATTAGCAAAGTAAGAACATGGAGGATCATCATCAGTTTACAAACGCATCAACCAGCATCAGCACCACCATCAGCATCAGCAACATCATGGACATGCTACCGCAAATTAGTGGGCTAAATTGGAAAAGAAAATTAAAATGATATAGGATTAGAAAGAGAGAGGGTTAACTTACTGTCGAAACAGAAATTTCTCTTCTTCAGCGATTTTCCAGCACATATCAAGTACTAGATCGTGAATACTACAAGCTTTTACTCCATTGTCAGATCTTCTTCTGGAAACTTGCAGCAGGCTCCTGTTAATAAGTTCCACTAGATACTCCTCTGCTACGTCTTCTAAGCTTTTGTGTTCCCTTTTCTCTATGAATCCTTCAGCTATCCATAGTAATAATAGCTTCCGAAGTCGAATCTCCTCGTCTTCCTTGTATGCACTAAGATAGAGGAAACATGGCTTCAAGTGATTTGGTAAGTGCATGTAACTGAGTTTCAATATGGGAATGTATTCATCGGCTTTTTGGGAAATGTAAGAACTTAAACTTTCTGCAACTTTTAGCTACAAACTTTCAATCTTCTCCATACTTGAAAGAACTCCAGCTATCATGATGATTGAGAGAGGAAGTCCTTGACATTTTGTTGCAATTTGCTTTCCAATATCTTGCAGTTCTTGTGGGCAACGTTCTTTCTTGAACACATTCTTCTCTAATAAATTCCAACTTTCACTTGGTGATAGGGGAAGAGGCTCCATGACAACATGTGAAATTTCTAATGCTACATTTTTCAACCGACTAGTGAGCAATACTCTGCTTCCATTAATTTTGTCATCTGGAAAGTTCCTTCTCAGATCATCCCAGGCATGGGTATCCCATATATCGTCTATAACAACGAGGTATCTTCTACCGATTAAAGTTCTGTAAAGATGTTCAGCCAAGTCTTCATCATCCATTTCTGAAATTTCATGGCTGTCAAGGTTACTCAAGGAGCTCAAAATGTCAACCAACAGCTTTCTCTTCTGGTAAGTTTGAGAAACAGCACACCAAGAAAGCTTATCAAAGTAGTACTGCACATTGGAATCATTGTATATTTTCTTTGCTAAAGTGGTCTTGCCAAGTCCACCCATTCCAACAATGGAAATAACCAGGCGGTAGCTCGGTCCTCCAAGAAGCTTGCTTGTAACTTGTGTTGACATGTCCTCTATGCCCACAATCAACTCATCTGCCATGGGAATGCTTTTATCTTGGAATGATGATACTTCACTGGGACTTTCTGCAACTTGTCGGCGTCCAATTCCACAATTCATCTTCATATAGACTACAGTGCAGTAATCTTTGATCTTCACTTTCACAATCTCAGTTCTTTCTAACAGAACAGAAATTGCCAGATCCATTTCGGTCATGGTAACAAGGTCTGTGGTGAAAAAGAACGAATGCAAGAAAAGTCCCGCTTCTTTACATACAGCTTCGAATTCAACGAAAATACTATCTGCCTGTTCTCCCATTGCATTAATTACGGCAGCTAACTCTCCATGTCCTCCGTTGCTGCATTGTACTATATCAACAGAAAGAAAGTACAGAAATTTCAGGTCCTTCAGAAGAACTTTGACTTGATTATGCACAAGAAGACTGGAATCCATTCCGCAACAATTAAGCAATGAACCGATAGTGTCAAGAAGGAAGAAGATTCTGTAGGGAGGGATGTATTCAACACTATCTGACAACAGGTATGGACTTGTGAAGAAGTCTCTAGTCTGTGGCATGAAAGAGATAATATTTTCTAAAAAATCTTTGTAACTTTCGTTCTCTCCATATAAGATGCAATCTAAGGCTGACTTATCCAGATGCTTCAACAGATCCTCAATTCCCCTGTGCTCAGACCACGAGCATTCTATATATCTGAGAAAAGCTAAAAAATGTGGCCCGAGCCATTGAAAGCTTACGTTTTTTTCTCCATCAAGCTTTAAATTTTGCATACGGGAAACGAGATCTGGGCTTTCGATTAGGTGTGACAGCTTTTCCATTTTGTACGAGCAATCCATCCAGTATTGTTGGTTTGGGTGAAACGCTGAGCAGAGAGAGAGAGAGAGAGATTAATAAGAGTGAATATGTTTCAATTTTTCGAAAAATAAACACAAAGCAAAGGTTGAAACTTTCAAACAAAATAAAGCCAGAGCAAAGGTTCGTACTCTCTTTTTCGTAGGCTTTTGCATCAACAAAGCAGAAGTAGAAAATTTCAGTACGCCAATATCTTGCTATGCTGCCCGAATTTGATTGAGATGGCTGATCGACACTCACAATGGGAGGGGGTCCTTTTTTATTCACGCGGCACCCTCGCGCATGTGAAAGATGTCAACTATTATGTCAAAAAAATTCGGGCAAAGTAGTTTAATTCAACTTTAAAAAGGTGAATATGATATTCCCACTTTGGAAATCACAAAATAAAGGCAAACATCTACCAAATCACAGGCAAAACGACCTTCTTACCATTCAACACGGATTTCTACAAGTTTGTTATATTTTGTTGGATCCGTGAACAAGTACTTTGTAATACATTGGTTTTTTTTTTTTTTTAATGTCAAAGATGTCATACAAAAAAAAAAATCTAAAAACAACTAAAAATATGGATTGGCTGGCGTTGGATATCCACCTAAGTCATTCCAATCCATTTCCTTTTATATATATGTATAGATACAATCCAAATCCATTTCTTGCACAGACAAACACCCAAAATCGAGAGAAGCCAAAGCAGAGAGGAAAAAAAATAAAAATAAATAAAGAGAGAGAGAGAGAGAGAGCAAAAGGGGGGAAAAGGAAGAGGAAGGAGAAAGAAAAAAAAAAAGAAAAATTTCATCAACATGTTAGGAATTAAGTGTTTCACACTATTAAACTTGAATTCCTCAATTTTGAAAAGTAAGTAAAAAGTTACTTATTCTCAAGTCATGTTTAATTTTATAGTTGTTAAATTACATTGAATTTTATTGAAGGGAAGTATAATAAGCTATGAAATTAAGTTAAATGAAAGAAAAATTAGTTTTAGCGATTAAAGAGACTTCAAAAGATAACTTAAACGTGAAATGATTAAGTTTGGGTATCGCCTATTTAATTATTGAAATTACTTAAAATAGTTAATTGTTGATTTAAAAATTATATCATATTTCAAGCGGCAATATGGATATCGAGACAACTTATCAACCGAGTTGATTTTGGCGTACATAGTCCAGTGAGTAGAAAATACTTTAATATTTTCAAAGTATTTATAAATTAAGTATAATATTAAATTATGTGCAACTACATGAATTATTTTTTCAATAATGTGATTACCATGAAAGTTTCTTTTAAATACATGTGAAATTTCAAAGATTATATATAGTACATTTGTGAATTGGAATATGAGACATGTAATATTGAGATCGATCAGAAAAGTACTCATGATTATGTATTTCTTCTAGTTCATTAAGAGGTCTTGGCCGTATTCTATACTACACTGAGATGTCTTGACCGGTGATGAAAGGGTCTCGACCATGTACATATAGTTCAATGAGGGACCTTGATCGTATTCTAAAATTGATTATGAGATGTCTTTGAGACCCGCTTTCATTCACGGAAGGGCCAAAGGCCCATGGCAAAAGTTCTTAGCCTGTGGGGCAGATTACATATTTCAATCAGAGGGTACATTTTTTGATAATTTTTCAATGCATTATGAGCTAATGTTTATATCATGCTTTTGAGATGATATTTTAAGACCTTATGTGAATGTTTCACTTTTTGGCTATAATTATGTGATTTTAGCTTGTGAATTATCAAATAATATGAACTTAATTTTCGATAAAAATATATACATAAAAAAGTATAATTATCTTTGAACTTCTCTACTTATTGAGTTATCAACTCATATATTTTTCCACATTTTTCTTATCAGGCAGCAGTTGAGTATCTGCACATCTTTTAGAGTTGAGCCTTGATTTTTGGATCAGAGCTACAATATAGAGTTTGTTAGTATGATTAATTTCATAGATCATGTAGTCAGTATTTTGGAACGCATGTTTATGTCTAGATGTGATTTTGCATCACTTGTAAATAGTTATCGGGATCATTATGTATTTTTCTTCCATACATTTCATGTTATTTTCCTTGGTAAAAGATGAGATTTCGGCTTATCTCTATTGTGTTTTGTTATATTTGAGATTTGTGTAGCGAATCACAGGTGAGTTAGTCCTATTTACAGGGAAGATAATACCGAAATTCTATTAAAAATGATTTATGAAAAATGGCATATTGTAATTGTAGCATTACACGAGGTGGAGCGTGTCATACTTAGCCTCTGTTTGGCAATGATTAAAATCAAAATTTTAGTAAATCACTACAATATATAAAAGAGCAAACTTTTGTAATTGTTCACAACGCAGCATGCTGATGTCATAATTTTTTAAAATTTTGGAACCCGAAACGATGTCATTTACTTGATTTATTCTTCATCGGTCAGTCTTCTTCATTTCTCCACGTTAGACGCATGGCTCTTTATCAAGCCCATACCTGAATCTCTTTTTTATACTTCAGCAGTCAACATCTACTACAAACCCTCCAAAATCAAAAGTCCGTCCATGTCTTAATCTTGATAACGGTTCATTTCTTTGTTCATATTACATGCCATTCTTGATTATTCAACCAAGGTTTTCATTTTCTTCTAGAGAATTGGTAAATTTTTGGGTATTTTTTCTACTGTTTTTGAGATTTGGCATTTTTACTGTTCATTATATTTATTTTCTTTTGTACGTTATGCGGTATGAATAGAAGATGGGCAGCCCTGACTAATCTTGATTCAATTGGAGTTCTAAGTTTAAGCAGGCTTGAGGTTCTTGTAATTATTTTTCGAGAAAATTACAGTAGCGGCCCCTGACATTTTTCCTTTTTATAGACTTTACTCTAACCTTCACTTCGTCCGAGCCACCTCCCAAATCTTTCAATAATATGCACTAGGGGTCCAAATGGATAGAAACAGTCCATTTGACCGTTAGTTGACAAATAAAATTAACTTTGATCAATTTTGAACAATTTAAAGGGATAAAAGGATAACTTCATTATTTAACCCTGTAAAACAATTAAAATAAATAACTAAAACAAAATAAAAGTAAAAAATACTATTCATCTCCTTCTTCACTCTACCCCACCCCCATCCCATCGCCCAAATCCATTGCCAAAAATCACCACTGTTTGAAACAGAATAGAGAACATATACAGGTGGAACTGGCAAGGAGACAAAAGAGAGTTTTCTTCATCTCGACTAGGACTTTCATCTTGAAAATCTCTTTATCTTTGCCTTTTGCCTTCCAATAACCAGAATTTGTGGCTTTGTTTTTCACCCATTTTCGCCTTCCCTTCAATTCCAAAGATTCGGCATTAAAACAAAGGAAAATCAAAGGATCAAGAACACTCTCGTTATGTTTAAAATTAAAACTTAGATGGCAAATCCCAAGGGGGTTCAATCTTACTCAAATTCATTTCTCCAATGATTGTGGTACAGATGTTGCTATTAAGTACTTTTGGAGATAGATAATGAGTTATAAGCTCTTCGTCTGTAGGATGAAATCGAAAACCTTGAGGCAAGTCGACTGAGCTAAAACCACAGGCCATTTTCTTTTTGCTGTTCCTATTTGCAAAATTCTAAATCGTACTTAAACCTTAAAAATGGCTAAACTATAACAAGATGAGGTGGATTTGGGCAGTGGATTTGGGTGACAGTTGGGGGCCGTGCGGTGGGGTGGGGAAAAGAAGGAGATAAATAGTTTTTTTTTTTTTTTAGTCATTTATTTTAATTGTTTTATAAGGTTAAATAGCAAAGATACTCGTTTACCCTTATAAATTGGTCAAAATTCAATTTTGTTGGTCAACTACCATCCATTTGGACCCCTGGTGTATATTATTGGAAGGTTTGGGATTGTGGGAGGCACAAAGTGAAGGTTAGGGTAAAGTCTACAAAAAAGTGAAAGGCTAGGGACTGCAACTGCAATTTCCCTTTATTTTTCTTTTGTTTTAATCATTTTTGAGATATTAAAATTCTTACAGGAATTTTTTGTATCAGGGAAAATACAAGGCAATGTTGGTCTCTTGGAATGGGATCCCTTATTTCATGGGACTGGATGCTGACAATAGGAGATTACTACTATAATTTGTTCCCAGTAAATGCTTATATCCATCTTTTTACTACTTAGAATGATGAAGTACTAATAAAAATAAAAAAAAATTATTATTATTTCTTAAATTAATTTACATTTTTCTCATATCAATTTTATATTGTCTCTGTATAAGGAGTAAATATAGTGTTTCATTGATTTGAGACGAGTTGGTTCGTGGTAAAAGGCACTTCATAAGAAATAAAATGATGATGTAGTTGTTGGTAAAGGTTCAATGGTCTAACAGAAAGAGTTTGATACTTCTGCAAACAGAATTATTTTAGGTTTGGTGGAACTTTGAAATATCGATTACATAAGAGAGATTGATAATTGAATAACAATTCCAAACACAAGGGAAGAACAATGAATATAGTCCACAAGTAGTAAATTGAGTTCAATGAAAAATTTCTCCTTTTACAAGCAAGTTCCAAAGTTGTAACTGTATGCCAATTAATTGTTTTCTGAAGCAATAAGTGAAAATAAGTTGCAAATTCCTTGCTAGCTTACTAATATTGTTAATTGCTTAAGGTTCAGTTTATCTACCAGTGATGATGTCATGGACGGGTTATTATTTTTATTTTTTAGTTTACCATGTGAATTGATGCCTTGATTTTACTTGTATAAAGCTCATACTATGTGCTGCCAAGAACTCTGACAATGGTGATGGTGAAGGGGATTTGATGTTAGTATGTAGTTATGCTTACTGGATAAGGCAATACATGAAACGATTAACGTTGTTGGGTGTTAATATTTTCCTTTTTAACTTATGCAGGAAAAATGTGTCATTGTTGTTGGTTTTGTTTAATGCGAACGAAATGGTGCAAGAACAAAATATGGATCAGAGGGGGGATACTTTGGAAGTCACACTTAATAAGTAGAATTTCTAAATTTTCCATATCTGAATTTCTTGATTTAGATGTAGTATTATGTTCATTATTGTATGCTTATATTGGTGTTATTTTATTTAGATCTTTCTAATTTTTTTAATCAGTTTTTGAGAAATGAAAATGAAAATTTTCTCATTCATTGAAAATTGAAATGATTTTAGCTGGTAAATAAATTTAGAGTGAGTTGCATTAGTACTCTCTTGCCACTCAGTTCAACAAATTTGTAAGGATTCATGTAATAGTTGACAAAGTTTTGTGCTGACTATGAACTTAGCACAATGCCCCTCATTTATCCTTGCTTGTGACTGACTTCTTTTGTACAATTAAATAAAAAACTTAAAGTATCAATTGCAATCACTGTCCAATTAGGTGATAGGATTTATTAGATTAAGATTTAGGTGCAGTAGTTCAAATTAGGGAGTCTTTTCTTTCACCGTATTTGGTTATTTCCCTTGGCAATTAAATGATGTTTCATGCTTTGTAGTTTCCACCCTCCGTAAAAATGTCTTTTTTTTTGGAAACAACAAGCTGGAGTTTCGTAGTTAGAACATGAGTTAACTGAATACATCTGGATTTCGATCACTTTTGCAAATGACTTCAGGTAGCCTTAAATTAAAGCTAGGCAAATTTAGATTTTGTTTCGATAGAATTTATAGATTCCTTTTTACTTATGAATTTCAAATACATATTTGTAAATAACTATTCACTATCTTCTTATAGACAGTTTCACTACAAAAAAAATGCGGCTTCAGAGATGAAAATTTCTGTCACTGATGCCTAAAATTCCGTCGCTAATGACTTTCACAAACAGAATTAATTGGTCGGAAAATCCGTCGATAATAACCCCGTCGCTAATTTAGCGTTTAATTACTAAAGTCGTCGGTAATTTTGCGACGAAAGAAGCTGTCGGTGTTTACCAACGCATATTTCCGTTGCTAATTAGCAACAGATTTTTCCGTTGAGAAATTCTGTCACTCAATTATATAATTTATTATTTTTTTATTTTTAAATTTTTTACCTGCAGATTAGCAATGGATATTGTACCAACGATTATGTCGTTAAATTAATATGTAATTTTTAAAAATAATAAAATGATAAGTCGTTGTTAATCCGTTGGTAGTCGCAACGGAAGATGACTGTCACTAAAAGTCCGTCTTTGTTGCAACATTTTCTAGTAGTGTTTTATCTTTGTTTAAAACTTAGTTACTACATTTTTTCTTCCTAATTGTATAATCCTTACAATTTATAAAAGAACAAAGTTGGTTATTATTCATAAAGCGTCGTCCTGATGTCATTAATGTGTATATTAATTTTTGCATTATTTTTTCCCCTTAAATCATTTTATCCTTTGTTTTTCCACCCTCAAGCATGGCGTCTTTTTCTTGTCACAGTCCTTCACCACTTCTACACACAAATTTTTTTTTCCTCACAATGAACTTTTCTTACTCATATTTTAAAGACGAATAATTCTACTCCTACAAAGTTGGTGTACAAAAGTGGAGTGCCAAAGTGTTTTGGCAAAATCTGGACTCTTGATTTCAAATGATTTAAAAATCTATTTTTGAAATGATTTGTGTAGATTTGATTTTGCAACCTAACTTTGTAAACCACATTTGTCATTGTAGCATAGCTCTTTAATGACTGGTGAGCTATGATTTTATTTTTAGTTGCTCTAGAGTTTATTTTTGGAAGAATCATATTTTTTATGGTTAGATTTGCACTTTTTTAAATAATTTGGAAATTTTTCAATTGTTTTTTAGCTACTCTTTCTATGAGGTTTGAAGAAAATATGTTCATTGAAGTCAATTTATAGTCTTATTCAACAACTTGAAATTTGGAATTTTTAGTTTGTTTGGTTTTAATTTGACGGTAATATCATTTTGAGGCATTGCTTGATTGTAATTTCCTTCATTTATTTCTTAGGGCCTGTTTGTGCCCTTTAATTTCAAAAAGTGTATTATGGAATAGTAATTGATGTCGAAATATTGATTAAAAAAGAAGGAAATTTTTTTATTTATGTATAATATTATTTTAATAAAGAATGTGTGGTTGAAAATAAGTATTGTTAAAAAATAATGTTGTAGAATGATTGACAACCAAAGGCTTATTGAGATTTTTTTCTAATTTCGTGAACTATTTAATTTGGACTTTGGTTTTGTTTGGTTAAAATACGATCATTTCTTGAAATGAGAGACATGACTTGAGATGAATATACCTCTAAGTTAATGCATTCCTTTAAAAGTTATGCTTAATGACACGACCCGTCCCGAATCACCCTAGTGGACTCGAAACGTGACGTGCGCCGATGATAGATGCTGACTAGATGTCAAATTTATCACCAAGGCTAACTAAGAGTTATTTCAAAAAATGCAACAAAATCAAATGCTTATGTAAAATATAATGCGATGGGCCCAAAATATTTAATTCGTGCTTTATCAATGTGAGTTATAATATTCAACATGTTGTGTGGCTCTCATTCCGAAATCATTATGCTCTTTCTTAAAAAGAATCAATTGCTACCTGTAGGAAAAATCGTGGGAAAATATATGAGTTGATAGTTCAGTGAGTGGATAAGTTCGAAAATAATTATACTTTTTCAATTTTACATTTCTATTGAAAATCAAATTCATATCATTTGATAATTCACAAGCTACCGTCATGTAATTATAGCCAAAAGTGAAATATTCACATAAGGTCGTAAAATATCATCTCAAAATTATGATATAAACATCAGCTGATAATACTATAATCTCATCACGTCAAACGTGCTGAAAAATCCACCAAAAATGTACCCTCTGACTGAAATATATAATCCGCCCCCGGGCTAAGAACTTTAACCACGGGCCTTTGGCCCCCTCCGTGAACGAAAATCGGTCTCAAAAACCTCTCATAATCAATTCTAGAACACGGCCAAGGCCCCTCTGTAAACTATATGTACACGATCAAGACCAATGTCCGGTCAAGACCCTCCGTGTAGGATAGAACACGGCCAAGACCCCTCTGTGAACTAGAAGAAGTATATAATCATGGGTACTTTTCTGGTCGATCTCAATATCACATCTCACATACCAAACGAATCTCAATATCACATGTCTCATATACCAAGTCACAATGTAACGTATACAATCTTTGAAATCCCACATCTATCATAATAAAAGATATTTTCATAATAACCATGTAATTCGAACACATAATTGCATAAAATTTCACATACTTTAACAATATACTTAATTTATAAATACTTTAAAATTATTTATATTTTTCCACTCACAGTACAATATTCGCAAAATCAATCCAATTGGTTAGCTATTCTGATATCAGTATCGTCGCCTGGAATACAATATAATTTTTAAATAAACAATTAACTATTTAAATAATTTCAATAATTAAATAGGCGATACCCAAACTTAATTATTTCACGTTTGAGCGATTTTCTATAATATCTTTAATCATTAAAACTAGTTTTTCTTTAACCCCTTCAATAACATTGAAGTTAATCTAATAATCTAACAACTATAAAATCAAACATAACTTGATAATAAGTAACTTTTTATTTACCTTTCAAAATTGGGGAATTCAAGTCTAATAATGTAGACTACTTATTTTCTAACAGCATAGGTGAACTTACCTATTTTTTTATTCCTCTTCTCCTTTTTTTTTTCCTTCTTTTCCCTCTCTTTTCCCTCTCTTTTTCTCTTTCTCATTTCTTCTCTAGTTTGTTTCATTTGTGTGTGTGTGTTGTGTGTATAAATCAATCCACCGCCTCATTATTTTTTTATTTTTTTTTCTTTTTAGTTCCCTTTTTTTTTTTTTTTTTTTTTTTTTTTTTTTTTTTTTTTTTTTTTTTATATTAAGGTATTACACTTAAGATGCTATCTTCTTTTTGAGTTGTTGCGGAACAATTTTAGTGGTGATTAACATGTTTACTGATTTGTTATTTACTTGCCTTACATTTTTGTATCCATTTTTTGCCGTAATTTTCTACTTGACTTGCTTCAGATAAGTACAATTTCCACTATTATGGTTAATAGATGACTGAAACGTAGGTTATTTACTTCTAAGGGTTATGATTCAATTATAGAAGACAACATAATCAGTTGGTTGTAATGATTATCCTCCAGGGCTTTATCTTGATCAACTCAATCATAAGAAAATTTTCAATGAATTCCTTTTTTTTCAATAGTTTAGTAGTAGATATGTCGTTCCACAGATTTCTCACGTGAGCTAAAATGATAAATTTTTGGCAATATAGGTTTATGAGGTTAGTTCTCGATGGCCCTTATCACTTGCTTTTCCTTGAGGCAATTTGAGGTAGCAAGGTTTCACAAGGTTTATGCTGAAGAAATCAATTGTATTGTTTTGGAACACCTAGACCTTCTTGTCTTTGACACGTGTATTGTTTCTTGATAGATTAGAGAATGGTCAATCACTATTGGGTAATTGTGGTAATTCTATGGATATTCCAGATGGTTCTTTTTTAAAGAAATGCTTTGAAAAAGCATCTTTATGCATGAGCTCCCACGCTAAATTTTACCATACCTTGCTTATCGAATGGAGCATTATTGCCTTCCAACTACGTCGTGGAAGATTTTCTATGTATTTAGTTCTTATTAGTTCTGTTGCTTTGCAACAGTTTGACGTATCACATTACTTCTCGTGCATTATTATGTTCTGATTCTTAGTTTTTTTTTCTAATTCAGGTTTCAGGATTGGAATCTGTAAAAAGCTCAAGCGGGCAATCTCCTACTGAATATGGAGCGCAACCAACCAAACTTAGATCAATGTTGTACTCTTGTAGACAAATTACAAAGAGGGTTGGAAGTGCTTCTGAAAGAACTAAAAGTTTCACAGAAGGATTGGAATCGGTCTCACTGACTAGGTTTCGGGCCAAAATGTGGGATCTGGGAAGGAAATTCTCGATCCTTGAAGGTCGTTTCTTCATAAATGGAATAAAATATTTGTATGGGCGTATGTCATTGCTCTCTTTTTCATCCCTTGTTCTATTACCTTCTTGTGATCAGTACATGAGGATCGAAATTTGGAGGACATTGCACGTGTTTGCTATTTCTTTGTTTTTTTCCCCATGATTAATATAGTTTTCTTGTAACATATTTTTCTGTATATATGCATATAGTTTCAATCTTTAATCTCTGAGATGATTTTGAGTTTTTTTTTGTATAAAGTTTATAACTTTCTAATTATTTGAAACTATTTTAGATGCAACCATTGCAGAACAAGATGCAAGATTCGAGCTCATTTTCTGTAATGAGTTCTATGATTGTCGCCGCCGTCACAATGAAGCCATGGCATTTCTCCAAAGACCTTCACTGCCTTCTATTTCTTTAAGTCCAATAAAATTGTCTCTTGCTTTTATTTAATTTAGGGGTATGTTCTATTTATTTGATTTATTCGATCTGCTATGTATTTAGTTCTTATTAGTTTTGTTGCTCTGCTACAGTTTGACGTATCACATTACTTCTCATGCATTATTATGTTCCGATTCTTAGTTTTTTCTCTAATTCAGGTTTCAGGATTGGAATCTGTAAAAAGCTCAAGCGGGCAATCTCCTACCGAAGATGGAGCGCGGCCAACAAAACTTAGATCAATGTTGAACTGTGCTGTATACAAAATACACAGAAGGTTGGAGGTGCTTCTGAAAGAACTAAAAGTTTTACAGAAGGATTGGAATCGTTCTCACTGAATAGGTTTTGGGCCAAAATGTGGGATCTGGGAAGGAAATTCTTGATCCTTGAAGGACATTTCTGTGTGTGTTATGCCATAGATCCAATCGATTTAGGCTGTAAACACTTTTAATATGCTTAATGCATTTAATTTTGGCAAGATCTATTATTTATTTAAATTAATTTTGTGATAAATAATATTAAATAACAGAATCCGAAGATCTAAATTTAAGTGATTTGTTAATCACAAGGAGCTGTGATTGTGAGATACAAATTACGTATGATTGGATCTTGAATAAATCGTGGTCGTAAATAATAACGAGATATAGATATCATTAATACAGTTAGACCATCACGTGTGGCATTTCTTACTTGTGAAGTAAGTAGCTGGTCTCACGAGCTAAAGTGTGGTGACACTTAAATAAACACGTGGATGTTTTGTTATAGAACAAAATATTGGAGACCTTAGTGCCTTGTATGGGGACAGCCATACTTTGACGGTGTTGGATGTTGCTCTGCCAATGGCTGCTAATACGACATCGTTCGGGTATGTCAAGAACCCTATAAAGGTCGTGAATGACCAATATAGGATTCGTCACTCTTAGATAGTAAGAGATTGTGATCTGCATTTCGTTCAATTAAGTCAATAACGAAATCATTGGCCAAGGTATACATATAAGTCGAAAAGGAGTTTTCGACTCATATTGACTTAATAGTAGAATGAAGATATGATCGATAATCGAGATTGACACACTTTCATATCTCGTAGTTGATCGGATCATATTAACGAAAGGATTATAATTTCATGGTAAACGAACAGTTTTGGTTTTGTCATACCACGTGATCTTTCGCGTCACATGTGTTGCCTTAATACATTGCTAGATGTCAATTTGGGACTGCGAGTGTGAATTTGTGATAAATTAAAAGGGTGTTTAATTTATCAGTTTTGATTAGCTCAAAATAATATTTTACGTCGTTAGGCATCATGTTCGGGAACCTAATGGGTCACACACAAAAGAGAATTGGAAGATTGCAAATTGCCAATTGATTAATTTAACAATTGTTGAATAAATTAATTAATTGGATTTGTTATTTATATTCTCGAATTAATTAATTGGATTAATTAATTCACGGAACGGGTTTAATTAAATGGATTAATTAAACATTGGACAGGACTGGGCTAAGCCCATTTGGATTTATATAAATACATGGCTAGGGTTTGAGGTCCATAAGGTTTTCATTATTCTTACTGGCACAAGAGGAAAAAACCTAGCAGTTGCAGTCTATTCTCTATGTGGATTTTATTAGAGGCTGGATAATTAAACAACTATGAGAGGCAGATTCCAGTTGCTGAAAAGAATAACGCAAAGGAGTTTGCAAAATCAAGAAAAATGTATATTTCTTATCACAGTTCTTATCTAAATACAAAGCTGAATCCTAAATGGGAATCGAAATTGTATAATTTCGCTGTGCATGTTTAAGTAAATTCCCAACAGTGGTATCAGAGACAACTTTGTATTTGTTAAGAATTGATCTACATATTGATTAAATTAAAAGTTGATTTAATCATGTTAATCCATGAATCTAGCAATTGTAGTTTTAATTTTATTTTATTTTTCAGAATTTGATTTTGAAAAAACAAAAAAAAAACGTTTTTTTTGGATCGAGGCGCCACCCGCCGCGCGCACTGCAAGCGCTACCGCTGCTGCAGCGCGAAGCGCTGCTGGTTGGGCCGAAGGGCGGCGTCGGCAAAAAAAAAATTAGGGTTTTGGTGGAAGCAGGGGCCTCTGTTGCAAATAATGCAATTAGGGGCCCCTGGTTGCAATTACGAAAATGGAGTCAGCTTGCAAATTTTAAAAGGGGGACCTGTTCTGCAATTGTTTAATTTGGAAGGGTCTGGTGTTAATTTCCAACTTGGGTCAAATTTGTAAATTGTCAAAATGGTTTTGAATTTGAATTTTGAATTGGTTTTAAAATGATGTTTTAATTGGGTTTGACACATACCCTAATTTTGACCCAAAATTAAAATTTAATTAAAATTTGACCCTTAATTGGATTTTATTTTATTTGGAAATTTTGTCCTAAATTAAAATATTAATTCAATTTTATTAGAGTTGGACTCTAATATTATAATAATTAAAATTTGATTTCAATTAATACCACTTCCCAATGAAAATTAAAATTTAGAGTATGACTCTAATTTAATGATTAATTAAAATTCGATTTTTATTAAATTACTTCGCCCAATAGTTATGGAATTAGAGTTGGACTCTAATTCGGGATTTAGTTAAAATTTGATTTTAATTAAATAGGCCCGTCAATTAAGTTAATTAATTAATATGATTAATTAATTATTTAGTTATATCGATCCAAAATTTTGAATTAGTTTTGATGATTATAATTGCTAGAATTATGAGACATTGCATATAATATTAGATATTATACATAGGAAACATTTATGTGATGAATGTTTATGGATGATTATGGACTCGACCATATGGATGTGTTGAATGGTTGATTTACTTCTTTTTGTTTTATGGGCCTGCGAGCCCTTAATTATTTTGGACCTACGAGTCCGTTGTTATAATTGTTGTTATGGGCCTACGAACTCTTTATTATATTGGACCTGTGAGTCCGTTGTTATTGTTATTATTATGGGTCTGCAAGTTCGATTTCTTTTAGGCCTGAATGCCAACTAGTATAAGATACATGTTGTAATTTGACTAATTGAAGGCGCAAGAAGATGTGGACACCATGGAGATGGTGCATTGGTGTTGATCCAATGTTGTACCCTTTAGGAATTGACCAACTAGTCTTCCCTTTAGCTCGAAAAAACTAGATAGAACAAGTCCATAATCATCCATACTATTACTTATATATATTTATTCGCATAGTGGATGTATATATATATATATATATATATTAGTGAAAAATGGGAATCCTAAATCAATTTTAGCTTGTTGAGTACACTCAAGGCTAGTCTATTAGGGATATGTTTAACACTATGAAATATTTAATATTTCTGAATGATGAGTTTGACTTAACTAAAATTTATCTTTTGCTGAGTACACTCAAGGAGATAAGTTTTAGAGGCATGTTAAGTTAACACATAAGATGTGTGAAGACAAAAGAGTTGTCAGCTTAATGATCTAAGAGTTGTATGGAGATACAATTGATAATAATATCTACCCAAATGTTTTATTAGGATTTGTTGAGTACACTCAAGATCTTGATACAACAAATGGGATCCCAGTCCACTGGGAATCATATGTGGATTCAAATAATTTATGTATGAGGGTCATGGATTTATTTTAAACAGTGGGAGCACGTTTAATTAAAGTCCATATTGAATTTATGCATATGCATTATAATACATATTAATTCTATATTTTTTGTCATTTACAGTTTTTGAATCATGAGTAATCATATGAATTTGAGAGGCATACTGGATGCCAACAAACTAACCGGACCAAATTTTCTCGATTGGCACCGCAATTTGAGAATCGTTCTCAAGCATGAGAAAATTGGATATGTCCTTGAGAAGCCCTTTCCAGTGGTGCCTATTGAAAATTCCACTCAGGAAGAGGTGGCTGCTTACAACAAACATAGTGATGACGATAACACTACAGCATGTGTGATGCTTGCAGCTATGTCACTTGAGTTGCAGAAGAAACATGAGGGTATGGATGCTTACACTATGATTTTTCATCTCAAGAAGTTGTATGATGAACAATCTCGTATGGAGAGGTATGAGACCTCTAAACAACTATACCGGTGTAAAATGGCAGAGGGATCTTCAGTCAGTGTTCATGTGCTGAAAATGATTGGTTTCATTGAAAAATTGGGTTCATTGGGTTTTATCATGGACCATGAACTAAGTATTGACTTGGTTCTGCAATCTCTGTCAAATAGTTATTCACAGTTCATTATGAACTTCAATATGAATAAGATCGAATGCACACTCCCTGAGTTGCTTAATATGCTTAAAACTGTGGAGCCCAATGTCAAGGCCAGCAATGGGCATATTTTAGCTATTCATTCCTCTAACGGCACTAAGAGTAAAATCAAAGGAAGTTTTAAGAAAACATCCAAAAAGGCTAAGGGCAATAATAAAGCAGTCAAAGTAGGCAAGGACAATACCAAATCTGACTATGGAGTGAAAGGTCATTGGAAGAGGAACTGCAAGGCTTACCTTGCTAGCTTGAAGGGAAAGAAGTCTTCTGAAACTTCTACTTCAGGTATTTTTGTTATCGAGGTTAATATGTCTATTTCATTAGCTTCTTGGGTATTAGATACCGGATGTGGATCTCATATTTGTATAAATATGCAGGGACTAAAGAGAAGTAGACCACTGTAGAAAAGAGAAGTTGACCTGCGCGTGAAAAATGGAGCAAGAGTTGCTGCATTAGCTGTAGGGACATACTTCTTACCACTGCCTTCGGGCTTAGTATTAGAATTAGAAAATTGCTATTTTGTTCCCGCCATTACTAAAAACATTATTTCTATTTCGTGTTTAGACATGAATGGTTTTTTAATTAATGTTAAGAACAATCGTTATTCGTTTTATAAAGATGAAATCTTTTATGATTGTAATGTATTGCAAAATAATATTTATATTCTTGATATGAATCGTCTATTATGAATATAGAAAATAAAATGCATAAAAGTAATAATCTAAATAATACATACCTCTGGCATTGCAGACTGGGTCATATTAACGACAAACGCATTTCCAAGTAAACAATTTCCCTTTTACTGGAAAAGGAGAAAGAACCACAGAACTACTGGGACTAATACATACCGACGTATATGGACCCATGTCAATAACTGCCAGATGTGGTTTCTCTTATTTCATCGCATTCACTAATGATCATTCTAGATATGGTTATGTGTATCTGATGAAATTCAAGCATGAAGCACTTGAAAAGTTCAAGGAATTCAAACTTAAAGTAGAGAAACAGACTGGTAAAAATATTCTCACGCTGAGATCAGATCGAGGTGGAGAATATTTGAAGGGAGAGTTTTTAGATTATCTAAAAGAGAATGAGATTCTCTCACAGTGGACTCCGCCATATACACCACAACATAATGGTGTATCTGAACGGAGGAATCGCACTTTGTTAGACATAGTGCGATCTATGATGAGCCATGCAAACATCCCAAAATCATTTTGGGATCATGCACTAATTGCTGCATGCTACACACTTAATCGTGTCCCATCTAAATCGTTCAACAAAACTCCATACGAGCTATGAAGAGGAAAAAGACCAAACTTATCTCACATAAAAGTTTGGGACTGTGACGCTTATGTAAAGCGAAATGAATCAGATAAGCTTGAGGTTAAATCTGACAAATGCTTATTTGTGGGATATCCAAAAGAGACAATTGGATATCAATTTTATAATCCCGTTGAGAAGAAGGTGTTCATCTCAAGACATGCCATATTCCTAGAGAAAGAGTTTATTCTAGGAGAGGGTAGTGGGAGCAAACTAGAACTTGAAGAAGTTCAAGAATCCACAAATACTGTTGACCAATTGGATGAACCTGAGTCTGATCCTACACCTGTTAACGGACAGACTCTTGATCAGGATGTAGAGAACCCTGAGGACACTCCAGCTCAGCGTAAATCAAGTAGGATCATTCGACCTCCCAGAAGGTATGAATTCACGATTACTAATCAAGTATTATTAGTCGAGAATGATGAACCTACAAATTACACAGAAGCGAAGTCAAGTGTTGACTCGAAGAGATGGCAAGAAGCCATGGAATCCGAAATGAACTCAATGTATGAGAACAAGGTTTGGACCTTGGTCGACCTTCCAGGTGGGATAAAACCGATAGGTTGTAAATGGATTTATAAGAAAAAGGTTGATGTGGATGGAAACGTCCATACATACAAAGCAAGGCTAGTAGCGAAGGGTTACACACAAAGGCAAGGTGTTGACTTTGATGAAACTTTTTCGCCTGTAGCCATGCTAAAGTCCATTCGGATTTTGCTTGCAATAGCTGCATACCATGATTATGAGATATGACAAATGGATGTCAAAACTGCTTTCCTTGATGGAAACTTACAAGAGGAGGTGTACATGACACAGGCTGAAAGTTTTGAATCCAAAGGAACCAACAAAATATGTAAGCTAAATCGATCCATTTATGAATTAAAGCAAGCCTCTGGGAGTTGGAATCTTCGTTTTGATGAGATAATCAAAAGGTTTGATTTTATCAAAAATGAAGATAAATCGTGTGTTTACAAGAAGACAAGTGGGAGCGCGGTCGTATTCCTAATATTATATGTCGATGACATATTATTAATGGGAAACGACATCCCAATGCTTCAATCGATAAAATTATGGTTGTCAAAGAATTTCTCCATGAAAGATATGGGAGAAGCAGCGTATATCTTGGGAATCAAGATCTATAGAGATAGATCTAAAAGATTACTAGTCTTATCCCAATCTTCGAATATAGATAAAATCTTGAGAAGATTTAATATAAAAGAGTCTAAAAGAGGTTTATGTCCCATGTCGCATGGGATTTACCTCTCAAAAGATGTGTCCTAAAACACATGATGAAAGGAGTCGCATGGATAAGATTCCTTATGTTTCGGCGATAGCATCTATCATGTATGCGATGCTATGTACGAGGCTAGATGTTTCATATGCTCTAAGCGTTACGAGAAGGTTTCAAGCAAACCCTAGTGAGAAACACTGGATAGCGGTTAAGAACATTCTTAAGTACTTGAGAAGGATTAAAGATGTGTTCTTAATCTATGGAGGAAATGAACTGAAAATTCATGGGTATACTGATGCCAACTTTCAAACTGACAAAGATGGTAGCATGTCTCAATCAGGATATATGTTTACTCTCAACAATGGAGCGGTTAGTTGGAAAAGTTCCAAACAGGAGACAACTGTTGATTCAACAACAGAAGCCGAGTACATTGCTGCTTCTGAAGCAACGAAGGAAGCTATCTGGATCAAGAAGTTCATTAATGAACTTGGAGTCGTTCCTAGCATTGTTGATCCCATACCTTTGTATTGTGATAACAATGGAGACATCGCACAAGCGAAAGAACCGAGGTCTCATCAACGATCCAAACATGTGATAAGGTGATATCATCTCATCAGGGAGATTATACAAAGAAATGACGTAACGATAGAGCGAGTTCCCACAGATGACAATATTGCAGATCCACTAACAAAGTTGTTGTCACAACAAAAACATGATCATCATGTGGACGCTTATGGTATTAGATACATGAGTGATTGGATCTAGTGCAAGTGGGAGTTTGTAAGTGTTATGCCCTAGATCCAATCGATTTAGGTTGTAAACGCTTTTAATATGTTTAATGCATTTGATTTTGGCAAGATCTATTATTTATTTAAATTAATTTTGTGATAAATAATATTAAATAATAGAATCCGAAAATCCAAATTTAAGTGATTTGTTAATCACAAGGAGTTGCGATTGTGAGATACAAATTACGTATGATTGGATCTTGAATAAACCGTGGTCGTAAGTCATAATGAGATACGAATATCATTAATACAGTTAGACTATCACGTATGGCATTTCTTACTTGTGAAGTAAGTAGCTGATCTCACGAGTTAAAGTGTAGTGACACTTAAATAAACACGTGGATGTTTTGTTATAGAACAAGATGCAAGATTCGAGCTCATTTTCTGTAATGAGTTCTATGATTGTTGCCGCCATCACAATGAAGCCATGGCATTTCTCCAGAGACCTTCACTGCCATCTATTTCTTTAAGTCCAATAAAATTGTCTCTTGCTTTTATTTAATTTGGGGGTCTGTTCTATTTATTTGATTTATTCGATCTGCTATGTGATCCTTTCAATACACATAAACCCTTATGTTCATTCCATTTCTTTTTATTTGATTTCTGTTGCTTTGACTCTATATCAATAGAGATCGTTATGAAACATTTTTGATCAGCATGAATTTGTGTGGTGTGATGTAAAATAGCTACATTGTTCACATCTCCGTTCTTTGCTCATTTCTATTTGAAGTGTGTTCTTGGATTTTTGTTAATGTGGTTGGACACTTTAATTTATTTTGTAGGTTATATGTTCTTTTTGTGACACGGAGCAGCTTCTATGCTCTTTCTACTCGAGTTATAAGTCTTTATATTCTATTTTTATCAATACTTGATTTGCGTGGCCTGCACTCTCTGAATCTATTTGTCCTGTTATGAGATCATCGATTCTTTGAGACCTTTTCCATCTTCTCAAGTTAAAATCCCTACAATATATAAAAAGGCAAAGTTCGTTACTATTCATGAGGCATCATCATGATGTAATGCTAACATCATATTTTAACCAAATTTCTCTTTTTAAGACAAAAAGAAGGCATATTTGAAGCCATTTCTTAAGATAAAGCACCACATCATTGCATATTTTAAGCCATTTAATTGTCTTCTGTTAGTTTTTCTTCCATTTCTCCACGCAGCAATAGTTATTCTTTACTCTAGACCCATGCCTCTTTACTATATTGGCGCTTAGATCCAATTTCTCACACTCGAATTTAGTCATTTATATTTCTCTCTATCGAAGTTTAGATCTATTTTTCAGAAGAGAGAGTTGGAACTTTCTCTTTTCTTGAAAATCGAAGTGACTTTAGTTGGTGAGTTTTTAGTATTTTGTTATTTATACTTTTTCATGTCAAAATAATTTTTTAATTTTCTTTGATGTGTGCTTGCACAAAATTTTCTAGATTCTTTTTCATTTTCAATGTGGTTTTTTTTTCTTTTTCTTTTTCGGTTTTACAATCTGAGTTTTTGTTCTTATGCCTTGAATTGAATCTTGATTGATGGTTGACTTTCATTTAGTCTTCTTTAGTCAAAGATCTTTGGGATTTTTTTTTTTTTTTTACGATTTGTACATTTACTTTCTTTAATGTCTATGATTTGATCTTCTCATCTTTTTCGGTTTTACAATGTTGGGTTTTTGTTCTTGTATCTTGAATTGAATATTAATTGATTGTTTGATTTTAATTCAGTTTTTTTTCCCCCCAAATACCTTTGGGTTTTTTTATCATTGGTATATTTGCTTTCTTTAATATGTTCGTGATTTGAACTTCTCAGTTTCATTCATTTATTTTTAATTTGTGATCATAAAATAATTTGAGACTTATAAAAAATTTTATTTGTGACCGAGAAATAATTCATGACCAATTAATTCAATAATCTGTGATCAAATTAAATAGAATTGTATTTAAGATATTTAATTAATAAAATATATTTTTAATTAATTATTTCATAAATAAATCTTAATAATATCAGGTCTTAAAGTTTTAAAACTTGTTTTTTAGTTTTGAAATGTGTTATAATTAACCTCTTATTGGTTGAGCCTTATCACTAAGTTTATTTACATCTTTCTTCGAATTTTATAATCTTATTAGTTGAGCAAATTATATGAGGTTTATTATTTCTTAAAGGCCAAAACAGCAAAATACCCCTTATCTATTGACAAAATTGTTGAAAACCCCCGATCTTTTGGAAATATCACAAAACATCCTAGTTTGAAACATCTAGTAGG
>NC_036254.1:21126199-21131417 GCF_002742605.1 Olea europaea var. sylvestris | reverse complement strand
TCTATTTTCTTAATAAAAAATTATGAAACAATGAATATGCCCCCATCTCGTCCAATTTAAATAAAACGAAAAGAAAAGAAGAAGAAAATAAAAATTAATTACAACCATGGTCCCAAAATTTTCAAAAAATTACAAATGAGTCCCAAATAAATAATTAAAAAATTAAAACGATTAAAAAAAATCATTTCATCTTCCTCTTTCTCTACCACCACCACCATTCACTACGTTGATTGCATTCCTGCTTTCATTGAGCAGTCTGTTAGCACCGATTTATAATATCTTTCCTTCTATTTGCCGGGGGGACCCTTTCTTTAAGTGTATTCACATGTGTCCAATTCTTATTCTTTATTGAGGAATATATTTCTTCTCTCATAAATTGCAGTCTTAGTTGATTCAAAACAATCAATGAGTTCTTCATATGTTAAAGGTTCTTGATTTTCAACAGCTTCACCTGAAACAGCAGCATCTTCTATCAAATTGAGGTATCTGTAACTAAAATTTTGGTTTTACATTGCCCCAAGAGCAAAATTGAATTTGGCAGCTTAAAGCCTGTATATTCAAATTAAGCTGGTAACCTCGTTCTTTTGCGTTTGGTAGTTGTGTGTCAATTTTAAAGGCCATGAAAATTGCATATGCTGTTCTATTTGTGTAAACATTTTGAAATATTTGACCTTGGTAATTCAGAATACCTGAAGAGTCGACCTCTCTTCTTTCCTTTTCTTTTTATCCCGAATGTGCAACAAATGGTGGGTAATAGAGAATTACTAAAAAGGCAAGACAACTCAATTTAAAGAACTCGACATAATAATTCTTATGTTCTCTCCCGTTAATAAGACAATATAAATTTGAGGCAAATAAATGTCAAGCAATGGTTAGAAACTCACATTCCAAGTAGCTTTTTATAACCACTCGGACAGGAAAGCAATGGATTGAATCGGAAAGTAGATTAGTTGGAGTTATACCTGTTGGGAATCTACTTATACATGCACAGCGGAATTTAAATAATTTTTGATTCCCACCAAGAATCGCCTTTGTGTTTAAATAGAAATTGTGATAAGATTGTACCTTTTCAGATCTGCAATCTTTTTGCTTTTCTTTTCGTTCCATCAACCTTGATTCGCCACCACAGCTGTCCAATTATCTAGCCTTCAACGGTGATCCACACAGAGAATAAGATTGCAGTTCTAGGATTTTCTCTTGTGCCAGCAAGAATAATGAAAATCATATGGACCTCAAACCCTAACCTGTATTTATATCCAACTAATTAAACCCGGTCCGTGAATTAATTAATTTAATTCAATCAATTAATTCGGGAATATAAATAACAAATCCAATTAATTAATTTATCAAACAATTGTTAAATTAACCAATTTGCAATCTTCCAATTCTCTTTTGTGTGCGACCCATTAGGTTCCTGACCACGATGCCTAACGATGTGAAATATTATTTTGATCTAATCAAAATTGATAAATTAAAACACCCTTTTAATTTATCGTCAATTCACACTCGTTGTCCATAATTGACATCTAATCTAGCAATGTGTCAGGGCAATACATGTGACGAGAAATGTCACGTGGTATGACAAAACCAAATTCGTTCGTTTACCGTGAAACTATAATCCCTTCGTCAATATGATCCGATCATGAAATTGTGTCAATCTCGATCATCGATCATATCTTTCACTCCACTATTAAGTCAATATAAATCAAAAACTCCTTTTCGACTTATGAGTACACCTTGGTCAAGGATTTCATCATTGACTTAATTGAATGAAACGCAGATCATAATCTCTTACTATCTAAGAGTGACCAATCCTTTATTGATCAATTACAACCTTCATACGATTCTTGACGTACCCCAACGATGCCGCATTAGCGGCCCTTTTCAGAGCAACATCCAACAGCGTCAAAGTATGACTGTCCTTATATAAGGTACCATGACGACCTTGAGTCAAAGGACCAATTCCACTACCGAACGTTAGAGATTAACCACTGACACTCAGATAGTTATCCATGTGGAATCTCTCGACGGGTCTCCAATATTTTATTCTATAACAAAACATCAACGTGTTCATTTAAGTGTCACCACATTTTAACTTGTGAGATCAGCTACTTACTTCACAAGTAAGAAATGCCACACGTGATGGTCTATCCGTAATAACGATATCCGTATCTCATTATTACTTACGACCACGGATGATTTAAGATTCAATCAGATGTAATTTGTATCTCACAATCACAACTCCTTGTGATTAACAAATTACAAATATTTGAATCTACGGACTCTATTATTTATTTAATTTTTTATTAATTAAATAATAGATCTGTCATTTAATTGCATTAATTAAATATAAAATTATTTATATCCAAAGTTGATTGGACTTAGGGCATAATACTTACAAACTCCCACTTGCACTAGATCCAATCACTTATGTACCAAATATCATAAGTCTACATGACGATCATGTTTATACTACGATAACTCTTTGTCAGTGGATCTGCAATATTATTAAATGTGGAAATTTGCTCTTCTCTTTGCGTCATTTCTATGTATTATCTCTCTGATGAGATTATACCGCCTTAATACATGTTTGGATCATTGATGAGACCTTAGTTCCTTTACTTTCACAATGGCTCTATTGTTATCACAATACTATTGTATGTGATCAACAATATCAGGAACTTATCCAAGTTCATTTATGAACATCATGATCCATATTGCAACTCTTTGCTACTTCTGAAGTATCCATGTATTAGGTTTCTACTATTGAATCAACGGTTGCTTCACGTTTGGAACCTTTCCAACATACCACCTAAGAGTAAACCAGTTTCTCCATATGAAATCTTCTCAAGATTTCATCTATATAAATTGGGATGAGTTAAGCAATCTTCTAGATCTACCTCTATAAATCAAGTTGCTTATCTCATTTCGTTTATGAATAAATCCTTTAACAACCATTATTTCAACGATTGAAATATAGGGATATCGTTTTCTATAATATTAGGAACACGACTATGCTCCCACTATCTTCTTGTAAATACACAATTTGTCTTCAAATTTGATAAAATCAAACACTTTGACTTTTTCCATCAAATCGAAGATTTTAGCTCCATAGAGACTTATCTTAACCTTTAGTTACGATATATGCGACTGTTGCAAATAAAACCCGAATGGACTTCAGCAAGGTCACAGGAGAAAAGTTTCGCCAAGGTCAACACTTAACCTTTGCTTCTAGCCTTGTTTTGTATATATGGATATCGACATTTCCCTTGTAAACTATTTACAAAACCTTATGGGTTTTATTCCATCAGGAAGCTTAACCAAAGTTCAAACCTTGTTTACATACGTCGAGTTCATCTCGAGTATCATAGCCTCATGCTGTCTTTTTTAAGTCAACACTTGACTTTATTTTATTGCAACTAGCAGATTCATTATCCTAGATCACTAATACCTGATTAATGATCATGAATTCGCACCTTCTTGAAGGTCGAATGATCCTACTAGATTCACATAGAGCTGTCATGTCCTCAGGAGTCTTTACTTCCTGATCCAAAGTATGTCACATATCATATATGGGATCAAACTCGGATTTATCTACTTGGTTATCTATATCTGTTGACTCTTGAACTCTTTCAAAATTCTATTTTACTCCCACTGTCCTCTTCTAGAGTAAACATTTTCTCTAAGAAGACGATGTGTCGTGAGACGAAGACTTTCTTCATGATAATAGAATTTATATTCAAATGTCTCCTTTAAATATCACACAGATATGTATTTATCGGATTCGATCTCAAACTTATCCGATTTAAGGCACTTCAAATAAGCGTCATGACCCCAATCTTTCATATAAGATAAATTGGGACTATTGTCTTTCCATAATTCGTATGGAGTTCTGTTAACCAATTTAGATGGGACATGGTTTAGTGTGTTGCACACTGCAATCAATGTGTGACCTCAAAATAATTTTGAGAAATTTGCATGGCTTGTTATTAATCGCATTATATGTAATAATTAACGATTCCTCCTTTTAGATACACCACCTTGCTGCAGTGTATATAAAGGAGTCCACTGCATGAGAATCTCATTCTCTCTTAGATAATCTAAATTTTATCTTTAAGATACTCTCACTTGATCGAATCTTAATGTGAAGGTATCTTTACCTCTTTGTTTCTCTAATTCTAGTGTGAATCCCTTGAACTTTTCAAGAGTTTCATGTTTGAGTTTTCATCAAATATACTTGATCATTGATGAAATAAGAGAAGCATTACTTGACATTGATTGACATGAATCCATATGCATCACTATGCATTAGACCAGTAATTATGCTGACCTTTCTTCTTTTCAAGCAAAAGAAGATTTGGTCATTGTGCCAGACATGCATAATTTGTACTTGTCAGAATGAATTAATCCCAAGTATACATCTTTATGTAACTTTGAAATTATATTTCATCTAAATGACAAAGTCTGTCATGCCAGATTTTGGTAATAATTAGATTATAATATTTATGCCTTAAAATTTCTATACTTATTACAGAATCTTTAGTATTAAAGAATATAGATGTCGTTTTATAATTTACCATAGCCATTAGGATCTTTAACAAGATAAACAAGAAAAATAATTGTCCTTAACATTAAAATAGTTCATGTCCGAACATGAAATTCATTTTAATGTTCCAGCTATAGTTGGTATAAAACGACATTTCTCTAATTTCAATACTAAACCAAAAGGCAATGGTAAGAAGTATATTCATACAGGTAATGTAGCAACCTTTGCTCATCTCCAACGTGTATGTCAACTTCTCCCTTTCGCAGTGGTCTACTTCTTTTTAATTTCTTCATATTTGTATAAATATGAGATTTACATCTGGTATCAAATACCTAAGAAACTCGTGAAGTAGACGTAAGTTACGCAATATTCCTTCCAATGACCTTTCATTCTATAATGAAACCAAGGGTCATTAGATTTGGTATTTGTCCTTTGCTTATACTGTCTTAATCATATTGGGTGCTTTCACAAAGCCCTTTTAGACTTCCTCTTAATATCTTTAGAGGAATCAATGGTTTGCCCACTACCAACTTTGATAAAGGGGTTAACAGTCCTAAGCATGTTAAGCAACTTAATATTTTTGCATTCGAGCTTATTCACGTTAAATTCATAATTAGTTATGAATAACTTTCTCTGACAGAGATTGCAGAACCAAGTCACTACTTAGTTCAT
>NC_036254.1:21090310-21125513 GCF_002742605.1 Olea europaea var. sylvestris | reverse complement strand
TCAAATTTTAATTAAATAACAAATTAGAGTCCAACTCTAATTCAACAATTATATGGTGGGATTATTTAATTAAAATCAAATCTTAATTAAATATCAAATTAAAGTCAAACTCTAATTTCTCAATTATATGGCGGAACTATTTAATTAAAATCACATTTCAATTAAATATCAAATTAAAGTCCAACTCTAATTTCATAACTCAAGGCGGTTGAATTTAATTAAAATCAAATTTTAATTAAATGACAAAACTAGAGTCTAACTCTAATTTCAATATTTAAGGGCGAATGAATTTAATTAAAATCAAATTTTAATTAAATGGTAAAGCTAGAGTCTAAACTCTAAATCTAAGATTTTAGGGCGAACATGTTTAATCAAAATCAAATTTTAATTAAACATCAAATTAGAGTCTAATTCTAATTGGAACAAATTATAAGGTGAATTGATTTAATTAAAATCTAATTTTAATTAAATAGCAAATTAGAGTCAAACTCTAATTCCAAGAAGAAATTTAGGGCGAGACAATTTAATTAAAATCAAATTTTAATTAGACGTTAAATTAGAATCCAATTCTGATTTCTAAAATATCTTTGGGTGAATAATTTAAATAAAATCAAATTTTAATTAAACATTAAATTAGAATCCAATTCTAACTTAAATTGAATTAAGATTTTAATTTAGGATAAAACTCCTAAATAAAATAAAATTCAATTTAGGGTCAAAGTTTAATATTTACGTTAAAATCTAATTTTAACGAAAATTTAAAAAGTCGTCAACTTTAAATAGAATTTTAAATTTGGGTCAAAATTAAAATTATGGGTCAAACCCATTTAAAGTACAATTTTAAAATCAATTCAAAATTCAAATTCAAAACCATTTGGAAATTGAAATTTGACCCAAGTTAAAATTTATAATCAAAACCTCACAATTTCGAAAATTTCAAAATTAGGTCCTTATTTAAAATTGCAAAACCACCCCATATTCTTTATTGCGGGCGGCCCCTCCAAATTTCTAAAATTACGGAGCAACCCTTAATTTAAAATTGCAAAACCACCCATATTCTTTAATTGCAGGCAGCCCCCTAAAATTTCATAAATTGCAAATGAAGCCCCCATCTCCAACACACCCGTTTTCAGAAACCCTAAAATCCAAAAATTTTTTATTTAAATATTAGGGGGCGGCGACGGACAACAGCCGCCGCTGTTTCGCCCTTGCAGCAGCGACGCGACGCAGCTGCAATAACCAGCAGCAACACCGCGAGCGCTGCTGCCTTCCTTCTGCAGCGGCATCAGCTGCAGCAAGCGCGCAGCAACACGCAGGCATACTGCTGCTGCTGCGCGCGGTCGGACACGGGCGGTGCGCCGTTGCTGCCATGTCCAACACTGCCATCCCCGCCTTTTTTTTTTTTGGTTAAAACAATATTTCGATCCAAAATTATTTTTCTTTTATTCAAAACAATTTTGAACACAAAAATAAATCTTCAATTGCTAGAAACAATAAAACATGAATAATTAACTTCTGATTTCAATAATATGCAAATCAATTTCTAACAAACACAAAGTAGGCTCTGATACCACTGTTGGAAATCTACTTATATATGCACAGCGGAATTTAAATAATTTTCGATTCCCACCAAGAATCGCCTTTGTGTTTAGATAGAAATTGTGATAAGATTGTACATTTTCAGATCTGCAATCTTTTTGCTTTTCTTTTCGTTCCATCAACCTCGATTCGCCACCACAGCTGTCCAATTGTCCAGCCTCCAACGGTGATCCACACAGAGAATAAGATTGCAGCTCTAGGATTTTCTCTTGTGCCAGCAAGAATAATGAAAACCATATGGACCTCAAACCCTAGCCTGTATTTATATAAACCCAAACGGACTCGACCCGGTTCGGTCCAATATTTAATTAATCCAACTAATTAAACCCGGTCCGTGAATTAATTAATCCAATTAATTAATTCGGGAATATAAATAACAAATTCAATTAATTAATTTATCCAACGATTGTTAAATTAACCAATTTGCAATCTTCCAATTCTCTTTTGTGTGCGACCCATTAGGTTCCCTACCACGATACCTAACGACGTGAAATATTATTTTGATCTAATCAAAATTGATAAATTAAAACTGATAAATTAAAACACCCTTTTAATTTATCGTCAATTCACACTTGCCGTCCCTGATTAACATCTAGCAATGTGTCAGGACAATACATGTGACGGGAAATGTCACGTGGTATGACAAAACCAAATTCGTTCGTTTACCGTGAAATTATAATCCCTTCGTCAATATGATCCGATCAATTACGAGATATGAAATTGTGTCAATCTCGATCATCGATCATATCTTTCACTCCACTATTAAGTCAATATAAATCGAAAACTCCTTTTCGACTTATGAGTTCACCTTGGCCAAGGATTTCATCATTGACTTAATTGAATGAAACGCAGATCATAATCTCCTACTATCTAAGAGTGACGAATCCTTTATTGATCAATCCCAACCTTCATACGATTCTTGACGTACCAGAACGATGTCGCATTAGCGGCCCTTTTCAGAGCAACATCCAACACTGCCAAAGTATGACTGTCCTCATATAAGGTACCATGACGACCTCGAGTCAAAGGACCAATTCCACTACCGAACGTTAGAGATTAACCACTGACACTCAGATAGTTATCCATGTGGAATCTCTCGACGGGTCTCCAATGTTTTGTTCTATAACAAAATATCAACGTGTCCATTTAAGTGTTACTACACTTTAACTTGTGAGATCAACTACTTACTTCACAAGTAAGAAATGCCACACGTGATGGTCTATCCGTAATAACGATATCCGTATCTCGTTATTACTTACGATCACGGATGATTTAAGATTCAATCAGATGTAATTTGTATCTTACAATCACAACTCCTTGTGATTAACAAATTACAAATATTTGAATTTACGGACTCTATTATTTATTTAATTGTCTATTAATTAAATAATAGATCTGTCATTTAATTGCATTAATTATATATAAAAGTATTTAAGTCCAAAGTTGATTGGACCTAGAGTATAATACTTACAATATCTAATCTACTTGGATCGGAAAGTTAGTTTGTATTGCCTTGTTCGATCGAATCGCACATTGTCGTGTGGCATCTCACTAAGGTGCAGAACAATCATCACAACCAAAAAAGAGAAAAGAAAAGAAAAAAAATCATTTCTCATTCTGAAACTTGAACGAAAACAGAGGCCCTAAGTTTTGGGATATTGCTAAAACAAGATAATGTTATAATTACTTTACGTTTGAAATAATGCTAGAACGAGCGCATTACAAGTAATGCTGATTTTAATATTTTCCTAAGTTTAGATGGGGTATTATGCAAAAAACATAAATTAGACGAAAAGGTTGAAAGCAAATGAATTCCATTTCACATTTACAATGGTTGATTATGGAAAAATACAGTAGTAGAGAGAGACCTAAAAAGAAAATAACAAGGCAAAATATTCAAGGTTGAGATTAAGATCCGACCACTTCTCATATTAACCATAATATAGTATAATTTGCAACCGAACTATTATTTAACTTTACATAGAAGTCAAAATTTCACATTCATTACAAAGAAAATACTATGAAGAAGAACAACAGCTAACAATTGACATGGAGCAGGAAGTTGTATCATTTTTCTCACCATGTGGGTGTTGGATGTCAAGGAATCAGGTTAATTCTATAATAAAAAAATTTAAAAAAATGGTTAATGCAATGATCATTTACCGACGGTCACCTCAAAGTCTTGGTTACCATACTCCAGTTGTTCTTCTAGAATTTGCAAAGCTGAACTTTCAACATTTTCGCCACAATGATATGCCTCAATCTTCTATAGTGTTGGAATGTTGCTAAATTCAGAAGGAATCATCTCCAATTTTTCGCAATCAAACAACAACAATCTTTCAAGTACAGGGAAGTGATCATGTGATGAATTCCATTGTTCAAGATCTGACCATTTTAATTGAAGGAATTTGAGTTTTTGGAACTCATCCTCCTTTGTGTTCCAGATTTTTCCTTCAAAGGCTTCATCTAATTTCAGAATCTCCAGGTTTGGCAATGTCCCAATTAACGACTTATTTTTTGAAGGCAAAGCCAATTTCGAAAGAGTCAGCTTTTTTATATTCGTGGGGAAGTTAATCACCAAGTAATCACCTTCGAAATCACTTTTAAGAGCCATTATGAGTGATTCAAGATGAGTAAGAGAGCTGAGATTTGGACAAATATTGTGTGGAGATGTGCATTTAAGCTTACGTAGATTTGATAAACTTCTCAAGAGTTCTTCGCTTTTTGAATCGTCAATATAAACATAACGAAGGGTTTGTAGGCTACTTATTCTGGAGATATCTGAGCTACAATACTTCCTCTGGAAACATCGAGGGTAACACGACGATCCAACATGTAAATGTCTCAACTTAGGCATCTTGAGAAGGCATGTTGGTATAGAATCTAGAAAATTTACACACACAAATTCTAGGTTCTGGTGACTGTTTAATGATAACTCTAATGAGTCGATATCCAAGTACCTCAAGTTAGGCATAATACTAATACCGGTTCTCTTCAAACAGTCTATCAAAGATATTAATATTTTCCGAATTGTAAAGAGTGGATGAGTCCTCGGAGAGTTGATGAGACCAATCCATAAAGAATCGATGAAAATGCTTATATACCAAGAATTGACTAAAGAATTAGCAGAGTAAGAACATGGAGGATCATCATCAGTTTACAAACGCATCAGCCAGCATCAGCACTGCCATCAGCATCAGCAACATCATGGACATGCTCCCGCAAATTAGTGGCCTAAATTGGAAAAAAATGTAAAAGGATTAAAAAGAGAGAGGGTTAACTTACCGTCAAAACAGAAAATTTTCTTCTTCAGCAATTTTCCAGCACATATCAAGTACGAGATCGTGAAGACTACAAGCTTTTACTCCATTGTCAGATCTTCTTCTGGAAACTTGCAGCAGGCTCCTGTTAATAAGTTCCACTAGATACTCCTCTGCTACATCTTCTAAGCTCTTGTGCTCCCTTTTCTCTATGAATCCTTCAGCTATCCGTAGTAATAATAGCTTCCGAACTCGAATCTCCTCATCTTCCTTGTATGCACTAAGATAGAGGAAACATGGCTTCAAGTGATTTTGCAAATGCATGTAACTGAGTTTCAATATGGGAATGAATTCATCAGCTTTTTGGGAAATGTAAGAACTTAAACTTTCCACAACTTTTAGCCATAACCTTTCAATTTTCTCCATACTTGAAAGAACTCCAGCTATCATGATGATTGAGAGAGGGAGTCAATGACATTTTGTTGCAATTTGCTTTCCAATAACTTGCAGTACTTGTGGGCAACGTTCTTTCTTGAACACATTCTGCTCTAATAAATTCCAAGTTTCACTTGTTGTTAGGGGAAGAGGTTCCATGACAACATGTGAAATTTCTAATGCTACATTTTTCAACGGACTAGTGAACAATACTCTGCTTCCATTAATTTTGTCATCTGGAAAGTGCCTTCTCAAATCATCCTAGGCATGGGTATCCCTTATATCGTCTATAACAACAAGGTATCTTCTACCGATTAAAGTTCTGTAAAGATGTTCAGCCAACTCTTCATCATCCATTTCTGAAATTTCATGGCTGTCAAAGTTACTCAAGGCTCAAAATGTCAACCAACAGCTTTCTCTTCTGGTAAGTTTGAGAAACAGCACACCAAGAAAGCTTATCAAAGTAGTACTGGACATTGGAATCATTGTATATTTTCTTTGCTAAAGTGGTCTTGCCAAGTCCACCCATTCCAACAATGGAAATAACCAGGCGGTAGCTCGGTCCTCCAAGAAGCTTGCTTGTAACTTGTGTTGACATGTCCTCTAAGCCCACAATCAACTCATCTGCCATGGGAATGCTTTTATATTGGAATGACGATACTTCACTGGGACTTTCTGCAACTTGTAGGCGTCTAATTCCACAATTCATCTTCATATAGACTACTGTACAGTAATCTTTGATCTTCACTTTCACAATCTCAGTTCTTTCCAACAGAACAGAAATTGCCAAATCCATTTTGGTCAAGGTAACAAGGTCTGTGGTGAAAAAGAACGAATGCAAAAAAAGTCTCGCTTCTTTACATACAGCTTCGAATTCTACGAAAATACTATCCGCCTGTTCTCCCATTGCATTAATTACTGCAGCTAACTCGCCATGTCCTCCCTTGCTGCATTGCACTATATCTACAGAAAGAAAGTACAGAAATTTCAGGTCCTTCAGAAGAACTTTGACTTGATTACGCACAAGAAGACTGGAATCTGTTCCACAATTAAGCAATGAACCAATAGTCTCAAGAATGAAGAAGATTCTGTAGGGAGGGATGTATTCGACACTATCAGACAACAGGTATGGACTTGTGAAGAAGTCTCTAGTCTGTGGCATGAAAGAGAATATTTTCTAAAAAAATCTTTGTAACGTTCATTCTCTCCATATAAGATGCAATCTAAGGTTGACTTATCCAGATGCTTCAACAAATCCTCAATTCCCCTGTGCTCAGACCACAAGCATTCTATATATCTGAGAAAAGCTAAAAAAAAATGTGGCCCGAGCCACTGAAAGCTTACATTTTTTTCTCCATCAAGCTTTAAATTTTGCATACGGGAAAGGAGATCTGGGATTTTGATTAGATATGACAGCTTTTCCATTTTGTAAGAGAAATCCATCAAGTATTGTTGGTTTGGGTGAAACGCTGAGCAGAAAGAGAGATTAACAAGAGTGAATATGTTTCAATTTTTCGAAAAATAAACACAAAGCAAAGGTTGAAACTTTCAATAAAAATAAAGCCAGAGCAAAGGTTCATTCTCTCTATTTCGTATGCTTTTGCATCAACAAAGCAAGAGTAGAAAATTTCAACAAGCCAATATCTTGCTATACTATCCAAATTTGTTTGACATAATGGCTAACTGACCCTCACAATGGGAGGGGCCCACTCTTTTTGAACTTTTTATTTACGCTACACCCACTCGCATGTGAGAGATGTCAACCATTATGTCAAAAAAATTCGAGCAAAGTAGTATCATTCAAGTTTAAAAACGTGATTATGATATTCCCACTTTGGAAATCACAAAATAAGGGCAAATATCTACCAAATCACAGGCAAAACGACCTTCTTACCATTCAACATGTATTTCTACAAGTTTATTATATGTTTTGTTGGATCCGTGAACAAGTACTTTGTAATACATTAGTTTTAAAAATAAAAAAAAACAAAAAGTCATAAATAAAATAAAATAAAATAAAATCCCTACAACATATAAAAGGGCAAAGTTCATTACTATTCATGAGGCATCATCATGATGTAATGCTAACATCATGTTTTAACCAAATTTCTCTTTTTAAGGCCAAAAGAAGGCATATTTGAAGCCATTTCTTAAGATTAAGCACCACATCATTGCATATTTTAAGCCATTTAATTGTCTCCTGTTAGGTTTTTCTCCATTTCTCCACGCAGCGATAATTATTCTTTACTCCAGACCCATGCCTCTTTACTATATTGGAGCTTAGATCCAATTTCTCTGACATAACCCGTCCCGAATCACCTTAGTGGACCCAAAACATGACGTGCATCGATGATAGGTGCTGACTCCATGTCATGTGGCTCTCATTCTGAAATCATTAGGCTTTTTCAGCTAAAAAGAATCAATTTCCAACTGTAGGAAAGTTACAAGAAAATATATGAGTTGATAGTTCAGTGAGTGGAAAAGTTCAAAAATAATTATACTTTTTTCATTTTTACATTTTTATCGAAAATCGAGTTCATATCATTGATAACTCGCAAGATGACATCATATAATTATAACCAAAACGTGAGACATTCACATAACGTGACAAAATATCGTCTCAAGTCATGATATAAACATAAGTTGGTAATCATGCTATAATCTCATCACATCAAGTGTACTGAAAAATCCACCAAAAATGTATCATCTAACTAAAATATATAATTCGTCCTTCGGACTAAGAACTTTCGCCACGGGCCCTTGGCCCCTCCATGAACGAAAGCTGGTCTCAAGATCTCTGATAATCGATTCTAGAATACGGCCAAGGCCCCTCAGTAAATTATATATACACGGTCACGACCCCTTCATCCCCAGTCGACCCCTCAGTGTAGTATAGAACACGGTCATGGCCCCTGTATGAACTAGAAAAAGTACATAATCACAGGTACTTTTCTGGTCGATCTCAATATCACGTCTCACATACCAAAGAAATATCAACATCACATGTCTCATATACCAAGTCACAGAGTGCAATAAATAATCCTTGAAATTTTACATCTATTATAATAAAAGAGATTTCCATAATAATCATGTAATTCGAACACATAATTGCATATAATTGCACATACTTTAATAATATACTTAATTTATAAATACTTTTAAAATATATAAATTTTTCCACTCACAGTACTATGTTCGCAAAATCAATCTGGTTGGTAAGTTGTTTTGATGTCAGTATCATCGCCTTTCAAAATTGAGGAATTCAAGCTTAATACTAGAACTCACTTAATTTTAAACCACCTTGTCGAAATTTCCTCTTTTTTCTCTCTCTCTCTCTCTCTTCTTCTTCCTTCTTTTTTTTTTTTTTTGCTTTCTTTCTTTCCTCTTTTCTCTTTCTTTTCTCCCAGCTCTCGGCTTCTCTCCATGTGTAAATGAAATGGATTTGTTTTAGTTGGGTAATGGATTAACTTAAGTTTGGAGGATATATATATATATATATATATATATATATATATATATATCAACTGCCTGCCCATTTATTATATCTTTTTTTTTTTTGCTTGACAATGTTGACTTTTCCTTTTTTCCTTTTTAAAAAAATAAATAAATTAAGGTATTACATTCTCACACTCGAATTTAGTCATTGATATTTCTCTCTGTCGAAGTTTAGATCTATTTTTCAGAAGAGAGAGTTAGAACTTTCTCTTTTCTTGAAAATCAAAGTGATTTTAGCTGGTGAACTTTTAGTATTTTGTTATTTATACTTTTCCATGTCAAAATATTTTTTTAATTTTCTTTGATGTGTGCTTGCACAAAATTTTCTAGATTCTTTTTCATTTTCAATGTTGTTTGTTTTTTCTTTTTCTTTTTGGGTTTTACAATCTGGGTTTTTGTTCTTGTGCCTTGAATTGAACCTTGATTAATGGTTTGATTTTCATTTAGTCTTTTTTAGTCAAAGATCTTTGGGATTTTTTTTACAATTTGTACATTTGCTTTCTTTAATGTCTATGATTTGATCTTCTCATCTTTTTCCGTTTTACAATTTTGGTTTTTGTCCTTGCGTCTTGACTTGAATATTGATTGATTGTTTGATTTTAATTCAGTTTTCTTTCCCAACGACCTTTGGGTTTTTTTGATCATTGGTATATTTTCTTTCTTTAATATGACCGTGATTTGACCTTCTTAATTTCATTAATTTATTTTTAATTTGTGATCGTGAAATAGTTTGAGACTTATAAAATTTTTGATTTGTGACTAAGAAATAATTCATGACCAATTAATTCAATATAATCTATGATCAAATTAAATAGAACTGTGATTTTAAGATATTTAATTTATAAAATATATTTTTAATTAATTATTTCATGAATAAATTTTTATAATATCTGGTTTTTAAAGTTTTAAAACTTGTTTTTTTAGTTTTGAAATGTGTTATAATTAACCTCTCAGATATGAAACTTTCCCTTTTTCAAATTTATCCACCAATCATATTGGCTGAACCTTATCGCTAGGTTTATTTACCTATTTCTTCAAATTATATAATCTTATTAGTTGAACAAATTATATGAGGTTTATTATTTCTTAAAGGCCAAACAGCAAAATACCCCTTACCGTTTGACAAAATTGTTGAAATCCCCCTATCTTTTGGAAATATCACAAAACATCCCAGTGTATATATGCATATAGTTTCAATCTTTAATCTCTGAGTTGATTTTGAGTTTTTTTGTATAAAGTTGATAACTTTCTAATTATTTGAAACTATTTAGATGCAACCATTGCAGAACAAGAAGCAAGATTCGAGCTCATTTTTTGTAATGAGTTCTATGATTGCCGCCGCCGTCACAATGAAGCCATGGCATTTCTCCAAAGACCTTCACTGCCTTTTATCTCTTTAAGTCCAAAAAAATTGTCTCTCGCTTTTATTTAATTTAGGGGTCTGTTCTATTTATTTGATTTATTCGATCTGCTATGTGATCCTTTCAATACACCTCCCTGCTTTCATTGAGCTGTTTGTTAGCACTGATTTATTATATCTTTCCTTCTATTTGCGAGGGGGGAAAAACCCTTTCTTTAAGTGTATTCACGTGTCCAACTTCTCTCATAACTTGCAGTCTTATTTGATTCAAAACAATCAATGACTTCTTCATATGTTAAAGGTTCTTGATTTTCAACAGCTTCACCTGAAACTGCAGCATCTTCTACCAAATTGAGGTATCTGTACCTTAAATTTTGGTTCTACATTGCTCCAAGAGCAAAAGTGAATTTGGCAGCTTAAAGCATGTATATCCAAATTAAGCTAGTAACCTCGTTCTTTTGCGTTTGGAAGATGTGTGTCAATTTTACAGGCCATGAAAATTGCACATGATTTTCTATTTGTGCAAACATTTTGAAATATTTGACTTCGATAATTCAGAATACCTGAAGAGTCGACTTCTCTTCTTTCCTTTTCTTTTTATCCTGATGTGCAACAAATGGTGGGCAATAGAGAATTATTAAAAAGGCAAGACAGCTCAATTTGAAGAACTCGACAAAATAATTCTTATGTTCTCTCCCGTTAATAAGACAATATAAATTTGAGGCAAATAAATATCAAGCAATGGCTAGAAACTCACATTCCAAGTAGCTTTTTATAATCACTCGGACAGGAAAGCAATGGATTGAACTAGGCCTCAGAAGTAGATTAGTTGGAGTTATACCTAATCTACTTGGATCGGAAAGTCATATTATATTGCCTTGTTCAATTAAGTCGCACATTGTCGTGTGGCATCTCACTAAGGTGCAGAACAATCATCCAAAAAAAAAAAACATTTCTTATTCTGAAACTTGAACGAAAACAGAGGCCCTAAGTTTTGGGATATTGCCAAAACAAGGTAATGTTAAATTACTTTACGTTTGAAACAATGCTAGAACGAGCGCGTTACATGTAATGCTGATTTTAATATTTTCCCAAGTTTAGATGGGGTATTATGCAAAAAACATAAATTAGACGAATTGGTTTTCAATCATCTCGTTAAAAAAATTTATCGAGTGATCCCACCCTCGTGTAATCTATTTCCTATATTTTTATGATTCGACGGTTGTTGCTTTTGCTTTTTGAATAAAAATAGAAAAGTTGTGCACAAAAGAAGAAAAGAGTTGTCACCATCAATAAAGACTTCAAAATAATGGTAAAAGTTTAAGAGAAAAGCCATATGTACAGGATCGGTTCTACCAGGGTGTTCACAAGTCACTCGCATGGGAGGTGGTCCCACGCCAGACCCCATGCAATAAAAAATTGTTGGCCCACTTAGGGGTGGCAAACGGGCCGAGCAACTCGTCGGCTCGCCCGCTTGGCTCGTGAAAACGGAGCTCGTGGAAGGCTCGGGTTCGTAAAAAAAGAGCCTGAGCACGAGCCGAGCGGACCGGTCAATAGCGAGCTGTTAGTGGCTCATGTAATGCGAGCGGCTTGAACAGTGACCAAAACGGTCACTTTACCATTTTTGTCACTTTTTCAAACTTTTCAGCGACCGTTTCGATCATTAATTTTGTTTTCTTTCTTCTTCTCTTCCCTCCCCCTTCTATAAATAGTCCCACAATTGGTCCAAGATTTTTCATCAACTTTCTCAGGTCTTATTATCTCAACCCTCTTTCTTTTAATCTCTCTTGTGCTCTCAATTGATTTCTCTCAAGTCTCAATTAGTCTACAATTATACAATATAGTCATATTATATAGATTCATTTTTACAATTTAATCATCTTCAATTTCAATTACAATTCATTTTTACAATTCAATCATCTTCCTATATCATCTAATAATCTATATTGTATCATCACAATTCACAAGTTTAAATGGATCCACGGGATGAATCACTTGCGACGTCGTAAAGTCAATATCAGAATCAATTTTTTGATCTAAATGAAGCATCAATTCCTAAGATATTCCACATTTGGGTGCGGACCCTAGCAATAATCCAATTGGTTTGGATGATGACGATGCTCCCGAAGCCCAATAGGATCAAGAGGGGAAGGAACCTGAACATTCCGGATGCTAGAGTGAAGCGAAAGGGGAAAAAAAGCAAAATGTTGAGATCACTTCAAATTGATTTCGACAAGTCGTGTTGTCGATAGAGTCTTAGAGTCCAAAGCAAAATGTAAATATTGCCAACAACGATTGGCATGGCAAAAAGGCATTGGTATCACCCACCTCAACTGTTACTACAAATCGTGTGCGACCAAATATGGACTTCTTAAAGCCGGTCAAATGCAACAATAATTTGGTAGTCCAGGCGTCGGTACTACAACTTCGCCCCTCACCACGTGGATGTATTTAGAGGAGAATGCTCAAACAGAAATGATGAAACTTATCACTAGGCTGAGTTGCCTCTTGCAATATTGGACAACCAACATTTCATCTCATACGTGAAAAAATATCTTCAACCGAGGTACATTGGGATAAGTCGAAACACTCTTCGTTCAGACACAATAGAGTATTTTCTTCAAACAAAACAACAATTAATTTTGGCTCTGCAAAAATATGGTGGTGTTAACCTTTAACTTTGGATATATGGGAGAGGATTAATAAAAAAGCTTATATAACTGAAACTGCACACTACATCGACCTACTTTGGTGTATGTATAAAAAAATTATTGCTTTTAAAATTATTGAATTCCCACGTAAATATCGTTGCGAAAGTAAAATTCGTTCTCTTGCATTCAATGACGCTAGTGTTAATAAAGTAGTTATTGATAAGTTGTGTAGAGTATTGCAGCTTAATTTCGATGGTTATTTGTTTCATATTCGTTGTGTGCGTCATATTTTAAATCTAATTGTGCAAGATGGTTTGAAACATATTAAAGATGAAATACAAAGAATTAAGAATGCACTAATATATATCATGATCTTTTCTAGTAGAAAACAAGCATTCGAGTAATTTTGTGCCGAATTTGGGATGACGAATGCTAAAACATTTGTTAGTGATGTAGGTAATTGATGGAACTTCACTTACTTATTATTAAAGTCATGCAAAGGTTTTGAACATTTAATAACTGAGTTTTACAACAATAGGCACATTAGAAACGATGACGACACTATTATGAACGAATTTGATTGGCTTTTAGCTTTCTAAAAGATTTTGGACAAGTTTTTATAATGGTACAAATATCTTCTCTAAAGTTTACTATCCCACTACTTGTATGGTACTCGAATGTCTTTATATAATTGCCGGGACCTTTAATAAATACAAAAATGATCCCGATTTTAGTGCAATTATATACTTTATGGAATTGAAGTTTAGAAAATATTGAGAAGACTTACCTATGTTACTTCCTTTAGCATGCATCATGGACCCCCAATATAATTTATTAGAAACTAAATATATAAGTGATCAAATTTCTAAAGTTTTAACTTTTAGTACACCTATCACATATAGAAATTTAGAACAAACTTTAAGCGAAATGTATGAATTATACACTGAACAAATGGGTACAAATATTAGTCAAGTGGCCTCTGCGCCTACTCCTTCTGATGAACTTGAAGAAGATGATGCTGAAATTTTTAATTTATTTCAAGGCATTAACACGTATATGTATGATTCAAATGCAATAAGTTCGTGTTCATCTAGTAATACCTTGTCTGTTGCATCTCCATCTGTCCAAACATCAGATGGAAGTGTAAATACATTGCCTGCTGAATTAATTGATTATTTTAATCATAATATGCCTACCAATAAAACAATTAAAAATGGTTTCGAAGATGTTATTGAATTCTGACGGAGATACGAACGACGATGGCCATTAGTTTCCACAATTGCAAAAGATTTACTGACACCTCTAGTTAGCATGTAGCTCTGGAGTCTACTTTTAGTGCAGGTAAGAGAATTTTGTTCGAGGTCAGGAGCTGACTGAAAAAATATATTTTAGAAGCATTAATGTGCGTGAAGAATTGGGAGGATACTCATTTCAGAATACAAGATAAATATGCTAAAATTGCATGTCATCAAGTTAGTAATATTTAATTACACCAGTTTAATCACAATTTGTTATTTTATAATACTATTTTTAATTATCTTTAAAAAAACTGTACACGTTACAAGTTATTCGTGTACAATTTTTAACTCTGCCTACTCAAAATTTAAGTAGCCGGTCCAAAACCCAGATAAAGGAGGTGGGTTTATATTTTATCTATTTAAAAAAAAAAGAAAAAAATCATTTTAATCAAATCTTTTTGCTCGGTTTATTTATTTTTTATTAAAAAAACATAGTTTTTAATTTTTTTAATCTATTTTTAGCATTAAAAAAATTTGGCGAGCTCTCGAGCCCAAGCTTGATCTCGTTTATAATGAGCACGAGCCGAGCTCGTGGGTAAAAGGACCGAGCCGACTCGGCTTGGCC
Organism: Olea europaea var. sylvestris; assembly: GCF_002742605.1. Lineage (NCBI taxonomy): Eukaryota > Viridiplantae > Streptophyta > Magnoliopsida > Lamiales > Oleaceae > Olea > Olea europaea. The sequence continues at coordinate 21,110,850 of NC_036254.1, read as the reverse complement.
CATTGCCATCCTTACATATAGGTATGATTCAAATGCAATAGGTTCATGTTCATCTAGTAATACTTTGTTTGCTGCATCTCTATCGGCCTAAACAGCGGATTGAAGTGCAAATACATTGCCTGATTTAATTGATTATTTTAATCATAATATGCCTACCAATAAAATAAATAAAAAAAGTTTCGAAGATATTACTGAATTCTGGCGGAGGTACAAACTACGATGGCCAGTAGTTTTCGCAATTGCAAATGATTTACTGACACCTCTAGTTAACACTGTAGTTTCGGAGTGTGCTTTTAGTTCAAATAAGAGGGTTTTGTCCGAAGTCATGAGCTGACTGAAAGAAGATATTTTGGAAGTATTAATGTCTTGAAGGATTAGTATGACGCTCATTTTCGAATACAAGATAAATATATCGTAATTGCATATCGTCAAGTAAGTGATATTTAATTACACCAGTTTAATCACAATTGATTATCTTATAATACTGTTTTTAATTGTTTTTAAAAAATTGTACACATTACAAGTTGTTCATGTACAATTTTTAACTCTACCTACTTAAAATTTAAGAAGCCGGTACCAAACTCGGATAAAGGAAGAGGCTTTATATTTTATCTACTTTGAAAAAAAAAAGCAAAAAAATCATTCTAATCAAATCTTTTTGCTCAATTAATTTATTTTTTGTTAAAAAAATAGTTTTTAATTGTTTTATCTATTTTAAGCATTAAAAAAAAATTTGGCGAGCTCACAAGCCCAAGCTCAGCCCAACTAGCCCATGAGCAACATGCACGAGCTCGGCTCGTCACGAGCACAAGCCGAGCTAGTGAGAGTCGGCTCGACCCATTGCTATCCCTAGGCCCACTCCATAGTGTGAAGCTTGTAGAGGCTCTGTAAGGAAAAAAAAAATTGGCAGTGTAGCAGCAATAAAAATGGTGTGCGGATAGGAAGAAAAGATGTCACCCTCAATAATGACTTTAAAAGAATGGTAAAAATAAAAATAGCAAAGATATGTGGAAAGGAAGAAAAGATTTGTCCCCCTCAGTAATGACTTCAATAATGAATTGAAGATAATGGTATAAAAATAATGGTTAGTGTCCTGCGCAAGGAGAAATACTTTGGTGGGCTCAATATAAATTAGTCAAATATAATTTTTAACTAGATATTTTATGGTCTCACAAATTCAAATATGTATTTTCATTTGAAATTCAAATTATAGCACCTGTTTGACAGCGTTTATCGCATGATTATAATGAAAAAATATGACCGTTATACAGTCAATGGGCCACGTCTGGAAAAGAAATTGGCAAAAAAATTGACAATAATTGGCAGTCGTCTTTCATTATAAATTGGAATATCAAAAATGTCCTTATTAATGGTATTGAATGTAAAAAAAATTAGAGACGCCAGGGTTTTTTCACTAAAATTTTTGGTTGAATAAACAAATGCAGTCAAAAATGCTGCTTCAGCGTGGGGCCCATTTCCTATATAATGGACGAATTTTTCATTTTAATTAGGTGAGAATCGCTGTCAAACAAGCGCATTGATAATTAACACTGTCTAATCACATTTGCATATATTCTACATGCTCTTGACATGAATGTTGAATAAATTTGCATGAGCAAATGTTTGGATATTAACACTCTCTATAATATATTGAGTGACAACAAAATTGAATTTGAACACCTTAGTGCTACATATACTATATTCAGTTATAAAACACTTATTTATTAGTAGTGAAATGTTAGTTATTTATATTTTTAATTTTGAGTTTTAGTAAGACCTTGACCCCCCAATCCAACTTCCAAAGTTCACGTTTTTAATAACTCAACTTTTCTTAGACAGGTAGGCTTTTGGCTTTTACGGGCTTCAGCTGACTAATTTTCCAAAATGGATCCATGCTTGTCCCACAACCAATGTTCAACGAGCTCGATTTGCTCATGGTTCAAGCTCAAATGAGTCAGCCTTATAATGTGAACAGATAGGGTCCACTGCCACCCCTATCTTTAAACATAACTAGATTTATAAATTTAAATTAAAGAAAGAAAATAAAATATAACTAAAACTAATTAAAAATGCTATATAAATTAGTTTTCTCGACGGACATGGGAAATGGGTTGTCTGGTCAATGGTTCAACTGTAGATTGAAGATCAATTCTACTTTATATTTTCTTAATTATTTCCAAATATTCATGAAACAACAACTATTACATGTAAAATAGTAAATATCATGAAGTTTTTATAACAAAAAATTCAAAAAATATCAAGTTTGAATGAAACACTATTTTATTACCCAAAACAATAAACTTGTAATCAAAATGGATATGAATGAGTAAAGAAAAAGAGGTGGAATTACGTTGAAAAATAATTGAAGACGTAGAAGATCATGTAGTTAGAAATGAGACATATTGTTTGGTAAAAATATATTTTTTAGACATGTACGAAGTTTTGAGCAAAAGATTCACACTGAAAATTGAAAATTATTAACGAAAAAATTCAACAGCTAATCTCGAGTCATCAATCGACTCGGTTTTTCTTGGTGAATATGGTTGTTCATAGACCAATTTTTTTTGCTTCGCCCATATAAAGAACCATCCTAATTAATCGATCAGTTAATATGTTCCCGATTTAACCGTTAGATTTGGGTTGTGTTCAATAATTATGCATTGGAGATCTTTGTACTTTATAACTAGATACAATTTATCAATGGGCTAGTATTAAAGGGTAAAATGTTATTTTATTTTTCAAAGAAAATGATGTTGTATTCCATTTCTAGATGTAGTAGGTTACTATTATTGCACATCCAAATATTTTGTGAGTTCTGCTATACAAACAGGGCCATTGACAGTGTTTAAAAAAGGGGTAAAACGTTTTGCAGCATTATTGGATAGTTAGAAAAAAAATTACCCATATGCTGCCAACTGTCAAAGCCCCTGTTTTTAAACCATGTTTGAGTAGCATTACTCTTATTTTGTTTTGTTCTTAAAGGTCGAGCAGGGAATATATCAACCAGATATGCTTGTATTCCATTTCTCACTCAAGAAATCTCAATTGAAGAGACAAAGAAATTCATGACACTACTTTTCACCCTGCCCATGATACTTTACATTAATTCTGGTCGATGGTGTTGTAATGTTGTTCAAAAATCAATAAAAGCATGTGAAAATTAAGAATGGACATTAAGGGGTTGCATAGGCCATATAGGCATACAGTTGCATTGGCATTTATAGAAACTTTAAGTCCTGCAAGGCTTTGATCTATGCGACGACATAGGATTATTCTACGCGGTCGTATAGAAGAAAATAATAGCCATAACGACCTCTTTGGTTTTAATTTTGGTAGCTTTTCATCCTATTTTGGCACCACTTTGCGGAGTCGTGTTGTGATATATAAATAGGTGATTAACATTCATTACAACACACTTGAAAAACCAATTTTGTGATTACAATTTCATTCCACAAAATGTCAAAATACTCCATCATATTCATCTCCTTGTGTTCTTGAGTTTTATAAGATTTCACTACTTACGTGTTAAATCTTTTTCAAGGCTTGATAAATCTTACAAATCGTTTGCCAAGATCCATGTAAGCATCAAATTCAATCTGGCGGGGACAAATATTGTTTGAGGGCAATGATTACGTGTTCGGGCCTTCTTCATCTTCATTTTTTTTCTTGGTTTCATTCTTTATTTCTTCTACATTCTCTTCTTTGTGAAGATATATTTTCAACAATCTCACACGATATTCCAACAATGGAGAATGAAACTACTATGGCAACGATCAAGTAGATGATAGTGAGCCTTGGGGCAATAATAAAACAAAAGAATGCTCTACATTATTCTACTATTCAAAGAAGTTCTTCTTGACATGAATATTTGTATAGGGATCAAGATCTCATTCGCTTGGACTGTTTTGGTGGCATTAACTTCACAAGACGGAAAGATAAATTGATTTTCTTGCTAACAACGTTGAATAAATATTACATCCTTAATTTGAAATTGACACTGCTACCGGAACCAACAAATTGAGAAACAAATGCAATGAAAGTCAAAAGATAAGAGCGCCAAGAGGATGAACTTATATGTCGTGGCCATATTCTCATCACTCTATCAAACCAGTTATATGATTCATACACCAAAACATTCTCAGCAAAAGAAATCTGGAACGCTTTGGAAAGTAAGTATAAAGCCGAAGAAGAAGGTACCAAGAAATTAATAATTTCTAAATACTTTGATTTCAAATTCCTTGATCACATCCCCCTTCTTCTCCAAGTACATGAATTGCAAGTCCTTGTCAATAAGTTAAAGATGGTCAAAATTGAGATCTCAAAAACTTTCTAAATGGAAGCAAGTATTGAAAAACTCCCAAAAAACTTGGAAAAGATACCAAATATAGAGTTATTAGAGAATTCACTTTCTTCGGATAATAAATTAAGGAAAACTATTAAAGAAACCCCAAGCTCTAGTGGAACACAAGATGAAACATCTTTCAAAGATGTTAATGAATCTAATGAACCATGAAGAAGTAAAAGAACTCAAATTGAGAAGTCTTTAGGACCTGATGAAATTGACTCTTGTTCGTTAAAAGTGCATGCCGCAAGTGCACGGGTCGCATTCAAGTAATAAAGTGGAACTTTTTGAGTCCAAGTTGTCGATCCCTCGAGGAATGTTTACTTTCGATTACACATCTTCAATTAATTTAATTCTAACAATAAAAATAAACAAACACAATTAAAAATATGATTTTGAAATAAATAAATTAACTAAAAACCTACAAAATATGAAAATCTTGGGAATTTTCGGAAGCAAACATGGTTGGGATTCATTGTTTCATTTAATTGTCGCCTAATTAATTTCTCCACAAGCCAATTAACAAGCTACTCGTTTACAATGTTAGACCCGATTTTTCAATTTTAGTTAATTACCTCTCTCGAGTGAAATTAATCCTAATTGATTAGGTGTACCTACTATAACTCTATGTCGATTAAAACCAAATAATTGCATTAAATGTCTGTGAAAATAGCTCATTGGGTCACCTAGAGCTAGGGGTAATCTCTATCCCCTACAAAAACCTAAGGTTTCTACTATTTGGTTTAAAATGCACAATATTCTCTCGAACGATATACAAATCACTAAACACAATCATTCATTGGCCACATAAATGAAAATGCAATAACTACAATAGTAGAAACACTAGAAAACGAACATTTTAATATTAAAGAGCAAACATAGAAATTAATTAAAGCTAGATTAAACTAATACCACAAATCTCAACACAATAAACTTGCCCATTTTATACAAGTGATACATTGCAAATAAGAAATATTAATGAAGAAAATACAAGAGTGAAGATAAAACCCTTTTGGATTTGGATTCTTGATAGCCTGATCTTGATTTATCCCAAATATTTCTCCCCCAAATGTATTCTCCTTGTGATCTTAGCTTTTGCCCAAAAAATTTCGAGAAAAAGAAGAAGAAAGAGAAAGAAAAGAAAGAAAAATGAAAAGGAGAGTAAAAAGAAAGGGAGGAATGCTAGGGTTTTTCTTTCAAGATGAAGAATGAATAGAGGAAGAAGAATGGTGAGAAAGGGTGAAAATGGTGTTTAAAAAAGATAAAAATCGTCCCAGCCAAATTACAATAAGTGCCCTTGAAAAAATTAAAATGTGTGCAAAGGTCATGATTTTCAACCTAAGACACGCGCCTAGTACAAAATGAGGTGCGCACCATAGCCCTTTGGTTGCTCTCAGTTGCCCAAAATTGGGGCTAAGGCGTGCGCCTTAGCTGTAAGTTTAGGCGCGCCTTAGCATTCTTTTTCCTTACAACTAAGGCGCACGCCTTAGCATTCTTTTTTCTTCCTTCAATTTGGTCTCCCAAAGAATTACACGATTGGTCCTTCAATTTTTATCTTGTACATTTTAATCCTCAAAATTTGACCTTTCTTTCAATCACACCCACCAAAAATTGCAACATTAGGTCCCCAACTTCACATTTTTGTGCGCTTTTGGTCTTTTTTTCACTCCATTTTGCCTTGTTCTCTTTTCTTGGGTGATTTTTAGCCTACAAAAGCAAATGTTACCTAATTGTGAGTAGAATTTCATTCATTTTATCAATTAAAAGCATATTTAGGCATTAAATAAATGTGCAAAAATACACTTATATACCCTCAAACTTGAACTCTTGCTCGTCCCGAGCAAGATTATCTACAACACAATCAAGCATACATGATAATGATCAACACATTGGATAGCTTGCCAAAAATATCAATGAGTGTAAAATTATATAATCAATTCACAAATATGCTCCAAGAAATGCTAGCAAAAATAATTTAAGCTTATCCAATGTTCGATCGGTGTGTGTGTGTGTGTGTAAAGTCACTTTCAATTATTATCTAAATTAGGAAAAGGTTGTCAAGATGAAAAAATCTTAATTGGCTCCAACCCGACCCTTTGTAGTCAAATATTTTCTTTCTCGTTCATGAGATTCAAACTAAAATAGATAGTTCTTTTGCTTCTCGGGGTGTAAATTTGAAGGTTGCTCTCAATCCCTCATTTCTTTTTTCTTTTCTTTTTTCCTTTTTTTGCTCTAGTTTGGTTGGGTCTAACCGAAAATCTCAACATCTAGTCATGTGATGATTCTCCACGAATGAGTGCTCCACATTCAAGATTATACTAAGTAATTCAAACCCACTAGTTATCTAAGCCCAAATAACAAATATAATTACAAAACAACAATTTTTTTCCAACCAAATCCCAAGTTTTATCTCACTCCCTGAAGATTTCTTCTTGACTCTTGTAGCGAGCTTTAGGTCGATAACTCCCCGATTGTTTAGGCCAAAGGGTATCGGGTTTCAAAATACCCCTACAGACTTAATAACTCAAGTCAAAAAGGCTACCAAGTGAGGCCCAAGATTCAACAAGTGCAATAACACCTTTTTTTTATTTTCTATTTATTTTTTGTTCTTGTTTTGTTTTTTTTTAACACAACAAAAATGAAGCGTAGATCCCTAGCATATAGTTATTACCTAGCTTATACTTGGCAAAAAACACTCCACACAAATATTTTCAACATCCACAAAATTAACGCACTTCTAGATAATATCCTTCATTGACTCGACCACCCCCAAACTTATCTCACAATTTGGTTAAGTGAAAAAGAAGAGAGTATAGGTTGATATAAATTTTCAAACAACTCGCAACCTAGTTCAACCAATTCAAAAATCTCTCCATCAATCAAAAAATTTCCACATTTAGCTAACAATCAATCATGACTATTGTGCTCAAAGTAATTCAAGATCTTAAAATGGATAAGCAATTGAAAAAAAAAAATTAGGCACAAATAGCATATTTGGTCATGCATAGCTCATGAATCAATAACAATTTCAAACATCAAGCAATCCTAATTGCTAGCAAGGCTATCTAAAATGTCAACACAATATCACCAATTTAAGCACAATCACCCTCCCAAACTTAAATCACACATTGTCCTCAATGTGTAAAGAACAAAATAAAGAGAAGAGGAGATAACAAAACTTTCCTAGCTGTATATTTGTGAAGAGGCACCAATGCTTGAATGGGACTTGTGATGCTCTTGATGAACTTGGGCTAGTGACCTTCTTGTACACCAATTTACCCCCAAACTTGTGAGAAACCATAGATATGTGGGATTTCAAAAATTTCCTACAAAAAAATGATAGTTAATCAAATAAAAATATAAAAGTGCATAAAAGTAAATAAAAAGCTTAAAAGTTAAAAAGTTGGGTTGCCTCCCAACAAGCACTTTTTTATAGTCTTTAGCTCGACTTTGAACATTGAATCATGAGCACCTAAAGAAGGCTTTAGATGCCTTGCCCATTTTTCTTCTTTTGGCTTTCCAGCACTTCTCATTTGACCTCCACACCTCTACTTTCCCCTTTTCAACATAATAGAACTTGTCTATTCACTTCAACTATATAGACTTCTACCCCTACATCGGACTTAATCACAAAATCAATTTTTGGACAATCAATAGAATCAAAAGAATGTATGTCGATTTCATCCTGATTAATTGTCACATCTTTACTTGATTCTGTTGTGATCAATTCATCATTCTCTTTAATCTCTTCTACCATAGTCGATATATCCTCGGGTTGAATGACATGTCCACCATCTAAATCCATAGGCAAGGAGAATTCGTTCTTATTAATTGCTTCAAGTGGATTATACCCCCATTGTTGAAATTCTTCCCAATACAATCTCCCATAAACATATCACTTTCATCCAATAAGGCAAGTTTTTTGAAATATTTTGCAAGTACCATCTCATTCAATAGGGGAGGACCATCTCCCATAAGCTTGATGTTCTCATCCCAATTGTAAGGTACCAAATCTAGCGTAAGCATGTACCCTTTATCATTTTTGTCAATGGCTTGTTTTTGACACCTCAAATATTTTCTAAATCTTAGAAGTTTCGGCGTGTATAAACTGATGTACGAGAACAAGCAATTCCCATTAAAATGCATTGCGTAACAATTTTCACAACTTTAGGTATCCTCCAAGCATATCCTGACTGTCCATATCGAGATTTGTCATTACAATAATTTTGTTACTTTACCAAAGTCAGAATCCTGCAAATATCTAGAAAGTATAGGGAGTGAATACAAACACAAGGTGGATAAACATTGGGTTAGCCAAAATACACAAAAATAAAAACAAATAAAAATAAATAAAAAGAAATTGTTAAAACTAAAATTAACTAAAATGGTAATCAAAGTAAAAACATTCCCCAGCAATGGCACCAAAAATTTGTTCGCTAAAAGTGCATGCCGCAAGTGCTTGGGTCGTATTCAAGTAATAAAGTGGACCTTTAGAGTCCGGGTTGTCGATCCTTCAAGGAATGTTTACTTTCGATTACATATCTTTAATTAATATAATTCTAGCAATAAAAATAAACACACACAATTAAAAATATGATTTTGAAATAAGGAAATTAACTAAAAACCTACAAAACATGAAAATCTTGGGAATTTTTGGAAGCAAACGTGGTTGGAATTCTTAGTTTCATTTAACTGTTGCTTAATTAATTTCTCCACAAGTCAATTAACAAGCTACTCATTTACAATGTTAGACTCGATTTTTCAATTTTAGTTAATTACCTCTCTCGAGCAAAATTAATCCTAATTGAATGGTTTAACCTACTATATCTCTATATCAATTAAAACAAAAAAAAAATTTGCATTAAATATTTGTGAAAATAGCTCATTGGGTCACCTAGGATTAGGGGTATATCTCTATCCCCAACAAAAACCTAGGGTTTATACTATTTGGTCTAAAATGCACAATATTCTCTTGAACGATGTACAAATCACTAAACACAACCATTCATTAGCCACATCAATAAAAATGCAATAAATACAATAGTAGAAACACAAGAAAATGAACATTTTAATATTAAATAGCAAATATAGAAATTAATTAAAGCTAGATTAAACTAATACCACAAATCTCAACAAAATAAATTAGCCCATTTTACACAAGTGATAAAAAGAAGAATATTCCATACAATACATTGCAAATAGGAAACAATAATGAAGAAAATACATGAGTGAAGATAAAATCCTTTTGAATTTGGATTCTTGATAGCTTGATCTTGATTTTCCCCAAATATTTCTCCTCCAAATGTATTATCCTTGTGCTCTCGGATTTTGCTCAAAAATTTCCAAGAAAAAAAAAAGAGAGAAAACAAAGAAGAAAGAGAAAGAAAAGAAAGAAAAATGAAAAGGAGAGTAGAAAGAAATGAAAGAAGGCTAGGTTTTTTTTTTTTTTTCAAGATGAAGAATGAATAGAGGAATAAGAATGGTGAGAAATTGTGTTTAAAAGGGATAAAAATCATCCCAGCCAAATTACAAAAAGATCCCATAAAAAAATTACAATGTGCACACAGGTCCTGATTTTCAACCTAAGACATGAAAAAATTACAATGTGCGCCTAGTACAAAATGAGGCGTGCCCCTTAGCCTTCTTTTTCCTTCTTTCAGTTTGGTCCCCAGAGATTTGCACGATGGTCCTTCAACTTTTATCATGTACATTTTAGTCCTCAAATTTTGACCTTTCTTTCAATCATGCCCTCCAAGAATTGCAACCTTATGTCCCCAACTTTCGGCATTTGCGCATTTTTGTCCCCAACTTCACATTTTTGTGCGCTTTTGATCCTTTTTCACCCCATTTTGCCTTATTCTCTTTCCTAGGTGTGATTTTTAGCCTATAAAAGCAAATGTTACCTAGATGTGGTAGAAGTTCAGTTCATTTTATCAATTAAAAGCATATTTAGGCATTAAAATAAATGTAAAAAAACACACTTATCAACTCTCAACTTATTTCATTTTACGTAGTAGAGGAAAGTAAGAAGAACGTTGTAAGAATAATTCATTCTGTTCTACAAGTGAAAATTGATCACAAGACTTGTGGCTTTTCGTGATAACGTCTTTTGGAAAGAAGCAATTAAAGATGAAATGCATTCAATTATGTCAAACAATACTCGAGAACTTGTTGATTCACTACCCGAATGCAAACCAATTGGATGTAAATGGGTGTTTAGGAGAAAGTATAATGTTGATAATTTTCTCAATACCTTTAAGGCTAGCTAGTAATTAAAGATTACTAATGAAAAGAAGGATAGACTATTTTGATACTTATGCACCGATAACAAGAATAACATCAATTAGGATAGTATTCGATTTGGCTTCTATATATGACTCGCATGTTAATCAAATGAATGTCAATACGGCATTCTTGAATGGGGATCTCGATGAGGTAGTTTATATGAAACAATTCGAAGGGTTTACTCTAACCGAAAATGGACATAAGGTGTGCAAATTAGTAAAGCCATTATACAGTTTGAAGCAAGCTACTAAGAAAAGGCATGAAAATTTTGATTTAGCCATCATTTCATTTGGTTCAAGCATAATAGTGTAGATAAATGTTTGTATTCTAATTTATGTGATATTTATTTGTTTGTGCATTGATGACATGTTGATTATGAGTAATCACGATAATAAAATAGAAGAAACAAAGAGGTTTCTTTCATCCACAATCAAGATGAAATATTTGGGACAAGTGGATACCATTTTGGGTATCAAAGTTACTAAAATTAGTAGAGGTTACCATTTAAGTCAATCACATTATATTGAGAATGTGATATATAAATTCATACATTTGAAAACAAAAGAATTTAGTACCCCTCTAGATCCAAGCTTGAAACTCACAAAGAATGATGGAATGGGAGTTGCTCAATTAAAGTATGCAAGTACTATATGGAATCTTATGTATGTAGTTCAATGCACAAGACAGAACATAGCTTATATAATTAGTAAACTTAGGTTTACTAGTAATCTGAGCAATGATCATTGGAAAGTCATTGGTATAGTTCTTGGGTATTTAAAAAAATCAAGAACTTAAGTCTACAATGTACTAAATTCTCAACTGTTTTAGAAAGATTTACCAATACTAGTTGGATATCTAGCACTGGTGAAAGCAAATCTACTTCAGGTTGGGTGTTTACTCTTGGAGGGGTGTTGTCCTTGGAAATCAAAGAAACAGATGTGTATAACACACGCGACTATGAAATTCGAATTTGTAACATTATCAAAAATCGAAAAAGAAATTGAATGGCTTAAGGATCTACTCTATGATATACCTTTGAGTAGGGGTGACACTACCCATGAGCTCGCCTCGTCAGAGTGACGAGCCAAGCTCAAGCTCATTCAAGCATGAGCAGAGCTCGTGAGCCATGTCGAGCTGAGCCAAGCCCACAAGCTCAACTTTTATTAATATTTTAAATTTTGACCTTTTTGTTCTCTTTTTATCTTTACGAGCCCACAAGCTCAGCTCGTGAACCCTCGATCTGTTCCCTCTTGGGTGAGTTGAGCTGGATTAGCTCGCCTAACGAGCAAGCCCGCTCGACAGGTGCTCCAACTCATCCAAATATGAACCCGAGCAGTCCACGAGTCGCCTTTTTTACAAGTCGAGTAGCCGAGTCGACGAGTCACTTGGCTCGATTGCCACTCCTACCATTAAGATCGAAGAAACATCTTCAATATCTATCATGTGTGATAGTAAATTCACATCAGCAAAAGCTTATGTGTACAAGAGAAAATGTAGACATATGAGTCTTAGACATGACTGCATTAGGAAATTAATTAAGAAATGAATAACTTTCCTAAATTATGATAAATCAATCGAGAATTTAGTCGATCCTTTAACTAAACCTCTAAATAGAGATTTGGTAATATCTACTTCGAGTAGGATGGGGTTGAAACTCTTAAACGAAAAGATTCGCCAATAATTGCAACCCTACATATCGTTACTTAACAAGTAATTCATGAGTTCAAAGGATAATAACGAGTTATTTGATATGTAGATAGCTTCAGAATTATAAAATTTAATGAAATAAGGATAGAGCTTAAAGCTCTTAATGAAGTGTAGTAATAAGTACATATATATCTAAAAGTAACAAAGATATTGAAAGAACTTAACTAAATAAATTTCGAGATTGTGCCGCCTCAATACAGAGTTAAAGATTCTCTCTTAAAAGTTTGTCGAAAAGGATTAGCTCAAGGCCATATTAGTGCTAAGCGAGTTTGAAAAACTTGAGAATGCGTAATACTTAGATGTGTGTCTTTACCAGTATTGTCACATGAGATAACTGGTTCAAAGCTTTAACGCTACATTTGATTCAGATTTTTCTTTGATTGAATTATACTATGGTTAGATTCAAATCGAATGATATACAATCCTTATGCATAAGTATTGTATGTTTTGAATATGAGATTTTATTGAATATTGAACAAGTGAGGGATTGTTGTAATGTTGTTCAAAATCAATAAAAGCGTGTGGAAATTCAAAATGGACATTAATAAGGAAATGTGCATAGGCCATATAGACATGCAGTCGCATTGGCATTTACAGAAACTTTAAGTCCACAAAAGCTTCGATCCATGCGACCGCATAGAACAATAGGATTGTTCTATACGGTCGCATAGAAGAAAATAATAGCCTTTAATGACCGCTTTGGTTTGAATTTTAGTTTCTTTTCATCCTATTTTGGCACCACTTCGTGAAGTCTTGTTGAGGTCTATAAATAAATAATTGGCATTCATTATAACACACTTCAAAAGCCAATTTCATGATTACAATTCCATTCCACAAAAGATCAAAATTCTCTATCATATTCATCTCCTTGTGTTCTTTAGTTTTGGAAATTTCACTAGTACTTACGTGTTATATCTTCTTGAAGACTTGATAAATTCTGCAGACCATTTGCCAAGATCCCCGTAAGCATCAAATTCAATCTAGAGGGAGCAGATATCATTTGAGAACAACAATTAAGTGTTCTGGCCTTCTTCATCGTCATTTTTTTCTTCTCCATTCTCTTCCTTGTGAAGATATATTTCCAACAGATGGTAGTGGTGGAGCAACGAATCTAGTTCAGTGGAGGAATTTTCTAACCAACGACTAATGAAAGTGAACAATTCGTCGATGCAATATGCTGAAATTGTAACCGTGGACAATCGATTCATTTTATTTTAAGGACAAGTTGGTTGAAGTTAGACATTTACCTAATCGGGTTGGCAATTTAAAAGATAATGATGATCATCCATATTAAGATTATTTATTTTCATAGACAATGATGAACATCCATATTAAGACATATACTAAAATAATATTAATGAAATCAAAAGACAAGTGATATAATAGGTTTTAATTATCAAATGAATCCATTCTGTTCTTAAAGGCGAAGCACTAATATATCAACTAAAAATGCTTATATTTCATTTCTAGTTCCCACAAAAAATCTCAATTGAAGGCAAGAAAGAAATTCAGATAGGATTCCATACGACTTTTTTCACCCTCATGTTGATTGTTGAAGGAGAAGTCGAAAAACAATTAACCAAGAATTCATGAGAAGTCTTTATGTTACTTAGTGTTACGCCTCTTCTAGGGGTGGCAAATAACCAAGCAGCTAGGCCTATGGACTGCTCGGTCTTGTTTGGTAACAAGCTTGGGCTCGAGTTGAGCAATTGTTTGAAACAATGAGCCAAGTAGCTCGTGGGCTCGCCCACAAACAGTAACCAACTTTCATAAAGTTTTGAAACTGTTTTGCAAATATCACAATTTTTTTTTCCAAACTCTATATGTAATCCTCATTTCAATCCATTTTTCACACCAATTCTCAACATCTATCTTCTACATTTCACAATCTAATTTTTCACTCTCAAATCTCAATTCAATTCTTCATTAGTTGTTACATTATTCAATTGTCGACCTATTTAATTCATCTATTACATTTCTTGTTCTTCATATTTTCTCACTTTAACTCAATTTTACAATTCATCCATTCCATTCCTTTATATAATATTACTATAATTCGATTTCATTTTTATACATTCCAATTTTATTTCACACAAATGGATCGCAATTCTTATGTTCGAGCTTCTGATGCCACAATCTCAATTCGATAATGAATTTGTCATTCTCAACGACATCCCCATTCCCAATGATTTAAATGTTGACGATGGTTCACGAGAATAGTCATCCAATTAATTTGAATGATATTGATAAAAAAGCGGAGCCGAAACTCAAAATACTCGAGGTAAGTGAAAGTCAAAAAAAAAAAACTGCAAAGTGTTGGGAACACTTCAAATTGATTTCAATGGGTTGTACAGTCGATAGAGTTCAAGAATGTATAGTAAATATTGCCAAACAAGATGGCATCGCAAGAGGGAATTGGAACTACTCACCTCAATCGTCATTATGTGAAATCTTCAACAAAAACAATTGCAATTTGGTACTCATACTTCTTGTACTAATTCTACTCCACTTAGAACGTAGATATATTTGGAAGAAAATTGCCGTGAAGGAATGGTGAAGTTCGTTATTGGTGTTGAGTTGCTGCTAACCATAGTGACAACCAATATTTCACAAAGTTCGTAAAAGAATATCTTCAACAAAGGTATGTTGGGGTAAGTAGAAACTCTCCAATTCGATTGCATATATTATTTCGTTTGACACAAGAAACAAACGATACATGATTTACAAAAATATTATAGTGTGATTTACAAAAATATTATAGTGTTATATAGTTTACATCGAATATATAGGAAGGCATTAATAAAAAAATATGTTATATAGCTGCAGATGCACATTATACAGACCCACTTTGGATTATGCATAAAAAAAATACTGTTAAAATAATTGAGTTTCCTCACAATGCTAACAATATATTTAATGCTATTATGAAATTTGTAAAAGAATATTTTTGTGAATCTAAAATTCTTAGTTTTTACATTGATAATGAAATTGTTAATAAGCCTATTGTTGATAAACTGTGTGGCGTTCTTTATCTAGCTTTCGATAATTTTCTATTTTATATTCGTTATCTGTGTCACATCTTTAATTCAATTGGACTTCAAAAAAAAAAAAAGTAAGACAAAACAAAAGGCACGCATTTTACGTCTAGATGCACCAGAGGCGTTGATCATTGCCTTTTCTCTCGCCTATATGCTAGGAACATTCTCTACGCTCTGCCTCTAGCAGGACCTTTTAGAATACAAACGAAACTAATTTGCTAACTCCGTCATCTTAGGTTTGGACCGTTTGGTGTACCAGCCTCCATTGCTGAAAGTTGAACTCGTCACCCTGTTGACCCGACTCCATTTTTCTATTATTTATTATTTCTTCAAAATCTACTTTTCGTCTCCAAATAAAAAATCTTGTAGAATCACTGGAAAATTGTCAAATTAAATTATTCCCTGAAGCACCCATTTCTTGAATTCTTAGCCGCCGTTCGGTCCCCATTCTTGCCAAATTTTAATGATTGGAATAATATTTTTTTGAATAATGTATGATTGAAAAAGAATGAATAGTTTTTTATTCACGTATAATATTATTTTATGGAAGATTGTATAGTTGAAAATAAGATAGAGAAAAATAAAGAATGAAAATGAAAATGGGGGCCAAACGGGTGCTGAATCTTTACACCAGAGCGCACATATTTATACAGATTATTTTTAGATATAACAGGGTTGTTGAAATTTCAGGGAAATGGAGGCAGCGACGAGCCACCGGATTCCTCCAAACGAATCTTTGGAATTCACCATAATTCTACATCATTTTCTAAACTTCATCTTGTATCCAAAGGAATCAACACTAGGAAAATTTTTTGCATCACAATAAATATCTCTATGTATTCACAAATACACAAAGTGTTGCAACAAATTCTCCATCACTCCCAGCTTGGAAAACCAGTTCTTTTCCATGTCCATGACCATGGTCATTCCTTATAAACTCAACAAAATCAGAAATAGTGAGGAGTGTAGAATCCATATCTTCATTTCAATATAAAATTTAAAAATTTTAGCTGAGTATCGTTGTTCAAAATTGAACTTAATATGAGGCTGCGAACCAGAAGGTGATCGGTTTACAGAAAAAAGAGACGTCTGTTTCACCTAGCATGGTACAGAATGCAGAATTATGTTCAATAAATTTGTACAAAAATTCACTAGCCTATCCAAAAATTTGTGCTCATTTATATAAACATGATAAATAAGCCTACATAGTATTTAACTATATAAGCTGTTGAAATATTGGCTTCTAATACCTATTCACGTGATGCTTATATTGAGTTTTGACGATAAATATGAACAAGTTTGAAAAGGAATAATATTGAGGGAGATGAAATTTCCGTGAAATGTTAGCTAAGTTAGAAATAATTAAGTTAAAATAAATACTTGTTAATTATACTTCTTTTAAGCTTCGTGGCTCTTAAATTCTTGATAACTATAGATGAGGAAGGCAATGACCGATTTGATTAACCATGCTACAAACACGAGAATAATAAGATAAACATATTTTCAATGTAATCATTTTAAGCACACATATCATGATATCAATAATCAATCCGACCCAATCATTGACTCGGTCAACAGATAGTTGATTCAAACAACGGGTCATTGTTGGGTCAAGAATTAAATAGAATATTTTTTTAAGAAAAAAGAGCATAATATAATATAAGTTCAAAGGGTAAAATTGATCGTAATTCAAAAACTCACTTAGTAAATAAAATATATAAATTATAAGATTTTATCTTTTCTTCAAAAATTAAATTGAATATATTTTGGATTATTTATTAAAGGCATTGTATCACATTGTAGATCAAATTCCAATATATATATTTCAAAATGTCGATTTGAATTTTCAAACCATGTTATGGATATTATTTAATTTTTTTTTCTCTATATCAAATCAATATTAAAATTACCTTTTGAATAGATGAAATCTTGCCTTCAAAATAAAATAAAAAACGCAATTTCAAATCAAAGCAATTCTGTTATCTATATATAACATTTTTGTCGAAAATATAACAACACAAGAGGTGGCCTGGTCTAATTTATTGGTTTTTTTTGTCTCACCAGTCCAAATTTAACAAGGACAATTGAAATTGTTGGAAAGTTATACATTTGCGTATTGATAAGACCATTCAATATTTCTTGAAGCTAGATCTCTTCTTCCTATGAATCATATAATCAAGAGAAACTATGAATTGGAATAGAAGGTTTTTTTTTTTATAAAAATAATTATAGGGCTTGTTTAGGAGCGATTTTTCCTCCTAAAAAATTGATTTTTTAACCGTTATTTCATTATTCCAGCTGTCATATTTGACTTCTTCTCTCAAAGGTGAACCCTACTTTTCTCCTAACGATTAAAAAATCAATTCTTAAAATCACTCCCAAACAAGCTCATAATAGATGCACATTATTGTGAATCACTAACTAATCTTTTGGCTAAACATTGCAGTATTGAACACAAAATGGAAATACCAAAATCTTCTTTTTAGAGAAAATAATAGCTACTTATTCTTTAATGAAATATTTACAGTACTGAGATAGATGGACAATGTTGTCTAGAAAAATAGATACACGATGTTTTCTTTTTAACTATATAATTTCAAGTTCCATTATTAGATACGAAATATTATTTTGTTCGAAAGCGATCACTGAATTTTTTTTTTTTTCTTTCAAAATGATCCTCCAGTTAAAATCATTAGTATATTAACAGGCTATAGTGATATATATAACGTAGCACGCATTAATCTGACATGACATCAAATGAAGAATACTATTGAGTATTCACTTAGAAAAATAACCATTTATTTTATGTTTGACAGGGTAAGCCATATATGAGTCCATGGCAGTAGAATATCAAAAATAAATAAATAATTAAAAAAAATTAAAAAAAATGTTGGAATAAATGGTTAATTAGATATATTGTGAATTAGAAAAAGTTCCCAATAGGTGCAACTCTTCAATTGCAAATGGTACATACAAAGAATCATATTGTTTCAAAATGAATATGACTATTTAAAAGGTGCATGATAAAAAATCATGACCTTTTGATAGGATGCAATATACACCATTAAATATGAAAATGTGTGATATATGTCAAAATATGCAACTATTCGAAAAGCCACTCGAAAATCTATAAGTAGGGATCTCTAATTTCATTTTTCCTACAACAAATCAGTTCAAGTTATAATTGATTTCTAATCCTCCTATCTTTAAAAATTCTAGTCTATTTATTTGGCTGAAGTAAAAATTTCGATCAAATTATTTTTAGAAATAAGTATTTTAGTTCATATCTATTCCGTTTTAGGAAGAATATTGTCGAAACTTTATTCAATCGGCAAGGTGGTAAAGCGCAGGGGACAAATTCTATTTTAAGGAGATTTATTACTACATACCTAGCTCCATCTTCATTCTGCTTTTCTTTCTTTTGACCATACTAGTCATTAATTTGACAAAAAATAATAATAATAAACTAGAATATGAGTTTGATTGTGAACGTTTTGTTGTTAAATTTATTCTGATATGTTATGGAAAATATGTTATTTAACCTGTTGATTTACAGTTATAAAACGTAAAAACAATAAAATGGTGCTTCCCCTAATGTGAAAATAAGTAATATATTTTCACTTCTAGGAAAGAAAAAGAAATTACTTATACCTCGAAGGATGAAAAAAAGATTAAGGCACAAAAGAAACCATAAAACATTAATCTCATCAAATGACTTTATGCTTATCTAGTTAGCAAAGTACCCTTTGATAACACCACCTCTTGTAAGAGATTCATAGTTAGGATCATAATTGTACGAATACCAAGTGTTCATCTTTGGATCCCATCGATAGACGTTCTCTTCATCAAATCTCCAATCACATGACTCGTAGGTATCTTCACTGCATAGATAGTTGAATTTGTAGGCGACAAAGGTTCCCATGTTTGTCGAGCAATTGAACATTGTTGCAGATGGATAGATTTTTCGGACATGCACCTTGAACTTGAACTGAGCCCATGGCTTTAGGTGAATGACGTTGAATTCATCATCAAAGGAGAAGCATCTAATGCTTAGATAATTGGTGTGGTTGTTTGTCACCACCACGAGTTTTGTCTTCTCGTTCTCCTTCTCCTCGTCTTTGCCTATAGCATTGGTTGTTGGGATGAGCAAGAGGATTGTGACGAGGAGAAGTGAGGCGGTGGTCCATTCTCCTGAAATAAGTCACGCACAAAAGATATCTTGTATGTAAACATTGTCGGTGATCGTTGATGGAATTTTTTTAAAAATTAATCATCATTCATGAAGGGCTCTTTTTGAATTAATCGCATTTTATAGATAATATGAGCAATATTACAACACTGGACGGTATAATGAACCTCAACAAGATATTAACTTTTTTATTTTTTTTAATCATACACACAAAAAGAAATAGAAAACGGAAAAGAATAGGATTATTACATACCTGTCATTATTGGGTTCTTGAATGTATCAATTCTTGAAGGAGAAACCACAAGAATTCCTTGATGTTTTGGAAATGAATATTTCAAGAAACCTCAAAACGGAAGAAGAGAAAAGAGAGAGATTCTGAAAAATCCAGGTGATGAAGGCAATAGTGCACCCATAAATAAATGTTTTCTTCCACAATATTCGTTTGGTTTTTTTTCTAATTTTAGATACATTAACTTTGCAAAGCAGGAAATTAGTAAAATGTGAAGAATTTAGCATTTTGTTAAATATAATACAAATTGATATACCAAATTTAAATATTGTATATAAATAGTCCTATTTCATGAAAAATAAGTACAAAAGATGGAAAAAGGATCCATATAGTCAATTCGTAGAAGCTATTATTATTTAATGATAAAATTTCTCCTCGATGCAAAAACTAATATTTTAAAACGACAGATGTGAAATTCAATTTCAGATCAATCAATAATATAATAATAGAATTATTACTGGATTTTATATTTAGGGGAAAATTATGTTAATTATAGAAAATCACGAAATTCTTTTATCATCACAAGTTGCTAATTAATTAAAAAGAAATAATTTATTTGTGAAAACACATAAAGTTCACTAATAAACATTGTATACGATCATAATATATATATATATATATATATATATATATATATAGAGAGAGAGAGAGAGAGAGAGAGAGAGAGAGAGAGAGAGAGAGAGAGAGAGA
>NC_036254.1:21069547-21090270 GCF_002742605.1 Olea europaea var. sylvestris | reverse complement strand
GAACATGTTTTTGAAGCTTAAAATAAGGAAAACTTAATTTCTAAATTATTTATTATGTGCGACAAGATCTAACTTTTTTTGATTCAAAATAACTTACTAGAAAAATTAATTTACATTTAGATTAATATAATTCCCACATAAAGAATAATAAGATAAATTCAAGTTATTACATGCAACATTCAAGAAAATAAAAATCATCTCAAACTTCCACCGTCCCCGGTGCAACCTTCACTTCAACACCAACCTTAACATCAACCCCGGCGGCGTCACTATTATCCAATCCAAGCACCGGCGAAGCCTTCTCACTTTTTATTACATGGCCGGCGGCTTTGGCTCCTCCGAAGCTGCTGATGTTCCCAAATATGAGAATTAGCATCCCAACAATTCCGGCACAAAATGCAGTTCCAAATGCTTTTCCAATGTTTCCCGGCAACGCCGTCGCCAGCGCAAATCCAGCGCAGGTCCCAAGTGCTCTCACCCATGAAAACCACACAGAAAATGCGCCTTCTTTCCCTGCGGGCGAACATTCCAACCAAAGAACCCTTCCAAATGCATGTAGCAAACCTGTTGAACACATTATTTAGCCTCCATTTGCCAAGAACTCATATATTAACTTGGTCAAGAACTCATATATTAACTTCAACAACACATTTATAACTACTACTTACTATTCTTCTTTATAAATGATTTATAAATTTGCCAAACAGAGGATTAAGTAATTACATATATATAGTCCTTCTCTAATCATAGGTCTAACACTTTTGGATACTTTCATGGGATTGAGACAAAGCTATGAACTTCCTGAATTTTGGAATCATTAACTAATTTTTGAAATCTTTATCTTGTAGTGAGTCAAAATTGATCAGGAGAAAAGAGACAATACACTCAATGTATGATGACGAGGAGTATGGCTAGGACAAAGGAAATGTAATTTCTATAGAAAAATTCTAGTCTATTTATTTGGCTGAAGTAAAAATTTCGATCAAATTATTTTTAGAAATAAGTATTTTAGTTCATATCTATTCCGTTTTAGGAAGAATATTGTCGAAACTTTATTCAATCGGCAAGGTGGTAAAGCACAAGGGACAAAATCTGTTTTAAGGAGATTTATTACAACACACCTAGCTCCATCTTCATTCTGCTTTTCTTTCTTTTGACCATACTAGTCATTAATTTGACAAAAAAAAAAATAATAATAATAGTAAAATAGAATATGAGTTTGATTGTGCTTATAAGTAATTTCTTTTTCTTTCCTAGCTAGAAGTGAAAATATATTACTTATTTTCACATTAGGGGAAGCACCATTTTATTGTTTTTACGTTTTATAACTGTAAATCAACAGGTTAAATAACAAATTTTCCATAACATATCAGAACAAATTTAACAACAAAACGTTCACAAATTGCTATATATATGCAAGTTTCTATCTCTTTGACGCTTTGCATTACATCAAGTCATCAACCTCGAAGGATGAAAAAAAGATTAAGGCACAAAAGAAACCATAAAACATTAATCTCATCAAATGACTTCATGCTTATCTAGTTAGCAAAGTACCCTTTGATAACACCACCTCTTGTAAGAGATTCATAGTTAGGATCATAATTGTACGAATACCAAGTGTTCATCTTTGGATCCCATCGATAGACGTTCTCTTCATCAAATCTCCAATCACATGACTCGTAGGTATCTTCACTGCATAGATAGTTGAATTTGTAGGCGACAAAGGTTCCCATGTTTGTCGAGCAATTGAACATTGTTGCAGATGGATAGATTTTTCGGACATGCACCTTGAACTTGAACTGAGCCCATGGCTTTAGGTGAATGACGTTGAATTCATCATCAAAGGAGAAGCATCTAATGCTTAGATAATTGGTGTGGTTGTTTGTCACCACCACGAGTTTTGTCTTCTCGTTCTCCTTTTCCTCGTCTTTGCCTATAGCATTGGTTGTTGGGATGAGCAAGAGGATTGTGACGAGGAGAAGTGAGGCGGTGGTCCATTCTCCTGAAATAAGTCACGCACAAAAGATATCTTGTATGTAAACATTGTCGGTGATCGTTGATGGAATTTTTTTAAAAATTAATCATCATTTCATGAAGGGCTCTTTTTGAATTAATCGCATTTTATAGATAATATGAGCAATATTACAACACTGGACGGTATAATGAACCTCAACAAGATATTAACTTTTTTATTTTTTTTAATCATACACACAAAAAGAAATAGAAAACGGAAAAGAATAGGATTATTACATACCTGTCATTATTGGGTTCTTGAATGTATCAATTCTTGAAGGAGAAACCACAAGAATTCCTTGATGTTTTGGAAATGAATATTTCAAGAAACCTCAAAACGGAAGAAGAGAAAAGAGAGAGATTCTGAAAAATCCAGGTGATGAAGGCAATAGTGCACCCATAAATAAATGTTTTCTTCCACAATATTCGTTTGGTTTTTTTTCTAATTTTAGATACATTAACTTTGCAAAGCAGGAAATTAGTAAAATGTGAAGAATTTAGCATTTTGTTAAATATAATACAAATTGATATACCAAATTTAAATATTGTATATAAATAGTCCTATTTCATGAAAAATAAGTACAAAAGATGGAAAAAGGATCCATATAGTCAATTCGTAGAAGCTATTATTATTTAATGATAAAATTTCTCCTCGATGCAAAAACTAATATTTTAAAACGACAGATGTGAAATTCAATTTCAGATCAATCAATAATATAATAATAGAATTATTACTGGATTTTATATTTAGGGGAAAATTATGTTAATTATAGAAAATCACGAAATTCTTTTATCATAACATGTTTTTGAAGCTTAAAATAAGGAAAACTTAATTTCTAAATTATTTATTATGTGCCACAAGATCTAACTTTTTTTGATTCAAAATAACTTACTAGAAAAATTAATTTACATTTAGATTAATATAATTCCCACATAAAGAATAATAAGATAAATTCAAGTTATTACATGCAACATTCAAGAAAATAAAAATCATCTCAAACTTCCACCGTCCCCGGTGCAACCTTCACTTCAACACCAACCTTAACATCAACCCCGGCGGCGTCACTATTATCAAATCCAAGCACCGGCGAAGCCTTCTCACTTTTTATTACATGGCCGGCGGCTTTGGCTCCTCCGAAGCTGCTGATGTTCCCAAATATGAGAATTAGCATCCCAACAATTCCGGCACAAAATGCAGTTCCAAATGCTTTTCCAATGTTTCCCGGCAACGCCGTCGCCAGCGCAAATCCAGCGCAGGTCCCAAGTGCTCTCACCCATGAAAACCACACAGAAAATGCGCCTTCTTTCCCTGCGGGCGAACATTCCAACCAAAGAACCCTTCCAAATGCATGTAGCAAACCTGTTGAACACATTATTTAGCCTCCATTTGCCAAGAACTCATATATTAACTTGGTCAAGAACTCATATATTAACTTCAACAACACATTTATAACTACTACTTACTATTCTTCTTTATAAATGATTTATAAATTTGCCAAACAGAGGATTAAGTAATTACATATATATAGTCCTTCTCTAATCATAGGTCTAACACTTTTGGATACTTTCATGGGATTGAGACAAAGCTATGAACTTCCTGAATTTTGGAATCATTAACTAATTTTTGAAATCTTTATCTTGTAGTGAGTCAAAATTGATCAGGAGAAAAGAGACAATACACTCAATGTATGATGACGAGGAGTATGGCTAGGACAAAGGAAATGTAATTTCTATAGCTATTACATTGTGCTTAATGTCTCAGGACTCCGGATAAAGAAAAGTTTGGCTTTTTTTTTCCATTTTTTTTTTTTTTTTGGCACTTAAATGGAGGTCTTGCCTAGCCCTTCTGAATATATAATAAGGTCGGTATCTTTTAGTTTGTAAATGCAATAGTTAACATGGTATCATAGTGTTGAAATTTCAGCCTGACCCAAATTTTGTTTTGGAGGTATATTTGGAATTGGTTGTTTGTTTGTTTTGGAAAAGTCATAAAGAAGTAGATGATTACAAGGAGTCAAAACAATATTTTGAACTCATATTTCATCTCAAATAATTCGTTATTGATCTTACCTATTGTAATAGAACTTCATCTTGTGTTAGACTCTTCATGTATTAATTCTCCTAATGTGTTAATGATTCTGTGACTATAAATATGTGGTGTGCACATATTTTGAAATTGACCAATTGTTCAACTTATTAATTTGGCTCAACAATCTAACATATCGTAACTCCTTTTGATATAGTGAAATCTCCACCTCTATCAATGATTTTTTATAGTTGGGTTTCCACGTAAATTTTGTATTCTTTGATTATTATTTCTTATTGCCTATATCTTGTCTCTAATTTCTAACACATAGTGAGTGACTTTATGAATGTGCACCTGTGATAGATTTGATAGAAAATGAAATTTGAAAGCATATTGAAAACAACACGTAAATGATATAAGCTATTAAATGAGATATTTGACGAACCTGTGGCAGTGCTTTGGATTCCGGCGAAAAGAAGCAAATGGTGTTTATGCCAATTGTCTTGTCTATAATAAAATCCAAATCCAGAAGTAAGTATTGATAGTAAAAACCCTAGAAGCTGCATTTTCACGGCATCTGCTTTTATAAGCTGCTGCAATGGATGAGCCAATGGAAGAGAAACCAAAGGGAACATGAAATATGTCAGCCATAGATATAATAAAGTTACTGGTTTTACACAAAGGTAGCCTGTTGCGTAAAGTACACCGGCGGCGAAAATGCACATTGTTGTGAAAGATGAAAGAAAAACTCCAGCAAGACTTCCGGCGGCATGAGGGTACTTGAATATTGATATGACGTGGGTTTTTGGTATAGAATTTGAGGATGATGAAGTGGTTGAACTTGAGGTTAATCTATTTGTACTGAAGATATGAGCCATCCCCAATCCCCATATTAGGCCACTGAAAATGGAAACCACCCATAAGGCGGTGAAATGATCGGATTTTCGGAGCATGTGGTACGTAAACGAAGATAAAATGGCCGCTCCAAGGCAGCCGGAGGCAGTGGAATAAAGTGAAAGCCAACTAGCAAAGGTTCTTCTATCTAGGAATTGGCTTTTCCGGATGGTCAAGCCGATGTGTCCCCGGATCATGAGACCAAGGTGGCGGGCGTGGGCGGCAGCACCAATTGTGTTGGCGACAACTATGGCAGCAACATACGGCGGAAAGATCCATGATTTTTGGACGAATCCGGCAGGAAGGCAGAAGAGGGCTCCAACGGCGGTTGCTACACCAGCTATGAGTTGCTGGTTATGGCCATAATCGAGTAGGATTGAGAGAATTCCAAGAATTGGTGCTGAAAGGATGAGTCCTCCAGCCCAAGAAATTGATGTCCACTCCAATGAGGAGAAATTTGAGTTACTGATTGATCTGTGTATTAGGCCTTCATACCTGTAGGTAAGCATCAAGGTTTAATTAACAAGCTCGACTATGATCACATCCTTGCACGTGCAAGCTATATTCACATTAGGACATTTTTTATGTCAAATTTTAAATAGTTATAGACGACGAGATATATATTTATTTAAATCTAGTCTTCCACATATCGCCGCTCTAAAAATTATTGTTCACCTCGTAGGATAATCTATTTCCATGTTACTCAAAATGCCAAAATTATCCATGTTACTCTCCGTTATATCTAGAACTCTAATTCCATGCAAGCATTTTGGTTCAATTCCTCAAACATCGAAAACATAGGATTGCATAGAAACAAGAAGAATTAAGATAGTTTAACTAACAATAACTTCTCAAACAATTCAGTAATTTTAAAGACTCCTTATTAACTATTTTTTTGACCCGGGTTCTGTGCAGAGACAGTCGTGAGGTTTTTGTAAAGTAGGTACAGTATTACTAATGAATACTTACAGTCGTGTTTGGTTCGGCTTGCACTCCAAGCCCATGTAACTCTTCGACCACCCTTGCGGCGGCTCCGGTGGGTCGAACACCGTCTGGCTGATGATCAGAGGGAACACAATAGGAATCAAAACTGTATGAACGAAGTAGGAACAAAGTCCATAGAAATACCATCCCAAAACTTCACTTTTTGTTGGTTTCTCTTCAACCCCAGCATATGCTTTGTAAATCTCTCTAGCTCTTTCAATTTTCACTCCCACACTGTGAACATCGGGTGTACCCATATTTTCCTCCATTTCCTTGTAACTTGTTCCACCTAGACTTTCTTGAACCTCGGATTTGGTTTCTGCCATATTTTCTTGTCCAATTTTGTTCTGCAGAAACTAGGAATTTAGCTTGGGATTAATGTAAGTAGAAACACGTGAGGTGGAGGGTTTAAAAATGGTTTAGCTAGGTTGTGTAGCAAGGAACAGCTGGTTGTGAAACTTTCGAGAGAGAGAAAAACCTCGATTTATTCACTTTTTTACAAAAGAATATCGGTATAATATTCTTAATATTGTAGAGGATAAGTATTTTTTAGCTATGTTTTGCAATGCATGAAGTCAACAAATATATTCTGGACCTTGTTTTTGTATTTTTCTTAAAACAAACTTCTAAATACAGATCTTTGGTATGATCCTCGATACTGTGACAAGCCAAGGCCATGAGAGGATCACTAACGAAATACCACATTTAGAAGCCCATTTACTCCACAATTTAGACAAAAATGGAATAAAGATGGAAAATTTATCAATTCCTGAAAAAAAGTAGGAAATAACTATTTTCATCCACCATTTTCATATATTTATCCCAATAGTCATAATAATAACTTTTTAGCATACATTTCGACAATGGGTACCACATATTCTGAAAACGCAACCACTGCCGTGCAAGTCGAATTCACTTTTTATCAAAGGTTGGAAGGTGTGTACAATTTTCGAAAATGTATAGTAACTTAAATTGAACTGAAT
The DNA here is from genome assembly GCF_002742605.1 of Olea europaea var. sylvestris. Lineage (NCBI taxonomy): Eukaryota > Viridiplantae > Streptophyta > Magnoliopsida > Lamiales > Oleaceae > Olea > Olea europaea. The sequence goes on along the minus strand of NC_036254.1, from coordinate 21,083,370 downwards.
ATCTCTACCTATTCTGGTACTATATTAAACTATTTTAAGTCTAATGATTCATCATTTAATGTCAATGTCTAACTCTCTACTGAATATGCAACTTTTAATTTAGAAACAAAATTAGTAATAATAATTTGTCACTATTTTGTTATGGGAAAATCCGTCACTGTTTGTAGAGTAATTGAGGGAAAGTGAAAGTTATGCGCCTTAGAACGTTTCTCCTAGAAAATGACTTTTGTATTATAACAAGGTGGAAAGGGGGTAATGACAACCTTCTAAATCCCATTGTAACATCGAATTGTTCGTAGTATATATAAATATATATAAAAGGAACTATGCAAAATAGTTTGTACTAGTATCCAAAGTAGACACTAAATTGTTATCAGACGAGCTGAATATTGAGTCGTTAAAAAGACAAAATATTAATCAAATGCAAAATGGTAGGTTTTTTAGCCGGGTAAGATTCAAAGACAAAAGATATTGCAAAGTAGACAAATTTCATAATATACCAAAAGAATTCGAGCAAAGCCAAGATTGTCATCGCACTCGTGTGTGACATTATAGTACAAAAGAATAAGGAAAATAATGACTCTTTTCGTTCTCTCTATGAAATTATTTCCATTAGCCTATCTAAATGAACAATTTTTCTTCTTAACGGTAAGAAAAGGGAACTAAAGTTTAGAATTTAGTAAGGTCCTCAGTTCCCTTAGAAGAGTCTTTCCAGCTGCAGACCATGGTATCGATGCTCATCAATAAATTTTAAGATGACAATGAGGAATGGATGAAGTTTTAAGCATAAGCAGGAGAGACAGATTCACTGCCCCCACACTCAGTTTCAAAATTTTGGTCAACAAGCAAATAAATTTTAGTTTAGCGATGAAATCGGAAGAACCTATTTATTGAGAGGTCCATGTCAACCTTGTGGACACAATTTCACAAAAACTAATTTTGAAAATTCATCGAGTGATCTCAAGTCAGAATGGTTCAATGAGTTTGAAAATTGGTTAGAGTATAGCATTAAATAGGTATACTGTTGTTGTTTTTTTTTTTTTTTTTTTTTTTTTTTTTTTGTGACAGGGGAACCCGTAGCCGTTACCCTTTGAGTACGCACTAGGTAAACCCTCCAGTTGACGCAATAGCCTGCAAACCACGCCAACCAGATAAACCGCACTAGGTAAGTCCGGTACGACAGACTCGACCGAGAAAGTGTTGGGAGGGAGAATGCTGCTTTTTGTTTTTGTTGCTATCTTATGAGAGTTGATACTAGCGAGCAACAAACTAGACGTAAATCTTGTATTTAAGAGGGATTCTCTAAATGGAATAAAAAAAGATGACTTCTAGTTCATTAAGAATTTTCACTTGGTGAACTTTATTCTTTTTGTGAGAAGCATCAAATGTAATCCCATACATTGATGATGTTTATGTATTTCTAAGGCGGTCAAAGCATAATACTCAACATCATACTAATATGCATGTTAGGCAATTTTGTTGTCAAACGACCTCCCCGGGCGATGATGTAACCTCGATTGTTTATTATCAATCGGCCTCGGTCTAATGATTGATTAGTACATCGACACAATTATCGAGACAACACAATCCACTTTGTTATGGACCGTTCGAAGCAACCTATTTTATAGTGTTGCTCACGGTTCCCGCACCATTCCTTGGAAGGCTATATTATTATTGTTGAAGTCCACTTATTTGAGTTGAGCCTTGTTTGTTGGTCCACCACTTAACCCTAATTGTAACTTACCTATTTTGGACACTATACTTGGCATATAATCCCTTCCCTTTCTCGGCCTCCATTAGAGTGAAAATTTCCCCTCTTTGTGAGTCTCTCTCTCTCGGCCTCTCCCTTTCCCCTTCACTGTGACCTTAGTGGTTAACCTACCGTGGGAATATTATTGGGTTTCTCCTTCCCAATTGATAGCAACCGGACCGGCGGCGGCAAGGGTGGTGTTGGAGTTGTCTCAAGGTGTTGGTGTCGATGTTGTGGTAAACTGAGCCCGGTTTTGCACGTGGTGGCGGTGGAATTCATCCCTACATCGCATCATTACAAAGTTGAACTCTTATATTGGTTGATTGATAAACAACTTCATGAGCTCAACAATCACCTCACATAGGTAAATACCAAGCTACGTCTTCATTTGGCATGTTTGTATCCAAACAATTCTTTCCTTGCTTTTTATAAGGATAAGTTACTCGTCTTGCTCAATTTTATTCATTAGAATTTAGTGAAATTGATCTCATGGCACTTGATGACCAATTGGAGACATACATAATTGTTACGCGGTCCAAGGATGAATTTTCATAAGTCGATGGATTTAGTGGTCTTGCAAAGAAATTGGTTCAGACAAAAAGGAATTGCGTATATCCATTGGTACATATGCTTGTGAAGCTACCCTTGATTTTACCGGTTGCAACTGTATTTGTCGAAAGTTCATTCTTAGCAATGAACATAGTTAAAAGTCATTTGCAAAATTGGATGGGTGGTCAATGGATACATTAAAAGGATACATTGATACTATAAAGACGTGATTGCAAGTGTAATAATTTTTACTTTCTAAGATATAGATTTTATTTTTTTTATTTTTTTATTTTATTTTATTTTTTTTGGGAAACTAACGTTGTCATTTAGGCAGGAACTATGCAATGTTGTTTAATGATGGACATGATATATTAATGTTATCTTGAAGTACTTTTTCGGGTAGTATAATCTTTCATACCGAGTTTTTGTAATTTTGGAACTATAATTTATATTATCACTTAATTTGCCCCCACAACTCTACAAGTTAATTGTCCATAGCCTGCCTTGGAGAGCGAATATTACTGCAACAGCAATCTGTCCAGCTTCTTCGTCCCTTGCTCTACATAGTTTGATATACAAATATTACAGGAGTTCAAATGAGGAAGTAGTTCGAAGATTGGAAATTGCACCTAGAAAACAAATTTGTCGAGTAACACTAATATCAGAGCTATTTTAAGAATTTATCATTGACGAAAGTACCTTTCAGACACAGAAAGAGAGCTATAGGGTGCATTAGAGACGCTCGAAAAACTTTCCATTTTGATTTTTTTATTAAACTTTCCATGAGCTATGTAGATATATTGTATGCCCTGGAAGCCCTTCTACAGTTGTTTTTCAGTGGTCACTTGGATTTTAACGTTGTCTCGCACATGTCACTTCAGATCATTTGCAAATTGCAATATTAACGATTTGGTTCGCCGCATCATTGAAATCATTAATTTTCAAAAGTAGACATAATGATGAACAAGAAACAACATCACAGTGGAAGTACATAATTGAAAAAGAATAATAATAATAATGATGATGATGATGATGATGATGTTGTTATTATTGGGATGTCAGCTCCATTTTCTCCTGGTTAATGCCAAATTCATTTTCTCATCAATGGCCAAATAATAATCTTGAAATCAAAACTTTTACCAGCTCATTAGCCACTTCATCTAAAATATTAACACAAAAGAAAATACATATATATTTATTTAAGTTCGATCCTCTCATTATTATAAATCAAAACATCAATTGCAAAAGGACTTTATGAAGACAATAACTTGCATAAGACCGTTCAAAACCAAAAGCGTTCATGCTAAAACAATCTCAAGCCACATGTCCCGCAGACGCTCGTACCAGAGACTTTAGAGAACCTATGACTCCAATTATGGTTCATGCATAATCTATATTAGATATAACCAACTCTACCATTTACTACCACTACTGCGTTTTGGAACATGCTCCTCTGCCAGAAAATACATGACAGAAAGATTGACTTACACACACATTTGGGGATGGGATCACTTCTTCCTCCCAATTGTTTATTCATGTAGGACCCGACAGTTGTGAGAAGGTGTCAAGCTCTTTATCAACCATTTTTCTGGCAGAGAAGCATTTTCCCTACATTTTTCACATTCCATCTTTGTCTCGGTGAAATTTTTCAAAGGCACATTTAGCTCCATATATTTAATGGGCTATTATTTTTTTTTCAAGAATTCATGGTTGAGATACTTGATATACATTTTTTGTCATTTACGCCAATCATTAATTCTTTATATTTTTAGCAAAAGAAACCAAAATTCACAATCTACAACTAGACAAAAATAGCATGAATGGATATAAATAAAATGACCACATTCATCAAATTATGATTCCCTCAAGTCATGCCAAGGGAGGATAAAATCTGCACTTGTAGCTGCAATTCATGGCCAGACATTGTTTCAACTATAAGCCAAACTTCAAACAAAGACCAACACATTGATGTCAACTGCAACCAAACCTGCATCATACAACTCATAGAACACTATCTTTTTGTGGCTGTTCTTTTTTCGCCTTAATCACGGTCCTTCCATAGGTTCATTAAAGCGAAGAACCAGGCCTTCAAAACCAGTTCTATCAACAGATTCAGCCAAGAAACTCTAGTTTCTCCGTAACATAAAGAGCACATCGAAGATACATTTACACCGACAAAAACTACAACATAAAAGAAGCATACTTGAGTAGGCAAACAATGTTAAGCTCTATCTATGATTACAATAGTCAGTCACCTAGACAGCTAGAATTTAACTTGTTCTCCTATAATCCTGTCCAACATGGTACACTCCAACACACCAAGCCCACAATTAGGACTTTACACTGGAATGAAATGCTTACCAATCTAATAAAGATCAAACTTTAATAGCGATAGACATCATGGTTTGATTCAGTATCATACTGAAACATGTTACTGTATGATTCGACTTCATGGTGATATGCTGTTTGATGTTGTTCGACTTCATAGTGATATGCCGTTTGTGGTTCTTCGACTTCATAGCGATTGACATCATAAGACGGCTCATCTTCATGATGGTAGGCACGACGAGGGGAGGGAGAGCTAGGATCACTTGGAGAAGGGCTCGGAATGTGAACCTGGCTTTTTTCAACTCTGACTTCAACCAATTCAACTTCTTCAAAGGAGTTAAAAATCGGATGTAAGTATGCATCAGCCAAGTAAGATTTTAAATTGGCATCAGATTCAGAAGCACGATCTTCCATGTCTTTGTTCATTGCCTCCTGAAGAGTTTCAATAGCCAAAAGAAATAATTAGTAATCAGGATCAAAAGAACATCAATCAGAAGAAGAGACAATTCAAAGCATTTTCTAAAAGAAAACTTTAGTTAGAACATAGCCATCAGAGACTTCAATAGCATTCTAATGTTCAATACTCTCCATAAACATATTGAAAATTCTGAGTGGGCAAAATTTTCATATAAAAACATGTGTATGTCCGTGGAAGAGAACTTCTGCAGTTTCATGTGATCGACTAATCCCTGGACTATTGTAACAGCGGCAACATTGAACAGATCTAATATTTAACTACTAAGAAATAAAACCAAGATAAGCTAACTTAGTAAGAACAGAACAAAATGATAACTTAATCGATTATTCACTGGATCTCACCTCAAGAGGATACCTTCTGAATGCAGGTTCAAAGCGATTCTTGCAGTACTTGTGGAAGGTCAAAGTCAAAATAGGTAACACAACGAGTAAAGGAGTGGAATTTGCAGCTTTTTTTGTGCTCAATAAGCCCATTAGCAGCAGCTGTGATATTAGTAAGCTAGCTATTATGCGTCCATGAACATGTGGCCAAAAGGCAGCAGCGCTTTCATAATGTTGGTTATATACATTAATGACCTGAATGAGAATGAGCGGTAACATCAAAGATCTCAGATTGGAATTTATTACATCCATTGTCTATCGAAACCACAAGTTAAAAAATCGTGCTTTACTTAACTTATACCAATTACAATGCCAAAAGTGACAATATATTTTACCTATGCATGTCCTTCAAAATATTTGCCAATAGGCTATATTTGAAACAATTATAATAGTACAAGCATGTTTAGTGAAGCTTAAACAAAATTTAAAAGATACCATTTTAAGTAACTTTTTGTTTCCAAATATGTTTGGATAACTTATTTTAAAGGTAAAATATCAGTTTTTCACCCAAATTTCTACTTGGAGTGTTTGTTTGCTATTTTTTTCCATGAAAAACATTTTCCAACTTTTGAAAATATGCCTAATTTTCCTTGTTTTTAAGGAAAATATTTTCCTTGGGTACCTCCTGAAGAGTTTCAATAGCCAAAAGAAATAATTAGTAATCAGGATCAAAAGAACATCAATCAGAAGAAGAGACAATTCAAAGCATTTTCTAAAAGAAAACTTTAGTTAGAACATAGCCATCAGAGACTTCAATAGCATTCTAATGTTCAATACTCTCCATAAACATATTGAAAATTCTGAGTGGGCAAAATTTTCATATAAAAACATGTGTATGTCCGTGGAAGAGAACTTCTGCAGTTTCATGTGATCGACTAATCCCTGGACTATTGTAACAGCGGCAACATTGAACAGATCTAATATTTAACTACTAAGAAATAAAACCAAGATAAGCTAACTTAGTAAGAACAGAACAAAATGATAACTTAATCGATTATTCACTGGATCTCACCTCAAGAGGATACCTTCTGAATGCAGGTTCAAAGCGATTCTTGCAGTACTTGTGGAAGGTCAAAGTCAAAATAGGTAACACAACGAGTAAAGGAGTGGAATTTGCAGCTTTTTTTGTGCTCAATAAGCCCATTAGCAGCAGCTGTGATATTAGTAAGCTAGCTATTATGCGTCCATGAACATGTGGCCAAAAGGCAGCAGCGCTTTCATAATGTTGGTTATATACATTAATGACCTGAATGAGAATGAGCGGTAACATCAAAGATCTCAGATTGGAATTTATTACATCCATTGTCTATCGAAACCACAAGTTAAAAAATCGTGCTTTACTTAACTTATACCAATTACAATGCCAAAAGTGACAATATATTTTACCTATGCATGTCCTTCAAAATATTTGCCAATAGGCTATATTTGAAACAATTATAATAGTACAAGCATGTTTAGTGAAGCTTAAACAAAATTTAAAAGATACCATTTTAAGTAACTTTTTGTTTCCAAATATGTTTGGATAACTTATTTTAAAGGTAAAATATCAGTTTTTCACCCAAATTTCTACTTGGAGTGTTTGTTTGCTATTTTTTTCCATGAAAAACATTTTCCAACTTTTGAAAATATGCCTAATTTTCCTTGTTTTTAAGGAAAATATTTTCCTTGGGTAGAGGTGGTTTTTATTTTCCACAAAAGATGGAAAATATTTTCTTTTCTAGGTGATATTTTTCATGTCAATCAAACACACTCTTACTGTCTAAATAAGTAACTTATTTTCAACTGTGACCAATAAAAAAAGCTAATGAATTTTAAAAAAATTATTTACTTACAAATTAACTTTTTAAGCTCAGCCAAACAAGCTTTTTTGAAATTATTGAATTATTTCAAAAATTCAGGACATGTGCATTTCCAAACAGCTTGCCCTAATAATCGCAGGGTTGACATGAACACCCCATGGATTTTAGAACTTAAAAATGAGTTAACGTCTTCAAATTGACATTTGCTAAATTGATGAATCAGGCTCTATAACTTGGAATAAGAAAATAGAAGTGCAAATTCAATTGAGAACTAACCTGATGACGATAAACGAAGTATGCAAAGGCAAAGAAGACCAGTACAAAAGGAAGAAGGATCGGGGTAACAACCATATACACAATGCCCAGAAGGAAATACAATTGAAGACTCGGGAGAGTCTCGGGAAAATCAACGCCTCCGGGGTTCATGGCCCTCTCTAGGTCTCTTTCAGTTTTTACAATAAACATGTTCTTCAGGTGGAAAATCACTAGAGGTTTCAATCGGAGAATCTCGCTAGCAATCCCAGCCCACCCATCGACCATTATGTATGTGATAAAGAAAGTGGCTTTCATGGGAATTGAGACTCCAATGTTTCTTGGGATCCTGCAATCACAAAAAAATTCATTCAGGAATCATTAAAAAGAAAAACAAGGGAAGAATGGGCACAAAGACCATCCCATTTTTCTTTTCACAAAGATTAAGAAAACTCAATCAAAAAAATACTATCAGACATAATATACTTCATCCTTCCAAGATTAGCACAGTTTCCTTTATTTAAAAAATAAAAAAATAAAAAAAATAAAAAATAAAAAAAAAACACACACACACACACACACATATATATGTTTGTCTAATTCTTAATTTGGAAAAAGATTGAAAGCATTTGCCAGTCTAGAAGTTTGCAGGTTGTATATTCAGACCTGGAAGTGTAATACAAGTATGATTCCTCCTGATTAAAGCTTCTAAACTAGCCTGGCTGTTTGATTCAGCATGACACAGTTCCACAGGCGAATTAAAAAATTACAGGCTATGGTTTTTATGGCAATTTGGCACATCAAGATCTTGAAATATTTTATATTCCTCAAAACTAAGAAAATGTCACAACACCATTCACAATATTCAGTCAACTCAAGTGAGTCATATTAATGATAATTAATGATATCAACAGAAAGTAATTAGTAGCTGTACTCTCCAAGGTCACACATTACCATACACTTCACATCTTTCCAGAACAGAGGCGAGCAGGAGGAAAGCGGAAAGTGATGTAAACTAAGTGAGGAGGTACTTTTTCATTTAATTTTCTTAATTTGAATGCAAGAGTCATAATTTCAACTATTTTTCATATGATGGAAGTAAGCAAACTCACCCACATACACCAATATAAACATAGACACGGACAAACATATTTTTTCATACAAATTGAACAAATCAACTTCTGAAAAAAGTTGGTTTAGAACATGCACGCAATATAAGTCCATCGAGTACCCAAAATTATTTTTAGTCCTTTTCTGGTTTTGAGAAGTAATGGATTATGGTCCTGATCATTAAAACATTTTCTCAAGCAACAAGAGGAATAAGGACTATTACTGGGTAGCTGATTGGTGAAGGAAGGCATGAAGTTGCTGGAATGCTGTTCCCGTCACTATGCTCCCCAAGAAAACATTAACGAGCATGAAGTAGTAATATTTTGCAGCTGTTCTCCTTTCTAGTACTGATATTGCCACGTGTCCCTCTATTTTTGACATAATCATTAAAATTGCAGGAAGAATGTATAAGAAGATTTTAAGCGCCAGACCAGGAAGGAAACCCTGTAGGAAAGACTTGACAAAGTTCCTGCAAACAAAATCAGCAGCTTTTGCTAAATCTAAGAACACAAGTAAAATAGCTAAACATCAAATCTGACATGGTACCCAAGAAAATCATCAAGGTTTAAAAAAGTCAATAGCGCGAAAAGTACATTGTAATGAGGATGAGGGATTTGACATACACACATCGAAAAGAAATAAAACATAAAGAGCGCAAGATACATACTTGAATCACGTTGACTACCTGAAGATATTTGATTGAACTAAAAAGAAAAGCAAAGAAATGAAATCCTTGGTTTATGCAGAATCATGCGCTGTATGGTTTAAAGTTATCATTTTTTGTACTTCACAAAAACCAAAGAGATGCATGATAAATATTTTTATATTCATATCATCAACAATCCAGATACAGAGATATATTTTCAAACGTGGTTTTATAAAGTTTCCACAGTTCATAGACAGAATAAATAGTGTGGATACAAATTTTTATCTCAGAAGCACAAAAATGAGAACTTCACATACATTGTCAGGAATGTGGAATTTTGTAAAGTGAATCAGATTTCCGGTTGCATTATAGCCCCTTGAGTTAAGCATATATATTCAAGCGCTCTTAGTTTTACAAATTTGGTTCCACAGTTCATAGACAATTAATAAACGGTAAGAACAAGTGTTCATAAATCTCAGAAGCACAAATATGAGAACTTCACATACATATTCAGGAATGTGGAATTTTGTCACGTGAAACAGGTTTTCGGTTGCATTTACAGCCTCTTGAGTTGAGCAACAGTGATTCTCCACCAAATTAGTTCAAAGCATTTATCAATTATAGACTTAAAGTACCTTTTGCATAAACAACTAAGACATACACAAACGAATCAAATATTTTTTAACTTGGAGCTTGAACCCCTACAGCAGACAATTGGAAACATAAGGCAACATTAGAAGATGATTACGAAAAAATCACGGGAATGCCGAAATGCAAAACTAGAAAATGTCCTGCATCATTGAGAAAAAAAAAATGTCATTGTAGAGCGACTCTAAATCCCAAAGGGAATTTAACTCAAATAAAATTTCAATTATTCATAACATATATGACTATCCCAGTGATAACTACTCTGCCATTAGCCAAAGAGGTCTGTAGTTTTCGCATAGATACAAAACTGCAGTCTCAGGCAACAAAAGAAGATGTTTCTTTTATGAAAAAGTTACCATTCGATCAGCGGTCTGAGAAAAGGAGCAACCCTCTCCAACCCCTCCAGATTTGCCAATGATTGTACAAAAGCAATTGGGATCATGTAAAAGAAGACCAATGCAAACACCAATACAGATATGATGGGTTTCCGAATGCTAAGAGAAACAAATGGTATAGACAGATTCTTCCAGTATACATCCCTGGGTTCGGGGGCCCAATTTGTTAACCACAATGTGGGATTCTTGCTCTGTTGTGTTTGTGCACAAACAGCTGCTCCCCATCTAGAATTGAATGACACAAAGGCAGTGGGAATGATCGCTTTAGCATCTTTCAGAATTCTTTGGCGTTCCATCGTCAACTAAGAAGCAAGGGATGAAGAGTAATTTTATAAGAAAGAAAGAAATGCAATTTGCCAGCTCAATGAGCAAGCAAGCTTATTTAATCAAGGTGAGTACTAAGAGGTGGGAGAAGGAAAGAAGAAAAATACAAAGTTCAAGGTAGTAACTTGATCTTAAATAAAATTAGAAAGCACAACTCACTTCTTTATCAAGCTCCTTAATTTGCCCTTTGTAGAAGTCAATGGAATCAACTTTTTTACCCCAGAGTCCGAGGAAACCTTTCTGAATTAAAAACGCATTAAATATTCAAAAATGAGACTTTGTGCTGTTGACCCAGCAATATAGTTGTACATGCATGCTTCATTCTATGTCTTCAAATATCAAGGTCGAATGACTTTAACACACAAAGTGCTACCTTACTAGTTGGCCTCTTCTCTGAATGCCTCTCAAACTTGAGTTGGTTGTAGTCCAGCCAATTTTGAAGCCGGTCTCTTTTTCTGATAAGTCTAGCAAACTTATTTGCGTTGTACACAGCCTGGGTAAAGACAAGAGAATAAACATAGAAAAAGAAAGCACTTCCAAGTCAAGAAATTGTGGAAATAATCAAGTAGATATGAATTCTATTTCAAGAAAAAAGTCCACTTAGATTCGAGAGAGTGAGTTCTAAGAAAATGACATTGTATGTAATCCTTATCAAAAAAAAAAAAAAAAAAAAAAAAAAAAAAAAACTGGGGAGAAACAACAAATGACCTGGTGACAGAGATAATGATCTGGATGGTTCCTCTTAAAGAAGTTCTCAATACTATCCGATATTGAGCGCCCAGAAACACGTGGCACATTCCTAACAAGAACCTGAAGACGGTGCACGTTAATTTTAAAACACGCCGCAAATTTGAGAAATGCATGTCAATTCAAACAAGGATCTAGAACATGTCCTTCCGTTTCAAAACTGACTACGCGGATTAAATATTGGTTTCTTGACAATAAAAAGATCCACCTTAGCCATAATAATTTTCATTGCCATGATAAAAATCATATTTAAATTGGAATCTAAGCAAAAATATACTCAACAAAGCATGGTAGAGGTCACTTGGAGCTTTAAGTAGTCAACTTGAAAAGCGGTCCAAGAATGTATGAATTTGACAAAAAGGAAGAAAGCATTGGCCAGAATGATAGGTCGTGAAATAACAGAGAAGATGCATAATAATTGAAGTAAAAAAGGCTGGTTTTAGGGTTGAAAAATGCGGAATTGTAAAAACGTTAAGATAGAAACATCATGTGACTTGGGAAATTGAAACTTGATCGTGGTCTTCAATATTTTACCCCAATTCAGATCCTCAGAGTTGGCAAACCATCGAAATACCCCCTCCCCGCCCACAATGGAATACTCCTATTTCCTTTATGAAGGTATCCACATATAGTTATCATATCAAACACAGTCTTAAGGTACATCAAGACTTACAAAAGTTATAGCCATTAGTTTAAAGGCTAAAATGAACATACAATTGAAACACCCACCTTTTCAACTTTCACTAAAACTCAATAATCATTCAAACTCACAAATGTAAAAGTGTCCTTACAGCATCAGTAGTAGTGCACGATTGTCCTCGCTGCATCAATGCCATTTATTTTCGTTGTTCGTGAAGCAACCTTATCCCTCCAATTTTTGTACTTCACATTTGATAATAAGAACTCTTAACAAATGAAGTGCTATAAAAGATGTTCATCTCTAAAAGTAAGTTATCTTCATCTTGTGTTCCATTTACACACTTCTTCTTTTACTTCCTTAATACTTCTACTTAAATAAGAAAAATGTGATAGGAATCGATAGGAATTTGATGAAATTGTAAGTTACCTTGAAACAATATAATCACACATTTTTCATCACTGAAATGCAGGAAATTGTCTGTGTTCATACTTGATATCAGAATAGCAATGCAAGTTTAACTAACCGTGAATTGTTCAGCACGCTTGCCTTGGGAAGCCAAAAATTTTAACCGCATTGATGCAACTCTTCCATATTCCTTATAAAGCATGTAGCAAGTCCAAAAAGTAAACAAATACTCCATTGATATGTGGATAAAAAACCTGAAATTCAACCATAAAAGCTCTTCTCTTAGGTATGAAACTAGATGGAAGACTTAGAAAGAAGCTGAGTATTTCTGTTCTTAATCATCCAAGATGATGCGCTGATAGATCCATGCACTCTACTTATAATACTATATACTGGTTTTGGACTCCAAGTCTTTTTCTTTTTCCTGAACAATATTTCCTCTCTATCTTTGGTGATGTTGTGGATCGATATAAAAAAACCAATTCATCACTTTCATTCAAGTGACTCTTTTCAACACCTTTCTTTAGTGAAAAAAATATCAAAATAAATCCACATATAATTATCAAAATCCCTACTTCTTCTCTTAAGTGAAGGATATTTCAGTTATTAGCATCTAGCTTATACTATTTACATATATCTTCTATAGTAAAAGGACAATAAACTTACTTATAAGACTTGGGACGAATGTTTGATATTGAAAGCTTGTCAATGTTGCTGACAACCAAGTCACGGCGCAGAAAGAATAAAGTTCCTCCTGATACATTCACTGGAATGAGAACCAGAAGTGCTGCGAGAGCTATTGGTCCAAATATTTTCAAGCTGTCAAAACAGATAGAGAAAATGGCCTAATTAAATTTCAGAACTTCTATAATCGAATTGAAAATTTTAGACCTTTATGCAAGAAATTATTCATAACACTTAAATATATGCTATAACAAATTTGTCACACCTAAACGTGAATTGTAACAGAAGAGTAAGATGACTGGGAAACTTCAAAGAAAGCTTTCATCTGGTTATTGCATACTGCTTAGTCGAAAAGGCTAACAATATCATATATCATTGCCCAACTCAGCAAATAAATTTCCAGTAGACAACCGAGAATCAGAATCCTGTGAAAATATGTAGAATTGGCCACGAACTCTAAACTATTCCTTAATCTTAAACGGATTTCAAGAATTACCAGCCCCAAGTTTTAGCATCTTAAATTAAGGGCCTGTTTGGGAACGATTTTTCCTCCCAAAAAATTGTTTTTTTACCGTTATTTCAATATTTCAACCGTTATATTTGACTTCTTCTCTCACAAGTGGACCCACTTTTCTCCTAACAGTTAAAAAATTAATTGTCAAAATCACTCCCAAACAGCCTCTAAATG
>NC_036254.1:21022222-21069308 GCF_002742605.1 Olea europaea var. sylvestris | reverse complement strand
AGTGAACCTTTCGGCATCCCTTAAGAGAATTAAGGCATAAATCTTTAAGAAAAAGCACAATTAAATAGACAATACTCGAGTCAGAATTATCCATTAAAAAAAAAATGAAAAGGAGAGAAGAAAAGTTAGAAATTGAAAATTCGCCAGTACCCAAGAGTATAAATCCGCAGGAAAACAGCAGAATCAAGCCCAGCATGGCTAATAATCTCATCTTCACTCATTTTTAAAGCCTGAGGCATCCAATTGAGAAAAGTGAGATAAGTCTTGAAATTGAGATTGACAAATTTTCCCACAACACCACCACCGCTCCTGGGATTGGTCCTCTTGCCAGTAATGTACCATTTGGGGAAATAAACTCTGTCATTGATGGGCTGAATTCTGAGCAAAGCAAAAGCCAGCAAGAATGCAAAAGCAGTAAGTATATTTATCACCGCAGACACCCCTATATCTCCCAAAGTCGCCATTTTTCTCCCTTAATCCTTCAATTCACACGGTGAATTTAAGAGAACTGAAACTGGGTTGTGGAAGGAAGTAAAGGAAACGAAAAGGAAAGAATATTTTTCTTGGTTTGCTCTTTGCCTTTTTTAGTTTTTTATTGATAAGGAAATGAAAGTTATGGGGCTAATGGCCACCTTTTCTGCTTTCGCAAATAGTGCCTTTTAGTCAATTTCTTTATGCATCTGTAAATGTGTGTGCTGACAAAAGAAGATTAAAGAATTTGATAAATTGGAAAAACAAAGAATTTGATGCAAGAGGAGGAATAGAGTAAACGAGTTGGCGTTTGGTTTTGTCTTTGTGTAGTGGTCTCGTCATTGTGGGTTGTTTTTTAGTGGTTTCTGGGTTGTGTTTTTGGTGTTGTCTGAAAAGTGAGAAGTCCTTTTTTTTCTTTTTCCTCATTCTTTTCTTTTCTTTCCTTGGCTGTCTCCGACGAAACGCGGTGGAATATGATTAGCAAAATGCTCGGCGTGATTATGGGCTAATGCACATGCATAATATCTTAAAAACTAGAATAATGTTATTTACAGTCGCTCACTACAGTAGTCGTTATACATGACACGTGGTTTTTTGATGCATCAACGAATAAAAAAACTACTATATTAATGTATCAAATAATCACCTGTCCTGTGTATGCCACATAGGGCGACTGCCGCAGTGAGCGATTACGAATAGTATCACTCTAAAAACTATTCTTATTTAGCCCTATTGAGTTAGAACTTATATTTTAATCTAAATCAAAATTAATAAATGAGGTTAATCATATATTTTATGAAATAATTTTTTAATCATATATTTCATTAATTTTTATCAAAATTTACTAAAAATTTAATTTTAGTCCCAAAAAATAGTAGCTTAATTTTTTATTATGACTATACATTTTTAATTTGGAATCTTCTTACAACTTTGTGCACGTGATAAGTATAAATGGGACACACTAATTTCCTTATAACCTTTTTTGAACTTCTTATACTACCTAAAATGGTGAAGTTTTGATCCTCCGACTTCCTATCTGGTTCAGTGAAAAAATTGAACTAGAATTTAAATTTAAATTAATAATGAATTTTAACCTCATATTTCATGAACTCGTAACTTTTCAATTACAAATTTCATCAACATTTATCAAAATCTACTAAATTCATGTTTAGCAAAGATTTATTAAAAATAGATTATATAAAAAGTGATTATTTTTTAAATAATGTATGATTAAAAAGTATTGAAAAATTTTACATTTAAGCAAAATTATATTATTGGAAGAAAATGTAATCGAAAATGAGTTTGAAGAAAAATAAATTATAGAAAATGAGGGTCAAACAAGAACTTAAGAGCATCTCTATTTTAAACAATAACACTTAAAAATTATATTCCAAGAGACTATTTGAATTAATATTTTAAAATGAAAAGTGGGTTTAGGTCTCCAAATTATAATTAAATGCATTCAAAATATTCTTTTCAATGCCATATATATTGACCCAATTAAATAGTATATGTAAAGAAAATGGATGGATTATATAATAATTGGGAGAAAATTGGTGAGATTAAAGGATTTATAAATTGGGAGGATAAAACTGACAAGTTACTCAACATATTTTTTTAAATTGAATGTGAACTGGTGCGTAATTTTAACTTTCACATTGTCCACGAAAACTCAATTTCATGATGTTAAAAAGGTTTCTACACCATTTCAAAGTTGAGAAACTTATCCCTGACTTCCTATATTAAGAGCATGTTGAGTTAAAAATATGTTTATAAATAAATTCTTTTTAGTTGTATATCTCTATATATTTGTTCTTAAAGGTGATTTTAAGCTTAGCAAAACATGCTCTAAATGTACGATCACTTAGGGTCTGTTTGATTGCAATAGTGAAATTTGGATGGAACAAAAATGAATTCTAAAGAATTGAATTGCTTAAAACTTATTTTAATGAAAGTTGTTAATTAAATGTGTTTGATTGGTATAATTTTTCACTTGAAAATTGTTGAAATTTTGAATCTTTTACTGTTCGTTAGCTTTTGTTTTCATCAGAATTGTCAATTAGAGGGATATAATTGTGAATAGAATTTGTTCTTATTGCTGAAAAATTTAAAATATTTTTTTTAGAAAAAAGGTGGAAAGGCCATTTTCCCAGCAAAACCCAAAGAAAACCAATTTCTTAAAATCATGGAAAAGACGATCATGTGAGGGGGTTGGAGGAATTGTAATTCCGTAGAAAAGTTTGCTATTAAACACTCAATTTTAGTGGAAAATAATTCCATTTTCCATGGAAAACTCAAGCTATCAAAGAAGCATTAAGGAGTTTATATATATTATTAATTACTTAAAAAAAAAAAAAAACACTCATGTTTGTATGAAGAGACAAAATAAATGATATGAAAAATTGTAACAAAGGTCCCAAATCTTTCAATTTGTTTTAAAATATATCTTAACCTTTTATTTTTACAGTTAGAGTCTTAAATCGTTCACTTTAACAGCACTCGTAGTCCATTTGAAGGAATCAGTCCAATATTCCGTTGGACAACTCAAAAATTCAAACTTTGACTCAACTTGACAAATTAATTGTAGGATAAAATGATAAATTACATTTTTTTTATAACAAAGGGAAAAAAATTATATCAAAAACCAATAAAATAAAATAAATGAATGAATACACTATTCATCATCTTCAATCCCCACCTATGCCCAAAACAAAAATCAGTCCATGCTGGCCACCGTCATTGCCCCACACGTTGCACCGGCCACCGATCTGTTCAATCCCAGTGACCCATGCGCAATCCCCACCAAACAAAAACTGCTATGACAAGGCCTTCTAAAAAAAACATTTTTGTAAATTCAACGTTTTCTACGAAAGAGATACGCATATTTCCAAATTTCCAAAATGTCACTAGGTTTATACTTCAAAACTAGCTTCCTGTACAAATTGCACTTCAATACACAATGGATATGGAGATATAGATATAGATACAATGATGCGTGTGTAAATTGTGTTTGATTGTATGTTTCTTCCATACACTAGTGGAAGTTTGGTCTGATTACAGTCGCGATCGATCTGGCAGCGCCCAATTTAATGATTTCATGGATACGAATGAAATAGGTTATGAAGAAATTAAACAAATAACTTCACAGAAAGTGGAAAACGCACAAATTTTGGAAAGAGATTATTCAATGTCTGGTGATTTTGAAGAGGTTCCATGAAATTAAATTAGAATGAGAATTAGAAGATAACTAGTTGGTGGGAGTTGTGTATAGGTCATTGAATGAGAAGAAAGGGTTAGTGGCCGGTCAAGATGGCCAACTCTGATTTTCTGGTTTTGGGCATAGGTGGGGGTTGGAGGGGTGGGGATTTGAAGAAGATGAATAGTGTATTCATTTTTATTTTATTTTTTCATTTTTTTTGGTTTTTGATATAATTATTTCCTCTATTATAAATTAGAATGAGAATTAGAAGATAACTAGTTGGTGGGAGTTGTGTATAGGTCATTGAATGAGAAGAAAGGGTTAGTGGCCGGTGAAGATGGCCAACTCTGATTTTCTGGTTTTGGGCATAGGTGGGGGTTGGAGGGGTGGGGATTTGAAGAAGATGAATAGTGTATTCATTTTTATTTATTTTTTTCATTTTTTTTGGTTTTTGATATAATTATTTCCTCTATTATAAAAAAATATAATTTACCATTTTACCCATCACTTAATTTGTCAAGTTGAGTCAAAGTTTGGATTTTTTACTTGAGTAACAGAATGCTGGACGGATTTTGTCCAATGGACTCCAATTATTGTTAAAGTGGAAGGTGTGGGACTATAGTCGCAAAAATAAAAGATTAAGGTATATTCTACTACAAATAGAAACGTTTGGGACCTCCTCTGCAATATTCCCAAAATGATCAAACAAGAGTGAAGTCCATTTCTTTTAGAACTTTGCTATAGATACTCGGAGTGTCAAAGGCCTTGAGGGTCAAGGCTCCACGCCAATAAATGTGTGGGATTTGACCCTCTCACTCAGATCGGGTAACTCGATGTGTCAAACGCCTGGAACAAATGAATTATTCCTTTCTTTTATGTCAATTAAGTAATTTTCATTAATATGGGATATGACAAGGGGCAGAGGTGATATTTGAAAACAAATTAAAGTTTGGTAACTTAATTAAGAAATCTAAAATTTAATAATCTATTTATTTATTTTTTATTTTTTTTTAATATTCAATGACTGCATATGAAAATTTATCAGTCGTTAATTAATTGTGCTTCTATTATGCGAGCAAATTAGTTCTATTTTCGGGCCCGGGGGGGGGGGGGGGGGGGGGGGGGAAAGGTTAGCGTACATAATTTGATTAAGCTAACGCGTATTTAAAATAAAATAATAATAATAATAATATACCCCATGATTTATCAACACAAATGTGAATGGAGGCTCCAGTTTCTTCAATTATTACCTTTCAATTTCACATGGAGGCTTGGAGAAAAAGGAGATGTTTGTCAAACACTTTATTCTCCTTTCTTTATACCATTTGGGCTTTTCTAGTAGTGCGTTTGTTAAAAATTATAATTGATTATAAACAGTGATTTCAAGGAACGTGGGATTAAAAAGGAAATAAAGTTGTAATCACACGAGCGTGAATAAAATAGAGTTGGATCAAATTATAAGCAACTATAATTTTTGACAAACATGGACTAGTTATTGGGTGTGGTCGACGGATTAATTAATATTGGATAGTATTAAAGAAGAAAAATAATTTAAAATCTCATCCATCATACTGTCTAATTATGCACCGTACCAAACATGCATTATAGGCATATCTTATGCCTTAGTAGCTTCCAATGGAGCTCCAGTTTTGCTAGCAACTATCTGCTCAAAGAGGTCTCTGATTTTCAAGCCAACAATTGTTTGGAAGAATCCTGTGCCATTGTTGCTGCCGGGGAAATCCGCATGCTTCAACATTTGTTGTGTGACTTCGCCGTAGAACTTGGACGAAAGGTTGCTCAGATGGCTTTCTACGTAGATCAGCTCATCTAGTCTGTCGAACTGCCCGTCCATCTCCAACACCGACACCTGCACAAAACGAGGGAAATTAATGAGCAGTCGAGGAATTACGGCAAAATCCATCGTCATGTTCAGTAAGTCACTTGAAAGTAAGTATCCAAACACATTGAGAGATAAAAGTTACTTAAAGATTACTTTTTCTCAAGTTTATATTAGTGATCAAGTCCCTTTCTGTCTACAAATGAAGTCTGAGTTTCCAAGACCAAGAGCTCGATTTAACGTTATATATGTCGTTCCCTCTTTAGCTTGATCACTATATTTACAAACATTTGACTTGATTCTTGATAATCCAATTCCATTTTACTCAATTACAAACAACACGACAATCACTATAACGAGATTTGGAGTATCGAATGAGACATCATACCTCATGCCCAAAGTAGGTTTCGGGGCCGTAAGAGAATTTGATGCCTGGGTACGAACATGTCAACTTTCTTCCACAAGGTATCCATGAAATGGTGGAACCTTCATCAAAGAGGTAAACAGGGTTGAAATATTTCACCCCTTCTTTCATAATCAATCTTACCCTTAAAACCTTCCCTTCATTGTCATCAGGAATGAGTTGTGTTGGCAACACTTCAATAACTGCATCCGCATATTGCTTTTGTGGATCTGCGCCAAAAAAAGAGATCAAAAATCGACTTTGTCAAATATATACTTGTGCATGCCATTAGAAAAGCAATCACAAAACACAAATTCTCCTTTTTAAAGCAAAATATCATCTAAGAACTATGTACGAACTTAGGCTACTGTGAAGGCTGATCCAGGGGCTTGGAATGGTTTCACAAAACTCGACTTGGGAACACCCACCCTCGCGAAGGCCCCACGGACCTTATCACAAATTGTGATATGGGGACAAGACGATAAGTGGACAATAGAATAAGGTTCTGCATGTCTACATCTACGTCTACAAGAGCGTGGAGTTTGAGGCAAGAAAGATTACCAATGTAAGCATCAAAATCTGGTTTCCTGGCTTCAATACTAGCTTTAATGCTTTCAAGACTGTGTCCTCTCTCAGCCATATCCCTCTGCATTAAGAAAATTCTCAAGCTCTCCGCCTATATATTGAATTTTTGAAACATAATCACAATTATATTACCTGAATTTTCCATGCGAATTTGACCTCATTGCTAATGTCCAAATAGATACTGAAGTCCAAGAGTTCTCTCACACGGGCATCATACCTATGCATCCAAGCAAAAAAAAAATAAAAAATTTCACCACAAATATGATGTTATTGTGGATATATCTGATGTCAATTTAAGTTAATTCTTTAGCATCATTATCTACTAAATGCTATGGATAGAACACTTAATCCTGTATTATTGAGAATGATAACAAGATGAAACACAAGAAAATCCAAAAATAAATATACATTCGCGCATCCATATAAGCTTTCATTATAATGAAGAAATCCCGACTAAAGTCTACGTGTTTACATAAAATGTTTCACCATAAATATTTAAGTGATTGAATAAATGTTCAATCTACCTATTATATTCTTATCTTATAACATTAAAAATTTTGCATCAAACTAAGTCTTGTTTATCTCATTGCAAAGGTCAATTAGTGATCGAGGACAAAATTGAATAATATTATTAGAACCCATACATCTACAGACTTGATCTTCCGCCCCGAGTGGGCATGATAAAAACTTTACACTGTTGATGTGGTAAGAAAACCTTAATTATGGTTCTGTAAACTGGTAAGACCTATATAATCAAAACCATATTTAAAATTCTCTTGCTACATCAGCGATGTGAAATTTTTATCCTGCCTACTGGAGGGAGGAGATCAATTCTACATACATCTAATACCAAAACATTTAATTTCACGTGATGCTCAATGTCAATCACGTTAAGTTTAATTTATTATTCTCTCTTTTACTAACCTCTATATTATGAGTTTGAAAACCAATAATTAAAGTGAAAAAGAAAAAGAACAAGAAAGAAATAAAGAGTGCACGCCTCTTAGCATGAGATATTAATATATTTAGCACGTGTTTGATTAATATATTTACATTTTAATTCAAGTTAAATCAACAATTAGTTTTAATCACATATTTCACTTAAATTCACAACTTTTCAATTACACGTTTAATCAAATTTTATTGAAATCTATTAAAAATCTATTTTTAATTAGCACCATATAGGGACTTAATCTTTTCTTAACCATGCAACTAAGGCTAACAAAAAATTATACTTCTGATTGTACAAATGACTCTAAGAGTGTGTTTAATTTGCTTTGTTTTTTCATGAAAAATGTCATTTTTCATTTAAATTCCTACTTTTGGGTGTTTGATAGCATTTTTCATGGAAAATATTTTTTATAAACTGATCACGTGACCATATTTTCCTCAAAAATAAGAAAAAAATTTCTTTAGTGAGTGTATGTTTTTATTTCCTAGGCAATTCACTCTCTTTCTCTCTCTCATCTTCCCCCCCACACACACTCTCATATATCCACAAACAAAATAAGAAAAAGTACAACATTTTTTAGATTGAAAATTAAGCAAGTTAAACACATTTAATTGATAATTTTCATTCAATTAAGTTTTAGGCAATTCAATTGTATAGAACTTTTATTTTATATAAAGTTCTATGCTTGCAATCAAATACACACTATTAGATATTTAAGCTCCTAAGTTCATTTTTTATTTCCAAATAACCATAAAATTAAAGGATAATTGCAACTGCATCCCCAAACCTTTCAAAAGATTGCCGACTTTCCCCTAACCTTTCATTTATTACAACCATCACTCCAAGCCTCAACTGAAGTTCAAATGAATAAAATTCATCCATATTTCTATTAATTGACAAAAAAATTTGAGTTTGACCACATTTTTAATATAGTGGCTAGGGTTGGAGCGAGAGGAAGAAGATATTTTTTTTTTCTCTTTTTTTCCTTTTTCTTTTAGGTTTTTTAATTTAATTATTTTAAAAATATGGTCAAACTCAATTTTTGGTCAACTAACAAAAATATGGATGGATTCTATTTATTTGGACTTCAATTGCAATGTTTTGAAAGGGTTGGGATGACATTTGCAACAAATGAAAAATTAAAAGAAAGTTTGCAACATTTTGAAATGTTTAACTCAAATTAATGACCAAGAAGAAAAAAAATGAATCATGCCACTGTAATTTAATTGGTGTCGCAATCTCATTACCTACTTATTATTCACCTTTTGTAGAACCCAGCCAAACAAGCACTAAGCTTGGCCAACATGCTTATTGGTCTTAGATTTTGGTCCTGTTGTTGCTTACTTATAAAAGCTGTACGTGTAAGACCTTATGTAAAAATCGATCCTCAAGACCTACTCGTGCAACAAGATGTGTTTAAGATAAAACAAGATAGATCGATGATGAAAAATACTTACATTGGGTGCAATCCTTCAATAACAAAAATCTTGGGTGGCTTGATCAACTCAGGAGGGTCAATTAAACCAGTGACATGATTATAAATAGGTTTCTCCACAGGAACTCCACTTTTAATCGCCTTAACCTGTTCATACATAAGATCAAAATTATTTGCTCTGGGATCAAGTGCAGTAACTCCCTTCTCTTTTCTCCCAGTTCTGTCCAGTGAATGATAATCATCTAAACAAATCACAGTAGTGGTGTCACTAATCAGTGTGTTGGAGTCAGGGTTGCCGCCCTTGGGTGGCTCCGCTGCGCCGCCGAAGACACTCGTCAACCGCCGCATGAAGGTGCTTTTTCCGCAGCCAGAGTCTGCTGCTAAACCAATCACCACCGTGTCGCCGGCAGAGCATGTTATTACAGTGGTGGGTCTCCTGGTGGTTGTGGTGGTGGTTTTCTTGAAGAAAACTAGCTGTTTTTGGTTGAATCCCAAGTGGGTTTTTGTGGGTTTTGAGATTGAACAAGTAGAATTGAGAGATTTAACTGTGTACACTGTGGAAACTGCCATTTTCTCTCTAGTCCAAGAAATGGTGTGGAGTGGAATATTATTGAGACATGAATTGTGGGAATTTTTATTATTTCTACAAATTAATGAAAAAAATGTGAGACACAGAATGAAAGAAGGCAGTTTTGTTTGGATAGGAAGTTGTTTAATTTGATGGTGTCACTTTTTATGGGATTCTGTGTCTACCCTTTGTTTTGGACAAAGCCGGAGGTGATTTTAAGGTAGAAAGAGAATGGACATGCTTGGGATTTTGACTTTTCATTGAGGATGTAGTTGTAAATTGAATTTTTTCTCTATAAAACTCTACAAATATTTTATTCATTAGAAACATAGCACCATTAGTCTTCAACATTTGAACAGAAGCAAATTCATTATTAATCTTTGATTATAGTTGTACAACCAATTTTTGAGTTAAAAAAATTGTGCGAATCTCATCAAATCATCGTGTGTTAAACTTACGAAGGAGATTTCGATTTTTCAACTTGGGTCACGCTCTAAAAATTCTAAATGAGACGTGTTTTCATGACGACTGCATAATAGTTTTACAAAGATTTTAGACTTTTGTGGCATTTGAAGACTAAAGACCCGTTCGATAGTGATTATGATAATTAATTTTTTGACTGTTAGAGAGAAAAGTGAATTTTATCTGTGAGTAACAAATTCAAAAATAACGACTGACTTAAGGAAGTAACAGTTAAAAATTAATTTTTTGGAGTGAAAAATCAGAATCAAACTAGGGCTAATTGTCTAACTGCAGTTAAATATTAAGGATCAACTTGCTACTTTTCACTGATTGAAGACCACCTTGTTGTTCAGACAATAGATTGCGGACCAATGATGCAATTTTCAATTTACGGCTTTGGGATGAGGTATGGCGTTTGTGATAAGTGTAGGTATGGAGAAGCTTGGTTGTAAATGAGTTGCAGTTTGGATATCTGATTTGCCACGCGGCAGCAGGATGGTGGCTTGGTAAAGGATCATGGTGATGAGGCTGTGGTGTGGATTGGAAGAGGTATGGACCGCAATCCCATTTTAATTTTTGACCTTAGTTTATGTTTATATTATGCTAAAAGAATTGATAAAAAATTAAATTAAAATTAAAAATTCATTTTAAGCATATATTTTATGAGATTCATAATTTTTATCAATTTTTTAACAATATATTTCATTTGTTTTAATTAAAACTACTAAAATACAAATTTTTACAAAATTAGACTTGGGCTTAAATAGCATTTCACCACATTTTTTTTTACATTTGGAAAGATAATAGGTTTGTTTCAACACCATCAATATTTTAGTCTCTCTCTAAATAGCTTATGGTTCACACACCAATGACCAAAATTTTCATTGAATTTTGAGCAATAAATTTAGAATAACGTTACGTTGTATTGATGGTGCTTAGTATAGATCATTATTACATAATCCAATATGTAAGTGTATTGGATAATATGACGGTGAGTCCACTATTACATAAATTGTTGCTAAGTATTACTAGTGTCATATAGCATTACCAATAAATTTATCAAGAATACTAGTATTATGATTAGTTGTGACCATTACTCGTTTAAGTTGCGATGGCATCTTGACTTATTGTCCGTATTAAAACGTATCAACTCATTTATTTGGGTTGAGAGAGAGGTACATTATACATTAGGTATGTTATATCTATAAATTATGTGTCATGCGCTTGACAAAGGGGTCCCACATTGATCTACTCGACATCAATTATTTAATTAGATTGAGCTCATTAACCTAAGAAATCTCGTATTGGGCTTGTACTTGGGCCCATTTCACTAACCTCACTTGTCCCATTTCCACTTTTATATATACTAGTCTGTCGCCCGTGCAATGCACTGGTTGGATTATTTTGAACGTGATATTAGCGTTTATAATGTAGATATGAGTTTAATGTTTAAAGAAGAAGTAAATCAATTAGTTATAAAAATAATCATTTGAAGTAAGCTATTTGTGATATTAATTTTGAAATGGAATGGTTCAATATAGTAATGACTTGAAATATGTGTTTAATAGATGATAATGATGTTAAAATAATTATGATGTGGATGAAGTATGCTATTTGAGTTTATTTTTAAATGATCAAAGTTTCATGCAATTATATAAGTATGATTCAATCATAGCTAATTGTGTTTGCATTGGGAAGGATAAAAAGGAAACTAAAATATTTACAACTACCTATTAATATCAAAAGTAGTAATTTATTGCTATTCGGTAGTCTTTTACCTGAAGACATACGATTAGGTTCGTGTACATAGACATAATAGATCATGTTACTTTTTTTCAAAACTGCAAAATAAAATATTGCATGACTGCCTATTGTCACAAAAGCAATATAAATGTTGTTCGCTAATGTTTTTCTTTCAAAGTGAGGATAGTCGTTCGGTCATCGATTTTGTAACCTGTGTGAGTCTTTTTTTGGGTTTTGACTCTACTTCGATAGGTACATTTGATGGTTGGAAGAGAGTCTTTTTTGCATGTGGTGGAGTGATTTCTTCAGTGGCTATGGAAATTTCATTGGCTTGACCGTACACTTTGTTTTTAACTTTCACATCTTTATTGTCGGAATTTTCTTTCATTTCAGTTGGCCTGTTCGCATCATATGTGATAATTGAGGATTTATGTCAGTTGGCATTGAGGATTTGAATACGAATATGATTTCAAAGCGGTACTCAGGTGGGTCGTGGCGCTTTTCTGTCGCCTTTAGGTAAAAGAGCAGCTCTATATCACTTTCCAATTTCATGATATCATTGAGTTCTATATTTCGATCCTGTGGTAGACGAAATATATTTTCAATATAGTAGCATATTTGTTGTAAAGAAAGAAAGCATTATGAAGGATGTTGGACCTAATGTTTTACCTTTTCAAAATGGTTCATTATGGCATTGGCATTACTTTCCAGTAACACCTCTGCTACATCTCTTATGATAGCTGCATCTGATAAACCATATTTGTCTTCATGTTGTACGAAAGCATTTACCCTATAATTTTTTTTTTCAGTTATGCATTATGTATCTTGTTTATGAAGTAATTATTAGTAAAGTTTTGAACTTATGTTTAATGGAAGAAATTACTTGGGATAGCTTTTGCGTGTTCATATTTGCAGAAGCGACATTTATGAATTTCTCTAAAGTTTGCGTTGGGCGTCTTCTTGCCGTTGCTGCAGGACATATACCAAAATTTCTGGTTTCTTGATACATTTTCCAATTTGCATTCACCTAGTA
The DNA here is from genome assembly GCF_002742605.1 of Olea europaea var. sylvestris. Lineage (NCBI taxonomy): Eukaryota > Viridiplantae > Streptophyta > Magnoliopsida > Lamiales > Oleaceae > Olea > Olea europaea. The sequence continues at coordinate 21,056,620 of NC_036254.1, read as the reverse complement.
GAGTTTTACTGTTAAAAGAGAAGTCTTATGTAATTAGATAAGGAGATAGTACGAGGGAAAAGACGTGATGTTACTATAATGTGTATTATAAAATATAGAGAATATATTTCTAATTATATTCAGGTCATTAGTTTAGAATTACCGTTAGGTAGACTCCTAGTAAATCCTCAATTGGTGTCAATTCACTCTCAGCTGGAGGAAAAAGTTTTGGTGGGCTGAAGGCAACAAAATGTTTATTTTCTGTTAGTTTTCAAGTGATTCTTTGTTAGCTTCCACCCTACAAGACATAATGACATATTTAGTTCTAAAATATAATTCTTGTGTGTGTGTTTTTTTTTATGTAATTTTTGTGTATGGAAGCTGTAAAAAGCAATGTGTATTAGGTATATTGTAGTACCATTCTTTGCACTATGCAACAGCCAGTAGTTGAACATTAATGAAAAAACTGCTATTTACTTTAGTTGAAAGTATGATGCCTACAGAAAAGAAATTAGTAATAACTTATATGTTTTTTTTTTTTTGAAAAAAATAATAATAGCACTATAAATAAAATTGTATTTCTGAAATGAATCTACCATTGAACGAAGAAACCTTAAGATTTGTAGCCCATACGACAAGTCTATTTGCAAGATTTTAAATTATTGTAGTGCATTCTTGTTCGACAAAGTTGTACCATAACGTTAGCATCATAGTTTTGAACTATTTGTCTATCAAGACAACATCTTATAGATATGCTTGTGTACTAAAGTTAGTCTGAATAAGTCGTTTTTGTCAAATAATTATAGCGACACCCATCACACATACAAGAAGGTCACATAAAATGTTTTTTAATATATATATATATATGTGTGTGTGTGCATGTAATAAATTTGAACGTAAAAAATAAATTATGAAACATTATATGAAATGATTAGTTTAAATTTAATGTGTTAGAAATTTTACTTAGGCCTCATTTGTTTCTCATTTATGTAAAAATGAGAATGAAAAATATAACCGTTACGGACCCCATACAAGAGATAGAAATTCAAATATTGCGGCTTGATGTGATGAATAACGATCATATTTTCATTTTAATGGAGAAAAAATGGGAAACAAACAGGGGCTTATGTATGTATTCTTGTCCATATGCCTCTCCAGCTTATCAAATGGAATAAGTTCATATTTTGAGATCAGGAGATTCAAGTTGTCCACATTTAATTCTTCAACCTTCGTTCTCCTTGTTATATTCCAAATTTTTGTCCAGGAGAACTCCGGAATTCACTTTTGAAATCTTTAATTGTTGTATTTGAGACAGCGTATGTTTTTTCAAGTTTGAACTGATCATTTCGTATAATAATATTGGCATCATATATTGTTGCTGTGACTTTGTTTCCCTGATCAACATTAGAAAAAGATGAAAATATTTAGAAAGCACACATGTATAGTGATAAGTAGAAAATTATTGGAACGAGAAGTATATATGTACCTCTAAATCCATGAGAGTAGGGGATTGTTTTCCTAGGACGATAACTTTTTGCTGACCAATTAGTTTCTGAAGCTGAAATCTGTGGAATGAATGTATGAGGTGCGACCATTTTTTATCTGTAAATGACATGGACGATAAGTTAGAGTATATATAAGTATAGTTATGAATGTAAGAAAGTTGTTAATATGAAAGAAGAAGAAGGTAGTGTGAATACAAGTTAGAATTTCTTATAGTATGGAAGCTGTAAATGGTAACAATAATCTCTTTCTTTTTGCAAATGTAAAGTTAAAGTTTTGTGTTAGCCTATTTATAACATATCAAATCGAGACATAGTGATTTAATAAATATTTTAGTTTTTGGGGACGTGATGTTGGAATGATGAGATTAAAGTATTAATGTGTCCATATGTCAGTTTCAGTTATAAAAAAGGAAGGCATAGATGGCATTGATGGGACCAAACTAAAAAATAATAAAAAATTCTCGCTATAGATATGGGGAAGTAAAATTTTACCTATAGTATAGGAATGGCTTTGAATTGTTTGAATGAAGAGTATCCAGTATAAATTACACCAAAAAAATATTTACATTTTGTAATTACTTGTAGAAAATAAAAATTCATGCTAGAAATTAATTCAGTTAATTTAAATAATATGTAAATATATAATTATTTACGTGTATAGTAAATAGTAAAAGAAGTAAAAGAAAATATAAATTATTTATCTAGAATGCCTTTTACTACTACACATATAATTCATTCCTTATTTATATACGGGATTCTCTATCCTAAAGTCAAGAGCCAAGTCCACAAGAGTAGAAGCAATCACCACCCATAGCCGGAAAAGATAAGCATTTACTTGAAAAGTATAGGAGATAACTTCGTGCGTGGAAACCCTTGGGGCTCCGTACAAGGGTCTCCACGCACAAAGACCTTTAGATCTTTGTGCGTGGAGACAAAAAATTGTGCATTTTTAGATCTATTTCGAATTTATACAAGTTCTTCTGTTTGTTGAGAATTGTTAGATATGCTTACATATATTATTTTTTGAATTATTTATGCAAATGTCTTTAGAATATATATTCTCTTCAAATCAATGGTTTTCTACTACTATCACTCAATATCCAAATAGTGAACACACTAGAGATTTTATAGATTTATAGATGCAAATCAACAATGTTCTATGATATGTAATAATTTTTATGGATTTATTTATGGAGTTGTTTATAGAGAAGAAGAAGAACAATTTAGAAGTAAATTGATACATGAATTTGTAATGTGGCTTGTAAATTGTGGCAAAAATAATTAAGTTTGAGTACGATTAGATGACCGTATTGCTATGTTTGGTATGCAAGAATTTTGTCTTATCACTAGATTACCTTGTTATGAACCGGTCATGGAGATTAATCATAATAACAATCGTCTTAGAAATCATTACTTCAATGGTAGTCAAAGAATTAGCATAAGAATGCTTTTTGATGTTTTCTATCTATGTCAAGACGAGGAAGATAAATTTAAGTTGTGATTAGTTATGTTGGTGGAGTGTGTTTTGAAACCAGTTGGAAGAAGTATTGATTATAGAACTCTTGGCATGGTCGAGCACCTTGATAAATTTCTTGCGTATCCATGGGGTCGGAAAAACATACTTTGTTTTGTTAAATTCGCTGCAAGAATCACAATTGGAAAGAGCATGAAAAGTACAACAGAATGAACAAATAGATTGTAAGTATGCATTACGAGGGTATCCACTCGCATTTCATGTATTTTTTTCCTATTCTTTTATTAACTTAATTTATTTGTAAAATAATAATAATTATAATTTATAATTGTGTTGCAGTATTGGATATACAAAGCATTTCCAAAAATTGGACAAAAATTTGGATGTCATCGATACAAAACACCGCAAAGTTCACGAATGTATAAATGGATGCCCAATAAAATACTAACTGAAAAAATAGTTAAATCCCTTTTTCGGGCTGCTCTTCAAGCCTTCGAGTGCCGATCTTCGCTTGGGCCGGCGGCGTTTTTTGGCTATTCGAGAGGTATGATTTTTTTTTTATGAATGTATATTTGTGTTTAATTATTTAAAAACAAGACATAACCAAATGATTTTAATATTTTATTAAAATTACAAATTTAGATAATTGCAGTATTATACCATATAGAAGAAGAATTGGGGACATCATGGTATATAAATCTTTCACTGCCAGTTGACAATCAACATAGTGTATTAGATGGCATTATTAATGGAGAATTAGATAATGTGGCATAACAAATCTCAGATAACACTTATGAGCAAGAGAGGGATAACATATATCTGTAAGAGACAACCATCCCCAGTACCTCAAGAACTTCACCTATGGTCGGGCCTAATTCTGGATCTAGTACCTTCAATTATGTAACTGAAGACCGAATAGTAGATCTCCTGGGTATCCAGAGGTAACATATGATAAAAGATGTGCCCGATATATGTGGCAACTTGAGAACAGAAATTTATGACAATCAAAGACACCTGTCCGAACAACATAAAAAATGACAGGAAGATCACATGCAATCTAGTATGCGTTCCTATATGGACAATACATATCAAGTTTCTTCAACACACATATTGAGAACAACAAACAATTATTCCAATAACAATAAAAATGGCAAGAAGATCATTACCTGAGCATGCAATCTTATGTGGATACCAGTTTAGGTTTCATGCGATCTGATATTGATGAACAAAATAAGAATACACTGAAGAAATTATCTGACTAGAAATCAAATATGGAAGCCACTATAAGTTGCACGCAACAAAACATTCCTATTGGTAGAGGTCCAATTTCTGATGATCAACCAAAAAATGCGTCAACGTCTCAACAGATTGAAAGTTCGGAAACATTGAGAAGAGAGAGGAGAAAGAAGGGAAAAAAGATACAATCTTCGCCGTCTAGAGGTTATCCTTTGGAAGACTATCCCATGGAAAAGTACATAATAATTAGAGATTGGATATTGAAGAATGAATTAAGATAACAAAGAGAATTCTTTATTATTAGCTTAAATACTAAAATTTTCTTTGGATTTATTCAACACTAATTTAAATTATGCTATGCGGTGCATATTGGGACGTTGGCACTGGGAACGTCTATGGAAGAGATATGTTGAGAACTTTATTGGATCCAACAAAAGATATAAATCTTGTAGTGAGGAAAGTTTAGCCATTACAATCAATTTCATTTTATACTTAATATATTTAATTTGTATCTATTTATTCCTCCAAAACATTGAGCTGGAGTTGAAGTTGTTTAGGCAACTCATTAATGATGGTTGCATCCTCATTTCCAAAAAATATGCAATCATGGACTTTAAATTTGAAACGAAGTGTGCTCGTCTGATGATAATACTCACAAACGGGAACTACAAGAGGTCAACCAGATGGAACTCTCTTACAACAATATGTGAACGACAAATTGCCTATAGGTAGTCGCCATGAGTAGGGTGCAAGTATTTATTAATTCCATGCTCATATCTGAGGAATAGTTGGTATCTTTTTTTGGTCAATATTCCTGAGTGAAAATTTCAGATATACGACTGCAGTCATCATGAGCATACATTAGAACAAGTGAAGGCACATGCAAAATCAACATTTACTGTGGTCAATTCATTATTGTTCGACCCAACTTTTGCCGCGAGACGAGACATAAGGAAACACAGAAATAAACAAATGTAGCAAGAGATCATACCTTACCTACCTTATGCAAACAACGGGTGAGTATTTAAACAGTTTCTTATTTACTATAATATATAATTATTCGTACGTACTAATTTAGTATGACACAAAATATTTCTTTTACAGGCAAAACTGTGTGATTTCGTGCTTAAATTTATAGAATGCTTTGTTCTGGGGCATCCTATGGAATCAATTTCATCAGATAGGATGACTATATATAGATGGAAAATTACAGTTGATATTTGTCATAATGAATATTTTCTTCATCCTCGCCTGTCTTCTTGATCATACCTTACCTACCTTGTGCAAACAACAGGTGAGTATTTAAACAATTTTTTATTTCCTATAATATATAATTATTCGAACTTACTAATTTAGTATAACACAAAATATTTCTTTTACAAGCCAAATTGTGCAGTTTCGTGCTTAAATCTATAGAATGCTTTATTCTGAGGCATCCAATAGAATCGGTTTCATCAAACAGGATGACTATATATAGATGAGAAATTACGGTTGATATTTGTCATAATGAATATTTTCTTCATCCTCGCCAGTCTTCCTGATTGTAATGGAGTATTGTAATTCGCTTGATTATAATGGAGTATTTGAATGGTTGCCGAGAATACACTTTATTCAAATGTTATGTAATTTCGGTAGCTGTGTATAACTTGTCGATATTTCAAGAATACCAAATATTCATGTTAAAATTATGTAAGTAAAAGCAAAAAAATTGTAAGATGAAGAAGAAATCATACCTAAAATTTTCTTCCATAATTTGTCCTTTTCACTGAATTATAAGATGAGAATTGTGTGCTTGTGTGGACGATTGCAACCTTCTTGGGTGAGCACGTGTATACTTAAACTAACTCTAAACATTAATATCAAAAACTTGACTGTGTAACGATTATTTAGAGACTCTCTATGTGATCTTTGACTTGCTGGAGTTGTATTCCCTCGATCAAATATAGATTCAAGAACGTAGAGTTATGCAAATGTAGGTGTCCGTTACTATTTGCTCATCAATACTTATGAAACAAAGTAGTACAACTACAAGCATGGACATTGATAATAGAGGGATGGACACAGACACAATCCTTCAAACGAAGTTATTAAGTAGATCGGGAAATGATAAAGACAAAAACATTACTAAAATAAGAACTTTTGTGACACTATGTTTTTTTTTTCGCCTTAATTTTTTGAAAATCTTTTTAAAATTTCATGTTTCTTCATATTATAAATTTTTGTTGTTCGATTTAAAATTACTTTCATTCTATAATTTGTTCAATTTTTAATTAAATAATATTTATTTTTAATTTTAATTATATCAATTTAATTTAAAAAATTTATAATATTTTTTTTTTTTACTTTTGCCTGCAATTCTTTTTTTGTTCATTAATCTGTTAAATCTTTTAGTTTCTTTTCTTTATTAAGCCCTTGTTTGAGCTACACTATTTTTTTAGAATGTATTTTTGAATAGTGTATTGATAGAAATGTGTGGTTAAAAAATAAAGAAAAATTTTGAATTTACACGTAATATTATTTAATTGAAGAATGTGTGGTTGAAATGATATAAAATCACTGTTTAAAAATCTATATATTTTTAAAAAATATAGCTCAAACATGGCCTAAAATATTGAATTGGATGAAGTGAAATAGTGTGTGAAAATGAAAAAATATTGCAATGTAGGAGACGATTACAGTGAAAGCACGGACTCCTTTGAAAGGAGAGAATTCTCTTTTTTCAAAAGTCAAAAGGAGAGAACTCCTGTTTTTTTAAAGTTCTCTCCTTTTAACCTTTCTACTCTCCTTGGAATTGACGTGTGTGGATGGATGAAGATTTAAATAAAACTCCTTATCAATAAATATACTATAATACATATTCATTATTTCAATTTTCTTGTTCCTTAGTTAAGAAAAAAAAGCTCTACACGGTTTATAGACGAAAATGAACTTGTCATAAATTAATTACACTTCACAACATAACTTTTGTTTATATAAAACAAAATAGTTTATACAAACACCAAATATTAAATAGGTGGTCACGTGCTTCAATAATTTTTTTCTCTGATACTTGTTTTTGGGAAGAGTGAGATTAATTATTTTCAGTAATAATTTGTCTATATTTGCAATTCATGAGCCTATTTCAGTAATAATTTGTCTTTTTTCCACTATCATTGAACCTCTTGTCAAATCTAAATAAGAATGAAAAGTAGATTTTCTTTAGCCTAAATAGTTTTCTGTGTTTTCAATATTTGCTTACAATCATTTTTCGCCTTCAAAATTAGCATATTTTACTCAAGACTTGCTGATGCTTCACTCAAACAGGTGTTTATCTATTTACTCCTTCAAAACTGAATTTTGTAGTTTTAAGTTAGAACTTGCTCAAGGGTTGGCTAACTTTTGCCTAAAAATCTGTAGATGCACACAATTTATTATTCTTTTTCCTATAATGTTATATACAAAAATATACAAAGTTTAACTGCAACTTCCATTTAAAAATTTACTCACTCATTGATATTTAAAAAATAAAAAATATATATTATTCTTGTGAAAATTGTTTTACTGCAGTGTATCAAAATGGACGTTCCCCATCGTTTTTACATAATCATCAGTAATTCACTAAATCAAAGCATGTGTGGTTAGTCACACAATAATGTCTTCTTTTATATTTTAATAAATGTTTTACTAATATTGTACTTATATTTTTCTTATGTATATATATAGATGATTCCTAGATCTTTTGCGAATGAATGGAGACATGAATTTGGCGATACGGTACGCGTAATTGCATACGATGGTATAATTGCGACCATCATATTAGATAGATTTAAAGGGAAAATATATTTAACCGACGGATGGAAGCAATTTTTCAACCATCACAAGTTACAGGACGGTTATGGTCTGGTATTTGAGTATACTAGAAATTCCACATTCAGTATATGATTCTGGGTTAGAAGTGAAATATGATTCAAACGTTCCTGAAGAAGGCGACACTTCAAATATAGATAATCCAGTATTCGAAGTAAAGTTAACAACCCGTCAAAACAACCACTAGAAAATTGTAATGTTTATTTTTTAATATTTCATTCTAGATTCGTATCTTCCACATAATTATGACCTCAAGATTAATAATTCATTCATGATTTTGTAGTATATACCGGAAAGATTTGCCAGGCAACATCTGCCAAAATTTGTGGGCAGTGTTCAGATCTATGACTCTTTAAATCAAAATAGGGATATCACCACAAATTCAAGACCAAATGGTGTAATACGCCGTCTTACTATAGGTTGGGCACATTTTCTTGAAGAAAATGAACTACAAATGGGTGATACATGCGTCTTTGAACTACTGAACAACGAACCTCCAATGTTTTTGATCTACAAAAAAACAACACCAATGGAAGTTTGACACAACTATGAGACTTTTTAGTTTTAACTCGTTTTAGGTTTTAGTTATTTTTGTATGTAGGGATAATGTTTTCCTACAATTTTCATGTTAATCTAATTTCATTTGCTTTTCTTATGTACTTATATATTCTATCCATATATAAATAACGTTTAATTCTGTACAAATGAAGAATACTACGCCATTTCGTATCTTAACTTAAACATAATGTTCATCAGGAAATGATTGTACATTTATTACACCAACACATATATATTCTTTTAATACATATATTCTTTCAATACATATATTGCTGCACGAAAATATCAACAACCACTGCCACACATTTAATTTTAATATGCATCCATAGCACATCTAAAAAGGGAAAGAAAAAATAAGTACCAACATTATATTATACTTTAAACGAAATGAACTCAATTAATTTCAAATTTTGAAACTTCCAAACCTCAACCAATCCCTAAAAAATATAACTAAAATCTCAACAATTTTCACAATTCCAATATAACAAATCAATATCCAACCTAGAACTCTAAAAAAAAAATAAAAAAAAATCTGAAAGCAGATTTTTCTTCAGCTAATATATGTTGTTGCTGCCACCAATAACGAATTACACATATGCTCCTCAGCCAAATATTTTCGACGCCTCTCTGCAAATTGTTAATAGGGCAGCAAGAGTGACATTATTCCATCTAATAAAAGTTCTATGCACACACAAAGAAATCCTCAGAAATAGAAGAATTGAAGTACAAGGACAAATCTTTCAAATTTTTTGCTCTAACTTAGAATGTACACAACACACATATAGAAGACTCGAAAGAGTTGTATAGAAGATCTTTTCGATAGCCTTTGACTCTGTTTCAGTGTTTTTAGCTCCTATTTGGAAGAGAGGTTTTTTTTGCAGAAGGCGCAGCGATTTCTTTCATACTTGTGGATAGATGAGCATCTGTGTTTTGCATCTCATGTTTGCCTTTTGGGTTTATTTTGTCTGAACTGATATTAATTTGAGTTGGATCTTTCACACAACTACTTATAGTTAAAATATTTACTTCAGTCATTGCATTTAATAAATCCACATCAACAATTGATATTACAGGATTGAAGACAAATAAAATTTCATAACGATACTCAAGTGGATCTTTTTTTCATAAAGATTTGACTATTATGAATTTAAATGAAATCTGTAAGATCGAATTAAAGTTCGGCGAGATTAGAACAATGGAAGCATACCTGATGTTTAGGACAAACAACAGAAGAGATACTATCTCGTCTCGTTTGAATTCTCACTGATAGTCATTGCAATATGCAAAATATGAAAATCAGTAAAATAAGTGTATAGTCGTAATTTTGACTCTGAACTGAATGAAATGTTAAATTTCATAAAGTGACAGTGGAAAAAAATCAGTTAAAGTAATCTAATATTAGCATTGTAGCTAAAAAAATTAGCATTTCATTTAGTACAACTGTCGGGGAAGTTATAGAAAAGAGGGAAATTGCAATAAATTGAACATATACCTATGAGAAAGTTGCAATTCTATAAATGTACAAACGAAATAACTTCTTTGTACATAACATTTTTGGTACATGAGTTGTGCGTATATCTGTGTTCGACGATTTCAGCAGAGCTTTTATAGGTCTTTTTTTTGCTCTCGATAATGCTATATATAACTGACCATGGCAAAATATTGGTTTTGAAAGATACTAACCTACAAAATCAAATGTTTGACCGTAGACTTTATTTATTATCATTGCAAAGCACGGTCTAGGAATTGAGTCCTTTTAAATGGAATTGTAGTTCAATCAGTTTTAAGAGGTATAAAAGGGATCCTAGATAAGAATAATTGTTTTTCATGATATTCGCCAATTGTCATTTCAGCAAGAATAACATTTCTCTTAAATTTTCGACAAGTAAGGCGTGTTCCATTGCATAACCTATTGAAAGGATTGATATTCCGTAATAACATCACGGGACAATTCACCTTAAGTTTCAATAATTTGAGCTGCAAAATTTATTATATTAGGTTTAGCAACATGGTTGACCAACTGCACGAGGTGAGAAGATGTTTGTTCATATCTTCGAATGCCTTCATGCCAATCACATTCACTAAATAGGAAAAGTAAAGGGCATTGCAAAGGATCATAACAACCATAATAATAATGAACTTTATGTGAATCACCAGAATGGCCATATATAGTAATATCACGAATACGAATATTTGCGTTTTCATCATCCTCAACCCATACAACAGCTACTTAAGATGCTGACGGATTATTAAAGACTCTCTGATCAAGTCCTGGGTGACATTTTATTTGTATTTTATGGTCATGCAAATCGGTTATATTACTTAAAGAATTTACTATACGGATTTACCTTCAAGATTTTGATTAGAAGAAGCAAAGTAGATTCTACCAGATTTTCTGAAGTTTTTATATAGTTTCGAAGTTCATTATCTGTATCATAAAAATATAATTGTATATAACAAGGCTTATTATTATCCTGCATAAGTTGATTTACATAATGATATACTTGTCCCTGAACTCTAAATGTGTAAATATTTTTGTATGCTTTAAGAGTTCCTTATCGTACTTTACATCAAATGAAGTGAACGCAAAGTGGTTATCATATCCACGCGCAAGTTTTTTAAATTCCATACATGCATGCTCTTTAGACGTAAATAAAGCATACAATTCATCCGGTGAATCGAGCATAAAAAGTTTCACTTTTTCATCAAAGCTACAAAAACCTTTAGTTTCTCTATACAATTTGCGCGTGCCACAATGCTTACAATAAGTGCATGTCGGTAATACATATGCAGTAGTTGAGATATTAAACAGATTAAAACTTACATGTAATTCAAAATAAAAAAAATTAGTCGTTTCTTCATTTGAAGTAGAAGTTCGGAATGAGAATGTATTATATATTCATGCACATAATCAACACCAAAACTATTATTTTTAGATAACATAGGATCATTTATCCTTTTACGACGATAAATACTTATAGTTTGAATTCGATTCCTCATATGCACTTGTCTTTGATTTTGTTGTTGGCGAATGAAAGTATTATAAGATTTACTTGTGCTTTGGAACAAAGTTTCAAAATCAAAACAACCAGGCTCGTCATTAGTAGATTTTTGCAGAGAATCCATCAAAACAATAAATTTACCACTGATTTGAATAATATGAAAAATTATTAGTTTAGTTAAAAACTAACAAACAATAATAATACTCCATTTAGCATACTGTAAAATAAATTTATTGAACTCAACTAAATCTTAAAAAACTTTCCCCAAATCAACAATCTTCTTTGCAAATACAAACAACAACAGAACAATTGAACTGTAAACACTACTAATTGACCAAAAAGATTCCAAACATACAAACTCATGTAATCCTCATATATTCAAACAATGAAATAAACATGCATAAGTAATCAAAACCACAAGAATTTATTAAGATATTTTGAATTAAAAAGGGAAATCAATAGGTTTCATCATTTATTCAATACAAAATAAGTTTAACCTAGCATATTTAAATATAAATTACTAAACACGATTTTGTCAAATTTTTTGGTTAGCTTAAAAAATGTAAAAAGTATAGAGAAAGACGATGCTTCTTTCATTTGCCCCCAAGTTATATATATATTTATGTTAGGGGTTCTTTCGCTTTTGCCAGATCTAGAGAGATACTACAAGTCCTCCGTCCTATATATATATATATATATATATGCAAAAACATACCCAAAGATAATTGTTACAAATTTTACGATTTTCGTCCCTACGATCGAGACGAGGGCTGCGCGATTTTTCCCCCATAGAAAGAAACAAGAATTCGGAGAGTTTTTTCATAGATGAAAGCTGGAATTTTGGATAGAAATCGATTGAATTGAAGGAGAGAGAATGAGTGACTGGAATGAGTAATAGATGGTAAATTATTTTATATTTTTTATAACAAAGAAGACCAAATCACTTTGATAAAATCCATTTCAAACTAGTTCAATGTGAAAACGTATGTGACAAAAATGAACAGTCCATCTTTTTTCGAAAAAATAGTAATTTTCACAAGTATAAAAAATTGAAAAAATTTTAAATAGAAAAAATTAATATTGAAAAAAGTTTAAATACAAAAAAATTTCTTCTTTCACGGAGAGAAAAGCAGTAATTGAAAAAATTAAATTCAATCATAAATAAATAGAAAAGAATTCATAAAAATTTTATATAGAAAAAATTTATCTATAATATGAACAAAATAAATAAATAAGAAAATAATTTCACCCATTGGAGAGATCTATCCGTGAGACTACTCACGGAGAGGTTTCACGGAGACTTCTCCGTGAAAGGAGAGTGTTTCCTCTGTAAAAGGAACGGAGAGTCCTTTCAAAAGGAGAGTTCAAACCTTTTGAAAGGAGAGACAATCTCTCCATGGATAGAGAGATTCTTTCCGTCCGTAGAGAGAATTTTTTGTCCTCATTTTTTAAAGTTTGCTTTGTTCATATTATAAATATATTTTTTTGATATGAAATTCTTTTTAATTCTTTTCTATTTATGATAAAATTTAACTTTTTCAATTTTAATTCAATAATTAAATAATATTTATATATTCGTAGTTTAATTTTTATAACTTTCTTTTATTTTAATTATTTAATTAAATAATATTTATGCATTCTTTATGATAGAACGTCATTTGTTAAATTAGAATTAAATAATATTTATTTTTAATTTTAATTATTTTAATTTAATTTAAAAACTTTATAATAATATCTTTCTATTTTTGCCTGCAATTTCCTTTTTTAATTGTCTTTATATTTAGTTTCGTTTCTTTATTATATAGTATAATATTGACTTCATGAAGTGATGTAATGTGTGAAAATGGAGAAATATTTCAGTAGATGTGACATTGCAGTGAAATAGCGTGTAAAAAAAATGTTGCAGTGTGATTGAATGGAATAATTTACTGCTGCCAAGCCAGTTTCAAACCAATTTCATGTGAAAACTTATACGACAAAAATGAACAGTAAATCTCATATTCTCTCTTTTAAGATAAGGAGGAAAATAATATTTATACATTTTTTATGATAGAATGTCATTAGTCAAATTAGAATTAAACAATATTTATTTTTAATTGTAATCATTTCAATTTAATTTAAAAACTTTATAGTAATTTTTTTTTATTTTTGCTTGTAATTCCTTTTTTTTTAATAATCTTTATATTTAGTTTCGTTTCTTTATTATATAGTATAGTATTAACTTTCATGAAGTAACGTAGTGTGTGAAATAGAGAAATATTTATGTGGAGGTAACATTGCAGTGAAATGACGTGTGAGAAAATGTTACTGTGTAATTGAATAGAATTATTTACTGTTGTCAAACTAGTTTCATGTGAAAATCGATAAGATAAAAATGAATAGTAAATCTCACATTCTCTCTTTTAAGATAAAAAGGGAAATAATATCTATACATTCTTTATGATAGAACGTCATTTGTTAAATTAGAATTAAATAATATTTATTATTATTTTTAATTATTTCAATTTAATTTAAAAACTTTATAATATATATATATATATATATATATATATATATTTTTTTTTTTTTTTTGCTTGCAATTCATTTTTTTAACAATCTTTATATTTAGTTTCGTTTCTTTATTATATAGTATAATATTGGCTTTCATGAAGTGAAGTAGTGTGTGAAAATGAAGAAATATTGCAGTTGAAGTGACATTGCAATGAAATGACGTGTGAAAAAATGTTACAGTGTGATTGAATGGAATAATTTATTGTTGCCAAACCAGTTTCATGTGAAAATCTACGTGACAAAAATGAACAGTAAATCTCACATTTTAAGATAAGGAGGGATATGTATATATGAAATCATTTCACACCAAGATATGTTCATTAACCTTAGCCAAGTCATTTTATCATGTGTTTTGCATTCAATTATCTCTTGTCCGATTGTTGATTTAACTATCGGAATGCAAATGATTGCATATATTTTTCTTGACTGACGGTTTTTGTCTCCTAATGGGGTGTTTAAGTACATAGGTGAGTCTACATAGAGGGGAGGTGGCCGAGATTTTGTTAGCAAATTTTTTAGGTAAATAACCAACAGAATCTCGATCATCTTCTCTCCATGTAGACGTCACCTACACACTTGAATACCCTGTTATGAGGTAAAGGTTGCCGATAAAAAAAAGGTCTGGCAACATTTACACCCCAACGGTTAAGTCAACAATCGGACAAGAGATAATTGAGTGCAAGAGATGGGATAATGGAATTTAGCTAGGATTAGAGAGCATACCTTAATGTTTATGCTCTCTAATGGGCCTAAGTTAAGTGAACTCAGTGAAATGGGCCAAAGTTCAAGCCTTTTTCTATGATGCTTCAAAAATGACCACGTGACAGTCATACCACAAGCAAACCTAAGCCCGCATTCCACATCGTTTTGTCCAAGTGGTAGTGTTAATTGAGCCACACGAGGAGATTGAACCCCTATGGAAGTCGAATCCATTTGTTGGAGTTGTACCCATATAAAAAATCGAACATCTATGGATGAGGTGAGGTTGCTAAGGACTTAGTGGAAGATGTCTCATACAATTTTCAATGAGTAATTGATGTGAAAACTCACTACAACCATCACCCTGCCCAACTCAACAGGTCATATCTATGTCTTATGTGTCAGGTTATGGGCAACAAAATTGTATTTACATTAAATGCATATGATTGATTGATGCTTATGATAAGGGTCGTCAACCGCTCGAATGAGGCCATGTATCTCTTCATCCAATGATTCTTACCCACCTTCTTCTAGTATAAAGACTCACACATTGTATCATTTCAAGGGTACTGTAAGTTTAGACTTTCAAAGCTATAAATTTGTTCTCTTTATATTTCACATATACTCTCCAAAAATCGAACCCTTTTTTAAATAAGAGGCTCACATTTAAGACACCTATCAACTTAGTCATTTATATTGTAAACTAATTTGACCGTCTGAGTACACGCGGCCGCTTCCATACCACCGGAGAAGACTGTGTGTGACTAATGAATTGTCCTCGTATATAGGAATATGCTTATGTAGAAGCGGGAGGCCTTATGATCTATTGGCCACTTTGGAGATATGAAAAATTGGAGTTAATTGTTTCTACACACACCAAATTTTAGGTAGCTTTATGTTTCACTCACTGTACTTTAACTTGCACCTCCTTAGTCATTCAACTTTACATTGTTGTACTCCATTACTCAACGTGTTAATTTTGTGACTAATCGTTGCCAACGTGGGTAACAGAATTGACAAATGGCAGTTAAATGCCACATCATTCCTTCCAATTCTCACCAAACATAGCTCTAAATTAAAATGCAAGCGTGAATTCACAAAATCCATTCGAACAAATCATGAACACAAAATTTGAAAAAACCCAAATCGATGTGAACCCTATATCCCAAATCAAAGGAGTTGAAGGCTCGATTTCAATATAATTTAGGTGGGTTGAAAGGCAGCTTTCGAAGGAAATAATTATTGATTGCTAGTTTAATGGGTGTATCTCTTCTCTAATCAAAGGTGATACTTTCGGGTAAAACCCTTGATTAGAGAAGAGATCACTACCTTCTAGTGCAGGAACAAAACCCATAATTTGCAATACAGATGACCTATGCTCCCTTACCAACCTTTACATCTGTATTCACGTGCTGCAATAATTTTAACAAAACTCCAAGGACCAATGTTGCCATTTTCTTGTGTTTCTTTTTTATGTATCAGACTTTTGAGAAATAAATATGCTCAAACCCCAATTAGAGGTGTTGAAGGCTCAAAAGGTGTTCAAGCCCACAATATTCATGGTTGGGATGGGCCTTCGAAAGTGTTGAAGGCTCGATTTCGAGATTGAAAGCTTGTACTGATTCTACGTCGACTAATTTGGGTGAGAAAATTTGTGGTTGCAAGATGAAATTATCAGCTGGAGTTCGATGATTTGGGATTAGCAAGCTGAAATCAAATATGAGCTTCTATGGTTTTGGGTTAGCAAGATGGAATTAGGTTTGTGGGATTTACATGCTTTAATTGATTGAAACTTCAATTTATTTTTGGGTAAGGTTTGTTTGGTTAGCTGGGTTAGGAGAATGACACGTTTCCAGCGTTTATTGACGAAATTAACTTGGCGAGTAATGGAGTACAACAGTGTAAAGTTGAGTGAGTAAATGGTGCAAATTTAAGTACAGTGAGTAAAATGTGACGCTATTCAAAGTTTGATGTGTGTTGAAATGATAAACTCTGAAAATTGAGGTCAACAAGGTGAATGGAACATGTCCCATATACATATAAATAAGAACATTTTCAACTAGCGATATGAACTCAATAGTAATGTTTAGAAGAAGTACAAAAATTAGCTTTTAATATTTTAATTTGATTCAAATCTTCTAAAGATATAAGAATTATAAAAGAAATAATAATAAACAAAAATAAATAAATTAGTTCAAAAAAAAATATTAAAAATTAGTTTATTGATGATGAAGTTCAATGAGTTAATTAAAGCGATCACACAAGGATCGAATATAAACAACTTAAAATTGAGCTTTTAATCTAATAGTGAAAATTACATATTTATGAATTCCATGTTCGTCTAATCTATTTACCATACATTTAATTAAGTACTTCAACATTTCATTGATCGTTCCTAGAAAATCAGTATTCTACTCAAGGCTATAGTCAAAATTTCAATACATTGAAACTAATTCATAATACCACAACTTGATCTAAATCAAATGAAATTCAACTTTATGCTCATTCCTTATGTAGTGATGGCAAAAAAATTCGCTCTGTTCCGTCTCGAGTAGGGCCAAAAAAACCCGGCCAGCAGTAAACCCTTTTTGAATTTGTATTTTATTCTCTAATAATAGTATAACTTGAAATTTTGAAAAATGTAAAAAAAGTGGAGGGAGGGAAGTCCCTGCCCTGCCCCGTTGCTATCCCTACCTGCCTTAAATGGGTAACGGTGTGGGTACAGGCAGAGGATCCGTTTCGTTGCCAACCTTATTGGTGGTAGGTCGATGCTTAGCTGGCATTTATTATCAACATAAGTCACTTTTTTGGGTCAATTAGAATGATTAGAGATTATTTAAGGCTATAGTCAAAATTTTAGTGCACTGAAACTAATTCATAATTACTACAACTTTATCTAAATCGAATGAAATTCAACTTTATGCTCATTCCTTATGTAGTTATGGCAAAAAAAATTCGCTTTGCCCCAAATGGCGCAAAAATAAAACCTGGCCAATAATTTGGTGGGGCGTAACTCGCCGCCCTGAACCAGTCCCATGAAGAGAAAAAAATTTTAGAAAAAATTATTTTTGGACAATTTGCCTATTAAAAACCAATTTTGAATTTGTATTTTATTTTCTAATAATAACTTAACTCGAAATTATGAAAATGTAAAAAAAGGGGAGGAAAGGTGTCGCCCCACCCTATTGCCATCCCTACGCACCTTTAATGGGACGGGTAGGGGCCGAGGAGTCCGACCCATCCCATTGCCAACCTTAATGGTGGTAGGCCGATGCTTAGCCGACATTTATTATCAATGTACATCACGTTTTTTCGGTAAACTAGAACAATTAGAGATAAAACATGAAAAATAATGTAGAGTTATATAAGGTCACCCTATATATATATATACATATATAAATATCAAAGGTTTATAGAAATGCAACGGCCTATTTGATTAACATATGGCATAAATGACTTAATCAACACGACAAATTTGTGCTCGGAAAGATAAAAACCACGTGATCTAACAAGAGTAATACAAGCGAATGATAATTTTCATGCACATAAATTCTAGGTAATTGAATTACTTATAATTTATTTTCTTTCCTTACAAATTCCATGATTACAATCAAAAGCAACCTTAAATTAACTGTTTTTGGTCATTGATACGAAGGAAATTGCGAAAATTACCTAGAAACCTATTTTTAAACAATAATTTTCAGAAATAAAGGGAATTAATTTTCATTTCACAAATCAGGTGGTAATTAGAAATTATTAAATTAATTAATACATAGTTAATAATGGAAAATGTTTTATATCTTCCCCCAACCAAAATCACCCACCAGTCAAATTAAACTTTTTCTCTCTCTATTTCCTTCTCTAACGTCTTCCAGGATTGATAAAAATGGAAGATTCCTAAATTACAAACCTCAAAAAACTCAAAGTCAGGCGCCATTGATGGGACCCATCACGACAAATCTACACTAATAACTTCACTACCCCCATTCCGCCACTACTGCAGCCATGGGTTTCTATCAATCAAACCAAAATTTTGATTCGATTGTGTACGCCTGCTCTTCTAATTTTGATTCAATTGGTTGGTGTTTTTTGAAGGTGTTGGCGGAAGTTATGGTAGTGATGATTGTTTTTGTGGATTTGAATTAAAAATGTTAGTAGTGGTGGTGGTAATTATTTTTTCGAACAGATTTGCTGTGGTGGTTGAAGATCGAGTTTTTTCTGTTCGAGATTTGGTTGTGAATATTTGTGACATATTTTGTATTGATTGTGACCAATTTTGACTTGAAATTGATCTGGTCACAGACAGTCACATTGAATACAAACTTGGTCATAGACCCCGTATCAATTTATCCCAGATCTTGTATCAATTTTTAACACACTCTATTTCTTCCCCCAAAAATTAGGTCGGCAGTCTCTTACCTAAAAATCAAATCTAGGACTTCTTCAAATCTAGGACTTCTTCCCCACCCATCCTCTAGATTCCGACCACCTACCACTTCTCTCACCGGAGTTTCAAGAGAGAAGTGTGGTGGTGCTGGTTGGTGTTTTTGAAGGATTGGTGGAAGTTATGGTAGTGATGATTGTTGTGAATTTGAGGTGAATATAGTATTTATGGTCACCAATTTGAGTTAAAGATGTTAGTAGTGGTGGTGGTTATTATTTTTCCGAACAGATCTGCTGTGGTGGTTAGAGAGCTGGTTTTTTTGTTCCAGATCTGGTTGTGACTATTTGTGTCCAATTTTGTATTATTGTGACCGGGTGTGACTTGAACAAATTTGGTCATAATTAGTCATAATTATGACCAAATAGTCATAATGAATACAAATTTGGTCATACTTAATCACATCGAAGGCAAAATTGGTAACGGTGATTCTCAGATAACATAAGTCAGTGAATTGGTCACATATAACGCATGTATGGTCACAGATAACATGTGAAATTTCAAACTTTATTTCTTAATATTGAAATTAATCATATACATATTCATTCCACCTAATTAGGTCACAGATTCAATAAAACTAGTCATAGATCTAATGGAACTGATAAGAGGTCATTGCCAAAAAAGAAGAAAAAGGCGTCGGAAAGGTGATGGATGACCAGAATATTCGTTAAACGATTGTCGGAGCATTGTCGGGAGGTCATCAAAATTGTCATCGGACTAGTCGCCGGAATTGTTGTTGGGGCCGTCGTCGGAGGTGGGGTGGGGTGGAGAGAGAAATAGAAGGGTTTGATGTGATGGGTGGGGGGGGGATGGGGTGAATATTCGTTGAACGGTTATAGGAGCATCGTCGGGAGGTCACCGAATCGTCTCCAGAGTGATCGCCAGAATTGTCATCGGAGCAGTCATCGAAATTGTTGTCGGAGCTATCGTCGGAAGTGGGGTAGGGTGGAGAGAGAAATAGAAGGGTTTGATGTGATGGGTGGGGGGTGGATGGGGTGGGGTGGGTAAGTAAATTAATTATGCTATATTACAATTAATATTTAATAAATTTAATTATCACCTAATTTTTGAAAGAATTTTAGACATTTGTTAATTTTGAAATGTAAATTTTAAATGGAGGATTTACCTAATGTTCCCAAGGAAATTTATCCTTAGAAACGGCTATAATTCCATTCTGGGCCTTCTTCAAGCCCAACTCGCTACATATAAGCCCTTTCTTTTTCGTTCTCTGCGTTATAAAGCGAGAGGGAAGCCTTGAATCATTTTCAAAGTTCCTATCTCTGTTTCAATTTGAGCTGTGTGTAATTCCACTTTTCACACTTTTCCCCGTCCTTCTGTCTGTCTCTCTCTCTCTCTAAATCTATACATAAGCAGGGATTGGTCCGTAGAATTGCTCCTTAGGGTTCTGGATAAGAGGTTTTTGCTGGGTTTAATTCGGTTTGAGTGGCGATCTCTCCATGGCAGCAGAGAAGCTACGGGATTTGAGTCAGCCAATTGACGTTGCCTTGCTTGATGCTACGGTAGCGGCTTTCTATGGCACCGGATCTAAAGAAGAGGTCTAAAACACTTTTTTTTTTGGTTCTTTTTACTATTGGCTATTAATTTACCGCATTAAATTTTGTTCTTTTTCGTTCACTAAGCTATTGGGAAATGTGGGAGAGTTAGAGAAGTTTATTTTCGTTCTCAAAGTTGTTGGGAAATGCGGGAGAGTTAGAGAAGTTTATTTCTTTTAATTAATGGAGTTTTTTAATGAGCAAGAAGTCAATTGCTAGGGTTTATATTCTGTAGAATTAAGGTTCGGCAAAAATTGGGACTAGCTCCTTAAAAAATATCGTGTTGGTTGATTTGTAACTGGCGAGCAGCTAATGAATAGTCTCACGGGCGTAAAGTGAATCTACAAGCTGTTGGAAACCATTAATACCTGAGCATGCGCGTGGTTCTGACCATGCTTTATTAAGTGTTATGGTTGGAGCTCAATTTCAAAAGAATTCAACCAATAACAAGAAGCTATAAACTCAAGCTACACAATATAACTTGTAATTAATCAAGATTCAATAACCCAAGCTCTAATTATATTAATTGACTGAAGTTTACATAGAAATAATAAAGATAAACAGAAAACAGAGAAAGAAGCGGCAGAATTAGTAAGAGAAATAGCTCCAGGGAAATGAAGTGAAGAGAGACCAGCTAAGAAATGGAGAACAGATTAAGAGTAGGAAGAGGAGAGGAAGAACCGAGAGAAGAAGAAAAAGCAAGAGAAGAAGAATACCAGAGAGGGCCGAGGGAGGAGAAAACGAGGGCAGCAAGCGTGATACTTTTCAATTCCAGCCCTTCATCGTTCTCAAGTCAAAACCATATATAGAACAAAACAAGGTAAAGGCTTGGGCTAGCCCACTAATACAAGCCAAAAGATAAAATAAAACAAATGGTCCAATTAAGAAATTGAGTCGATGACATCCCTTTCCCTTAAATTAACGTTGTCCTCAAGGTTCAAGGTTAGGACGTCTTCTTTGTATGTTGTTAGCAGTTGTCTCATTCTCTTCACCATCCTTAGATTAAGTAGGGAGTGCAAGATGACATATGTCCCATTGTACTTCTCTTCAGACTCATATATGGCTTCTTCATTAGGAATCATATCCTCTGACCTCAGTTCATCATCACTGCTAAACTGGACACACCGTTGTACAAAATCAAATGTATTTGGACCAAATTGATTCACCCAATTTACCCCTAATACCATGTCACTTCCAGCCAACTTAAGAGTTCTGAGTTTGAACTGAAATTCCCAGTTTTTCACCTCCCAAACAACTGGCTAACATAAGGCTTCACTCTCCAGTTTATCACCATTGGCTACTATAATTGCCACTTTGCTAGTTTCATCGGTGACATATTTCAGTTCTTTGGCTAACTTTTCCTCAACAGTCAATGAGTACGGAGTTTTTCCTCCCTTTCATCACTCTAGGACCTCTAATAGTTTGGTGTTTCCACCTCCCAGCCAATGCATTAATGGATATCTCCATGATTTCCTGATTCTCCTTCAGACTCATAGCCTTTATCTTCATTTGGTCCCAGTTGTTTAATTTGGTTAAATGTCTCAACCACTTCTTCCTCAATAGTTTCTGAAAAGCTCCTGCAAAGCTCATCAAAAAACAAGCTCCAATCTGCTCTAGGGTGGCTAGCAATGGATCCATAAAACCATACGTAAGCCTTCCCTTCCAAGTACTTCTCAGCAATTCCCAATCTAAGTTCATCAAGAGTTTGATGAAGTTGGAAATATGTCATGACTTCTATTAGCCATTCCCTAGGTTCTTCTCCCCCCAAAATGTGGAAAAATATACCGCCTTCACTGACTGGGTTGCAACAACTCCCATATCACCATTTAATTCATGAACCTGCCCTTTTGAACTCTTTTTACCGAGTTCTAAATCCCCAATATCAGAAACAGCCATTTCACCTTCCACCATCGGCATTTCATCTCTGTCCACAATAGAACACTTGTAATGGTTGGATTGATCTTTGAAGATTGATTTGGCCTCAACCATTTTAGTCAACATTGAAATGATCAATTCATTTTTTGTGTTCATTTCCTCCATCAGTTGCTCCATCCTGTCTTGCCAAGTACAAAACCCCTTCAACATTTGATCCCATGAATTTCCAGTCACGCTCATAACTCCCTGATTTCTTTACGAACCTTTTAAATTGTTCTTCTTGATTTTTGACAAGAGCTCCCATGCTCTGATACCATTTATCATGGTTGGAGCTCAATTTCAATAGAATTCAACCAATAACAAGAAGCTATAAACTCAAGCTACACAATATAACTTGTAACTACTCAAGATTCAATAACTCAAGTTGTAATTATGTTAATTGGCTGAAGTTTACGTGGAAATAATAAAGATAAACAAAAAACAGAGAAAAAAGGGGCAGAATTAGAAAGAGAAATAGCTCCAGAGAAGTGAAGAGAGACCAGCAGAGAAATGGAGAACATATTAAGAGTAGGAAGAGGAGAGGAAGAATCGAGAGAGAAAAAGAATACCAGAGAGGGCTGAGGGAGGAGAAAACAAGGGTAACAAGCTTGATACTTTTCAATTCCACCCCTTTATCGTTCTCAAGCCAAAACCTTATATAGAACAAAATAAGGTAAAGGGCTTGGACTAGCCCACTAATACAAGCCCAAAGATAAAATAAAACAAATGGTCCAAATAAGAAATTGAGTCTGCGACATTAAGGTTGAGTTATTTTTGTTTCCTCTGGCTCATTTTATGGATATATGTTCGTAGGTAAAAATTATAGAATTGAAGGTTAGAAGCAATAAAATTTGAAGAAAGTGTGATATCTTGTTGTTCCGTGTTTTTGATGGGTGAAGCATACAATGTGTATTCTTTTAGATCCACATTTCCTGTGGATTTAGTTATGTTGAAAGTGATATCTTCAGAAGGTATTTTTTCTTAGCTAACTTGAAATTAAACGCAGAAGCAACTTTTTCTCAACTTCTTTGAAAAACACTGATAGGTGATTTAAATTGGAATGGGAAAGTAACTTTTGAAACCTTTCGTTATGCTCCATACCAATTAGAGTGGCAAGATTTTGAAAATTGACGAAGTAAGAAAAAGTCTCTTGAAATTTTTTTACGTAGATACCAATTAGGGCAATTGGCAATTAATAAAATATTCAGGTGGCAATTACTTATTTGTATAAAAAGTAAAAAGTTTAAATGCTAATTAAATTTAAGTACGAAAGAGTCTTACTAATTAAATTTTAGTTAGTAAAGGTAAAAAAGTCTTATGCTTAATTAAATTCTAGTACAAAAAGTCTAAATACTAATTAAATTCAAGTAAGAAAAAGTCTTATTAAAGTGTGCAAGCTTGAGATTCTTACTATTTTTATTTTTATTTTGTCTTATAATTTTTATGTCTTTTTGCTTTTTCTTACGATCTTCAGGATCTTTTATCAAGAAATTCCGACACTGAGAGATGGAAAGCTCATTGATTTGCTTCTTGATTTGTAAAGAGAAGTCACCTCTATTTCTATCTAGTGCAGATAATATGTGGCTTTATATAACAATAATTCTACCAATTTCTTGATTTTCTAAACAAATATCAATAAATTCTTTAAAACTTTTCACTGAACAACAAAGTAAAATAGAAGGTCAAGAAAAAAGTTAAGAGAGATTAAAAAAAAAAAAAAAAAAAAACTGAACGGATTAATTTGCTGAATGGTAAAGTACTCTAAAGTCATTATCCGAAAAATAAATAAAGTAGACGAAAATTATAAACAATAGAAAGTGTGAAAAGAACTTACTTGAATTCCAAAGTCTTTGAATTTACAACGATTTTGGAAAGACTTTTGAGTACAAGTGTGAGAGGGTGCTTTTGTTTTTCTCGGTGTGTTTATCTTCATGAGTAATATGAGTATTTATAGATGTTGGTACATCATGTCTATTATTTTGCTACTGTATCTCTTTACAAGTTTGCGATCTATAATTAAAAAGAAAGTAATAAATACTGTACAATTTTACAGGTGTGTGGTTTTAAAACGACTGTATGAAATTAATGACAACTTCTTCTTCATTCTGACAACCTTACTTTTAGGCTTCCTCCTTTTGTTGACTTTGCTTAATAATTGAGTGCTGTTTTTTCTTTATGTCTTTTCATCTTTCTATCTTTGCTTTTTATTCCAAATTTAATATCTTTCTAGAAATTCTTTGTTCTGACTAAATAGTTTGGTGTAAAATATACTATTCCTCCTTTATTATTCATATCTAATTCTAAACTTCCTAATAATCCCTGTTCTATGTATGTGAATCTGCTATCGTATAAACATACTAATACTTTAGCTTCTAAATTTTCTCCATGATGTCCTTTTACTTCTATTATTATTAATCCTAAATGAGTCCATTGAAGATTTTTATTAACAATTTCTTTATAAAATTCTTTTTCTATTAAATCTAGGGATATAAATTGATCTTCATGTGTACAAGAAACATATCTTTCTCCATAATGCTGATATGTTAAAGATTTGCTAAATAAATTTCCTTTTTTATATATGTATCTAAGGCCATTACAAATATGTTGATCTTTAGTTCTAATATTTTATGTCATTAGATAATTATACATCATCTATTTTGCTTTATTGTTCAGTAGAAAGTTTTAAAGAATTTATTGATATTTGTTTAAAAAATCGAGATATTGATAGAATTATTGTTATAGAAAGCCACATATTATTTGCACTAGATAGAAATAGAGGTGGTTCCTTTTTACATATCAAGAAGCAAATCACTGAGCTTTTTTATCTCTCAGTGTCGAAGTTTTTTGATAAAAGATATTGAAGATTGTAATAAAAGGCAAAAAGACATAAAAATTATAAGACAAAATAACGATAAAAATAGTAAGAATCCCAAACTTGCACCCTTTCTACATAGAGAACTTTGTAATGAATAAAATAAGATTTTTTCTTACTTGAATTTAATTAGTATTTAGACTTTTTGTACTAGAATTTAATTAAGCATAAGACTCTTTTACTTTTACCAACTAAAATTTAATAAGCAAGACTTTTTCGTACTTAAATTTAATTAGCATTTAGAATTATACGTGTGTGTGTGTGTATATATATAGACACATAGATATTTATATATATATAGACACACATATACATGTATATATGGCATTCTGCCTGTTGGATGGTTCATTGGTAATCTTGGAAACTTTGGTTAGACCTATCTATGTAGCTGATAAAGAAACGAGACAATAGTAACCTATTAACTGGAGCTGACTGAGTAAAACATGCAAGTATAGTAAAAGCGGTAATTAAATAAATTGCCATTATTGATCTCCGAAAATGGCATAATCTTGTTATTAATATTTTTTTGTCAGATACAATGCCATGAAATTGGTAATGGTTAAAGCTCAATTTCTAACAATCCTTTGGGTTCCATCCAATAGTAATCACAGTTAAAAAAGGCTTAATTGGGTTTGGATTTTTTTTTATCTTTATGAGGCGAGGTGGAAATTTTTAGGAGCTTGAGTAGTAGGCGTCATGACAAACTAATAGAACAAATATAAGTCCCGACAACCATTATTTGGGAACTCTTTTTTGGGTATACTCATTTTCAACCTCATATTCACACAACAATATATTTTGTACGCAAAGCCAAAGTTTTTTTACTTTTTAACCACACATTCTTCGAAAAAACACTATTCAAAACATTATTTTTCTCACATAATGGCCATCAACGGTGGCTAAAATGATATAAAAATTTAAAAATATGGTCATAGGACATTATATCCTAAAAGCTAAGACCAATAACAAAATGTTTGGAAAAAGGAAATCAAATAGGCAAAACATTTTAGTCAGGCTTAAAGCATGTTTGGAGAATAAGCCATGGGCCCACAAAACTGTGGGGGTTGAAATAAGTGACATAAGTAAGGTTTACCAAATGTGCCTCAAGGTGTAACCTTTGAGGTGTTTTACGAGAGCGTCTCGTTAGGCGGTGTTGTAAGCCTCAAATAGCTTTTTAACTGTTAAGACAGTAATTAGGCTATTGCAGTTTCTTTTCTAAAATACTGCATTATAAAATATAATTCGTAGCTTACCATTTTCAAGCTTGCCAAAATTAAAATTTAGGCAAGGAACTTGTACTCAATGACATTTATAATAACATACTCAAAGGAGTACAATTTTCAAATGTACTGTCCAGGCGTAATATGCAGATGCTGAAATATGGCATTCTCATCATGTGCTGCTGGGAGAGAATTTACCAATTTAAACCTCTCAAATAGATAAAAAACAAGGAAAATTTCAAATTTGTAGATGAGGATCTTGGATGTGAATTTGAATTTGTCCTGTTGTTGACAGGATCCTGGTGAAATAAGGTGGACTGTTAGCTGCTCTCTATGGGTCTGGTTGATGGTGATTAATGCAGTCTTTTCAATTTCGTGTCACTGCGCTAATATATAAACATGAGGGATAGTGACATCTTAAATGTTTAGACCCTGATTTCAATAGATTTAAACAAGTTTCCATTCCTGAGAGCAATGTAACCTGGGAGGAATTTGTTAGAAGGCAGCAAGTTGGCCAAAATCAGAAAAGGTTTAATTTCCTATAACCTTTGAGGAGAGTCAGCTGTGTATCAAATTGAATGATGAGAATGATTAACATAGTCGATCTTTAATGGTTACAAGTGTTTGCTTGATGTTGTTGTTTGTTGAGAAGCGTGGCAGGCTGGGGATCATGATTCGGTGAGAGCCTCCAGCGAACTTCACTCATTTAAGGAATCTGCTTGTGCTGTTTTTTTCACTTCATGAATTTTTTCTCCTGAAATTCATTCCTGGTTGTTAGATGGTTGGTCTTGTCAGGGGCGCCGATGGTCTACTTGTGACTAATGAATTTGTTTACTTGAACTTGTTGATTTCCTTATATTCTCTGGTCTTTGTTAACATGATGTCTTCTATTTATTTTGGTAAAAACTCTGATTTAGTTTTAAAAAATGGAGTTGCTTTTACCACACGAAGTAGTGTTGAAGTCTGCTTGTAAGGAGATTCTGCCAGAAAGGAATGCTTCGTCTTCATAATCCGTGCTTTTACTTTTAGATTATATAAATGTTACCTATCAAAATTATGTGAATTTTGAACTTTACTCTCTTTTTTTGTCGTGATTTTTTATGACTCAGAGAACTGCAGCAGATCATATCTTGCGGGATCTGCAAAATAATCCAGATATGTGGCTTCAAGTGGTTCATATTCTATCAAATACACAAAACTTGAACACTAAATTTTTTGCTTTGCAGGTCAGTCTCTGTCATGATATTTGTAAATGTAGTCTTTTGCATTTGGGCGGTGGAATTGTGGTTTGTCATTATATAATCTGCATCCAACTTGTCGACTCTCCTTGCCAGTCTGCCCTTTTATCAATTTGGGTCGGTGGGTGGGTCAAATATAGTAAATTATGGGTTTAACTTTCAATTCATATTACTTACTTAAGGTTACATCCAAAAATGATTCTATTGTTTATTTCTCAATGTCTTCTTGCTAAAAGCCGGCATTTGACAAAACTAATGAGCCAGTTGAAATCAGGTTCTTCCGTTTCAGTGTCTGCATACAAAGGCTGTTAAAGCTGGCAAATACAATTTAAAAGTTAACTTCCATAAGTTCCAAAATCTGTGTTTTTAAAAGGAGACCTCAGTCTTGCTGATTGATTGAAATAATAATTGAGACATTAATAATGAATACAGCCCCCCTTTTTTGATAAAGATGATGAAATGTGTGGTTGAAAAGTTTATATAAGTTGTGAGGCCTATGAAATGTGTGGTTGAAAATGAGTTTGAGGTAGAATGAGTTTTAGAAATGGGGGCCAAAAAGGAGCGTATTATCCATGCCGAATTATGTTTCTAAGTTTTTGTGATTGTTTAGTGGTTTGTATCCATTTACGGGTGATATGTGCTTAAAATTTGATATCAATATCAAAGGTATAACATTGTTTCTTATCTTGTTAAATGAAAAAGCTTGTTTTGACCCCTTTGACCCTGGAATAAAACAAACTTGGCAGTCAATGGTTTACCTATTTTATTGACCAGCTAGCAACTATTTCAGAGCTGTCCACCGATGTATAGAATTAACTTATAACAGTAAATTTAACTTAAATCTTAAACTTTCCTACTCAATTCCCCATGATTTTTGAAGATTTGCGGAAGCACCAGTGTTCTGAGAATTGACAAAAGCAGAGAAGCTTGTCTGTTATATCCTTAATGTGATCTCAGTATGATGAGAACTAGTATTATTTTGGAGATTGACCTTGCTCTCTAATGGATATGAATTTGCATGCTAGTTCTTTTACCTTTTTAACAATATTAGAGACAATGATGAAAGTGACCACTTTTCGAATTTACCCGTACAGGTTCTAGAAGGTGTTGTCAAGTATAGATGGAATGCTTTGCCTGTAGAACAAAGAGATGGCATGAAAAACTATATTTCTGAAGTTATAGTTAAGGTAATATAATCCGTACCATTTTGAGGAAGACTTTGGAGGCCTCTGCTTCCTTCAGCATCTCAGTTAAAGAGGATGACCAATAATTTCACTATTTCATTTGTTGAGCTTAGCTTTCAAGTGATGAGATCTCTTTCCGGCGGGAGAGGCTGTACGTCAACAAACTAAATATTATATTAGTTCAGGTAATACTATCTAATCCTCAAAATGATGCTCTCCAATAGAACCTGCCGTTATGCTTTACTTGTAAACCTGCTTCATGTTATAAAAGAACCCTTCTACTTGAATTTTCTCTTGTGTGGCATCTGGCTTATGCTTTTGTCGCTTCATACGTAGATTTTGAAGCATGAGTGGCCAGCCAAGTGGCAGAGATTCATTCCTGACTTAGTTGCAGCAGCAAAAACAAGTGAAACCATTTGTGAAAATTGCATGGTTATATTGAAAGTAAGTAGCAATCCATGCTCTCCATACTTTTCTTGATTAAGTTCCCATACTTGACTTAAGATGTTGCTCAGCTTTTAAGTGAAGAGGTCTTCGACTTCTCAAGGGGTGAAATGACTCAACAGAAGATTAAAGAGTTAAAACAATCATTAAACAGGTAATCTTGTAGCATACAGTTTTCTTGAGGGTCACATCCTCGGATAAACAGTTGACATCATCTAGGTTTCTATTGATGGCTACATCCTTGAAGCTGTCTAATACTGTGAATTCATTGTCTGTTTACAGTGAGTTTCAGCTCATTCATGAATTATGCTTGTATGTATTGTCGGCATCTCAAAGAGCTGAGCTTATCAGGGCCACCCTGGCCACATTGCATGCTTTCCTTTCTTGGATTCCTCTGGGCTATATTTTTGAATCGCCGCTGGTCTGCTCCTCTTCCTTTCTTGTTGATTGTTGATGAAAGAATGCAGATGGAGTAGATCTTTTTGATTCCTTAATGTCTTGAGCTTTCGTGGTTATTGATTCGTTTGTGCCTAATATTTGAAGTAACTTATTTTGCCCGTTTGTTTGACAGCTTGAAACACTCCTCAAATTCTTTCCCATGCCTGCTTATCGCAACCTCACTCTTCAATGCCTGTCAGAGGTATATTTTGTCCTTTTCATGTGAAATTTTTTTAATCATCCTGAGATTGACGTTGCTTGTTGCGCTGGTTAATGTTCACAGGTTGCTGCCCTAAGTTTTGGGGATTTTTACAACATGCAGTACATCAAGATGTATGATATATTCATGGTGCAATTGCAGGTAGTGAAGATTAAAGCAATATTGAGCTAGCCATTTCTTGAAACAGTACATTCATACGTTTTAGTTTTGATAAGTTTATTTTGGAGTTTGTTCGTTTGAGTTTTAATAGCAACATTTGATCCGAAATTTGTATTGGATTTTTTGTAGAATGTAAAAATAGATTCAATAGCTGACTTTTGTATACACCTCCTAGCTTTAGCAGTTCTACACTTGGTAATACTATTTAACAAATAAATATTTGATATAACACTGATGGGAATGTTTTGGTAAATTTATTTTGGAGTTTGTTCGTTTAAGTTTTAATGGCAACATTTGATGCAAAATTTGTATTGTCTCATTTATGGAATTTTTGGAGAATGTAAAAATAGATTCCATGGCTGAGTTTTGTATACATTTAGTATTAGCAGTTCTACACTTTGTAATACTATTTAACAAGTAAATATTTGATATGACACTGATGGAGTTTCTGCTGATTTATGATATAATTTTTGTTGCCTTGAAGACTATTCTCCCTCCCAGCACAAATTTTCCCGAGGCTTATGCGAACGGGAATAGTGAGGAGCAGGTGATTGTAATTTAATGAAATAAATTTTATTTATCAGGTTTTCTATCATTTTTAGAGAGTTAAATACCCTTTTTCTCTGTCCAGGCATTTATCCAGAACTTAGCATTGTTTTTCACTTCATTTTACAAGGTAATCTTCCCCCCCTTTTGCCTCAACTTGAAGCTAATGCACAGTCATGAAGAGTCCAACAGGTTGAATATTTCACGTATTGGTTGAGAAAAATAACAATGACACTACATGGAAATGGATGACGAAGGCATATCTTTGTAAGATATTAGCATATCACATTAATGCACAAACTAAAATCATTTTTTATTTCCTTATAAGGGCTTGTTTGGGATACTTTATGCTTCTTTTTTTGTAGAAGAGTTTCATGAGGAAGCCACTCTGGTCTGTTTCCTTTAAAAGCTCTACTAATTCGGCAAAGCACCTTTAGAGAATTATCAAAATTGTCCAAATGGGTCCAAAAGTAGCTTCTTAGTTTTGAAAGTTTGACTTTTCAAATGTTATGCCAAACATGCCCTGAATTTGTTTGGATTTCCTTGAGACACAACATTTGAGTCTCTTTTCTGGTGGCTGAAGCGTACACATTTATTTGGAAGTTGGTTTAAAATGGTCAGTACATCTCATAGTGGCAATGGTTCCGATTTATATAATTGGTTTTGTCGCTATAAAAATGGCATTTTGGATAAGGTCTTGCATATCTCATTCTTGCGAACCAGTTGGCATAACTTATTTAGGATACTCTCTTCATTCTGGAACCATATTTGATTCTGCAGTCTATTGCTGGTGACTGGAGAGTACGCTCATTATTATTAAAGACTTGAGTTTCTGTATTTGTAAATTTTTAGGAGCATTGCATTTCTTCAGAGGTCTACGCTCACACTGTTCGTAAATTATGTGTGGATTCATGTATTTCTAGCATCTGACCAATTCCACACTCGCTTAAACAGTTTAACTACTGTGTCATTAAACGAATAGAGGATTGACTATGGCTATGCCTTTGCCACGTGGATTTGGCTTTAATTGTTTTCTGATGGACATCTTTTTTCACTGGTGCAGTCTCATATACGTATATTGGAAGCTACACCAGAGAACATAAATGCCCTGTTAATGGGTCTTGAGTATCTCATTAATATTTCATATGTCGATGATAACGAAGTTTTTAAGGTAATGTTTGTACCCTCAACTATGGAATTCTTACTCGTCGACGAAATTCTTTCAAATACTTCTTGATAGATATTGGTCTAATGTGATAGGTGTGCTTGGACTATTGGAACTCGTTAGTTTTGGAGCTGTTTGAAGCTCACCATAATCTGGACATTCCTGCAGCAACTGTAAATATGATGGGACTGCAGGTATTATTGATTGTTAGCTCATTTTAAGTTTTCTAATGTTTTTAATCTTAATCCAATCTTTGTCTAAGCAAGATTAGATGTCTTTTTGCTATACATTTCTTATTGTTTGGATGAAGCGTACAAGTTTGCAGTTTGTGCGGAAATACTATGAAGTGTATATAATGTTGTTTATTGACCTATATTATTGGACGAGTTTGAGATAATGAAATAAGATTTATAGAGATTAGATTTCTAAGTAGAACTGGATCTTTGGTGTAGAAGTATACAATTGCCACTTCTCATGATTTTGATGTGAATCTAAGTTGATCTTTTTTGAAAGGATTGATGCTAGTGAGATGCTTCTGTTTAGATGGTAAAATTCTTGTTCCTAAATTAACTTCAAGTGTCTTGTTACAACCCATTGGATTCTGTTACTTGTAATCTTCATTTACAATGCTTTGATATTGACAAAACTATTGAAGTAGTAAAGGAGTTCCGGTCTTACATATTTTCTTTTCTTCTTCTTTTTGTAACATACTAAAAATTGACATTTAGGATGTCCAACTTTGCACATATATGTACAGTTCATGAATGTTGGCATGATATTGAAGTCTAATATGCACGATATATATAAATATTCCAGTAATTTTTGTTTGTTCCTTGCTGTCTGCTCCTTTTTCAATTTTGAAAATAAATTTTGTTAAAAAGTTCACATACAGATTTGCAATGTGAGTATTTATTAAGAATTAGCTCCCCTGCCTCAAAAGGGTACTGGAGCGGATGAGAGTGAAATCCGGAACCGTATATTTATATAAAATTTCCCTGGTCCATAAAGCAATCACTGATGCATGATATTTCTATCTCTTGATTTTTTTATTTTTATTTTTAAAGCAGATGCCTATGCTATCTGGCATGGTTGATGGACCTGGTTCACAACTATTTCAGAGACGGAAACTGTATGCAGATCCAATGTCAAAGTTGAGAATGTTGATGATATGTCGTATGGCAAAGCCAGAAGAAGTTCTCATCGTTGAAGATGAAAATGGAAATATAGTTCGTGAAACTATGAAGGACAACGATGTCCTTGTGCAGTATAAGGTCTTCACTCTTATTCAAAAGACAATATACGTTCACATCAGTTTCTAGAAATAATTTGGTCAACCAACTAGTGCCTTCTATTAGTTGTTTTTTAAGTGAAGTGAGATAACACTAATATGTGTGCGAAGTAACTTTGATCCACTTGCCCTGGCTTCTCAGCTTGCATTTGGGCTTTCCATGTCATGACTTTTATTACGAGCGGAAGGGTTAGTTTGGGGGGGGTGGGGGTTTAATTTTTTGACATGCTTGATGTTTGTTGGTGAAAAAGGATATAATTTTTATCCACAATGGGTAGAAGTAGGCAGGAAAGTTCCAACAAATCATTACAATTGTTTCCTCTAAAGAGTAAGAGGATGTAATGGGACATCACATTGCATTTGGTTCCCTCTCTTACCTTGGTGCAAATTCTCTATGCAACATCACACACACAGAATGCATTTTCAACTTCTAATATGCAAGTTTCCTTATGAATAATTATTGCCAAGCCTTGTCAATGTGGTTTAGATGTGGATCGTAATGCTCTGTTATTAGAAAAAAATTTACTGCATGCTTTTCATTTGGCATATGCCTGCCTCAAATCATCCCATAATTTAGGTTTGATAGGAATGAGAATAGCCTCATCTTTTACTAATTTTTCTGGTTTTCCATTGTCATCAGAATGGATGAGATGGGTGATACGAAATACTTTGTGCTGATATTTATCTGCTTTCAGGAAATTTGTGTTTCTTGCCTTTTCCTCTGATTTTAATGCTGGGATCTTGTACTTGTGTTTACCTCATGTTCACCCTTTCTGTGATCTGTAGGTTATGAAAGAAACACTGATCTACTTGGCACATCTTGATCATGATGATACTGAAAAGCAGGTATGCCTTGCTAGGAAGAAC
>NC_036254.1:21016829-21022020 GCF_002742605.1 Olea europaea var. sylvestris | reverse complement strand
CCCCCCCCCACAAAAAAAATAAAAAAATAAGCGTGCACTTTTATTTCTCATTCCTTTGAGACTAAATCTGGGTAACAGTTGATCAACAGATGTGCCAAAAACTGTCAAATGGAAACACCAGCCATGGGGTAGAATTTAGACCTAATTGTCACCTGGATATTGCCTTCGATGATTGTCAAATATCAGATGTAGCACATAAAGTGCAAACCATGGAGCTTTATTTTTCCCCTACA
This sequence comes from Olea europaea var. sylvestris, assembly GCF_002742605.1. Lineage (NCBI taxonomy): Eukaryota > Viridiplantae > Streptophyta > Magnoliopsida > Lamiales > Oleaceae > Olea > Olea europaea. The sequence goes on along the minus strand of NC_036254.1, from coordinate 21,021,787 downwards.
ATCTCTTCCTCTGATTTTCCTTTGGGTGCAAAAGCTAATAGCTTTGTGTGATGCTCATGTTGTCTTTGGAAGATAATTTCATGTATGTGATGGAAAATCTTTAAGCTTCTAGACAAGTCCTACTAGAACATAACTGTTATATTTTAGAGATAGGATATATTTCAGTCTTTTTATTGTGTTCACCTGTGATATCAATATCTAGTTGTGTCAGCCACAGGTTTCAATGCCTTTTGTAGTAGGGGTGCATGTGCTTGTGAGTTGCAGACTGTCAAGACTTTAGTTTACCAGTGGCCTTTCTTGAGACAAAAATTCTTTTGGCAGTTTTACTCATCATCAATTACTTATATTCGTGAATGTTTGTTTAAGTTTAAACTATTGCTTCATGGAAGGATACATATAATTTCTATCACAATCTACTTTGTCGAATTTGTAAATTTGTATGTCAGAAGAATTTGCTGTGTAAAATGCTATCAGTGAACCTTTATGATGGACACTCCATAACTTTTTATGGTGGTGTCTGATCATGCTGTCCCTACTAAACTATTTTGTACCGTTTCAATCTCCTGCCATTTTGTATAAAATTGTTGGCTAATACTTCTTTTTTTCTCGGAATATAATTTTATAATTAGTGTTTCTTCCAGAAGAGACTTCTTGACTCCTACCGGTCATTGTGTTGAATGAATTAATGTGTTGAATGCTGGTTATCTATTAAGAATTACAGGGTCTTTATCTTTCTTTGATGCGTGCTTTTACATGAGCACATAGTATCAGTTTAATTTTTGGGTATGGATACAGATGCTGACTAAGTTAAGCAAGCAACTAAATGGAGAGGATTGGACCTGGAATAACCTTAATACATTGTGTTGGGCAATTGGATCTATATCTGGGTCGATGGCGGAAGAGCAGGTAGGCTTGTGTGTGTTTTTTTCCCTTTTCCTTTCACTAGTTTCACGTTTGATTACTGACTTCCCATGTCAACCTAATTCTAATCTGAGGTTTCATTTATTTTAATTTCTGGATCTTGCTTATCCATGGTACTTTACCATGCATTGTATGTCGGCATGCTGAGGCTAAACCTATGTAGATATTGATATTCTTTGGACACTCTATCATAAACATTTTTCATTGTTTATTAAAAATATTATATATTTTTAACTCAAACTAATTAATAAATAATAAATAGGTACTCATATTTAAAAGATTTTAACAAAAAAAATTTAATAACAAGTGTAAAACTAAATTTATACTATATAAATGAAGAATTTTAAAGATTTTAATCGACGTGTCGACAATGTGTCGTGTCAGTAATTGTTTGAAAAAATCACGTGTCAGCGTATCCGACACGTATCGTGTTGGACAAACGTGTCCGTGTCAGTGCATCATAGGGCTAAACTTTGCTGAGTTTTTTGTGTACACCAACCTGTGTAAAAAAATTCTTGTTTTCGGTCGTGTTTTAATCCTGTGGCATAATTTTTTGTTGGAATTGTACTTATCTTTTGTCCTCTAAAGGTATAACTTGTTGGAATTGAACTTTCTAGACATCTTTGTGTGGGTTTTCTTTCACATAACCAATCTAGTTACAGTTTTTGGACTTGTTGTGATACAAACGTGCACATGCAAATATGTGAAGATCTGCTCCTTGTTCTATAAAATTTAAATAACTTTTTACCTTTGGCAGGAAAACAGATTTTTGGTGATGGTGATTCGTGATCTTTTGAACCTCTGTGAAATCACCAAAGGAAAAGACAACAAGGCTGTCATTGCTAGTAACATAATGTGAGGATTATTATTATGGTTATATTGTTAGTTACCTGTTACTGTGCTGCAAAAGGGACCTGCAATCAATATAGCGTTGTGGTGCCTCCAGTGTAGCGGAGGTGGCCCTCAGAGATGGTTGAATGTGATTGTCATTGATTTGGTTGCAATTTAATCCTTCTGAATATTTGGGATATCCAGGTATGTGGTTGGGCAGTATCCAAGATTTCTGAGGGCTCATTGGAAGTTCCTGAAAACAGTAGTAAATAAGTTGTTTGAGTTCATGCATGAATCACATCCTGGAGTTCAGGTAAATATTTATTCTCATCTTTTCTCAATTAACATTGTTTTGCAGACATCTTTAATTTTCTTTGTTTGTTATGCAGTTTAGCTGTGTGTAATGAAAATATGTTCATATGGTTTATCCTGTTCGGGGCATTGTCTTATTTTGCTCTGTTATTGAATTTTTATTTTCTTTTTGTAGGACATGGCTTGTGATACATTCTTAAAAATCGTTCAGAAGTGCAAGCGTAAATTTGTTCTTGTACAGGTTTGGCAGCTTCTGATCTTCTTTGTTGCCTTTTGTTCTATGATTTGAGGAGGCAAATAACATGTTGAACTTATTTTCAGGTTGGGGAAAATGAACCATTTGTTTCAGAACTCTTAACAAGCCTTCCAGCAACTATTGCAGATCTTGAGCCTCATCAGATACACTCCTTCTATGAATCTGTAAGTCTGTTTTATTTGGTATTTGTTATTTTGTGCAAAGCTTTGACTAATCATTTCTCGATTTAAGTTTATAGACGAATTGATTATTTTGCGTGTGCATTCTTAATTGGTGCTGCCTTCCCTTTTAGGTTGGTCATATGATCCAAGCAGAATCTGACCCCCATAGAAGGGATGAATATTTACAGAGATTGATGGCTCTTCCTAATCAGGCAAGATCCTTGCTAGTCATCTTTTTATTCTTAGACACTATTTTAGCTATGTCTGCTTCTGCCCTTCCTTCTCCCTGGATCACTCATTGTAAATGATAAACAATATTGTTCGGGTGCAGAAATGGGCTGAAATTATTGGACAGGCACGCCAGAGTGTGGATTTCTTGAAGGATCAAGATGTTATCAGGGCAGTTCTAAATATATTGCAGGTAGTTTTGCTGAGTAAGGTTTTGTTTGAATTTATTTGAATTTGTCTGAGTAAGCATTGGTTTAGATGTCTACTGTAGATGTGTTGAATATGGAATTCTCAGCATTTTTTTAATTTAGAAAATAGTTTGATGATCTTGAGTATTTGATTTGCACATCATTCATTTGACTGGGAGCATTTTTTAAATACTCTGTGTCACTTTATGTTGAAAGAGATATGCTAACAAATATCTTTTCCTCATATGCAATCCATCTTATATTTTTATTGCATTTTCCTTCTCATCATTGGACACATAATCTGCTGTGCATGGACACGCAAAAGTTGTATGTGCCACTACTGAGTATGATTGAAGGATGTTCTCTCGTATATATTTCTGTATCTGGTTCATAATTGGTCTTGTCAGTCATGGAATGTGAAGATGAGGTACAAATAAATGTGAATTGATTAAAGTTTCAAATACAATCTTTTTAGGCCTTTATCTCTTTATCATGTACGTTGTCCTTTCCTTCAATCTTTGCTCTTCTGAATGTAATCTTCATGTAATATCATTATTGCTTGGCAGACAAATACAAGTACTGCCAGTTCTCTTGGGACTTATTTCTTGCCACAGATCTCTCTGATCTTTTTGGACATGCTCAATGTGTACAGGTATGCATAAATCTTATGTTCTTATGATTTCTTTATTATTTTACATTTTTTCTACTGAGTTTTTTCCAAGCGATGCTCTACTTGATTTACATTTTAATTATGTCAAACAGAATGTACAGTGAGCTTATATCTACCAGTATTGCACAAGGAGGGCCCTTTGCATCAAGAACATCCATTGTGAAACTTCTACGGTGAGTGTAAATTTTGGAGCCTTGTTCCTGCAACACAAGTACTCTGACAATTATGTCTATTCTGAACAGCTCTGTTAAGAGGGAAACGCTAAAGCTCATTGAGACATTTTTAGACAAAGCTGAAGATCAACCTCATATTGGAAAGCAGTTTGTGCCTCCAATGATGGACCCTGTGCTAGGAGATTATGCCCGGAACTTGCCAGATGCGCGCGAGTCTGAAGTGCTTTCTCTTTTTGCTACAATAATTAACAAGTACGTTTCACATTCTTTTCTTTTTCTTTTTCTTTTTGTTATTTTTGCTGCATACGGTGTTATTGCTCCACGGAGGCCCATTAACAAAACTTTGTTTTTATCGGTTCCTTTATGGTTATATGCTTTGACTGACCTTAACCAATAATGTCTGAATGGACTGTTATACTGGTATTAATTATGCATCCACATCGAATTTCTCTGTTTATTCTCTCAGCGTATAAGAGCCTGGAATGTTGGGTGCTGATGCTCACAGTGGCATTTAATTTTGTTGAGGATGCTGTCAGGTTTTGCAATTGATTTCCTTTTGGTCTTTTTACTTTTGTCCAGATACAAGGGGACAATGATTGAGGATGTTCCTCGCATATTTGAAGCTGTTTTCCAGTGCACTTTGGAGGTTGGTGAATATTGTTTAGACATTTTAAGTTCCAGATTGCGGTGTTTGTGCTGAACCATGTTTTTGTCTTGTGAAAAGATTGATTATTTCCTCTACTGACCAGATACAAAAGTTACTTTACCTCTATATGCACTCATCCGGACATGCTTCTATAAAAATGTAGACCTCACTAAACATTCAGTATACACCACCACATGTTTATGTACTATATTTTTCTTTCTTTTTTAGTATATCCAATCATGTGACGTCCGATTCAAAAGTCTGAATACGATTCATGATTTTACAAATATTATGATCTGTGCTTGTTTCCTAATTCATTTAAGGTTGAAAACTTTTTGTTATTGCTTCCTTTCCGTCTCCTGGTCCATACCTAAGTGCCACCCCTTCTGTCTACAAAAATTAATTAAATTCTTTTAAACAGTATGTTAGGCTGGGGCAGAGCAACCTGAGGCCCAGTGACGGCAAATGCCCTTAGTGGATTTGGAGAAAAAGATTGATTCCTTTTTTTTTTTTTTTTTTTTGGGGGGGGGGGTGGCTTTTTTTTTAGCAAAAAAAGGAAATTAAAAGGAAGG
>NC_036254.1:20907322-21016773 GCF_002742605.1 Olea europaea var. sylvestris | reverse complement strand
AAAAATTTTTTTTTTTTTTTTTTTTTTTTTTTTTGGGGGGGGGGATGGCTATTTCGTTAGCAAGAAAAGGAAATTAAAAGGAAGGCATCATCATTGGCTTAAAGCTAGTTTCTCCATTATTTTCCCTTATACCTCCCACTACGAATATACACACGGTTTTGTAAATTTTAAATTTCCTTAATTTGTTCTTACCTTTTTGGTTTTAACTCAGCCCAGATTTCTGCTACTGCATTCTCTTTTTCCTTTTCAGTTTCTTCTCCTTTTTCTTTTATTTTTAAACTTTATGTGGGGTCTTATCCCCTTTTTCTATTGTTCGTTGTTTTTCTCTCTGCCTTATTCTCTCATTCTATACCAAGTACTTGTTCGGGTTTCATTATAAATTGCTAAAATTATACTGCGATAGAAACGAGTGGTGGCCAAGTGGGTAGTTGTGGGTCATACAAATGTGTTGTTAAAATTTTGACTTTGACCTTTAAATTGTAAGGAACTTATCATGAAACCCAAACAAGCATTGAGCCTTTTCAACACGTTTCACTTGAATTTTTTGCTTTTTCCTTCAGTTGTCATATGCTTGGCATATGTTCACTTTTTCTCTTAGTTTAGTTTAAGTTAATTTTATTTGACTCGTTTGACTAGAGTATTGCAAGAAGATATTGAATTTCTTATTTTTCACACTTTAGCTTCAGGATATTTTTAAGAACGAAATATAGTTCAACAAGATTATAGAAAAAAATTGTATAGTAAAAGTTTTAATTATTTGTAAAATCTTGATGTGGTTGCTTAGTTTTGAGGTAGCACGACTAGACTTGTCTCTTGTTGAGCTCGGCAGTAGAGTCCAAAGCCTAGACAACTTTGCCCATGTAATTCGACATGCTTAAAAAGTCGTAAATAAGTAACGAAATGACAGATTGGTAAATTGATTGTTAAATCACTGTAAGGCAATTCCAAAGTAAGAAAACTAACCAGGAACAATTGTAAGAAAATGTAGAATTAATATTATTATATAATTGTCTTATTTCAACCCCCCCCCCCCCCCCCCCCCCCCCCCCCCCCCCCTCCTCTTTTTTTCTCCCTTCTTCCCTTTAAATTTTTTAGAAGTTCATTGTATTTAATCAATAAAATTCCCTCTTTTTTTTTTGGTTTTTTTTTTTTTTTTTCCCCCCCCCCCCCCCCCCCCCCCTTCTCTCTCTCTCTCTCTTTCTTTTTAGCTAAATCTTTCCCTCCCTGAGGCCAAGTCCTGGCTCTGCCCATGATAGGTGGAGTCTTGGTAGCGATAATTAGGTTCCATAAATTGTTGTTTCATGCTTTGGAGTTTTGTAATTTGAGGAAGCCCAACTCTAGGTGAATTTTTTATAGCATTCGTCATTATTTTTCATCGTGTTTGCCTTTGTTGTTTATTTCATTGCAGATGATTACGAAGAATTTTGAAGATTATCCTGAGCACCGACTCAAGTTTTTTTCATTACTTCGTGCCATCGCTACACATTGTTTTCCTGCTCTGATCCAGTTGTCCAGTGAGGTCTGTGTAATAATATATGCAATACATTTGTGCTTTTCCTTGAGTTATTTTAATTTATTTGAAAATATGTTTTTAATTTCTCATGCCTGCATATTATTTATTCTGGTTTTCTATTGGTTTTGCATCAGCAATTAAAGCTTGTTACGGACTCCATCATTTGGGCTTTCCGGCACACTGAACGGAACATTGCTGAAACTGGACTCAACCTTTTGTTGGAGATGCTGAAAAACTTTCAGGTATGTTGTGGTTATTTTTCTTTTTCTCATCTAAAATTCCGAGTTGGTCCTTACTTTTCTTTGGTTTCTTGTTAGGCTTCTGAGTTCTGCAATCAGTTCTACAAAACTTATTTTTTGACAATAGAGCAAGAAATTTTTGCTGTTCTGACAGACACCTTCCACAAGCCCGGTTTTAAATTGCATGTACTGGTGCTTCAGCATTTGTTCTGCCTGGTAACATTTATACTTATTCATTTTACCGTTTTTTTCTTTTTAATATTTTTATGCGTTTTTTCTTTTCTTAACAAGCCTGTCCCAATTGTGATGAAACAGGTAGAATCTGGTATTTTGACAGAGCCTTTATGGGACGTCGCTGCAGTTCCTTACCCTTATCCAAACAATGCCATGTTCGTTCGTGAGTACACTATCAAACTTTTGAGTACGTCTTTCCCCAACATGACGGCAACTGAGGTATGAAAATAAAATGTGTGGAAATAATTTTTTATAGAAATATAATGTGGTGCATTGCATTTACTAATTCCTAATTTGTGTTTTCTTTTTAGGTGACTCAATTTGTAAAAGAACTTTTTGAGTCGAGGGCTGACCTTTCCACATTCAAGAACCACATCCGAGACTTTCTCGTTCAATCAAAAGAATTTTCAGCTCAGGTTGATTGTCTCAGCTTCTACTATCTTTCACGTCCCCTTCTGTCAAGATGCTTCTGTTTTCTTGAGTGCTTTTTACTTTTCTCTTGGAAAAAATTCAAGTAACTAGAAGTCTGCTTCATGTTCAGATGTGACTTTATTTGTCATACTTATAAGCTCTTTTTTTCAAAAAAATGAAAAAGGAAAGAAACGGCCTTGGTAATGGTCTTCTACTTATGCAATAACCATGTAGTGTAAGATGGAGTCTTTAAGTATTATTTATTGTAATGTCCAATACAATCTAAAAATGCATACCAATCATGCATTTGTGTCATATTGAATGCCAAACATGTACTTGAGGTGTTGAGTTTTAGTCCTTGTGGTAGAATGTGTCATTGTCTTGATTTCTATCAATCCATTGCGCAGGACAACAAAGATCTTTATGCTGAGGAAGCTGCTGCTCAGAGAGAGAGGGAGCGACAGAGGATGCTTTCGATCCCAGGACTCATCGCACCCAACGAGATTCAAGATGAGATGGTGGATTCATAAGTGCTGGCAAATCTTGCGCCTGAAACTAATTTTTTGAATTTTTAACTTTGAGAACTAGGTCTGGGCACCTGTGAATCCATTATCATACATTTCGACTTTCCATCTGTTTATTTGCTCTCTATTTTATCGTGCGCGCGGCAAGTTTACTTGGTTTGATTGTGTGGTTATTGGTGGAGGTGTCCAGGCACACGGGTTTTGGTTCTGAAGAAACCACATGCTGGTTGGTTGTGTAAGAGTAGTTAGATTCTAGTGTAGGGTTTCAGTTGTTATCCTTGACTCTGCTGTGACATTGTAATTTGGGTTCAATCCATTGTATACAAAGCTGGTGGATTATGCAGGCATACTTTTTATGTCAAGGCATTGGTAATATATTTCATGTATTCTAGAATTAAGGTATTAGTTCTTTTGGAGGTTACATTAAATTGTGGTTTGTAGCACCTTTGATTGTTCAATATTTAGTTTTTACCGTTGTGATTTGGATGCATTTTGTTCTTTCTGGACTCGTTAATTTTAGTATGGCTAATTGTTTGGATATGGCCAATATTGGTAGTGCGCTTTGGGAGTGGTTTGAGCCTTAAGATTTTGTGATATGGAATTGAAAATGAGATGTATCGACTCAAGCCTGGTGCCCGACCGTTCTCTTACTTACTGTCTCCTTTGAGAGGGTCAAATCTCATTTTACCCCTCGTGGGTTTTTGTCGAGTTTTCCAGAATTTGAACATTTGAACACTTGACCTTTCTCTTGAGATTTAAGTTGAATCATGATACAAATATTTCATAGTTATTTTCTGTCCTCGATTAGTGATTCCTAATATACACGGTGTCTGATTTACTATAAAAGGAGGATGTATCTTTATTCATTTTAATTAGAATTACTTTACTCGTATACCAAATCTGATATGGTATCAGGGATAAAGGTTAAAGAAGCCATACCTTTGCCATGGTTGATCTAGCCACTGTCCTTGATGTTGCAAAATTCCTCATAGATGCCTTTCCACCTTGCACTCATTTGATCAGCCAGAACAATTCCTTGTTGATGCCCCTTTTTGGTTTGGCGTCGATTGGTATCAGGATTCGACTTAAGTTATTTTTAAGGGAAATGTCAAAGGTTTGAATTCTTGGCAATATGATAGAAAGTCGTAAGGGGTAAGATGAGTTTAGGCTCTCTCAAAGCGGACAGTACATAAGAAAACGATCGAAGCCTAGGTTGTTATAAAAATTTAACTTAAATCTCTTTAAACGGGAAATGTCAAGTATTTGAATTCTGGAAACTCAATAGACAATCGTGAAAGGTAAGTGAATTAGATGAATATTCAAAGTGCACAATAAGTATAATATAACGGTTTAGGCATGAGGCATGGGTCATTACATAAGAGATCGGGAGTTTTTTAATTGTCTGAAAACACTCTCGTTAACAAAAGAAAAAGGGGTAAATGACACAAAACGTCAATATTGTTTATTTTTATTGAGCGAATTATCGTTATCATTTATTTTCATTTAGCAAAATGAGAGCCATCATTCTTTGTGCAAATCATCTTTGTTGTCTCATTTTGTTAATTTGCTTCGACAAATGGTCATTTGTAGTTAATTTGTGTGATTTGTCTTAAGAGTAATTTGGTGATTTAAGAAATGTCAAGGATTTGAATTTTGGGATCTCAGTAGACAGCCATGAAGGGTAAGTGAATTAGATGTATATCCAAAGTGCGCAGTACGTATAATATAACGGTTTAGGCACGAGGCATGGGTCGTTACATCAAAGATCGGGAGTTTTTTACTTGTTTGAAAATACTCTCGTTAATAAAAGAAGAATGGGTAAATGACACAAAACGTCCATATTGTTTATTTTTATTGAGCAAATTATTGTTATCATTTATTTACATTTAGCAAAATGAGATCCATCATTCTTTGTGCAACTCATCTTTATTGTCTCATTTTGTTAATTTGCTTCGACAAATGGTCATTTGTAATTAACTTGTGTGATTTGCCTTAAGTGTAATTTGGTGAATATAATAATTGGCCTTCGTTTCTTGAATATTTGAGGTTTGATAAGTTAAAGCAAATTTTGAGATTTGCAATTCAACATAAATTTCAAGTTTTGGGTGACCTTACAAATTTATTTAGACAAGTTAGCTGGTTAAAGTAGAGTGTGTTGGGCAAGTATCGAGTTTATTGTGCAAATTTGAGTTTGCTTTGCAAAGTTGAGTTCTTGCCACATTTTGAATTTGCTCAATTGTTTAAATTCAAATGTGCATAATTTTCCACACACAACTTTGAATTGCACTATTTTTTATTTTATTTTATTTTTGAGTGGAACTTTAATTTCAATTATGATTCCAATGGTATATTTTTTCATGGCTTCGTGTAACAAATGTTGTGGAATAATTTGCTCGGATGCTATCAACTTAGGTTCATCATTTTACAGCGTGGAGCATTTGAAGAAATTAATGCACAAATTTAGTTACACAGATCTTTCCAGGGCAAATGATATATCATTGTAAAGATAATTGAATTTAAATTTCAATGCAACAAAAAAAAAAGAGTGCAATTCGACAATCGAGTAAACTCGAGATTTGTGCTAAAAACTTGATATGTAACATGTTAACTTGCCAAGACAATTCAAGATGGTATTAAGAACTTGGAATTTGTGTTGAGTTGTAAATCTCGAATTTTTTTTTTTAGCATGTCAAATCTCGAATTTCCAAAAAATGATGGTCAATTACTATCTTAACCAAATTACTCTTGGTTAAATCACTCAAGCGGACTACATGTGATCATTTGATGGAAGATGGAATGAGACAACATGGGTGATTTGTGCAAAGAATGATTGATTTGAGGAGTCAAATGTCAAAAGTGAAACGTTAGAGATGCTTTGTGTAATAAAGACAAGATAAAGGCAAAAAGGTAGGTTATCTTGCGCCAATTATACACAAAAAGTGAGTTGTGCATTCATTTTGCACTCTATTCATTATATGAATTTTTATTTTATTTTATTTTGAACTATGTTCGTGAAAAATGGACTAACAAACTCTAAAGATTTTGAACTATGTTCTTGACGGAGTTGGATTTTTAACCAATCAGCTCCTTTTTTATGAACATTAAAAAGGACCTTTGCTCTCTTTCGATAGAAATGCTAGCAGTTCAATTAGAAAATTGAAGGTTGTGAGATTGCTTGGTACCCTTTGCAAGTGTGCTACAAGGTTCCAAGTGAAAAGAACCAACCAAAATGATCTAGTGGATATAAAAATAACAGTTGGATCGAATAATACAATTGCATATAAAATCACAAATGAGAATATCGAGCAAGATCGAATAGATGTAAAATGAAGCTTATTAGTCATAAATAAGTTGTTAAATATAAATATCATATAGATCAAAGTCTCATGAAATTTTTGCTCTTCAAGGATCTCGTTGGTGTTAAAGAAATGCAGTGTGGGGTATATATGACTCGTTTAAATCATGAACAAGCACAATGAAAAATTAAAGAAAGTACTTTTCCTCATTTTCTTTGCTTTTGTTGGAATGCTTGATTGTGTGTGTTGGGAATGATTAGTCCAAGAAGAAAACGAATTGACCTTTATAGTTTTGTTGCCAATTAATTAGCAAACAACTTTGATCTTTCCAATAATTAGAACAGAATCTACAAGAGAATAATCACTTTTCCAGAATGAATCAATCTTCACAAGTGGGTCGCACTTTTAACGAACAATCTTAACGGGTTTCTACTGGTCCACTCATTTTAACGCAACTTTATGCAGATTTCGAAAGGTAAATAGGCATAACTGTCAATCAATCATTGGAAGAACCCAACCCCCACTCTTTGCAACCACTCATTTCCCTCGATTAAAATCATGTCACTCCAAAAACTCACCACCACATTACATAATTTGTTCTTATACTGAGCTATGGTGATACATAGATTCATCTGTTTACGGCTCTCTAGATTCTTTCCAATTTTTTTCTCAATATAACATGTAATTTTTCCGTCTTTTTTTTTTTTTTTTAGATATACATCAAATTATTTACCACAAAAAGTCATGTCTTCATGCCATACCTCCACATCCAAAATGTTTATTAGTCCCAAATCTTCTTCAATTCTTCGCAAAAACCCATTTTTCTTAGGTAGGAATCTCCGTGGTTCTGTGAAATTCCGGTGCGTTTTGGAGCAAATAGTCCCGAAATTCGCGGTTTCGTCGTCTTTGAGCTCCGTTCTTACCTCCGGCAACGTGATTGCCGCGGCGGCGTCTGCCGGGTCGGGTACTGTCCATGGAGCGGTGACGTCAGCAATTACCCAAGTGGCGGTCACAGCGGTGGCGATTGCTTCAGGGGCCTGCCTCTCCACGAAGGTCGACTTTTTGTGGCCTAAAGTCGACGAGCAACCCGGTATGCTATTGTTTTTAAAATATTTTTTTGGTTATTGGGTCATGAATATATATGAAATATAAATTTTGAATACTATTTTTTTTTTTTTTTAAAAGCAAATTTATGTTTTTCTGCTATAATAGTTTAGTAGAACTATTACATTGGCAATTTAATATCTATCCTCTGTTGCTGTCTGGAGTGTTCATTTTTTTTTTTTTTGTTGAATAGATGATTTTGTGCCATTGGTTTCTTGACAGTTAAATGTTATGTATGATAAAGGAAAATATTTGCTTCCTTGCACGAAAATGGGAAATCTATTTTTGAAAGTTCAGCTTAAAACTGGTGGTGCATGCTAATTTGCTATCAACTTGTGAAGTGGAATAGTAGTAGGAAAATCGTGATTGATGTGACTAGCATGCAATAGTAATTATTCATCTAGAACAGAAATAAACATACTGATCATACAGTGCACAATTTTTTTTTTGATTTCGATAAGTAAAAATCAAACTATGCACTTGTTTGTTCATTTGGTCAGCTGGAGTCGTAAGCCTGATGGCTTCTGCTGTTCAGTGAAAAAGTTGCTGATTTTAGACCACCTCTATTTATGTTCTGAACTTGAAAATGTACCGATAGACCAATTTTTCATAGCATTTTGTTGTTCACATCTATACATCGAGTATATTTGCTGCAGGATCTCTCATTCTGGATGGTGTAGACGTTACAATGAAAAATTAAAGAAAGTACTTTTCCTCATTTTCTTTGCTTTTGTTGGAATGCTTGATTGTGTGTGTTGGGAATGATTAGTCCAAGAAGAAAACGAATTGACCTTTATAGTTTTGTTGCCAATTAATTAGCAAACAACTTTGATCTTTCCAATAATTAGAACAGAATCTACAAGAGAATAATCACTTTTCCAGAATGAATCAATCTTCACAAGTGGGTCGCACTTTTAACGAACAATCTTAACGGGTTTCTACTGGTCCACTCATTTTAACGCAACTTTATGACAATGAAAAATTAAAGAAAGTACTTTTCCTCATTTTCTTTGCTTTTGTTGGAATGCTTGATTGTGTGTGTTGGGAATGATTAGCCCAAGAAGAAAAGGAATTGACCTTTATAGTTTTGTTGCCAATTAATTAGCAAACATCTTTGATCTTTCCAATGATAAGAACAGAATCTACAAGAGAATAATCACTTTTCCAGAATGAATCAATCCTTCACAAGTGGGTCGCACTTTTAACGAACAATCTTAACGAGTTTCTACTGGTCCACTCATTTTAACCCAACTTTTATACAGATTTCGAAAGGTAAATAGGCATAACTGTCAATCAATCATTGGAAGAACCCAACCCCCACTCTTTGCAACCACTCATTTCCCTCGATTAAAATCATGTCACTCCAAAAACTCACCACCACATTACATAATTTGTTCTTATACTGAGCTATGGTGATACATAGATTCATCTGTTTACGGCTCTCTAGATTCTTTCCAATTTTTTTCTCAATATAACATGTAATTTTTCCGTCTTTTTTTTTTTTTTTTAGATATACATCAAATTATTTACCACAAAAAGTCATGTCTTCATGCCATACCTCCACATCCAAAATGTTTATTAGTCCCAAATCTTCTTCAATTCTTCGCAAAAACCCATTTTTCTTAGGTAGGAATCTCCGTGGTTCTGTGAAATTCCGGTGCGTTTTGGAGCAAATAGTCCCGAAATTCGCGGTTTCGTCGTCTTTGAGCTCTGTTCTTACCTCCGGCAACGTGATTGCCGCGGCGGCATCTGCCGGGTCGGGTACTGTCCATGGAGCGGTGACGTCAGCAATTACCCAAGTTGCGGTCACAGCGGTGGCGATTGCTTCAGGGGCCTGCCTCTCCACGAAGGTCGACTTTTTGTGGCCTAAAGTCGACGAGCAACCCGGTATGCTATTGTTTTTAAAATATTTTTTTGGTTATTGGGTCATGAATATATATGAAATATAAATTTTGAATACTATTTTTTTTTTTTTTTAAGCAAATTTATGTTTTTCTGCTATAATAGTTTAGTAGAACTATTACATTGGCAATTTCATATCTATCCTCTGTTGCTGTCTGGAGTGTTCATTTTGTTCTTTTTGTTGAATAGATGATTTTGTGCCATTGATTTCTTGATAGTTTAATGTTATATATGAAAAAGGAAAATATTTGCTTCCTTGCGGGAAAATGGAAAATCTATTTTTGAAAGTTCAGCTTAAAACTGGTGGTGCATGCTAATTTGCTATCAACTTGTGAAGTGGAATAGTAGTAGGAAAATCGTGATTGATGTGACTAGCATGCAATAGTAATTATTCATCTAGAACCGAAATAAACATACTAATCATACAGTGCACAATTTTTTTTTTAATTTCGATAAGTAAAAATCAAACTAAGCACTTGTTTGTTCATTAGGCCGGCTGGAGTAGTAAGCCTGATGGCTTCTGCTGTTCAGTGAAAAAGTTGCTGATTTTAGACCACCTCTATTTATGTTCTGAACTTGAAAATATACCGATGGACCAATTTTTCGTAGCATTTTGTTGTTCACATCTATACATCGAGTATATTTGCTGCAGGATCTCTCATTCTGGATGGTGTAGACGTCACAGGGTATCCCATATTTAATCATGAAAAGGTTTACCATCTCTACTTGTACTTGATGTTGTCAGTCAATGTGATTTGCTGCTGTAACGCGACTAGGATACTGAATCTGTGAAGGCAGGTGCAAAAGGCAATTGCATTTGCAAGGAAAGCTCACCATGGTCAGATGAGGAAGACAGGAGACCCCTACATATCACATTGTATTCACACAGGAAAAATTGTAGCCGTGTTAGTTCCATCAAATGGTGAAAAGGTACACAACCCTTGTCCCATGAGGACATCATATATCTTAAAGATGCAATTATCTTTTCAGTATTTGCAATTAGAATTTCTAGCCAAGCTTAAAAGTTAATTTTAGTAAGTACTTGTGTTAAAAATGTTTGAGCATTTTTAGAAGTTACCCCTTGTGGAAATTTCTAGTGAAGGTAAGTCTCACTTACTTCCCTTAAAAAGTATTTTGTTGTATTTTAAGCTTAGCAAAGATGCTCCATGTGCAAATAACTAAAGTGTTTGATGTCTGTATCATGTTTTCCCACTGAAAAATTCAAAGAAGCAATTTACCTTATTAAATGCAAGAGCAAATTCAACATAATTAGACATTAGCATTTGTTTTTTTGTGTGTGTGTGACTCACCCTTTATTTCCATCTATTTGCCGTGAGTATTTCTTTTTATTCCCATCTATTCATTGTGCGCATTTATGAATGCTTTTACGTAGGCTATCAATACTGTTGTCGCCGGAATCCTCCATGATGTGGTCGATGATACGTGTGAAAGTTTGCATAGCATAGAGAGAGAGTTTGATGCTGATGTTGCAAAGTTGGTAGCTGGAGTTTCCAGACTAAGTTATATCAATCAGGTACATCGTGCAATACAAAACAATTGTTCTCTGAGGTCATACTCTTAAACAGGGAGCTTGAATGGTTCATTTGTCCTGTGGTGGATCTCATGTGAGAAAATAACAACTTTCTGAACTAGACCTGGGGGTTGTCTTGCCAAAATCTTGTGGGAAATTAACTAGATTTTGACTTTTTTGTACGTGCGTCTTAATATTGTTCTCGTGAATTTGTGCACTGCATTTCCCTTTCCTTTTTAATGAATCTTTAGCATTTATTATATTGACTGGGTACCCTTTTTATAGTTATTACGGAGGCACCGTAGAAAGAATGTGAGTCAATCGACACTCAGCCATGATGAGGTAAGCATTCATGATAATATCACGTTCACCAATCAGATTCTGGTCCATACTTTTAGACGATAAAACCTCTTTATCCATACAATATAGGACAAAACTTTAGTTATTAAGAATTGTTTAGAACATCAAAATGAGAGCAGAGATAAAGTATAGTCAAGCTAGGTTACCATTTTGTTGTTCATCAGCAATAATGGAACATGGGAAAGATAAACTTCTAATGACAGGCAGAACAAGTGCTGCAATTAGCAGCAGCTCAAGAAAATCAGAGCATGAAGTCATAGGGATGACAAGGGTATTAATGAGAAGTAAATGTTTTTAATTATATTTCAAGAAAGAAGTAGGTTTCTTATGATATAATTTATATTTTTATTTTTATCTGAAGCAGTAGAGAAACCATTTTCTACTTGTGTGATTTAGTTAAAGGTTAAAACTACTTTAGGATCAATTTAATAGACATTCCACTAGAATTTTACTTTTGAATTCAAAATGGGTGTAAAAGTCGTTCTGAACCGTGGAACCAGATGTTAAATGTTAAGTAGCTAACCATTTTTTCAGAG
Organism: Olea europaea var. sylvestris; assembly: GCF_002742605.1. NCBI lineage: Eukaryota > Viridiplantae > Streptophyta > Magnoliopsida > Lamiales > Oleaceae > Olea > Olea europaea. The sequence goes on along the minus strand of NC_036254.1, from coordinate 21,005,123 downwards.
TTTTTCACAGGTGTCCTGTAATACCAACTAAAGGTTTAACCCCCCTCCCCCTCCCCAGGATTTCACACGGTTTGGGAGTTGGCTACATCTTTGCTTTAGGAATTTAATCATCTTCCATAAAGGAGCGGAATGAAATCAAAGTTTCATGTCGTGTTTAAAATTAGAGACATTCAAAATATTGAAACTGACACGATCCGTCCCGAATCACCTTAGTGAAACATGACATCCAAAGATGGTATGATGTAAACTAGACATTGGAATCACCACCAATGCTAACTTTGACCTACTATGGCTCTAATGATTTTTTTTTAAATTTTTGACTGAGTTTTCCCTATAGTATGGACTAAGAGCATCTTGAAGAGACTAATTCTAAAAAACATATTCTAAAATTTACAAAATAAAATTTTTTGAGTACTCCAACAAACTCTTTATAATTAACACTTAATTTTACTACTACAAAATAATAATTATTGTTTTTTCTAATCTTTTATTTTTACTAGCTTCTCTTCAAATTATTATATTATTTTCATCCATTGAAAATTGAAATACTTAGAATGCATTTAATTATAAAAACTCTCTTTAAATTAAAATGTTAATTTAAAAAGTCTCTTGGAGCATAATTCTAAGGGTTGACTTTTTAAAATAGAGAGGATCTTATGTTTAACGAGCCTATTGAAGATGCTGTAAACCCACTTGAAAAGAAATAAATTTTCCCAAACATTCATAAGATATGGAATACCTGCCCCACTAAACATCAAGTAATCAAAACAAAGTGAAGGCATGTATAGGGAATATGCTAATAACTCTTTTCCTTTTCTTGACTTCGATGCATGCTTCTTTATTTATTTATTTATTTTAACTATAGCTAAGAATGACAATCAAGATATATTTCTTTGACTGACTTGATTCTTATTTAATTTTTTCTTCACCTGATTCCCATGAATATGCATGATTGTACATATCCAAATAACTCTCTTCCTTAAGCAACAAATTAGCCCATAATAAGTAATTGTTGTGAAGTCTATCCCTAATTTTCTCACATTTCTCACAATCAAATAACCCATAAATAATCAAAATGGTTTAAGTCTCATGATTTTTGATTGATAGAGAACAATGTGTTATTGTGTATAATAGGCATTTAGAATGTTTCTAGTTCTCAATAACGTCTTATAATTCTATCTTTCTTTTAGGCAAATAATGTACGAGTGATGCTGCTGGGCATGGTTGATGATCCACGTGTTGTTCTTATAAAGCTTGCAGACCGTCTTCATAATATGAGAACAATGTATTTACTCTGACCTTCCTTCAATGTCATTTTTAGATATATTTCACCTGAGATGTTATGCCTAGTTACAATAACAATTAATTTTATCTAATTCGTAAGGTTATTATTACTTTCACTTTTTCCTTATTTTTAGTTCTCTAGTTTCAAATTTGTCTTCTTGTTATGGAAACTTAGTTTTAGCCTTTCAATAGTCTGGAAAATTCTGCAGTAGGTTGGTGGTCCTGTTTCATGCGTTTTGGTTATTCACCCTATTACAGATATGCACTTCCTTATGCCAAAGCTCAAGCTGTTGCAGAGGAGACATTAGCTATTTGGTGTTCGCTTGCCTCTAGATTGGGTTTGTGGGCTCTAAAAGCTGAACTTGAAGATCTGTGCTTTGCTGTTCTTCAGGTGCGCCAAATTCTTTGTTATTGAGAGTCGAATGATTCGGTGAAAGGAGTTGCAACGCCCAGGTGCTTTGTAGAACTGACACTCGCTAGTAATAGCTGTTCATACATCCTACTTGCAGCCCAAAATTTTTCGCCAACTTCGGGCTGACCTGGCTTCTATGTGGAGCTCCACGAACAAAGCAAGCAACCTGAGAAGAATATCTGCAAAGCCCAGTGCCATCAAACAATATCCTGAATTTGAAGAAACTCCAGAAGGGGAGGAGGAAAACTTGAGCATGGAGGTAAAAGTATAATAACCTATTTGCTTGTGTGTTTCTGCTCAAACAGATTAGCAATAATTTCGAAGTAACTAAGTGCTATGGTATGCCATCTTTTGTTTTTTTATTCTCAAGAGGATTCTTTTCCTCTTTCTGTATCTCCCCAGCTATATGAAAATTCTCTTAAACGTTCAAAGGTGATATTTTTCAGTATTTTGATTTTCTAATCTGACCTCTATATATTTTATGAACACCGACATCTTATTGGCATAATTTCCATTAGCATGGTACGGATTGATTTGTTCTCATGTTTTCTCTCTGTAGGTTCTATTGCAAGCTGTACTTCCTTTCGATCTCTTATTAGATAGGAAAAAACGTATAATTTTTTTTAAGAATCTTGAGATGTGCTTGGATACACCAAAAAAGCCAAAGGTTGTGAGGGATGCCGGCATTGCTCTAGCATCTCTTGTTGTTTGTGAGGAAGCACTTGAGCGGGAATTATTTATAACAACATCGTACGTTCTGTCTAACTAAAAGCATTCTGATTAGTCTAGTTTCATAGCTTCACACGAGTTTATAACTTTCCACCATATATTTGCAGTTATATTCCAGGAATGGAAGTTACTTTATCCGGACGCCTAAAAAGCTTGTACAGCGTCTATAGCAAGGTACAGATGAAATTCTATGTTCATGTCTAAGCAATGATTAAAGGTGTATAATGTTCCTCGAAATCAAGTGTGTTTAACTATCATAACTCTGACGGTCTACTATTGTCAAGATTTTTAAGGTTTTATTCACTGTACCATCCTCATTGGAAAAACGTTTCTGTCTGTTAAGCCAACATAATTGAGTACTTCAGGCTGCGTTTCATATGTAATAAAAATTTATAGTAGATTGGAAGAATATGACACAAAGTTAGCATATTTACATAACAAACCCAACACCTAATATTGGAAGGTTTTAGGTCAAGATTGCATTTTAATAATTCTCTTCTGTGATAATATATATTATCAGTGATCCTCTTCTGTTAATAAAAAAAAAATGCTATTTTCTAGTGAGATTTATGTTTTTTGGATTTTGATAGCTAGGTTTAACCCGGAAGTTATATTTTATTATTCACAACTCTCATTTTGATTTCACCGCTCCATAGATGAAAAGAAAAGATATTGGTATCAACAAAGTATATGATGCCCGTGCGCTGAGGGTTATTGTTGGAGATAAGAACGGGACTTTGCATGGACAGGCAGTTCAGTGTTGTTACAATCTCCTTAATATTATACACCGGTACGTGAATCAGAAATTTTATGATCCATCTGGCTTTACCTTCCATCTAGTTGAATTGATAATGGGATCAACAGTGATACCAACTTGGTAATGAATGATTTTACTCTTTGCAGACTTTGGACCCCTATTGATGGTGAATTTGACGATTACATTGTTAACCCCAAACCAAGTGGCTACCAGGTCAAAATATTATCATTATTCTTGCACTCTTGCATTGTGTTTTTACGCAAGTTTTTCGAGCAAAATATTATTCTGATTTGTCTCCCAATTCTAATTCCTTTCCATGATCTCAGTCACTGCATACTGCAGTACAAGGTCCTGACAACTCTCCTATAGAAATTCAAATACGAACACAGGTATATAATGCCTCAAAATTAGTATAAGCAGTGAAAGTTTTACGTTTCTGGATCTTAAATTGTAAATTAATTTGAAAACAATCTTGAATTTTTAGAGGATGCATGAATATGCCGAACACGGACTTGCTGCACACTGGCTTTACAAGGAAACCGAGAATCTATTGCCCTCCAAGAACAGTGTGGTTGATTCTGAAATAATGGTTTCCCCAGATTTCCCAAACCAAATAGAAGACCAAGATTCTGTTGAGAATGATCCGTTCATAAAATATAGAGCACTGAAATCTGGACATCCAGTTCTCAGAGTGGAAGCAGGTCACTTGCTTGCTGCAGTTATTGTCAGGTAACAAATCAAAAATTTATCTGCCGTGATCATAATTTTAACCTTCGCTGAGTTTTACGTTTAAGTTTGATTTTCTAGAGTTGACAACGAGGGAAGGGAATTGCTTGTCGCTGTAAGCTTCGGACTAGCAGCTTCTGAGGCAGTAGCTGACAGAAGATCTTCTTACCAAATAAAAAGATGGGAAGTTTATGCGAGTATATATAAGAAGGTATTAGCAGTTCTCTATTTTCTCTTTTAATAGAGAGAAGGTTTCAGAACTAACCAGGAGAAAGCTTGATTAAATGAAAAGTTTATCCATTATCGTTTTTGCAAAGCTTAAAAAGAAATATTGTGCAATTCTTTCTGAACTTTGTTGATTGAAGATAACAAATGTTAAGTAATGAAAAGAATGAGTCTGAATACGCTGCAGCCTGCAAGTAATAAAACCCTCATAAATGAATCCTAATTGAAAATAAAAGAACAAACAGTATACATTTTCTGTTAGTGTACTGTGATTGAAGTGGTGGAAAAGTCAAAACATGATATTCCTGACAAAAACATGATTTTCCAGACAATGTCCCTGTTTAATGGATATGACAGAGGCCTTCTAAGCCTTTGGTGTAGGTTTAGTGGACGCAATTTATGCCTTAGTATTTTTATTTCAGAAGTTTCTTTTGTTTGTTTCTTTAGGGGTTACAAATGATATGATGGACCAACTCCCCTTTTTTATCCAGCATATAAAATAGGTTTCTTATTTTGTATTTTTTTTAAGTGAAAAAAATAAATAAGAAAAGAAACAATTTTGCTCATCACTACATTCCATTCGGCTGATAGAATTTGAATTATCTGAAATTTTTTGGAGAAATCCTTTAGAATGGTAGATATGAATGATTTTGTTTGTTCTTTATTATTTGTCTATCTGCCAAAATGGGTTTTAGGTTTCCGATGAGTGGTGGTGTGAACCAGGACATGGGGATTGGTGTACCTGCTTGGAAAAGTATACCCTTTGTCGAGATGGTATATACCACAAGGTATGTTTGCCACCCTTCTCATTTTTCACATGCTTTCTTTTCCTGTGTTCGTGTTGTACTCTTTTTCTTCTTCTCTTGGCATTGTCATATTATGCTGGCTGCTTCAAGAAATGCACTCAGATTATTATTGCTCCACAGCAAGATCAATTTCAGCGACTATTGCCAACATTTATCCAAATCATCGAGTTGACAGAACAGGAAGAAACTGAATACTGGTGTGTTGTCTCGGCTGTTTTTGAGGGCAAAACTATTACTTCTGATGTATCTAACTCAATTTATGAGGAGAGGTCTAGTTTCAACTCTAATTCAACTCTGGTGGACACTGGCATCAACCATAAGGTATACTCAGGGTTAACTCACGCTATTGAAGTTCATTCCTTGAGTACTTAATGATGATAAATCATTCTACGCATCCTCACTAAGTAAAGTTGTTAGGAGTTGAATTAGCTGGAAATTATATTGGCTGGATTTCTTTTGAGCATTAACAAGATGTCTTACTTGAAGGATTGAAGCTTCAACTTTGCTGTCATCTGCAATAACAGGCGATCATGGCTGTCTGTAAAAATTATACTTACTCCATCCCACAACGACGGGCTTACTTTCATTTTCGCACATTAAGAAAATATAATTAATATAGTTTGAACAATAAAATTTTACTTGCATATTTCCTAATATACTCCTATATTGAATAATGATTTAAATAGGAGTAGTTCATTTTTGTAGATAACAAAGCACGTTGCATAGGGACATATTAGAAAATTAAAAAATCAATTACACTGTTAACTGAGTAAGTGGTCTATAATTTGGAACAAACAAAAATAAAAAGAAGCCTATCTTTATGGGACGGAGAGAGTATTAGGATTTTAAATATTATTACCATCAAGGACACCAAATATTTTATTTTGCTCAATATGATTGTGCATTTAAATAATCACTTATCAATGTGAGAGCTAGATTTGCTCTTGGAACATTGATTTTGTTGATACATTGGTAATAACTCCCAAGGCAAAATGTATTGGATGAGAAATTTAATTAAAAGTTGAGAAGAATCAATCAATGAAGAGATCAAAAACTTATTTTTAACTTCAACCAATCGAAAAGGTATTTCTCAAACCCATACTCACTGATAAGAAATTCTTTGAGTTCTGAGTTTTAATTTTCCGGTGGATGATAGGTGCAGCTGCTGAGGACAATGCTTCAATGGGAAGAGCAACTGCGCTCCGAAGCTGGGCATCGACAACTTAACCTTGGTGCAAAGAAGTATGTGAATGGAGACTCTGTTTCTCTTGACGAAGTGGCGATCTTATGTTGGCCCCATGGGGAGATAATGCGATTGAGAACTGGTAGCACGGCTGCTGATGCTGCTAGAAGGATAGGACTTGATGGAAAACTGGTTTCAGTAAATGGGCAGCTGGTATTGCCCAACACAGAGCTCAGGGATGGTGACGTAGTCGAGGTAAGAATGTAAAGAATCTCATATGAATATATGGGTAGAGAGAAAAAAAAAGTTCAAAAAGTATAGACAACAAAATGTGGTGGATCGAGATCAATTTCAGATGGCTTTTGAATTTAGCCATCTATTGGCAATGTTTCATTAGTCAAGAGTCAGGTAGAATGATGCTTGGCCAGCATTCATTTATTTGTAATCGGCCGAGTTAGGCTGTTGCTGTAAATAATTTAATCATTTGATATTATGTGAATTCTTGTTGAAAGTTCTGTTGCACAGGATATTGTGTGCAACAAATTATTGAGTATGAGAAAGCTTGAAATGGAGAATTATCAATCTTACTTCAAACTATAAAACCTGTGGATTTTTTACACGTTCCTTTGGGCACAAATAATTCGTATCTTCACAGACACGTCCTACTGTACTTTTAGCCTCCTTTCGAGCGGGAGACTAATAAAGTGTGAGATTGTTGTCATACAAGCTGGAATTTACCTAACAAGTAATTTGGCAGTCTGATAACTAACAACATTCGAAGGAACTTTTGTTGCTTGCTTTCTGTATTAGTTTACTGCGCTCAATATTTGTTTCATNTGTTGCTGTAAATAATTTAATCATTTGATATTATGTGAATTCTTGTTGAAAGTTCTGTTGCACAGGATATTGTGTGCAACAAAATATTGAGTATGAGAAAGCTTGAAATGGAGAATTATCAATCTTACTTCAAACTATAAAACCTGTGGATTTTTTACACGTTCCTTTGGGCACAAATAATTCGTATCTTCACAGACACGTCCTATTGTACTTTTAGCCTCCTTTCGAGCGGGAGACTAATAAAGTGTGAGATTGTTGTCATACAAGCTGGAATTTACCTAACAAGTAATTTAGCAGTCTGATAACTAACAACATTCGAAGGAACTTTTGTTGCTTGCTTTCTGTATTAGTTTACTGCGCTCAATATTTGTTTCATTTTAGTAAATAAAAAGCAACTTCGAGAATGATAGAACCTTTTCGTACTAAATTCTAGTTGAACTGTTGAAATTGGTAAGATCGTTTTGATCGATGCCCAGAGTACTATATTTTCATACTAAATAGCAAATTTCAGATAAAGCCGGTCGTTTTCAGAGCAGATGTAAATACTGAAGATTCGATAATTCCTTTAAAACTTGTGATCGTTCTAGCATGTGTAGATAGATGGTCATTTGTAAGCAAGCAACGGTCATCAGTTGTGAAATCGCGTGTGAAACAATTTAGAAGAAATGGTGAAAAAGCTGAAAGATAACTGTTTAATATCATTCAGAGGTAATGATAGAACTCAAGTTTGAAGAGCAAATATCAGCTAATGATAGAGCTCAAGTTTGAAGAGCAAATATCAGCTACTTATTACAATACTCAGGAGGGAAAAAAAAAAAAAAAAAATCAAGTTTTTTTCATCTTATAGCTGGAGCAAACCAAGAAAGTTCAAAACTCCGTACTATAAAGTTTGAAGGGCATTCTGATTCAGTTCTGGGCTTCATCCACCAATTGGTTCTCTGGAAGTGCTTGAAGAGCTGGCCGCAATGTTGCTGTTGCTGCCTGCTTTGTCAAACAATGAAAGATTAAGTGCGTGTTGGTACACAGACTCTAATAACACAGGAACAAGAAAAGAATCAAGGGATCACCTTGGGGTCGTTCTCATTTTTGCTCAACTGATTCGTTATCTGCAGTTTCTCTTTGAACATCTTCGTCAATTTTCTCAGACTTAATTCATGCAAATTCTGTTCAGTAGTGGTGGTGCCTTTAGCTCTCTTTACCTTCTCCTTGCTGAGAAGAATCATTTTTTTGCCACTGTCAAGATTCTCTTTGTTATCTGTAGCATCAGTCATTTTTTTATTCGTCGTTGGTGTCTTGCTTGGAGTCTTCACCTTCTCCTTCGTGAAAATAAAAAATTTACTGCCACTGCCAATGTTCTCTTTATTATCCAAAACATCAGGCACTTTTTTCGTCGTTTTAGGTGTCTTCTTGATCGGCGTCTTCGTTGGCGTAAGACTGGTAGATTGAACTTCCTCTGTGGGATCAGCAGTTGGGATTAGAGTCAACAAAGCCAAAGGAACATCAGTTGCACCCTCTATAGCTTCTTGATCACTCTCTTGCTTGCTTTGCTCAAATTCAAGAATTTCAATTGACTCAAGCCTCTCCCCTATCTGTTTAGGGAAAGTCGAATCATCAATTACATCTAAATTAGCTTCTATCTCATCACTTGATATTTCTCCAAGGGACTCTTCAGAAGCTATAGACACTTGATCAGCATCTTGCTCACTTTGTTCGTGTTGAAGAATTTCTGTCGAGTTGAGCTCCTCCCCATTATCAATCATCTGTTTGAGGAATGTCGAATCATCAGTGAGCTCGAAATCAGCTTCTGAATCATTGGGAGCGAGCCCCATTTTAACATCTTTCACCAAATCAATCCCACTGCCTTCACCCACAATATCAGCAGCAGGTGTTTCCATATACTTTTCGTCCTTCAGTTCCTTATCAGACTCCTTTTTGGAATCAACATCACAACATTTTTCATTGACTAAGCCGTCTGGGGAAACTTGGAAATCCATATCTTCCGCATTCTCAGTTTCTTTCTCTGTTGAATTTTGACTCTTGGTATCGCAAGAAATTTCATCATCTGCAAATCATCCAAATGTACAGAAGGCAACAAAAAATCAATTTCATAATGATAGAGATGAATTCAACAAAGCATAAAAGACACAGCCCATGCACAAAAGGATACCTTTATCTTCGAGGCCATCATCCACATTATCATCAGCCTCAGATTTCGATTTGACACCATAGTCAAGTGCATTCTCAGCCTTAGAAATACACGTATTATGAGACCCTACATTACAAATATGATAAAATTACTACATGTCACATAGAATTGTTAACTACTCTGATACTATTAAGCTTTGGAATCGTATATTTCTTATATAGTTGAATTTTCAAGTATCATAAAGTAAAATGAACAACATATTGTATGTAAGCATACCATCATTTTCTTGGATTTCATTGACCAAGTCTAATTGATTTTCCATGTTTTTGCTACCACCCTCCATCGAAAATTTTGGATCCTCGACTTCAGAAATCGTTTCCCTATCCGAATTATCCTGTGTCATTGTTTTCGTATCAATACCTGCAATCGTAGATAGTTATTGATGATTTAGAAAACAAATCTTGAGGTTATAAAAGGCAGTTGATTCTTGAACAAGTTGAGAAAAATACCATCTGATCCCTGTGTCAGATTCACATTCAAATTATCACCCATTTCCTTGGCAAACAATTCTTGCTTAAGAGTTTCTAATTTTTCTTCATTGTTGGACTTCTGTATCTCCACACTTTTCTCAGCCAACCTTACCGATCTGCGCGTGCTATACACCTTTTTCACTGTACTCTCTTCTTCCTTTAGCTTTCTCCGGCTAGTAGTCCCTAATGGAGCAGGGGTCGGTGGTAGGGTCTTTTTTTCTTTTCCAATTTCCTCCTCTTCGAATTGAGCCTCCACTTTTCTCCTCACCATTGACACCTGTGCCCTCCTTCTAGTGGTCGCTGCCAATGCCGGAGTTTCAATTGCAACCCCCTTTTCACCTTCTTCTCCGACAACTGTCTTTCTTGTTGAACGCCGTGTAGTTGTCCTTGACGGCAAAGTTTCAGACTCCTCTTTAACAGCATTTCTCCGACGTGTACTCCTCCCAACGGTGGAAAGCGCACATGGAGATGTTTCTTCTGACTTCACCGGTGACTCAATTGATGATTGAGCGGTTTCCGATTCCATTGGTTTCAAATAATCTTCAATCCCTTCAACCTATCATGCCAATTATTTACAGCTTTTTCAATCAAAATACTACGTATATCAATTTGAGATTTCAAAGATCACGCCCCCTTCGGGATTTCTATTGAAATAGAGTAATCACAAGATCTGGAGATCTTTAAGATTAATACAGTGCAACAACAAATGACAATCACGAATAATTTTGAGGTTTCTTTGCCATTCAAAAAAACAAACTCCCTTCGGGCTTTCTATTGTAATAGATTAATTAAAACAATCATATTTGAAAATACCAAGATCTGAAGAATCTTCAAGGTTAATACAGTGCTTCAACGTTACCAATTTTTTGGGGTCTACTACATGAATATTTCTTCCCCGTTCTATTCAATTCTATATCAACTGGGAGATATAAAGCAATTGATTCTTAACAATTAACACATGCAGGAATTAATACAGTACAATTAAAAAAAATGCAAACAAATATGACACGAGATCAAGAAATCAAAGATTCAGAAATCCCAGAATACTTACGATCTCAAGAGCTTTGAGAGCATCTGCCATGGCGACATTAGTCATGTTAGCCGGGATCTTGTTCTTCTTGCACAGTTCCTGGAGTTCTCTTCTTTTAAGGCTGTGGAAATCCATTGCTAAGCGATTCAAATTGAAAATTTCTTGCAAATTTGTGAAGATTTTCTCGTAGAGAGAGAGACTGTTTTGTTATGGGTTTTCCTCGGAATGAAGAATGGAGCGGCTATGAAGGATTGAGGGGTATATATACGCGTGTAGCTTGTCCAGGAAACGTCTGGAAATTTGACCGTTGGATGGCAGATTTGAAATTTGAATTTATTTACCGTTTTTTGTTTCTTTGAAAGAAGTTGACGGCGCAGATTGATGGTTTGGGAAATATGGACCGTTGTTTTATTGGGCCGGGTCGAGGCAGACTTAGGGTTTGATTTGGTATTGTGCTTGATTATTAGGCCAATGAAGTTGTTTGGATATGCAAAATTCATGATAATATTTAGTGGAAAAATTTATAAACAAGATATTAAGTATGACACATTTTAAAATTAAGAAACAAGGTTTAAAATTTCAAAAATTATATATTTTTAAAAATTTTATTTATAAACTAATTAATTAAACATATATTTTATTAATTAAATATATTAAGGTCACAATTCATCAATCACAAATTTATCAAGTTAATAGGTGACATATTATTAATTGATCACAAATCACAAATTTTACAAATCACAACTTATTTTATGGTCGCAAGATATCTAATTAATTAGTTTCAAATTAATTTACGATCATAACTTATTTCTCGATCACAAATAAAATTTTCTATAGGTTACATCAAAACTTTTATCGATCACATGTTATTTTTTAGTCACAAGATATCTTAATTATTGGTCACAAAACCGTCAAATCCACTGCCACAGATCCACTAGCAATCTAACAAAAATCACCGCTATTACTAGATCTACTAATAGTGCCGTCGCCGTTGCCACTACTCCAAAAATCCCAAAAACAACAAGCACCCAACACCACCGCACCGCTACCAAAAACATCACACAGGATTCTCCTACTACATCACCTTCAGCTACCATCGAAAAAGCTCCAAAATCTCTTGCAATTTCATTATCCTCCACCAATACTCTACTTAAACCACAAAACATTCACCGCCCACCTCGACAATTCTCAAACCGTATTCTTCCTCTGTAAATTTCATATATTAGATCATTTAGGAAAAATAAAAAAAAACTACGGTGACGATGGTCTGAGTTTGTGTTGATGACCAATCAAATCTGCAACAAAGAGAGAATTCTCGTCGATAGCTACACACGGCACTCACCACTCCTTTTTCTTTTCGACGGCCTTCCATCTCGTCCCCGGTGTTTTTGTAGGCGACTACTATGGGGTAAAGAGGAGAGGTAAGAGTAAAGAGAGAATAGATTGAGAAGATGAAGAAAGAGAGAAATGGTTTTAGGATTTAGGAAGAAAAAAGAGGTGGGTATGGAGAGATATAGAAAGAAAGAGAGGGAAAATTAATTAGAATTTAGGATGAAAATTGTATATTTAACATTTAATATTTAAATATGAAATATCTTATTTGTGAATAACGTAACCATAACCTCCTCCCTCTTTTTAAAATAATAATCGTTAAAAATAGGGTGTGGTGTAATTTCCACAATATTTAGAGCATGTTTGGTTGAGCTTGAAAATTTTACTTATAAGTAAATATGTGAATTGCAATAAATAATTTCTTTTGTCAATTAAGAATGAATGGATTCTCTCTTTTATAAAGAAGTTATCTTAGAATGAACGTGAATTCAATTCATCAATTTCTTTGCACCTTTTTAACCTTCCTTCCTACTTCGACGGCAGAAAGAAATTTTACTCACTTGTTTTTTTGGTTATAAATTAATTCGTCATTAATTAGAGAACTTTACAAATTTAGACCATCTCCAACGAACTCTTTAAATATAATATGCTCTTTATTTTAAAAAATCAATCCCTAAAATCATGTTTCAAGATACTGTTTAAATTAATATTTTAATTTAGAAAGTTGGTTTGACTCTCAAAATTTAGATAGCCAAACTCACTCCATAAGTCCCTATAATTAAATGCATTCAAAATGTTTCAATTTTTAATGTAAAAAATAATAAAATAATCTAGAGAAAACCTAGTTAATATAAAAGATATAAAAAAATAATAAACAATTTTTTGGAAAATTAAGTGTTAAATATAAAGAGTTTGTTAAAGTCAGTGGCAGATCTAGGTAGTGGCGAGCTAGGACGGTAGCCCTAGTTGGATCTATCGAAAACCCTTTTTTTGGTTGACAATAGATTAAGGTTTTAGGGTATATAATTGATAATTCCTTCATCTTCCAAGTTCTCCTTCTAATTGAAGTGGTTAGAGCTTATATTTACATTTTGTAAGTCCCGGTTTCGATTCTCTTCACAGCCCATTCATTGTACAATTTTTTTAGTTTACAACAACTACCAAAATTAACGCAATAACAAAGAGTTGGATATGAGTCAAACCTTGAACCTCCATTATAATCATTGAAAGCCTGACCACTGTGACAACTATTGCTTTCGATACTTAATTCAACAAAATAATATTTACTACATTTATTGGGTTTAATAAAATTATAAAGATTCAAAATCATGCTTTTCCTTTAAATTATACGATACTTGACAATAATTTCATTTGGTGAATAAACGGTTTACTCTTATAACAGAATTATATATGAACAAAATAATTGTTATATTTAAATTTTATGCCTTGTTTTATTTTCAAAATACATTTTTATCTATCTTATTTTTAACCATACATTCTTCAATAAAATAATATTACACGCAAATTCAAAACATTTTTCTTATTTTTGACCTCACATTCTCCATGAAATCATTATTTCAAAATGCATTTTTTTGTTAAAAAAAAAATAAAGGACATCAAACGGGCTCTTAATACTTTATTGCGGCTGATAGTCGAAAATCAACGACTGCCCGTGCTGATTCGAAATTCTAGATTCGTCACTGGTTAGTGTACTTTAAGATTTTAACTCTCTAAATGATAAAACGTGCTCTTTAATAATAGAGAGTTTCTTGGATATACTTTTATAAACTAATCAAATGAAATTAATTTGCACTAAAATTACTTAATTTGTACAAATTTTTCCTTGAGTTACTCCTCCTTTTTGAAATTTTTTTTTTTAGTCACAAGATATCTTAATTATTGGTCACAAAACCGTCAAATCCACTGCCACAGATCCACTAGCAATCTAACAAAAATCATCGCTATTACTAGATCTACTAATAGTGCCGTAGCCATCGCCACTACTCCAAATATCCCAAAAACAACAAGCACCCAACACCACCGCACCTCTACCAAAAACATCACACAAGATTCTCCTACTACATCACCTTCAGCTTCCATCGAAAAAGCTCCAAAATCTCTTGCAATTTCATTATCCTCCACCAATAACATTCACCGCCCACCTCGACGATTCTCAAACCGTATTCTTCCTCTGTAAATTTCATAGATTAGATCATTTAGGGAAAAAAAAAACTACGGTGACGATGGTCTGAGTTTGTGTTGATGACCAATCAAATCTGCAACAAATAGAAAGAATTCTCGTCGACAGCTACACGCGGCACTGCATCACCACTCCTTTTTCTTTTCGACGACCTTCCATCTCTTCTCCAATGTTTTTGTAGGCGACTACTATGAGGTAAAGAGGAGAGGTAAGAGTAAAGAGAGAATAGATTGAGAAGATGAAGAAAGAGAGAAATGGTTTTAGGATTTAGGAAGAAAAAAGAGGTGGGTATGGAGAGATATAGAAAGAAAGGGAGGGAAAATTAATTAGAATTTGGGATGAAAATTGTATATTTAACATTTAATATTTAAATATGAAATATCTTATTTGTGAATAACGTAACCATAACCTCCTCCCTCTTTTTAGAATAATAATCGTTAAAAATAGGGTGTGATGTAATTTCCACAATATTTAGAGCATGTTTGGCTGAGCTTGGAAATTTTACTTATAAGTAAATATGTGAATTGCAATAAATAATTTCTTTTGTCAATTAAGAATGAATGAATTCTCTCTTTTATAAAGAAGTTATTTTAGAATGAACGTGAATTCAATTCATCAATTTCTTTGCACCTTTTTAACCTTCCTTCCTACTTCGACAGCAAAAAGAAATTTTACTCACTTTTTTTTGGTTATAAACTAATTCGTCATTAATTAGAGAACTTTACAAATTTAGAACACCTCCAACAAACTCTTTAAATATAATATGCTCTTTATTTTAAAAAATCAATCCCTAAAATCATGTTTCAAGATACTGTTTAAATTAATATTTTAATTTAGAAAGTTGGTTTGACTCCCAAAATTTAGATAGCCAAACTCACTCCATAAGTCCCTATAATTAAATGCATTCAAAATGTTTCAATTTTCAATGTAGAAAAATAATAAAATAATCTAGAGAAAACCTAGTTAATATAAAAGATATAGAAAAATAATAAACAATTTTTTGGAAAATTAAGTGTTAATTATAAAGAGTTTGTTAAAGTCAGTGGCGGATTTAGATGGTGGCGAGCTAGGACGGCCGCCCTAGTTGGATCTGTCGGAAACCCTTTTTTTGGTTGACAATAAATTAAGGTTTTAGGTTATATAACTGATAATTCCTTCTTCTTCCAAGTTCTCCTTCTAACTGAAGTGGTTAGAGCTATATTTACATTTTGCAAGCCTCGGTTTCGATTCTCTTCACACCCATTCATTGTACAATTTTTTTTAGTTTACAACAACTACCAAAATTAATGCAATAACAAAGAGTTGGATATGATTCGAAACTTGAACCTCTATTATAATCATTAAAAGCCTAACAACTGTGGCAACTATTGCTTTTGGC
Source organism: Olea europaea var. sylvestris (assembly GCF_002742605.1). Classification (NCBI taxonomy): domain Eukaryota; kingdom Viridiplantae; phylum Streptophyta; class Magnoliopsida; order Lamiales; family Oleaceae; genus Olea; species Olea europaea. The sequence continues at coordinate 20,989,548 of NC_036254.1, read as the reverse complement.
ACTTAATTCAACAAAATAATATTTATTACATTTATTGGGTTTAATAAAATTATAAAGATTCAAAATCATGCTCTTCCTTTAAATTATACGATACTTGGCAATAATGTCATTTGGTGAATATACGGTTTACTCTTATAACAGAATTATATATGTTCAATATGAACAAAATAATTGTTATATTTAAATTTTATGCCTTGTTTTATTTTCAAAATACATTTTTATCTATCTTATTTTTAACCATATATTTTTCAATAAAATAATATTATACGCAAATTCAAAACATTTTTCTTATTTTTGACCTCACGTTCTCCATGAAATCATTATTTCAAAATGCATTTTTTGTTAAAAAAAAATAAAGGACATCAAACGGGCTCTTAATACTTTATTGCGGCTGATAGTCGAAAATCAACGATTGCCCGTGCTGACTCGAAATTCTCGAAATTTTAGATTCGCCACTGGTTAGTGTACTTTAAGATTTTAACTCTCTAAATGATAAAATGTGCTCTTTAAAAATAGAGAGTTTCTTGAATATACTCTTATAAACTAATCAAATGAAATTAATTTGCACTAAAATTACTTAATTTGTACAAATTTTTCCCTGAGTTACTCCTCCTTTTTGAAATTTTTTGTTGTTTTCCCCAATTAAATCTTGACACCCTGCTCAAATAATTCGATGTCAAAATTTGATTGAGGAGACAATTAAACTAACAACAAAAATGAAAAAGTAATTTGGATTCAGACTCTATAAAACACAAAATCTTAGTTAAAAGAAGGAAGATCGAAATCAATTTTTTCTACACAGTTCACGTTTTCTATATATAATAAACATTATTTTTGTTACACTTGGAATTGTTATACTTATCGACTATTCATTTTTTATAGAATAAAATAAAATCCAAATAGATTTTATATTAACGTATAATCAATAAATCGTTCGAAATGAAATTCAAAATATATACATTCATTTCTTTTCACTTTTTTAACCTTCCTTCCTACTTACAAGATATACAGAAATCCAACCCAATTTCATTTTGGAATTAATACGTGTGTTATCAATTAAAGAATGTTGAAAGCATAGAAACTAGAAATTAACAAAATAAAATTAGTTTGTACCAAAAATATTTAAACTATGTGTCAAAATATTTTAATAACTAGCACAGATCCAAGAATAAAATATTACACACTAACTTTCCCAACCGGAAATCTTCATATTATATCAAGCTGCCATACCTCAATAATATCAATGAAATGTGAGTTCGAGCATATAAAATAATAACGAAATGCGACTTTCACTAAATATATCTCATAAGAAAAAAAGTAACTTCCCTTCTCCTCTCTCACCACTTTCTTTGTTCTCTAATTATTTCTCCGTCACACTTTCTCTCTCTTGCTACTTGAAGCAAGAATTGGTGTCCGATAACGTGTGTCCCATCCCAAGTACGATGACTTCACTCTCGTTTTGTAAGTTCTCTTTCTCTCTCTTCACCCAAGATTGATTTAAGAAATTTCACTTGATTTGTTTGAAAAATAAAAATTCTGAAGTTAATTCCTGATCGCGTTAGATCTAGTTCCTTCATCGAACTTTCCCAACCGGAAATCTTCATATTATATCAAGCTGCCATACCTCAATAATATCAATGAAATGTGAGTTCGAGCATATAAATTAATAACGAAATGCGACTTTCACTAAATATATCTTATAAGAAAAAAAAAGTAACTTCCCTTCTCCTCTCTCACTGCTTTCTTCGCTCTCTAATTATTTCTCCGTCACACTTTTTCTCTCTTGCTACTTGAAGCAAGAAATGGTGTCCGATAATGTGTGTCCCATCCCAAGTACGATGACTTCACTCTCGTTTTGTAAGTTCTCTTTCTCTCTCTTCACCCAAGATTGATTTTAAGAAATTTCACTTGATTTGTTTGAAAAATAAAAATTCTGAAGTTAATTCCTGATCACGTTAGATCTAGTTCCTTCATCACTAGTTATATACCGAACGAAGCATGCGTATTGAATATGAAATGCGTACTGCTAGATTACCAAAGCTAAGAAAATAAGAATAGATTGAGTCCAGATTCATTGTCCCATTGTTGCTAGACAATAGATATGGACTCAGACTCTATACAAAAAAGTACAAAATCTTAGTTAAATAAGAAAGACCGGAATCATAAACTTCTACATATAATGCATATTTGTTATAAAATAGACATTATTTTTGACATTTATTTTTATTTAAAATGTTGTAGTCCCATCTAATTCTCATTTCACTTGTCACTTTCAACATAGACAGAAGTACTAATGTTTATTACCTTATAATTAGGCATTTGATAATAACTCCTTTTGGATAGGCATGCTAACGTTTGTGCTAATATTGCACTATGGTTGCACTTCACTTCCCATGTGTTACACATAGAATTGTTACACTCATCAAATACTTTTATTGATGAAAATGTATAAAATTTATGGAACAAAAAGATAAAAACACTGACGAATAAAAATGTGGTTCGCGCTTTGAAAGATATCATTCACATAAACTAAGTCCTTTTTTACCGATCCCTTCATATCACTTTGCAACTTTTGTTCGAGAATGAATATGAAAATGTATTCATTTATTTCTTCACTTTTTTTTAACCTTCCTACCTACTTCCAAGATATAGAGAAATCGAACCCAATTTTCATTTTGGAATTAGTTTGTGTGTCATTAATTAAAGAATGTATACAGACTTAAGACCTAGAAATTAAATATAATTTAACTAGCACAGATCCAAGAATAAAATATTACGAACAAACTTTGCCAACCAGTAATTCTTAAAAAATGTTGAACCCCAACCTTAAGGGTCCCTCACTACCCAGCCCCTGGAGCATCGTGAGAGAGATTAATCTTGGGATGTACCCCAACAGGTCAGGGAACAACAACTGCTTGTACACTGGTGCCCACAACGAGTCCTAATCCATATTTCAAGAATCCAACCTTCACATTGTGGCTGCCAGCAAGGCTGAGTATACCCTACCCTTTTTTTTTGCACCACTGGGATATGCCCCGGGGGCACCAGTAATTCTCATATTATTTGATGTTTCTACTCCTCAATAATATCAAAATTTGAGTTCGAGCATATAAAATAATGATGAAATGTGACTTTCACTTAATATACTTTATCAGGAATAAAATAACTCCGCTTCTCGTCTCTCACCGCTTTCTTTGCTTTCTAATTTGTTCACACGCGTTTTCTCTCTAACTAGCAAGAAATAGTGTCTAGCGTGTGTTCCATCCCAAGAATAATGACTTCACTCTAGTTTCTACAAGTTCTCTCTCTTTTTATCCAAGATTTATTTTAAGAAATTCCACTTGATTTGTTGGGAAAATAAAAATTTTGAAGTTGATTCCTGATCTCATTAGCCCTTGTTTGAGCCTCATTTTGATTGGGAAAATGAATTTTTGAATAGTATATTGACGTGAAATGTGTGGTTAAGAAAACAATTTGATTTTGTGTATAATATTATTTTATTGAAGAATGTGTAATTGAAATTATGTCAAAACACTGTTGAAGAATTCATTTTCTCCGAAAAAATGGAGATCAAACAAGGGCTAAATCTAGTTCCTGACTTCATCACTAGTTATGTACCAAACGAGGCATGTATGTTGAACATCAAATGCGTACCACTAGATTACTGAAGCTAAGAAAATAAGAATAGTTTGAATACCGATCCGTTGTACCCTTTTTGTTAGACAACAAATTTGGACTAAGACTATACAAAAAATAAAAAATCTTGTTAAATAAGAATGATCGGAATCATAATCTTCTATTGTTCTACACATAGTGCGTATATAAAATAGAAGTTATTCTTAACATTTTTTCTTATTTAAAATGATGTAGTTTCATCTAATTCACAATTCTCCTATCGCTTGTCAACATAGACAAAAGTACTATATGTTTATTACTTTTATTATTGAATTTTGCTAGAAAAACAGGGCCTACCAATTCTCCTATTACTTTTATTATTGAATTTTGTCAGGCAGGCACCCTACCAATAAGGGGACACGGAAAAACAGGGCTTTGTGGCCCTGTTTGAGAGGAATTGTTCTTTATTATTAGGCATTTGATAATAACTTCTTTTGGATAGGCATGCCAACTTTTGTGCTAATAATGCACTAAGGCTGCAATGTGACTTCCCATGTGTTACACATAGAATTGTTACTCTTATCATTCAATCATTCATTTCTTGAAAAATAAATTTAACAAAATAAAATGAAAAACTTATCAATCATTCATTTCTTGAAAAGTAAATTTTAACAAAATAAAGTGAAAGCCAAACGATAGTTGTATTAACGTATAATCAATGAGTCATACAAGAATGAATATGAAAATATATGCATCTATTTCTTTTCGCTTTTGTAACCCTCCTTCCTACTTCCAAGATATAGAGAAATCCAACCCTATTTTCATTTTGGAATTAACTTGTGCGTCATTAATTAAGGAATGTTACAAAGAAATTAAGAAAATAACATTAGTTTGCACTGAAACTATCTAATCTTTGCTTCAAAATATTTTATTGACGAGCACAGATCTAAGAATAATTCTACATACTAACTTTACCAAGTGGTAATTCTTCATATTATCTGATGTTGCTACACCTCAATAACATCGATGAAATGCGAGTTCGAGCATAGAAAATAATGATGAGATGGAATTTTCACTAAGGGTTCGTTTGATTGCAAAGATGAAATTTGGATGGAAAGAAAATGAATTTCAAGGAATTGAATTGCCTAGAAATTGTTTTCTTGGCAATATAACAAAAATCACTGCTATTGCTAGATCTACTACCAGTGCCACTGCCACCGCCACTGCTCAAAAATCCCAAAAACAAAAAGCACCCAACACCACCACACCGCTATAAAAAACACCACACAGGATTCTCTTGCTACATCACCTACAGCCACCAGCGAAAAAGCCCCAAAATCTCTTGCAATTTCATTATCCTCCGTCAATACTCTACTTAAACCACAAAACATTCACCGCCCACCCCGACAATTCTCAAACCGTAGTCTTCCTATGTAAATTTCATAGATTAGATCATTTAGTAAAAAAAAAAACTAGGGTGACGATGGTCGGAGTTTGTGTTGATGACCAATCAAATCTGCAGCACATAGAAAGAAATCTCGTCGACAGCTACATGCGGCACCGCATCACCACTCCTTTTTCGTTTCGACGACCTTCCATCTCTTCTCCAGTGTTTTTGCAGGCGACCATTGTGGGGACGATAGGAGAGGTAAGAGTAAAGAGAGAATAGATTGAGAAGATAAAGGGAGGGAGAAAATAGTGAAAATGGTTTTAGGATTTGGGATGAAAAAAGAGGTAGGTATGAAGAGATATAGAAAGAAAGGAGAGGGAGGTTTGGGATGAAAATTATATATTTAACATTTAATATTTAAATATAAAATATCTGATTTGTGAATAACGTAACTAACCTCCTCCCTCTTTTATGAATAATAATCGATAAAAATAGGGTGTGATCTGTGATGTAATTTCCACAATATTTAGTGAACGTTTGGCTAAGCTTGAGAATTTTACTTATAAGTAAAAATGTGAATTGCGATAAATAATTTCTTTTGTTAATTAAGAATGAATGAATTCTCTCTTTTATAAAGAAGTCATTTTAGAATGAATGTGAATTTTATTCATCAATTTCTTTGCACCCTTTTAATCTTCCTTCCTACTTCAAGGGCAAAAAGAAATTTTACTCACTTTTTTTGGGTAATTAATTAATTCGTCATTAATTACATAACTTTACAAATTTAGAGCATCTTCAATAAACTCTTTGAATATAATATGCTCTCTATTTTAAAAATAACCCCTAAAATTACGCTCCAAGATACTCTTTAAATTAACATTTTAATTTAGAAAGTTGGTTTGACTCTCAAAATTTAGAGAGCCAAACTCACTCCTTATATTAAATGCATTTAAAATGTTTCAATTTTCAATGTAAGAAAAGAATAAAATAGTTGAGAGAAAACCTAGTTAATATAAAAGATATAGAAAAATAATAAACATTTTTTTGGAGTAATAAAATTAAGTGTTAAACTTAAATATAAAGAGTTTGTTAGAGTACTTTAAGATTTTAACTCTCTAAATGATAAAATGTACTCTTTAAAAATAGAGAGTTTCTTGGATATACTCTTATGAACTAATCAAATGAAATTAATTTGCACTAAAATTACTTAATTTGTACAAAATCTTCCCTGAGTTACTCCTCCTTTTTGAAAATTTTTATTGTTTTCCCCAATTAAATCTTGACACCCTCAAATAATTCGATGTCAAAATTTGATTGAGGAGACAATTAAACTAACAGCAAAAATGAAAAAGTAATTTGGATTCAGACTCTATAAAACACAAAATCTTAGTTAAAAGAAGGAAGATCGAAATCAATTTTTTCTACTCAATTCACGTTTTTTATATATAACAAACATTATTTTTGAACATTTCATATTTATATTCCTATATATTTCATAGTTCTCCAATCAGTTGTTAGGTCAGTCTAAAAAATAGTATCAATGTTTATTATTAGGCATTTGATAATAACTCCTTTTGAATAGGCATGCCAACTTTTGCGCTAAGATTGCATTAAGGTTGCACCATCACTGTCCATTTGTCACACTTGGAATTGTTATGCTTATCAACTATTCATTTCTTGTTTTTAAAACAAAACCCAAACAGATTCTATATTAACGTTTAATCAACAACTCATTCGAAATCCAATCCAATTTCATTTTGGAATTAATATGTGTGTTATCAATTAAAGAATGTTGAAAACATAGAAACTAGAAATTAACAAAATAAAATGTGTCAAAATATTTTATTAACAAGCACAGATCCAAGAATAAAATATTTGTTACGTGCTTCGGATATGGATCGAGTAATAGGTCGATTGACGGATAAGGACCAAGGATCGTTCTTACATTGACAACCTATAATGGTGATATGGTTGGACACTTCAAGGGGTCCGAGGCCTCCTTGTATTGGTTAATTCGAGTAAACCAATAAAACTCCTAAATCAACACGAGGTTTAGTGATGGCAATTTGCCCCGCCCTGCCCCGAATGGGGCAAAAAAACCCACCCCGTCGCGGGGCGCGGGGTGGAGGCGAGGATGCCCCACCCCGTGAAGAAAAACTAAAAAAAAAAATAATAATAATTTTATTTCTAGATAATTCATCCGTTAAAAACTCATTTTAAATTTGTATTTTATTCTCTAATAATAATATAATTCGAAACTTTCAAAATGTAAAAATAAACCCCGACCCACCCCGAACCCACCCCGTTGCCATCACTAACAAGGTTGAAGACAAATTCATTTTATTCTTTTATTCACTTTTCTCTTACTAATAAATAGCCATTACAAGATACCCCTTTATGGGAAAAGCAAATTACAAGAGCAAATATTATTGTAATAAAAGAGCAATATGGAAAAACAAATTATAAGGCTAATCTTAATTGGAATTAAAAGAGAAATCAGGAAATTAGACAATTATCTTGGCCAAGATAATTGTCTTATTATCCGTTACAACTCCTCCCCCCTTGGAAATTTCCTTGTTCTCAAGGAAATAAGGAAATCGGTTATTGAAATCATCAAAGTCCTCCCAAGTGGCATCAGCTAGAGAAAGATTCTGCCAATGGATCAACAATTCATATTTCCTTTTAACGTGCCGGGTTTCCAAAACTGCCTGAGGAAGTGGGTGTGGGGCAGATTCTTGTGGGATAGGTGGCAAGGAAGTTGCAACAATGTCATGACACCCAATGCTTTTTTTTTGTTTGTTTGTTTGAAGGCCCTCTATGCCCACGTAACTCCACCGATTTGCCCTCCCTAAGAAACCTCATTCATAATTCCCTAAAGTCAAAAGTAACATGGCCTAGTGTGTCAAGCCATTGGATGCCAAAAATTGCGTCACAACCTTCCACTGGTAGAAGGAAAACATCAACTTGGAAATCAATTTTTTAGACAGTGAAACACGTGGATTCGCATAACCCTTCACTCTTCATTTTGTTGCCATTCGCCACTTGTACTGAAAATGCCCCTGGTTTTGTAGCCCTGATTCCCACCTTGGAAGCCACCTTAGAATTAAGAAAATTATGGGTGCTACCAGAGTCTATCAAAATAGTAATTGGGATACCCCCAATCTTGCCAAGTAAACGTATGGTTCTTGGATTTGACGTTCCCGAAATAGCATGGAAGCTAATTTCAGGTATATTGGTTTCAAGCTCTTCTTTCGCAATTACTTCATCCTCGGATTCCTCCGAAGAAGGGAATATGCTTTCGATGAAAAATAATTTCTTACATCGATGCCTCGGCAAGAATTTCTCGTCACAATTGAAACAAAGCCCACGAGATCTCCGATCTTGTAATTCCGTTGGACTTAGTCTTTTTATGACGGGGTTGCGTGCCAGTGTGAGTGATGTCGAAGGTATAGGAGAAGGCCCGGGAGTCATGGGGACCTTCCTAAACTCTGAGAGCCCACTTCTACGTTGGTCGATAAGCCTTGACTCATATAGGCATGCAAGCCCAATGGCGGCATATAAGGATACTGGATTGCATGCTTGGACATCAACACGCAAACTTTCCTTCAAGCCGCTAATAAAGCATCCCCCACTTGTTGTCCTTCGGAAAGAGATCCTGCTCGGTGTAATAATCGGTCAAACTCCATTTGGTAATCACGAACACTCCCTGTTTGCTTAAGCTTCGTGAGATCTCCAAAAAAATTATGGTACCGCGATGGTCCATAACGAAGATGGAGTTCATATTTGAAGACTCCCCAGTTCACGCCTCGCCTTAAAACTTTGGTACCGTAGTTGGACATCCCCATCCAAATGATACCCCGCCAATGGCAATTTATCCGCTTCCTCAGTTTGGTGAAAATCGTAAAATTGCTCCACATGATAAATCCACCCGATCGGATCATTCATTTCATTATAGCGTGGAAAATCTAACTTTGTTATTTTTGGTGCAGTGAATCCTCCACCCGCAGATCCTCGAAAGTTGATGTAAGAGGAACCATCTCCATTCTCGCGTCCTTTGTCCGACCCTTCCTCCCGTTGATGGGAGAACATGGCGAACATGGATTCCACCGTTTTCTGGAGTGATTTCATCGATTGTTGCAACGAGCCTATTTCGCCCTCCAATTTATCAACACGGGGGTCGGACATGGCTGGCTCTGATACCAAGTTGTTACGTGCTTCGGATATGGATCGAGTAATAGGTCGATTGACGGATAAGGACCAAGGATTGTTCTTGCGTTGACGACCTATAATGGTGATATGGTTGGACACTTCGAGGGGTCCGAGGCCTCCTTGTATTGGTTAATTCGAGTAAACCAATAAAACTCCTAAATCAACACAAGGTTGAAGACAAATTCATTTTATTCTTTTATTCACTTTTCTCTTGCTAATAAATAGCCATTACAAGATACCCTTTTATGGGAAAGGCAAATTACAAGAGCAAACATTATTGTAATAAAAGAGCAATATGAAAAAACAAATTATAAGGCTAATCTTAATTGGAACCAAAAGAGAAATCAGGAAATTAGACAATTATCTTGGCCAAGATAATTTTCTAATTATCCGTTACAATATTACATACTAACTTTCCCAACCGGGGAATCTTCATATTATCTCATGTTGCTATACCTCAATAATATCAATGAAATGCAAGTTCGAGCATATAAAATAATAACGAAATGCGACTTTCACTAAAAAATATATCTTATAAGATAAAAAGTAACTCCCCTTCTCCTCTCTCATTGCTTTCTTCGCTCTCTAATTATTTCTCCGTCACATTTTTTCTCTCTTGCTACTTGAGGCAAGAACTGGTGTCCGATAATGTGTGTCCCATTCCAAGTACGATGACTTCACATCTCGTTTTGTAAGTTCTCTTTCTCTCCCTTCACCCAAGATTGATTTTAAGAAATTTCACTTGATTTGTTTGAAAAATAAAAATTCTGAAGTTCATTCCTAATCGCGTTAGATCTAGTTCCTTCATCACTAGTTATATACCAAACAAAGCATGCGTATTGAATATGAAATGCGTACTGCTAGATTATCAAAGCTAAGAAAATAAGAATAGATTGAGTCTAAATTCATTGTCCCATTGTTGCTAGACAATAGATATGGACTCAGACTCTATACAAAAAATTACAAAATCTTAGTTAAATAAGAAAGATCGGAATCATAATCTTCTACATATAATGCATATTTGTTATAAAATAGACATTATATTTAACATTTTTTATTTATTTAAAATGATGTAGTCCCATCTAATTCTCATTTCACTTGTCACTTTCAACATAGACAAAAGTACTAATGTTTATTACCTTATTATTAGGCATTTGATCATAATTCCTTTTGGATAGGCATGCCAACTTTTGTGCTAATATTGCACTAAGGTTGCACTTCACTTCCCATGTGTTACACATAGAATTGTTACACTTATCAAATATTTTTATTGATCAAAATGTATAAAATTTATGGAACAAAAAGATAAAAACACTGAAGAATAAAAATGTGGTTCGCGCTTTGAAAGATATCATTCACATAAACTAAGTCCTTTTTTACCGATCCCTTTATATCACTTTGCAACTTTCGTTCGAGAATGAATATGAAAATGTATTTATTTATTTCTTCACTTTTTTTAACCTTCCTACCTACTTCCAAGATATAGAGAAATCCATTCAATTTTCATTTTGGAATTAGTTTGTGTGTCATTAATTAAAGAAAGTATACATAGGAACTAGAAATTAAATATAATTTAACTAGCACAGGTCCAAGAATAAAATATTACATACAAACTTTACCAAGAGGTAATTCTTCATATTATCTAATGTTGCTATTTCTCAATAACATCGAAATGCAATTTCGTGCATAGAAAATAATGGTGAAATGTGACTTTCACTTAATATACTTTATCGGAAATAAAATAACTCCGCTTGTCGTCTCTCACTTCTTTCTTCACTCTCTAATTTGTTCGCACTCGCACTTTTTCTCTCTCACTAGCAATAATTGGTGTCTTACGTGTTTTCCATCCCATCCCAAGAATGGTGACTTCACTCTAGTTTTTAAGTTCTCTCTCTTTTTATCCAAGACTTATTTTAAGAAATTCCACTTGATTTGTTGGGAAAATAAAAATTTTGAAGTTAATTCCTGATCTCATTAAATCTAGTTCCTAACTTCATCACTAGTTATGTACCAAACGAGGCATGTATGTTGAACATCAAATGCGTACCACTAGATTACTGAAGCTAAGAAAATAAGAATAGTTTGAATACCGATCCGTTGTACCCTTTTTGTTAGACAACAAATTTGGACTAAGACTAAACAAAAAATACAAAATCTTGTTAAATAAGAAATATCGGAATCATAATCTTCTATTGTTCTACACATAGTGCGTTATAAAATAGAAATTATTTTTAACATTTTTCTTATTTAAAATGATGTAGTTTCAACTAATTCACAATTCTCCTATCACTTGTCGATATAGACAAAAGTACTCTATGTTTATTACTTTTATTATTGAATTTTGTTAGACAAACAGGGCGTGCTAATTCTCCTGTTACTTTTATTATTGAATTTTGTTGGGCAGGCACCCTGCCAATAGGGGGACACGGAAAACTAGGGTTACGTGGTCCTGTTTGAGAGGAATTGTCCTTTATTATTAGGCATTTGATAATAACTTCTTTTGGATGGGCATGCCAACTTTTGTGCTAATAATGTGCTTAAGGTTGCACTGTGACTTCCCATGTGTTACACCTAGAATTGTTACTCTTATCATTCAATCATTCATTTCTTGAAAAATAAATTTAACAAAATAAAATAAAACACTTATCAATCATTCATTTCTTGAAAAGTAAATTTTAACAAAATAAAGTGAAACCCAAACGAAAGTTGTATTAACGTGTAATCAATGAGTCATGCGAGAATGAATATGAAAATATATGCATCTATTTCTTTTCACTTTTGTAACCCTCCTTCCTACTTCCAAGATATAGAGAAATCCAACCCTATTTTCATTTTGGAATTATTTTGTGCGTCATTATTGAAGAATGTTACAAACTTGGAAATTAGAAATTAACAAAATAAAATTAGTTTGCACTGAAACTATCTAATCTTTGCTTCAAAATATTTTATTAACTAGCACAGATCCAAGAATATAATTTCTTTACCAAGTGGTAATTCTTCGTATTATCTGATGTTGCTACACCTCAATAACATCGATGAAATGCGAGTTCGAGCATAGAAAATAATGATGAAATGGGATTTTCACTAAATATAACTTGTAAGAAATAAAGTAACTCCCCTTCTCCTCTCTCACCGCTTTCTTTGCTCTTGAACTCGTTCTTGATCACGCTCTTCCTCTCTTGCCATTTGAAACAAAAATTGGTGTCCTGCGTGTGTCTCGTCCACAGGAACGGTGACTTTGCTCTAGTTTCTGTAAGTCCTCTCTATCTTTTTACCCCAAAATTGATTTGTTTGAAAAATAAAAATTCTGAAGTTAATTCCTGATTACATTAAACTAATTCCTAACTTCATTTCTAGTTATATGCCAAACAAGGCAGGTATGTTGAACGTGAAATTCATACCACTAGATTACTGAAGCTAAGAAAATAAGAATAGATTAAGTCAAAATTCGTTGTCCCATTTTTGCCAGACCACATATTGGACTCGGACTCTATACAAAAACACAAAATCTTAGTGAAATAAAAAGTATCAGAATCAAAGATTCAAAATCATAATCTTCCACCCATAGTTTGAATTTCATATAAAATAGACATTATTTTTAACATTTTTTCTTATTTAAAATGATGTAGTCGCATTTAATTCACAATTCTCCTCTTACTTGTCAATATTGACAAAAGTTTTAATGTTTATTACCTTTATTAGGCCCGGTTTGGAAACGATTTTGAAAATTGATTTTTTGATCGTTGGGAGAAAAGTTGAGCCATATGTGAGAGAAGAAGTCAAACTTTACTACTGTAATAATGAAATAATTATCAAAAAATCAATTTTTTTGGGTGAAAATCACTCCCGAATATCCTCTTAGACATTTAAATTTGATAAAATTCATTTTGGATAGGCATGCCAACTTACTGTAATTGCACTTAAAAGAGTTGAACAGCTTCAACTATTTTTTTTTTTTTTTTTTAGAATAATACTATTTGTACATTTTCTATCTTTCATATCATTTATCTGTATACCATTATGTACACAATAATGTACAAAAAAATACCTTTTTTAATGAAAAGTGCCCTTATATGGGCTGTTTTGCATTTGAATTGGGCCTGTAAACCGTTAAAACTGAAGGCCCAAAATCCGTACCCCCTCACTCTCGCTATGCTAAAGAGAGCCTCCTAGGCGTAGTGCATGTGATGCACAACTCGTACACCCCTCACTGAGTCAACACCAACGATTACATGAATCGCCTCTCGATCTGTAAGTTCACAAAAAGATCCCAGAAATATGAAATTCCCCTAATATCTGATGGAAACCCTAACCCTAACCCTAGCTCTAGTCTTAGTGCCAATTGGTTTACTCAGATCGTCCCTTCGTTCAATTCTCAATGCCAAATTCAATCTCTCTTTCTTCTTATCCGCTGATTAGCTAATTAAAACCTCAAATTTTTTTCGTGATCATCAGATCAAAATATTTGGTCCTTTCTGTTTTTCGTGTAGTTCCTTTCTTTTTTTCCTAATTTTTGTATTGTTAATAATTGGTGTAGAGGTTTTATTTTCCGTTATGCATCTGTAGAATAATTTTGTTCGATTACAAAAAATAATAAAACAGGAAAGTATTTTTTTCCGTTTTATATTTAATTATATATATACATTGTATCGCATATATATAAAGAGTGAAAGGGACAGGGACAGAGAAAGATGGGGAGTTCGGAAACTGGAGGAGTGGATTGCAGCGTGGGGAGTATAGTGTGGGTCCGGAGGCGAAATGGGTCTTGGTGGCCAGGAAAGATAATAGGGACTGAAGAGCTCTCGGCGTCCCATATAACGTCTCCACGGTCCGGAACTCCGGTTAAGCTTCTTGGAAGGGAAGATGCAAGTGTGTAAGTCTGCACATTAATTCAAAATTGCTTTTTATTTGACATTTTTCTACTACATTTGTTGGTGTATAGCTGTGATTTTCGTGGCTGCATGTGCTTATTGTTGGATTTAGAACGATGAATTAAATTTCTTTCATCGGTGTTAATTGTTGGCGCCTGAATTGAATTTTCACGCACAAGACAAGGGGAACTAAATTACTGAAATTTGACTTTGATGATTTGACGTTTATTGTAACACACTTGGCCATGCTTCAGCAATGCATTATTTTGCTGTTTGTGGATGGGAAATTCCTTTGATAAATGAGTTGGTCTGTGTGTAATTCTGATACTCTTTGGACATATAATGTAGGCCAAAGGATATAGAAGTTATATATATGTAACTTATCTGCTTGCTTATCATCTTTGACTGATTAATTGTCCTCTCCAGTTAGAATCTCTTATCCAAAATTTCTAAACTTGTGTAATTTATAAGGGAAATTTTTTATTGAATGGAAGATCTTAAAATTTAAAATGCTAGGTGTTGAGCATAATTGGGAATTCTTTGAAGGAATTCATGTGTTGGATTCTTGTACCGATCCAATCAATTTACTAATTGCTTTAGTTTATAAGATGTCCATAATCCTCATGTAGTTTTCTCAGTGTGAACCTTGAGGTGGTACATCTCCATATTTTTTTTTGTATTGTTTTAGATCGTTTGAAAGGTATTTCTCCTTTTTCTGCCAACATATGTATGTGAGGCCTAGGCTTCCTTTTATTTTAGTTATAAAGATTTAAGGTGAAGCTTCCAAGAAGCATGGACTCCTCTACCTTAGCATGAACTGAATTATGATGAACTTACTGAACCACTAAGCTTTCATACCACACATAAAGAACATGGATAAACTATCATATTTGTCAAAATTATTTTTGTTTAAAAGCAAGTAATATTTTTATTTTGGGTGCTTTCTTCAAAAACGGCTGCTCTTGTCTCTGTTTGCGCTCTCATTCCCACTCCCACTCCACTCGTGCTCTCACTTTGGTTTCAGGTATGTTTGTGTGAGGTGCATTGCTTCTGCATAGATTTGAATAATGATTTATTAAGCCTTAGTAACTGAATTAGCCAATTAGGGTTTAGCTGATTCATATTGTGTTTTGCTTCATTTTTATTGCACTTTAGTCACATTGTTGGAGTGATAACAGCATATGTTTAGTCCAAATATGAAGCCTGTAGTTGATTAGAAAGTTTTTCAAGACTGGATATCAGGTGATAATGTAATGCTGTAGGACTAAGGACATGATCTTAGGCCACACAGATACACACGCATCAGGGGTACATTGAATAATATGCAAAATTGCATGATTAAGGATAATGTGCAACAATAATATGGTGAATTGGAAAACAAAAGAAAAATTAATGAGCGTGGAAAAATGTAGAAGAAATATGATTTCACCGTAGAACTAGTTGGAAGCGAGAGGTATGCCAAAACTGCCAAGGATCATTTTGCTTTGTATATTCTAGTAGATTTAGTGATGGGACTGAATGGTGCGACGAAAAGTATTAATGTAGCTGATCCTAAATTCGTGGGGAAATAATACTTCGTTTTTTGATTTTATGGTTGAAAGATGCTGTCTATGTGACCATCTTTACAGCTGCTGTAACCAGGGTTCTTGTGCATGAAGGTTGTTTTTCTTGATCATAGATTAGGCCTTGTAGGGAGAGCTTGAAACCTTTTGTATTTGCATCTTCCTGTAGGTTATTAGTATTATAGAATAACAAAGGGACTGCTGTAATGAAAATGAATATTGAAATACAAAAATTTATTAGAATGGCATGAGAAATCTATTCACTGAAAGATTGTGGTTGCTAGATGGCAAAGGCCTTAATTGAGTGTGTAGAACTGTAGAGAAGTAGAGGTCATTGATATACTTCAAAAATAGAAGACAGGTAAACCTCTGAGCAGAATAAGTGGTATTAGGGGAAAAAACCTCTGAGCAGAATAAGTGGTATTAGGGGAAATTTTCTCTTCATTTGCAGAGTTTTGAGGTCTTGAAACTTGTTGTTCTCCGAGTTTCAATGATTTAATTTCTTAAAATTTCACATCTGTAGTTGAGATGTTAAATGCCAGCGGACTCACGTTGTCTTATAAGTTCATTCCTGAACTAAATGGAAGGACAATTTGAGTACAAATCTGATACTCAAATGATTTGAAAAGTAATTGCTAAAGTTGCCCAAACTCTAGTAGTGTTGTTTCCATTTCTTTGAATAACTTTTTGTATAACTTCTATAAGGAACACTTATAACTTATCATCGCTGATTTTGCTGCCATTTGCAATTCATTTATTTTCTATAAAATATGGAAGTCAGAGGTTCTCATAATAAATAATTATTTCTTAGATATTATGTAGATATACACTGGTCTAGAAGAAATAATTATTTTGTAGTTCTTTTCACTCAGTTGTTTATGTGTTACAATGTTTATGGCTATGTGTACTCCCAGAGACTGGTACAATTTGGAGAAATCTAAACGTGTGAAGGCGTTTCGGTGTGGCGAGTTTGACGAGTGTATAGAAAGGGCTGAAGCTTCTCAGGGCATGCCTCCAAAGAAAAGAGAGAAATATGCACGTCGGGAAGATGCAATCCTCCATGCTCTTGAACTTGAGAGACAGTTATTGGAGAAAAGTGGGAAAGTGAGTTCTGCTTCTGATGATAGGAACAAGAAGTCTGAAGATGTCACTTATTCAGGTCACTATGAAAATGGAAGTGGAAATCAGATAGATCCCAGGTCTCTTCAAGTTTCTGAGAGGCTTGGTTTGAAAGTTGCAGAGAACCATGTGGCGAATCATATGCATGGAGATAAAGTCCGGGAGGGAAACCAACTGAGAGGAGATGATGATAATGCTGGTGTACTACCCCGGATGAGAGGATTGCAGGACATTGGTCTTCGGAGTGCTCTGCTGCAAATGCATAAGCTTTCTCCTTCAGTAGATTCAAATATTTCTCCAAAACCTCCTGTTGTTTGCAGCACTCCTGCACTCCCTAATGATGCTTTTTCAGCAGACTGTAAAGCTGACCCCAATATAGAAAATTTGTCAGACAATAGGAAAAGGTTGGATGAAAGCTTGGCCGACGTATCCATTGTCAAGAGGCACAGACAGCGCCCTCTTACTCAAGTACTGGAGAATAGTGCAAAATTACCAGTTCCAGAATCTCAGATGGAAACATCCATTTCCAAGTTTGAAGAAAGTTATAATCCACATTCTGCTGATTATGGTGAAGAGCACACTTCTGAGTCCACAGAGGACACTGAAACAGATTCTTCTGAGACCGATACAATGGAATCAGAGTCTGATGACGAGATGACTGCTCTTTCTGGTTAGATTTTGTCTATTTGCATTTCCTTTTGAGGAAGCGTCTTTAATCCTTTCATGCTATAGCATGTTAAGTTTGTTCTCACAGCCGTCTTTAATCCTTTCATCCACCTTAAGTGGGCTATCAGTTTTTCGTTCTTCTTTGGTCATGTATGTCATTGCATTTCTATGCCAGTCTTGCCTGGAAACTGACATTTCAGTTTCTTGTTCAGATAACCAGGAAATTACATTTCTGTATTATATTTTAACTGAATTTGGAGCCAGCCAAAATTTTATCATTCTAGTTTTTCTTTTGTGCCTATGGTTATTTTTGCTTAATATTACTACATCGCTACAAATATCACCCGATATTACTCCTCGTCCAATATGCATGACACTGTACTCTAAGGATTGACCTGTTTATATGAAATCACCGTTCGTCTTTCTTTACAGTACCCCCCCATTGCTTGTTCTGTTGATTATGACTTTATTCTTGTTTGTGTGTTCCTTCCACCAATGAAGGGGGGATTTTTTGTGCTAACTAAGGGTATTGGTTTCCAGATGGTTCTGCATCCATAGAATTACAACCCAAATATCCAAGAACTGAAGAACAAGAAGAACGTGGAGGCATGAGCAGTGATGACCTTGATGAACTGGAATTTGGAGATGATACCCCCCGTTCTTTTCACAACAATCCACTCTCGGCTAGCATGGAGGGGTCCAGATGGCAGCTGAAAGGGAAAAGGAATAACCGTGGTCTTATGAAGAGGTCTGATGCGGAAGTTTCCAGAGGATATATACATGGAAGAAAGTCGAATTGGAGCAGTAGTGGTAAAAAATCTGATTTGATTGAGAGAAATTTTAGGACTAACATGCCTGGATATGGATCTACAGGTCTCCCAGATGGCTTGGTTTGGAATGATCACTCATCCAAGAGAGGATATTGGGACGATTCAATCGATCCTTTATCTGCTCAGCATCATTTTGGTGGAAGGACCATGTTGCTGGACGTGGATTTGAAGGTTCAGGCGAACAACTACCGAAGAGATGTCCCTCTCATTTCTTTGCAGAGTAAGCTAAATGGACATGCTATAATAGGACACCCAATCCAAATTGAAGCTCTTGAAAGTGGTTCCTCAGAAAACCTTATTCCTGCAACTGATCGTTTTTATCCTGAGACATCGGAGAATCATACAGCACTTACACCCGTATGGACGACTGCTCGTAGAACATCAAATTTTCGGGTTCCACGACCACACGTTTCCTCGGCAATGAGTAGTGAAAGTAAACCAGATCTTCAAGTTGTTGTTGACCAATACAAAAGAATGCCATTTGGACACTCCCAACATTTGGACAGATCTCCAAGAAATTTACCGACAAAAATTATTCCATCTTCCAACCAGAAGACAAGAACTCTTTCATCGATTGCTTCAGGATCGAAACATTGTGTTGATCAACAAGGGGGATGCAACGATTATGAAGCAGATGGGTTGAAGAAAAACCAGGACACACCACCAACAGTAGCTTGTATACCCGTTAAGTTGGTATTCAGTAGGTTACATGAGGAGTTGGCTGGGCGCCATCAGTAATGAAGTCATGAGTCATGATCCCGAATGTGGAAATAAAAGACGGTAATCGCCATTAGCCTTGATGTAAATTCTTAGAGAGTAATAATAATATGACCCCCAGATCAAACCGTTCTTTTCTTCTGAAGCTCCATCTTTGTATTTATTTTGGTTTAAAAACCTGTAGAACGGATTGAAACATGAAATGAAGAATCATAGGATGTTTTGAAGGATATATATATTTGGCTGGCTTTGTATGCACAAGAGGATGGTGCTTTGGTGTGCTCTAGGGATAGAAATACATAATGTAGATTTTATATAGATGAATATACAATCGTATCTTGACATGTATTTAATGTGAGCTTTATTTTATTATTTTTTCTTTTTTAGCTCTGAATTCTCTACATTTTTCACAAGCGTTGAATCCTAATCTGCTCGTTGACTTTTTCGACTTTTGATATCAGGCAAACGGAGTAGACATTTTTGAAGATGAACAGAGCTTTGAAGAAAACCACATTCACATAATTTTGAAGCACATTAAAATTAAATGCCTTTCATCTCTTTTGAAATAATACATGGAGAACAAACACGGAATTTACATTGTTAGGGAAAAAAATTGTTGCAAAATTCAAAGCTATAACTGAAGCGCATAAACTAACAATGCTCCAACTCCACCATTACCAGCTACAAGCCCAATGATGACTCTAATAGGAGGCAGTCCGCTGCCGATAGCCTTTCCCATGTTACCTTAATATCGTGCAAATATCCTCTTCGGCGCTCTACACTGGACAGGTGTAATCTTCCAGCTGCATCATAATAGAAAGTCAAACAGGAATCTTATTACAGATTAATTGATTGCTCGTACAAAGTACTTGTTTCTAGGATAAAATTCAGAAGAAAGGAGAAGAGAGCTAGCCTGCTCATCAAAAGGTTTTTGCAAGGTATATATGAATCCACAATCAATGCATATATGAGTTGCTCGAGCCTGAAAAAATGTTGAACCAATTTACTTGTTGAGATGAACAGAGAATACATGTATGGAAAAGATTATGATGCCAAAGTGAGCCTCCCCTTTTGACATCAACCTCTGCACCTCTATATGGGAAAATAATTCAAAGATTATCAGGCATAAAACATGGTCAATTTTATATGCCTTAGTACTCCATACGAGTATTGTTGAAGCAGCGTAAAGGTGGCGTGACACTGAATTTTATAGCTACATTTAACAGATACATCCCTCTATGTTCAAAGCCTTGTATAATATAGCTATGATCATCCAGCAGGAAAGGAAACATTGCAAATTCTCGTACCAATATTCACATAGGAAGACTGAACATAGCTTCAATAGCATTCAGTTACATTTTGAATATATGTAAAAAAAAAAAAAAAAAAATTTCTTGTTTGTAGTTCGCTATATGTTTGGGCTACTCACTGAAAAATCCTTTCAAATTTCAAAGATAATTATTCCCCCGTTAAAAACTAAATAGAGCCAACAAACATATTTCAGTGTTTATCCGGTTAAGAGGAAATTGATAGCACTGTAACTTCTAATGGCTTCAAATGCAATCCCAAAAAAGACATGTTAATAAAACCAAGTGAAGTGTCTACGTACATTCAAAAGTAAACCAGGAGAAATTTGAAATTTTTGAAGATGTTTAGATCTTGGGTCGTTCTCTTTTTAACCTCCCATGTCTCCAATTTACCCAATCCATATGAACCAATTTGAAGTTCTAAGGAATTCCTCGAAGTGACAAAGCTATCAGGAGAATTGTATAAGAATTGATCTGGCATAACATCCTCATACTTATATTCATTCTGACCTTTTCAACATCGCTTTGAGAGAACAACTCAAATATGAATGACGAAGAAATATGGGAACTTGTTCTTTCTAAAGCAATACACATGGACAGGGAGAGTAATAAAAGATCATATTTTTTGAACTCAATCACACACACTAAAATGCCATTTAATACATATTTGAAGGAATGATAATGGAATAGCAGTGAGTCTGTATTCCTGAAAATTTCTTTCAATTTTCTCTAAGGATCATTGGATGAGAAAATAATTTGGAAACACACTTTCAAAATTAACAGCTTATAATTGTTTAAATAATCTTGGGGAGGTTATTTAGTCTAGACTTTTATAGATTTTTTGAAGTGATAGACTTTTATGGAATTCATAATCTTTATTGACTTTGAAGTCTGTCATAGATTTCTATAGACTTTCATTTAAATTTTTTTTGTAAACTTCAATAGAATTTATTTGACTTTTACAGACTTTTATTTTAGAAAAAAAATTATTGTACAAATAACTTATTGTGCATCCTTGTTTAATTGAGTTATTTATTTATGCACTACAATTTAATACTATTATAAACCTCTACTTGCATGGCCAAATGATTCAGCACATATGGGAACAAAATTATATTTTTTTATGTCAATAAAAATATTTTTTTAAAAGAAAATAAAAAATATTAGTCATCTCAATTAGATAAACAAATAACCAAAATTAAAAAGTATAACATTTCAATATTCTTTGCTGAAAAAGAAAATTTCTAATGTTTAATATTATCAATATGTCCAAACTTTAAAAATATATTAAACAAGCAACAATATACAAAAATTTAATTACGAACTAATCAATTTTTTTTTTTGTAAAACGTTATAAAAATTTAATAAAAAAATGATTTTTTATAGAAGAATAGGAGGAGACGATGAAAAAAAAGAAGAGAGAAAAAAATCTTGTAAGAAATTTTTACAAATTGATCTTTTTTCATAGAAAAAGGGTGAAAAATAGGAAAAAGAAGAGATAGCAAAAGGGATGATAAAAATAATAATAAGAACAACATATTGAAGAGAGAGAGAAAAATATTGATTTTTTGTATCATAACTCTAGGATAGGCAGAATGAAACAAGAAAGAAATGTTGAGGAAAAATAAAAATTAAAAAGTAAAAGTAGGGATGTCAATTTGGCTCGTCGGCTCATACAGCCGGACTCTTGGCTCGATAGTATAGAAACAGCTGCATTTTTTTAAACAATAATAAAAAATCACGAGCCAGCTTGGCTCGATAAATCCCGAGCCAAAAGCTCAGGTTAAGCCTAGATATTTTGGCTGAGCAAAAGTTCAGTTAGGTCAAAAAAAAGCCCTAACCATTTTTACTCATTGACATCTCTAACCAAAAGACCTTTTTTTTTTAAGTCTTTCAAAATTTGGGATGAATGAGACACAAATTGTAAGATTTTGTATGTGTACTTCCTATTTAAAATTAGCACGTGGAGGATTTTATAAAACTGATTGACATTTTGAATGCCATCATATTTTAAAAAGTTTTGACCTCTGTTTGGGAGCGCTTCTTTTCACAAATAATTGATTGTTTGACTGTTGAAAATGGGCGGGCCCCACTTCTGCCACACCTTATACACCCACAACAATTGACAAGTCAAATGTGATTGCACTTTGCCAACTGCCATTTTTGCCCTTCATTGCTGGGTAAGCATAAAATCATTGAGGGGCAATCATGTCATTTCATTTAAAATGTGGAGGTAAAATTGTCACAGAGATAAAATGCATTCCTACCCTACTACACCTAGTCAAATGGTCACTGCATTGGGTCAATTATTTTATTACAAAAATTCTGATAGAATTGGGATTAAAAGCGCTCCTAGCTCCTAGACAGAGGCTTGATTTATAACTCCAAGACTATTAAGGACTTTGAAAAAGTCTATATTGAATACACCAGGACTTTGAAAAAGTCTATATTTAATACACCAAGACTTTTATAGAGTCTTTTTGAAATTCAAAGGCCTTCACTTGTTATATCAATAAAGTTCAAATTAATGTTAATGATTGATGCAGTTGCAGCCTATTATTGTTTATTGAATTAATATAAAGGAAACATTGTGGAATCAGTAAAATAAGTGTTCTAACATCTAGTCAATAAGGAAAGACAAGGATAGTTAAGCTGGTAGAAGAGCATGAAAATGAAACACGCTACTACAACGGAATAATGCAAACACTATAGGGGAATAGTAAAGACACGAAACTAACCTGCAAACAACAAAGTAGACAGAATCAGGCTTTGCTTGAATGTCAGTTGTTGTGAATCCGAGCTTATCAGCAGGTCAAAGTTCGTCTCCAAAGAAGCTACTGGTGTAAAGCACCTGGTCCCCAACTTTGAGTCTTGCTTTTGCAGCATTCCCGCCATTTTCCAAGCCCTGAATCTTTTGAGTGCATATTGATTGAATATTTATTTTCCGACCCTGAATAAAAAAATTTCGTTACAAGTGATAATCATCAAACTCAAATTCCATGAACAAATGTGTGTTTAAATGTGAATTGAAAAAAAAAAAAAAAAAAAAAGGAAATTACTCTTGATTATCAATCCACCTGATTTTTGCCCCAAAGTCAGGCCCAATGGCTTGTCAACTACAACATCAATGTTCTTTGCAGCAGCAGTTCTGGCAGTAATCTCAAGCCCCCTTTTCCTCACACTTCCACCACTGCTCTTGCTCTATCAAACTAAAGAAATGAATGTAGCCTTTTTGTCGTTTTGAACTGAAAGCCCCCGCAAACTTGTTTTCTGTTTTCATTCAAGAGTTTCATCAAACACAAAAGCCGCATGATTTTCTTATATCAATATGAAGAAATTAAAAGACATAGAACCCAGCAAAAAAATACTTAAAATTAAGTCAGTAAGTTTGAATTCCATTTGGCATATGGGTTTCCGGTGAAGGCAGCAGAGCTGGAAGAGGAGGCACCTGCAACGGTGACTGCTGACATTTTTTTGGCTTTGCCGCACACAATTTCAAGTGACGAATGGGCAAATACTGTGTATGAGTGTGTATCATCAGTATTAGATAATTCTGAATGGAATTATGTGGTTGAGAGTACAATATTGGATAATCTTTTAATGGAGAGAGGGTGGAGTTTTTGGGATGGCCACACGCCATGTTGAATCAATGCACCTCGAAAAACACAAACTAACAAACTTATATCAACGTAGAATTGTTGCTTCCAACAATATGAAGAGATTTAGGATGCATTTGATTTGTCGTTTTCAATTTTTCAAAACACTTATTTGGTCTGCTATTTTCGAAAATATATTTTGAAAACAAAGTAAAATTTATAATATAAAACTAAAAATGATTTTTTTAACGTTCTGAGTACTTTCGATTGAACACTTAAAACTCGTTAAATTAAACTTAAAATTCGAATTAAAACATAAAACAATTTGCCCTCTTCTCACTCAACCTAATCGATTCCTCTCCTTTCTCACTTGCCACCTTCTGCCAACAAGTCCATTCAGCGGCGTCCTCCATCCGGCAATATCCTCCACTCCGATGATGTCCTCCAATCGAGTGAGCATGTGCCTAATCTTCTCTCTCCAAACTAAATAATCAAAATTGCAAACACTCTTATGAAACAGATTCAATTACAACTGATAGAAGGTAGTTAAAACAGTTATGCTAAGATTAGTTAGATACAACTAGGACCAGCTAAGACACGGTTATGAGTAGTTAAGAAATTGTTAAGCAGTTAATCCACTTTTTATGTTAATTAGTTGGTCTATAAATACTCGAAGATGTAATCTGTAATTGCTCAATAAACTCAGAATTCTTCTTCTTCTATCTTCTCTGGTTTTTTTTTTTTTTTTTTTTTTTTTTTTTTTTTTTTTTCTGTTTTTTTTTTTTTTTTTTTTTTTTGTCTAATATTAGCTACCCCATGTCAGAATTATCCTTTATTCAATTTATCAACGTTTCAGCTCAGGAACTTCACATGGTATCAGAGCAAAGAGTGGGTTCTTTTGCTAATTCATCTCGTTCCTGAATTGCTTCGAATCATGGCAAGCTCCCTTTTCAATCCTACCGATGATCCAACTAGTTACTATTTCTTGCATCCTAGTGACAACCTAGGTGCTGTAATCGTCTCTGAAATCTTCAATGGAGATAATTACACTTTTTGGAGCTGCTCAATCTCTATGGCACTAAGTGTAAAGAACAAATTGGCCTTAATTGATGGTTCTTTACAAGCTCCAAATACACCCTCTGGTATTATATACAACTGCTGGGTTCGTGCAAATAACCTAGTGTTATCTTGGTTATTGAATTCCATCAGCAAAGCGATTCACCAAAGTTTGTTATATATTACATCTGCACATGAAGTCTGGAAAAAGCTCAGGACTAGATATATTCACAGTGATGGTCCTAGAGTATATCACTTGGAAAAGACTCTCAGCTCCATTTCTCAAGGCTCACAGACCCTCACAATGTATAACAATTCATTCAAGGCCACTTGGGATGAGTATATCAGCTATAGGCAATTGTTAAAATGCAGTTGTGGAAAACTTTCAAGCTGTACTTATGACATACCAAGCAACATATCCACCACTCAGCAATCAGATGCTGTCATGATAGCCTTAATGAATCTTACTCTGCACTAAGATGTCAATTGCTACTTACTTCTCCACTCCCATCACTTGCTCGAGTATATTCTCTACTTCTTCAAAAAGAAAGCCAAAGAGACTTACATAATCATTCACTTTTAGAATCAGCTGCAATGGCAGTAAGACAGCCTCCTAGAGCATCCAACAAACCTCCTCCTTGGAAGGCCAAGAAGAGCCCTAAATGCACTCATTGTGGCTACCTCAATCACACTGCTGATACGTGCTTTCAGCTCATAGGCTATTCTCCTGGTTGGAAGGGTACCAAAGGTCCAAGAACTCTAGCTGGTATACCTAGTGCTCATGCTGTGACTTTGGACCAGCACACAGATGATGAGATACCAAATATTTCATTCAATTAAGATCTTTATCAATAATTCTTGGCTTTTGCTAAAGCTCAGCAAACATTTCCCTCTCAATCATCTAATCCCATACCTTCTACAGCAGCTACCATCACTATAGGTATTTAATTTTGTAATTCAACTTCTTTTAAACCCAAAACTATCTCTTGGATAATTGATACAGGTGCAACAGATCATATGATCTACTCACCAACTTTCTTCACTTTCACTGATTCCATAACCATCACTAAAGTTCATTTACCAAATGGCACTTCTGTCCCTCTCAGCCACATTGGCAAGGTTCAAATTTCTGGCAACCTGGTTCTTGAAAATGTTCTGTGAGTACCTTCATTTTCATTTAATCTGATATCAGTTTCAAAGTTTACAAAATCTGCTAATCTCTATGTATTGTTTTCTGCCTCCTATTGTCTTATACATGATTTGACCAGCATGAAGATGAATGGTTTTGCTAAAGAAAAAGAAGGTCTATGTCACCTCATGACCAATCATGATCAACATGTCTCTAAACCTGTAAACACCAGCTCCACAACATATGTTTCTCAACATTCCAACTATCACCTTTGACACCGCAGACTTGGCCACATATCCAACACTCGAATGCTCAAAATCCCACATATTGCTTAATAGATTCCTTGTAAAAATTTACATATATGTGATGTTTGTCCAGTAGCAAAACAAAAGAAATTACCAGTTCCTATCAGTACATCAATATCAAATAATATTTTTATCTAGTCCATTGCGATAAATGGGGTCCGTTCAGTTTACCTCCTTTTAATGGCTACAGATTTTTTCTTACTTTAGTTGATGATTATTCTAGATGTACTTGGGTTTTCATGATGCAATCCAAATCTGAAACTCGTGGCCATATTAAAAGTTTCTACCAAATGATCTATACTCACTTCAATACCAAAATAAAGTCCTTCAGGACTGATAGTGGGACTGAATTTCTCATGTTAGATTTCTATGCCTCCCATGGAATCCTCCATCAAAGAAGTTGTGTGAATTCACCCCCAACAAAATGGTATAATAGAAAGAAAACATCAATATATTCTACAAGTGGCTTGAGCACTCATTTTTCAGTCAAATGTACCACTCAATTTTTGGAGTGATTGTATATTAATGACAGTTCACTTAATAAACCGGATTCCATCACCTATCATTGGCAATAAAACACCCTATGAAATGCTCTTCCAGAAACCACCTGATTATGACCACCTTAAAACCTTTGGTTGTCTTTGCTTCACATCTACACTCAGCATCCATAGAGCAAAGTTCTCTCCCCGTGCATCCAAGTGTGATTTTCTTGGTTATCCTCTTGGATACAATGGTTGCAAAGTCTATGATTTACAAGCTCACAAAGTGTTCATTAGCAGGAATGTCATCTTTTATGAAAATTCTTTTCCCTACAAACAGATATCCTCACCTCACCAACATACAAATCCACACATATTCCCCATACTTGAACCTATTTTTTATTACACTCGCTCCCATAATTTAGCTATCTCTACACCACCAGCAATACAGCCACCCATCCCCAACCTCACTTCTACTTTATCCGATTCTAATCCAATACCTTCTGATACAATTTTTTACCATACTCTCCTAACTTCATCCTCAAATAATAGCATACCTAATTATATTTCTCAATTCTTTCCCAGAAAATCCAACAGAATTAGACATTTTCCTTTTTACCTAGCCGATTATCAATGTGATTTATCTTCTTCTTTCACTATTATCAAGTCATCTACAATGCAGGCCAGGCCATGTATATCAGGAAAACCTTACTCTTTATCTCATTTCATTTCCACCAATCAGCTAACTCCCAAGTACAAAGCATTTACTACCTCCCTTTCAAACATTTTTGAACCAAAAACTTATAGCCAAGCTGTTAAGTATCCCCATTGGCTGGAAGCTATGAATTATGAGATTAAAGCACTTGAAAAGAATAACACTTGGACTCTCATGCATCCACCACCAAATATGCAAATGGGTTTACAAGATTAAGTTTAAGGCAGATTGCACTGTGGAAAGATAAAAAGTAAGGTTGGTAGCTAAAGAATATACTCAACAGGAAGGTCTCAACTTCTTTCACACCTTTTCTCCTGTTGCAAAATTAACTTATGTTCAAGTCTTATTGGCTATTGCAACAGTGAGCAATTGGTTTTTACACCAATTAGATATCAATAATGCATTTCTACATGGTGACTTACATGAGGAGGTCTACATGAAGTTGCTTTAGGGATATCCTACCCCTAATCCTTCATTGGTTTGCAAATTAAACAATAGCTTGTATGGTTTCAAACAAGCCACTCGACAATGGTTCGCAATGTAAGACATCAATTTAACTTTAATGCCAAGATCTTAGAATTCTATGATTTTCACATATGAGCAATTTGATCAAGAAACATACCTTGATCCATGGCAATAATTGAAAATTTTAGATCTGCAAAATAATAAACTGTTAAATTAAAGAAACCATTCTCTCACTTTTACTCTCTTTTATCGAATGAATTAATTGATGTGTTTCATTCACATATATAGGCAGAGAGAGACAGCTTCCTAAGGGCCATAAATTATTCACTTTCCATCAAAGTGGATAATTACAAAACTGCCACTTCTCAATTGGGCCAATCAAATTTTAGCATATAGACCAAATTAATTAATTCATTAATAATATTACGTAGGGCCACATTAATTGGTCTAACATTCTCCCATTTGGCCCGAGTAATATTACATCATTATGTGGTCTATAACATAATGCGCATATGATAAGCTAAAATCTTTCGTACATTGGTCACTTTACATATCATCGTTAAGTAATAACGAATAAGAGTCATGGCGGTTTTACACCACCATTTCGGCATAATTCCTTCCATGTACTACAGTATTAGTCCCTACCCAACATGACACATAATGAGAAGTTCGATAATTACATTACAATAATATCTTCAAAAAGACTATCCCTATCAACATTCACATAATCCATTCACGTACATGTACCAACAGTCATGACAGGAATAATATTTTGTCAAAAACAATACATAAATGAGCTCAAAATGTCAATACATAAGTATCATAAATTGCATAATAATGTCAATGATAATTTTCAATAATGCACATCCTTTCGACATGTTCATTGAATGTCTTTGGTGGCAATCCTTTTGTTAATGGATCTGCAATCATAAGATTGGTGCTAATATGCTTGATTGACACCCTTTGTTTTTGAACTTCTTCTTTAACGGCAAAGTACTTCAATTCCATGTGCTTAACACTTTTAGAGTACTTGTCGTTCTTTGAAAAGAAGACTGTTGCAGAATTATCACAATAAAGTTTCAGCGGCTTGGCTATACTGTCGACGATCCCAAGTCCTAAAATAAAGTCCCGCAACCAATTTCCTTGAACTGGGGCCTCAAAGCATACCACAAACTCGGCTTCCATAGTGGATGCAGCAATGATTGACTGCTTCGTACTTTTCCATGATATATCCCTCCAGCTAAGAGGAACAAATAGCCAAATGTGGACTTTCTAGTATCCACACATCCAGCAAAGTCCGAATCTGAATATTCAATGACCTCCAAGTTATCAGATCTCCTATAAGTGAGCATGTGATTTTTCATTCCTTACAAGTATCTCAATACTTTCTTTGCAGCTTTCCAATGATCAAGTCTCAGGTTACTTTGATACTTGCCCAGCATTCCAACAGCAAAACTGATGTCTGGCCTGGTGCAAGTCTGAGCATACATTAAACTCCCAACAAGAGATGCATAAGGAATAGCTATCATTTGTTTGCGTTCCAATTCATTTTTAGGACATTGCATGAGACTAAACTTGTCTCCTTTCTGAATTGGAACAACACTCGCTGAACAATTTTTCATATTAAGTCTCTCTAAAACTTTATTGATATACGCTTTCTGGGACAACCCTAACAATCTTTGTGACCTATCACGGAATATTTCAATTCCAATCACATAGGTTGCCTCTCCCATGTCTTTTATTTCAAAATTTTTAGAGAGAAATTTCTTAGTCTCGTATAATAGACCAAAATCATTAGTAGCTAGCAAGATATCATCAACATACAGAATCAAAAATATAAACTTGCTCCCACTGACCTTCAGATATATGCATTGATCAACGACATTTTTCTTAAATCGAAAGGAAGTAATGGTATCATTGAACTTAAGATACCATTGACGGGAAGCTTGTTTAAGTTCATATATTGATTTCTTTAACTTACATACCATGCGTTCCTTTCCTTTAACTGAAAAACCTTCAGGCTGATCCATATAAACTTCTTCATATAAATTTCCATTTAGAAAGTCGATTTTCACATCCATTTGACGTAGTTCTAAGTCATAATGAGCTACTAAAGCCATTATAATTCTGAGTGAGTCTTTCTTAGAGACTGGTGAAAATGTCTCCTTATAATCAATGCCACTTTTCTGAGTAAAAGCTTCGGCAACAAGTCTAGCTTTATGTCGTTCGATATTACCATTAGAGTCGCGCTTGGTTTTAAAGACCCATTTACACCCAACTCTTTTACATGATTATGGTAATTCAACGAGATCCCAGACTTCATTATGTTCCATAGATTTCAACTCATCTTTCATAGCATCTAACCACTTATCAGAATTAGCGCTCCCAATGGCCTGTGAAAATGAAACTGGATCATTATCAGCAATTCCCAAGTCAAATTCAGACTCTTGCAGGTAAATCACATAATCATCAGAAATAGCAGGTCTACGTTGTCTTTGTGACCTTCTTAATGTTATTTCTTGTGGTTCATTTAATGCAGGTTCATCGGTGGCAACTTCAATGTGACGTTTTTGATCATTTATTTGTTGTTCGGGTAAATTGTAATGTCGTTCAACAATTTGAGGAACAACAACATTAGAAGAAGTTGAGGATAGAGAAACTTGAACTCTAACTTCTTGTATTTCCACATTTCGTGGTTCAAAACTCCCACTAACTTCACCATTCTCAATGAACCTAGCATTTTCAGTTTCAACAATTCTAGTACTATGGTTAGGACAATAAAATATATACCCTTTTGATTTTTCTGGATAACCAATGGAATATCCACTGTTAGTTCTTGAGTCCAGTTTCTTTTCTTGTGGATTATAAATTCTTACTTCTGCTGGGCAACCCCAAATATGTAGGTGCCTTAAACTGGGTTTCCTTCCCGTCCACAATTCAAAAAGAGTTTTTGGAACTGCCTTACTAGAAACTCTGTTTTGTAGATACATAGCAGTCTTTAATGCAAACATCCACAAAGATATGGGTAAAGAAGAATTGCTTAACATACACCTAACCATTTTTATTAGAGTAGGATTACGCCTTTCAACCATACTATTTTGTTGTGGTGTGCCTGGCATAGTGTATTGAGAACATATGCCATATCTTTCAAGAAATTTAGCAAATGGACCTGGGTGTTGTCCAGTTTCATCATACTTTTCATAATATTCACCACCTCTATCAGATCTAATAATTTTCACCTTCTGTCTAATTGCCGTTCAATTTCATTGACAAAAATCTCTAAAACATTTACAGCTTGAGATTTTTCATGTAGTAGATAGACATAACCATAACATGAAAAATCATCGATAAAGGTGATAAAATATTTTTTTCCCACTAAATAATGGAATATCAAAAGGCCCACATATATCGGTATGTATTATCTCAAGAAGTCGTGTGCTTCTTGTGGCTCCTTTCTTTGTGTGTTTGGTTTGTTTACCTTTAATACAATCCACACAAGTTTCAAGATCACTAAAATCTAAGTCAGGAAGGATTTCATTCTTTACTAATCTTTCTATCATTTCCTTGGATATGTGACCCAAACGTTTATGCTACAAGTTAGCAGATCGTTCATTCAGTAAACCACGTTTAGTACCAACATTATGATGTAAGGTTAAAAGAGTCTCAGCAAAAAGATTATCAAGCTTTAATTTGTATAAGCCATCACAAAGAATAGCGGAACCAATAAGATGATTTTGCTTAAACAAATTCAAACATCCATTTCCACCATTACAGAAATATCCAACAGAATCAAGTTTTGATAAAGAAACTAAATTGCGAGAAATGGAGGGTACATAAAGTGTTTGAAATAAATCAAAATGATGTCCAGTATCTAAAATCAAACGATAGGTTCCAATGGCTTCAACTGGAGCTTTGACTCGATTTCCCATGAAGACAAACTTTTCATTTGGATTTATGGTCTGGGTTGAAAGGAATTCCTGCATCGTATTAGTAACATGAGTGGTACATCCAGAATCAATCCACCAAGTATTATAAGGAACTTCTGCCAAATTAGATTCGAAACATACGTAAGAAATAATCTTACCTTTATTTTCGAACCATGCCTTACGTTTTAGGCAGTCCTTTTTATGGTGCCCATGTTTGCGACAGAAATGACACGTATCCTTCTTGTGTTCCTTATTGTGGATTTGGGCAGAAGACTCATTTATCTTTAGTGGTCCTTGCTTAATGCCCTTTCCAGATCTTTTCTTATATTTCTTTCCAGCTCCTTGATGACTTATGAGATGAACAAAATGAGTTCCTTGATTCTTAAGCCTTGTCTCCTCTTACACGAGCATACTGTGCAATTCATTCACATTCCATTTATCCTTTAAGGTATTATAGTTCATATGGAATGGACCGTACTCTGGACGCAAGGAGTTGATGATAAATTGTACCAGAAAGTTCTCATCCACAGTCATCCCAAGAGTCTTAAGTCTTGCTGCAATGTTACTCATTTTAGTAACATGCTCGTGCATGGTACGAGAACCATCAAATTTCATGGTGGTTAAGGTACCCATCAATGTGCCAGCAAGTGATTTGTCAGCTGTTTGGGAACGTTCTTCCATAAACTTCATATATTCCTTAGCATTCTCAGTTTTAGGGATGGTAGCCTTGATATTCTTTGCTAAGGTCATCCGCATAAACATTAAGCTTAATCTGTTTGACCTTTCCCAAGCTTTATGGACAGATCTTTCATCAGCACTGTTCTCATCAGTAAGATCAGCAGGTTTCTCAACTTGAAGTGCCAAGCCCAAGTCCAAAACACCTAAATTGAATTGAACTTGTTCACACTAGTCAGAGAAATTGAGCCCATTGAACAGTGGTACAGATGAAGCATGCGAATGCAGAGAAACGGGAACAGTTACTGCAAAATATAAAATGCTCTAACATTAATACTTTGAGTTTTAATTTCAGATTCAGATAACAATAAATGTATAGCGTAATTCTCCTTTGGGTGGTATTACGTTATATCATCATAATAAACATAATGATGCTAATCGAATTTCACTTAATTGGTAATTAATCATACTCCAATCAGACATGTTTGTCATCTTTGGATATACAAAAGACATCTAATTAAGTATATCAATTAACCACGATTATGTTCAAAATTAATAAAATTGACTAATCAACCTTTGGACGATCCATAATAATTTTATAATCTATGAACGTCAATATACTCTTGAAATCAATAATTTTTAATGTCATTTCCTATTATAAGCATCACACTATCAAGAGTATTTGACAAATAAATTATGTGATTTAACGTTCGCATAAGATAATGTTTGGCCACTTTGGTGACTAACAAACAACGTCAATCGAACATTAATTACATAAACATAATATTTATCATTTAATATTTTTCAATTATTATGCTGTTTATTCAAGTATTACAGGTCATCATCTACTATCAAAATACATAATAAATCCATCCTTTGACTATTAGCATAACGGCAGAATATATATGTGTGTGTGAACAGGACGATAGCAAATTAATCAAGCCTCATTTAATGACCCAAAATACATAATTTTCAGTCTTGAAATTTGGGGACAATGTCTGAATCCAACGTTAATTACCCAGCATATATATTCCAAAGTTTCAAAAAATTTCTTTCTGCATTACCGTACACAATTCCCCATATATCACACCATAATTCTGACATTCTTGGGAATTGGAATAAACAATTGAAACAAAGTCAATTGATATAGTGGCGTGTATTGGATCATTTTGACACATATTTAATGAATTAATTTTTTATGCCCTTTTCAACCACTTCACAGAATTATGAAAAAGAACCATGAAGAACCAGAATTTAAATACGCAATGAACGCCATGTGCATATAACAGCGATTAATTTCAACAGAAACTCCTAATAGCAGATTTAATTCTGGTAAAATGGACAGTACGGAATCTAGATCTTGAATCTGATTTCATATTTCATTCATAAATTTATAATAAAAATTAAAGATCGATAAGTAGAAATTCATAATCTTTAAAGGAAAATCATAAATTCCATAACTTGGGCTTCGATAGCACATAAGCCATCAATTTAACTTTAATGCCAAGATCTTAGAATTCTATGATTTTCACATATAAGCAATTTGATCAAGAAACATACCTTGATCCATGACAATAATTGAGAATTTTAGATCTGCAAAATAATAAACTGTTAAATTAAAGAAACCATTCTCTCACTTTTCCTCTCTTTTATTGAATAAATTAATTGATGAGTTTCATTCACATTTATAGGCAGAGAGACGTAGCTTCCTATGGGCCATAAATTATTCACTTTCCATCAAAGTGGACAATTACAAAACTGCCACTTCTCAATTGGGCCAATCAGATTTTAGCATATAGACCAAATTAATTAATTCATTAATAATATTACGTAGGGCCACATTAATTGGTCTAACACGCAAAATTAACAACCAGCCTCATCTCATATGGATTTCAACAGTTAAAGTCTGATTCATCTCTATTTCTTAAAACTACTGATGGTTCTTTTATGGTGCTTCTAGTTTATGTTGATGATATTCTACTTGCCAATAACAATCTCAATGAGATTAAACTTTTGAAGAAGTTCTTACATGACCAGTTCACAATCAAGGATTTGGGTGAATTAAAATATATCCTTAGCTTGGAAATAGCTCATTCACAGCAAGGAATCAGCCTCTGTCAAAGGAAATACGCCTTAAGACATATTATAAGATTCTGGATTTTTAGGGTGCAAACCAGCTACCTCTCCAATGGAATCAACTCTCAAGCTTTCATCAGAAGACACTATCTGATCCCTCCATCTATAGAAGGCTTATTAGCAGATTGATTTATCTCACCATCACTAGACCTGACGTTGCTTATTCAATCCAAGTCCTCAGTCAATTTATCTCTAAACCCGCTCAATCACATTTAAATGCTTATAGGGTTCTCAAGTATATTAAAGCCACCCCTGGTCAATGCTTATTTTTTCTTCCAAATCATAGTTGCATCTTAAGTCTTACAGTGACAGTGATTAGGCTAGCTGCATTAACACTAGGCGCAGTATTACAGGTTTTCGCAATTTTTCTTGTTTAGTCATTAGTTTCCTGGAAGTCCAAGAAACAAGCCACTGTCAGTCAATCCTCTACCCAAGCCGAGATCAGGCACTAGCATCCACAACATGTGAAATCCAATGGCTAGTTTATATTCTACAGGATTTGGCTATTAACCATTCTCAACCTGCACTATTATACACTGATAGCAAATTAGCTCTTTCAATTGCTACAAATCCTGTCCAACACGAGAACAAAGCATATTCAGATAGACTGCCACCTTGTTTGAGAAAAATGACAATCTAGTTTGATTAAAATCATCCATGTCCCCTCTCAACATCAACTTGCAGATGTCTTAACAAAATTGCTTGGTTCTATCATGTTTCACAGCAATATATCCAAGATGGGCATCTTGAACATCCATGCCCCTCTTAAGAGGGGTCTTATGATACAGATTCAGTTACAACTGATAGAAGATAGTTAAAGCAGTTATGCTGACATGAAAGATTAGTTAGATACAGCTAGGACCAGTTAAGACACGGTTAGGAGTAGTTAAGAAACTGTTAAGTAGTTAATCCACTTTTTATGTGAATTAGTTGGTATATAAATACTCGAAGATGTAATCTGTAATTGCTCAATAAACCTAGAATTCTTGTTCTTCTATCTTCTACGTTTTTCTTCTAATATTAGCTACTCTACGTCAGAAGTATCCTTTATTCAATTTCTCAACGTTTTAGCTCAGGAACTTCACAAACACCCTTTTGTGTTGAAGTTTCTTCACGTATTGAACCAATTGATAGCCTAAGCAAATTTCATATTCTCGACTGAAACTGTTGACACATAAAAATTCAGCCCAAATCGAACGGCCCAAGGAGTGAAGCCCAATTGGAGGATCCCCAAATCAGATAGCCCAAAGAACGAAGCCCAATCAAACAAATCAAGATGAAGGCCCAAATAGGGAGGCCCAAGAACGCGGTAACGCCATCGCCCAAGTTTGCAAGTCGCCCAGAATCTGAGCGAACGGAGTGCCATACAGTCGCCCAGAGCTGTTACTCTATTCTCGCCCAAACCTTCAAGTTGCCCAAGGTCTTAACAAACATAAAGCGTTGTGATTATTAAGACGTGCCGTTATCAAAGTAGTTATCAAAGAAGCCCTATCACGTTCCACGATTCAAGGAATTCAATCGAAAGCGGTTGAACGACGAAGAGTAATGGCAGCAGTTGAAAAAAGCAGTTTTCATGACAAGTTGGCCATTACGAGGAAAGTGGGCAGTTATAGGACTATCAAGCAGTTTTTAGGCGGTTGATCACAAAGAGATCGTCCATGAAGTATAAAAGGGAGAAAAGACGTAGAGCAAAGGATCGAATCAAAAACTCTCGAACAGAGAACATGTAATTTTAATTTTCTTAGCTTAGACTTAAACACCTTTCTTTCAGTAACTCGTGTTCTTGCGCCCCTTGGAGGCACATTGTTTTTAATTTCCAATTGTAAAGTCATCGCCAATAAAAGAACACCCCTTTTTAGGACTTTGTCTCAAGAGGTTTGTCCTTTACACAATCGTCTGATCCTTTTTAATTGTTAGCGACTAACCCGCGTGAAATAATTTGGCACGCCCAATGGGACAATGGTGTCAGGTGTTGAAAGTACAAAAGGTGAAACAATATGCCTCAGAGATCCGATAAGGAAGCAGCAAGTCAGAGAGGAATCCAGTCTGTGATCGAGCGATATGAGGAGCAGCATGCCTCTCCACGAACAGATGGGCAGAATCAGAGCAGTAACAGTCGTTACGAACCAATGACGAAGTTGAGTCCTCGAACCATGCGTGCATTACTTGGAGAATTCACACAAGACGTCGTTGAACAGGTAAATCTTCGAAGTATTCATAATATGGAAAGATTTACTCAAAATGGGACTGTACACTATGACAACATGGCCAAACAACTAAACACGTTGAACGAAACAATGAATAAGTTAGTAGGCCAAATATGTCAACCGACTATACCTCTTACAAATCACTTTCAAACTAGGACAATTGTGGGACATAATCCCTTGGTCCTAAATCCGAATCAAGGGGTAGAACCGCTTTCTGGTCCCTCTACTTCAAACCAAGGGGGTACTACAGTGCCAAATCAGAACAATGGTAGTAGTATGCCTAACTTAGGGGGTAATCCAAACATAAGAGATAATGTCCTGAATAATGGACAGAATATTCCACGTGTTAATGAGGGAATAGATGTTCAGGCTAATGGTAATGGCCCTAATCATGGTAATTTTGTTGCCAATCAAGGACCAAACATCAAGCCTCATGCAAATCAACCGGTTAACCAACCTATAGGAATTCTATATGACCCCAACGTCATGTTGAGGAACCAGATTATGAAAATCGTACAGGATCAGATGGCTTTTGGGGTGCGTCCCGTCATTAGGCCGACATACACAAAGCCATATCCTGATTGGGTAGACCAAGCATATCCATGGCTTAGAGGGTACAAAGTGCCAGAATTCTCACTGTTTACCGGTTTAGGAGAGGTGTCTACTCTAGAACACATAGGGCGATTCACATTGCAAAGTGGTGATGTAATCGATTACCATAAAATGAGGCTTTTCCCTAGTTCGTTAACAGGAGTAGCTTTCTCATGGTTCATCAACTTGCCAGTGAACTCTGTTCAAACATGGAAACAATTGGAACAGTTGTTTCACGCTCAGTTTTATAAAACTGAGTTTGAAGTCACTTTGGCTGATTTGGCGAATCTACGTCAAATGCCAAACGAACGGGCAGAAAGTTTTCTCCAAAGGTTCAAGACAGCAAGAAGCAAGTGTTTTGTACCTCTGCCCGAAAAAGAATTTGTCAAAATCGCTCAGGGCTGCTTGAGCTTTGATTTAAAAAAGAAATTTCAGGACAAAGAATTTCCTAACCTTTTCCAGTTGAGTGCGAATGTGATTAGGTATGAGCTACTGATAAGAGATGAAGAACAAATGAAAAATTCTAATAAAGGGACTTATTACAAAGACCCAAATTTTGATGTTCATACCATCGACGACGAGTCATACGATCAGGTCGAAATGTGTTTGGCCGAATTGGTCAAAGGAGATACATATATTTGTCCTATAATGGCCAAGCCTAGACCATCGGGCAAAGACGAGCCCATAAAAGATGGAAACATAAAGGCTAGAACGTTCTCGTTCGACGTAACCAAAGCTGACCTTATATTTGATAAATTATATAGGGATAAGTAGATAAAATTGAACGATAAGCACAAATTGCCAAACCCTGAACAAATTAAGGGTAAAAAATATTGTAAGCGGTATAATGCATGGTCACAATTGACTAACAAGTGCTTGATTTTCCGCCATGTATTGCAGGATGCCATTGAATCAGGACGAATTACGTTCGATGATAAGAAAAAGATGGCAGTGGACGAAAATCCTTTCCCACGGCCACTTGGAGTAAACATGGTAACATCTGGATTCAAAAACAAGTTGCCAAAATTCAAGTTGGTCGTAGATGATGGAGAAGAGGATCCTAGACCACATCTCAACGTCTTTGAACGAATCAAGGGGAAAGAACCAAAAAAGGACGAAGACATCCTGTGTGCAAGGTGTAAAAGAGAAGTGAATGGAAATACGGAGAAACCAGGGACATGGTAGCACCCTCGTCGCCCTACTTTCCTCCCAAACACTCAGCCTGGTAGAGGGTGAGGTACATCATTCTATAGAGGACCGCCTTTTGAGAGGCAGTTTAGGCCAGCAGATAATGGAAGAACATTCAGACCGCAACCTCGCCGGCCGAATGTATGGCATTCATTCCAGTACAATGCAGGAAGGGCAATACCCTTCGATGAGATGACTAAGACCCAACAAAGGCGTTTCTAATGAAACTACGGACGGATGATGAGGCAGCAACATGAAGTGCCACATCCTAAAGCGCCTAAACTACTCAATGTAGCCAATCAAAATGTCCTCAAAAACAATGAAGAGACCGGTATAGATGAATCAATGAAGGAATTGCCAGAAACTTCTTCTGGGAGATCAAGGTTTGAGCGAGACAGAAGGGATGAAGAAGATCCAGATCAGCCCCTCACTATCCAATTCGGTACGTTGCCTCCTGTCGTGGCCAATAATTACTTAATGGCCAATGAATTCAAGAATAAAGAAAAAGAAGAAGAGAGGGAGGACAACGAAGGAGAAGCTTGCGTGCTGTTATGTGAAGAATGCCAAACTTCTAGAGAGGCCTACAACGATGAAGAGGACGACGGGATGACACACATTGAAGAAGAAATCGACCTAGAAGCAGAAAGGAGAAAGAGAGGAGTATCGCGAAATACTCTGTTAAAGCAACTACATCGAGAGGGAGTTCGCGAAGTAGACTTGTTAGGGGAACCATCTGGGCGTCCTTTCGATTTCTACGTACTGTACGGGACACCCAAAAGGAAGAAGAGAGTGCCTCGCTCTGAAAAGTATGAGTCACCTCCAAGAATAATGTCCCCTCCCACATGTTGGGTAATTGATGAGGAAGCATTAGAAAGAAGTAGGAAGGAAATTCATGAGACAGAGGATCAGCGTGATATACTGCACGTCGACTTATCACAGAGGGATAATTCGACAGAAAACAAGCAAAAAGTAGAAATAGAGGCTGCCGAAAAGGTTATTTTTAAACGGCCAGCCATGAAATTGACTAAACACTTGAGGCCATTATACGTTAAAGCTCTAGTTAACGGCGTCCCAGTGGCAAAAGTGCTTGTCGATAATGGAGCAGCTATAAATACCATTCCATCTAGGATGATGAGGAAGTTCGCAAAGACAGAGGGTGACATGATTCCTACAGAAGTCATCCTCACTAGCTTCAATGGAGGAGCAACTTCAGCTAAGAGAGTTATGCCATTGGACGTAACTATAGGGACGACTACTAGGACCACTGTCTTCTTTGTAATAGATGGTCCTACTAGTTACAATGTGCTACTAGGAAAAGATTGGATACACGGAAGTCGCTGTATACCCTCATAGCTCCATCAATGCCTGATCTTTTGAAATAACAAAGGCGAAGCAGAGGTAGTACAGGCCGATCATAGGCCTTTTGTCGCAGAAGCAAACTCGGTGGAAAAGTTCATGTACGAAGGAAACTATGGACATGTCAGGGTAGTACAAGACGGGTAAGAAACTCAGGTTGTCGCGCAAAGCAAAGAACCATTCTCAGTGGACGCACTCACTGAAATGTTCAAACAGATGAGGCCAAATATAGTGGCCCTGGAAGAGCCAGTAATTGACAAAAAAATAATTAAGGAGTCTTGAATGGACTTTAAGTTACAAAAGCAAATGGCCGACATTCAGGCCTTCAAAGCCAGACTGATGGCTTTCAATAAGGAATGCAATGACAAGGCGAAAGAAGAGACAGCTCTAAAAGCGCTGAAGGATAAGTTGGCAGTATTCGAGTTAGAGTAAAGCATTGGCCGAGAAGTCAACAAGGTGGACTGTTTAGAAGAGGAAGTACTTACAAGGGAATTGGACGACGAAGTAATGCGGATCGCCAAACCTGGATACGCTCAAGCACAAGACCCTCTGATCAAAGTAAATATTGACAATGAAGGAGAAGATCGCCCAACGTTCATCAGCCAAATGCTCGACCAAGAGGTTAGTAACAAATTAATCGCTTTACTAAAAGAGTACAAAGATTGTTTTGCTTGGAAATATGAACAAATGCCTGGTTTAGATAGAGACTTGGTGGAACATAGGTTACCAACTAAGCCTAACTTTAAACCTCATAGGCAGCCTCCTAGACGTTTTGCTCCCAATGTACTCCCTGAAATCAAGAAAGAGATCGAGCGATTATTGAAAGCAGGTTTTATTAGAACAGCCAGATATGTCGAATGATTGTCCAATGTCATGTCAGTACTAAAAAAGAATGGTAAACTAAGGGTGTGTATAGACTTTAGGAATTTAAACATAGCCACACCCATAGAAGAGTATCCAATGCCCACGGTGGATTCTTTAGTAGATTCAACTGTCGGACATGTCATGTATTCTTTCATGGATGGATATTCAGGATATAATCAAATTTATATAGCTGAAGAAGACATACACAAAACTGCCTTTAGATGCCCTGGGTCTCTAGGATGTTTTGAATGGATGGTTATGCCTTTCGGCCTAAAAAATGCAGGGGCAACTTATCAAAGGGCAATGAATTTAATCTTTCATGATATGATCGGCAAGTTTGTTGAGGTGTATGTAGATGACATAGTAGTCAAGTCCATTAAAAAAGAGGACCATTTCGAACAGTTAAGATGTTCGTTTGAACGAATGAAGCAATATAAGCTAAAGTTGAATCCCTTGAAGTGTGCATTTGGTGTTAATGCAGAAAATTTTCTTGGTTTCTTAGTACACAAGAGAGGGATTGAACTTGATAAAAATAAAGCGAAGGCTATTTTAGAGGCCAAATCACCTAACAACAAAAAGGAGTTGCAAAGGTTTCTAGGCCAAGTAAATTTTTTAAGACACTTTATTTCTAACTGTGCAGAGCGAACTAAAATCTTTTCGCCGCTATTAAAGCTGAAAAATCAGGACGAATTCGTCTGGAAAGAAGAACATCAAAAGGCTTTTGAAAGCCTGAAGACATATCAATCAAATCCACCAGTGTTGGTGTCACCAATCCAAGGACGGTCAATGAAAGTGTATGTATCGACTGAAAAAGAATCAATAGCTGGAATGGTCGCACATGAAGACCAATTTGGTGAAGAAAAGAGCAATTTACTACTTAAGTAGACGGTTAACGAAATGTAAATATAATTACTATGCTATCTAAAAATTATGTCTGCATTGTATTTCACATGTACAAAATTAAGGGCTTATTTATGGCCCGTAACCGTTTATTTAATTTCTAAAGTAAATTTAGTTAAGTATATGTTCTCGTGCCCTATTTTATACCAAAGAGTAGGCCTTTGGACACTAGCTTTATCAGAATTCAAAATACAATATATACCTCAAAAGGCAGTAAAAAATCAGGCTTTAGCTAACTTTCTAGCCGATCATCCATGTCTTGACATGCCTGAAGATATCGAACTAGAAATCAATTCGTTCGAGTTAAAACCTTGGGTGTTGTATTTCGATGGGTCAAAAACCTCTAAAGGTGCAGGAGTAGGAGTAGCATTGATTAATCCTTTAGGGATTTGCTACAAGTTCGCATTCACTTTAGACAGAATGTGCACCAACAATCAGGCCGAATATGAAGCCTTAATTGTAGGCCTAGAACTAATGATAGATATGGGAATAAGAAATGTGATCGTTAGGGGCGATTCTCAACTAGTGATCCACGAATTGATCGGTGATTTTAAATGCCAAAGTGATTCCATTATAAGTCAATATGAGATCGACCAAGAATTATTAGAAGAATTCGATCAAGTAGAACTCCAATGCGTTAATAGGATATATAACGACGTGGCAAATGAGTTAGCCTAAATGGCCTCAGGGTACTCAAAGGTTTTGAATTGGAAGTCTACTTGTGAGTATGGAATCATATTGCCCGTGACTCAAAGAAGGGCGAGAAAGATTGAATTTC
Organism: Olea europaea var. sylvestris; assembly: GCF_002742605.1. NCBI lineage: Eukaryota > Viridiplantae > Streptophyta > Magnoliopsida > Lamiales > Oleaceae > Olea > Olea europaea. The sequence continues at coordinate 20,946,896 of NC_036254.1, read as the reverse complement.
ATTGCATACAAGATGGAGATGCAATGGATTGGAGAACAGAGATTAAAGGATTCCTTAAAGAACCTAATGGAGGGATTAGTAGGAAAATGAAGCTGTGTTTGCTGAACTATACACTAATAGATGAAGAGTTGTTTAAGAAACGCTCTGATGGTGTATTACTAAAGTGTGTAAGTTTGTAAGAAGTCAAGACGATCATAGCTGAGGTGCATGAAAGGATATGTGGGGCTCATCAAGCTGGCCAAAGGATGAGATGGTTGATTATTAGGAGTGGATATTTTTGGCCAAAGATGGGAGAACTATGCGTTCAGTATGCAAAGAGTTGTTTAGCATGCCAAAAGTATGGTCCAATACAAAGGGAGCCAGCACGAGAGATGGCACCTATTATTAAACATTGGCCGTTCAAGGGTTGGGCGATAGACCTGATAGGGAAGATTTATCCCCCATCGTCTAAGCAACACACTTTTGTTATAGTTGCAACCGATTATTTCACCAAATGGGTAGAGGCGGTACCTTTGAAAGAGATCACCCAGAAAAATGTTATAGAGTTTATCCGTGATCACATTATTTATAGGTTTGAAATTCCACAAATGGTAATGGTAGATCCACCCCATACTGAACGAATTCGTTCCCTAAATTTTTCCCAATCCTCGTTTTGTCGAGAGGAAGTGATGTTCAATTCGACCGCAACATCATCATCAACTTCCAACTTCTTGTACTGCTCGACCAAGGATTTAGTTTGCTCAATTCCCTGGGAGGCGTTGCGTTTTTTAGTAGCCATTCTCGCCCTGCAGTCGTCCATTTTGGCTTGAAGTTCCTTCATCTGAGCAGCCAAATTAACCATCAAAGAATCTTCAACCATGACTTCGGAAGAGATTTCTTTCAACTCGTCCTCAGCCTTGTTAGTCTCCATACGCAAAGTCTCTTTCTCAGCTATGGCTCAAAGATATTGAGTACGTTTGGCCTTTAGTTCATCATTCTTGGCCAGCAAAGAAAAGACCTCGGAGTGGATAACCTTCAACGTCACTTTAAAATCAGCAGAAAGATTGAGCGACGGAAGCGTCAGTGCTTGCTCCAACTTCGCACTCAAGTGCTCAAGTTTATCCTTGTGTCTGGCAGCACTAGCCCTTCCAATATCCATATCCATGAAGGATACGTACTCAAGTATCGACTCCTTGAGGAACTTCAAATCTTCCTCTGAAGAAGCAGCAGGACGATCAGATGGAGCAGGGCGAGACGTCTGGACTTGCCCCCAGGAAGCGAACAAGTCTTGGATAGAACGCACAATTTTGTCAGCATCCTGCAAAGAAAATTGTCAATATTAAAGATCCTCACTACAACAAACAAGATAGAAATAGAAGTAAAACAAAGACTACCTCATCAACAATCGTAGAAGATGGCATGTCCTCAGCCAAGCTTGCCACCAACGACTCCTCCATTCGTGAGACTTCCCCTTGTCTGAGCGAGAAGATGTTGCCACAACGGGCGGACTCATAGGAGTATATGCAAAACTCAAGAGCAACAAATCAGAAACCAACAACACAAGCAAAGGTAAGACATCAAAAGATTGAATTACCTTCTGCTTCAATGTTTGGAGGGTTGACGCCCTGGTAAGAAGGTGGCTCATCCATAGGTTGTGATGAGGACTACGAGACTGAAGATGTCTCTTTAAGCGTAGCCCCCTCATCAACCGATTTGGATGAAGTAGCCTCAGCAGAGGATGATAGAGCAGGAGCTGTCGATGCCAAAGCCTTTGAAGGAGAGGCTGAACTTTTCTGAGAAGTCCAAAAATCATTAGCACACAGAAAAGTTTCAAGTATGAAAAAATATGCTTGTGAGTAAACCAATTTAATTACCTTCCTCCTGACGATAAGAGGGGCATCATCATCATCATCATCATCATCAACATTGTCCCCCAGAATGGGACATGCTGAGGCTGGCCGTTTGCGGCTTGGGGCACTCTTGGCTGTAGTAGGCTTGGCAGGGAGAGAAGAAGATGGAGACGAGCAGACTGTTTAGTGCGACGAGAAGGAGAAGGACTCCAAACGGACAAAGGAGTGACCAAAACAGGAGGAGGAGAAGAAATGCTCGGTTGGTCTAATGAATGAAAGGCACGATTGGCGTCAGTCGCAAATAATCTGTACTTCACCGACGGCCAGAGTTGTTCAAAAAGAGGGTGAATGGTGTGGCTAGAATTGAAGGGGGCCAATGGAAAATGGATGGTTAAAAGAAGATTACGAGCATTTATAACCTCTGCCTCCGCCTTATTAATGGTATAAAAACGGACAACTAAGTTCCTTGAGTAGCAAGGAGGAACAGGCCAAGTTTGGCCGAAACCAAGCTAACGAGCAAAAAATTGGGGAGCATAAATTTCTACCCCCGCCTTGGCATTGGTCCCAGTTAAAATATCATGAAATAGCTCCCTCCCGGTTAAAAACTGGATCCAAATAAGCAGGGAGGTGCTCGCGCTATCTATAGTGGAGAGGGGACGTACATAGTTTGGAGTCAAAAAAGGAGGAAAAGGAAAAAAGGAAGGGATTGAATCCAAAGAATAAAAGAATGAAAAAATGTCCCTTCTGGACATATTTACAGGAGCTAAGGACTCCATGGCTAGCCCATAACAGCTAGCTGAAGAGCGAGAGATTGATAGAGCACCAAGCAATGAAAAATAGGATCTCAACCACAGTTGAGTGAACCAAAGAGGTCCACTGCTAGTGGGAGATGCACCATTCTTCAATTGAATTTGAAGAGAGGCCATGCCTCTATAAAGGGTAGCCAAAAACAAGGAACATAAATTCAAAGGCCTGCCACGCGCCAATTCGTGCGCTATAGGTAAATAACTCAGGGAGGGCTTTATGCTTGGCACACACAAAACATATTTACAAAGCCAAACTAGAAGGAAGGCCACTCGCTCAGTATGGGAAGGCTCAGCGCTCGAATGATTGTGAAGGGTTTGCAGGCTTGAATAAGAATCGGTGTAGTTTTTACCAAACTTTGGGGCGCCACCAGAAACCAAGATACCAGGAAAAATGGTATTGCCCAAAGGTGATAGATTCACCAGGGCCCTAACATCCCTTAAGGTAATAGACATGGGGCCAAGAGGGAAAATAAATGTTTTATACTCAGGAGACCAAAAACTCAAAGCAATCGAAAAGAGTGCTGAATCAAAAGTAGGGGGACGAATAGAGATTTCTAACAAATCAGAAATCCTAGCGCTGTCAAAAAGTGCCTTAGTAGGACCATGACCCACAAGGCGAGCATGCCACCTACGGAAAGCTACATCAGATTTAGGCCAAGTGGGAATACCTCTTTCGCGAAGTGGCCCCAGCGGTAGAGAGTTTAGAAATGGAGGGCCTTGAGTGCAAGGAAACAGCTGACCCACCGCCGCCTGTTCAACTGCCTCTGCATTGTTGAAGAAAGGACCCAAGTAGAACTCATTACGTTCGACATCGACGGGCGCGAGAAAACTCGGAGTTATGTATGGACGACTCAGGAGTTTCTGAAAGTCATCGAAACTAAAGGAGTCGCCAGCTTGAGATTGTGAAGTAGCCATTTGAGATGGAACGAAACTTTTCAGGGTTACGTAGCAGGGAAGCAAAGGATGAATAGTAAATCGTGAGAGACGCGAAAAATTTGAAGCGTGATTTAGTGGTGCAGTGAAATGGCGTGTTTGGGGGTTATAAGGGTTTGCAAAACGACGCACCTTTTCAAGTTATAGAAGAAAACAATGATTGAAATTCTTGAGAATTTCGAATGTTGTTGGAAACACAAAGTGAATATGGCAAAATTTAATAATTATTATTAATTCTGCCATATTGGGGGGTAATTGTTGACACATAAAAATTCAGCCCAAATCGAACGGCCCAAGGAGTGAAACCCAATTGGAGGATCCCCAAATCAGATAGCACAAAGAACGAAGCACAATCAAACAAATCAAGATGAAGGCCCAAATAGGGAGGCCCAAGAACGCGGTAACGCCATCGCCCAAGTTTGTAAGTCGCCCAGAATCTGAGCGAACGGAGTGCCATACAGTCGCCCAGAGCTGTTACTCTATTCTCGCCCAAACCTTCAAGTTGCCCAAGGTCTTAACAAACATAAAGCGTTGTGATTATTAAGACGTGCCGTTATCAAAGCAGTTATCAAAGCAGTCCTATCACGTTCCACGATTCAAGGAATTCAATCGAAAGCGGTTAAACGACGAAGAGTAATGGCAGCAGTTGAAAAAAACAGTTTTCATGACAAGTTGGCCATTACGAGGAAAGTGGGCAGTTATAGGACGATCAAGCAGTTTTTAGGCGGTTGATCACAAAGAGATCGTCCATGAAGTATAAAAGGGAGAAAAGACGTAGAGCAAAGGACCGAATCAAAAACTCTCGAACAGAGAACATGTAATTTTAATTTTCTTAGCTTAGACTTAAACACCTTTCTTTCAGTAACTCGTGTGCTTGCGCCCCTTGGAGGCACATTGTTTTTAATTTCCAATTGTAAAGTCATCGCCAATAAAAGAACACCCCTTTTTAGGATTTTGTCTCAAGAGGTTTGTCCTTTACACAATCGTCTGATCCTTTTTAATTGTTAGCGACTAACCCGCGCAAAACAGAAACGTACCCTTAATTTTGTAGATTATACAAATAAAAATGAGATTTGAACAACCAAATGAATTCGGAACAGAATGATCAACCAATCAAAACATGAACTACTCACAAACAGAATTATAAAACTATTCAATCACCTATTCAAACATTATTCTTTGAAAATCAAAATTTTTAAATTAAAAATAGTGATCTAGAAAACGCAAATGTTACACTAGCTGACATTTTATGAAAGTACCAAAAGTACCCCTTAATAAGTTATTCTACAACGTGATTATGTCAGTGAAATTATGCATCAAATTGAAAATTCAAATAGAGACAAACTCCTTGCTGTTAAAGCAGAAGCGTCGATGTAATGAGATGTCATTTTTCTTTTCTTTAATAATTTATCCAGTATAAAACATTATAAAATGCAAACCACCCCCACACATTTAGCAAATTTCTAGTATTAACTATTCAGTAATCGGTCAAAATCCATCAAATTATAATAATTTAAACAAACATTAAATAGTCATTAGCACAAATCATTTGACTTCCCAACGTTGCGACCGCCTGCCAAGGCTTAAATTCAAGCCCACCAAAAAATTTCTAGTGGGAAGAACACGTCAAGCTTGCTGAGGTCGCATGCACTTTATTATTTCCATGAATACGTGGTTCGGATAGATAGAGTGACACATGCTGACTCAGATCAGGTGCACATGTGGGACCCACTGAAAGAATATTAATTAACGCCGTTAAGAGATTCCGGAATATTCGTGCATAAATTAGTTGACACTTGATAGAAAGGAAAATTGTCGCAAGGGGTTTAAACTTTTGCACAAGTGATCACTTGTGTCCTCAGTTTTTATTAAAATTAAAATAATTACCTTACCACAAAGAGTCATCGTAAGTAGGTGGTAATTGGGATTTTTTATTTAGAAGATAATATTTGAATAATTTATACTAAAGATCACTATAATATTTTACTACATTTATGAATTTAAGATAATCGATTTTTTTGTCAGTAAAATGTATATATATCTTGTAATCCTTCTTATTTTGTTATAGTGAAATTCAATATGAGGAACTTGATCAATTTAATGTCGTGATTTTTATTATTTATTTTTTGTGGTTTCATTTATTTCTAATATTATTGCTCCTGGGGTAAAGGTCATGATTTAAGCCTTAAATTGTTAGAAAATAAAGGTACATATTGGAGCAACAATGCCTATAACAATAGGATAAGGGAATAGGGGATGAACTAGTAAGTTATTTAATACTCACTGGAAGACTGTGGATAATTAAATTGAAAACGGGTATAACATAACAATGTCTTGAGCCCCAAATGGGAGAAAGAATACGAAAGAAACCATCAATTTCTTTTAATGAGTTGTACATTAGTTTATTCATTTTACATATTAACACGCAATTTGATACATATAAAACGTGCCATGCAGTGGACGAGGGGATCCCACGTGAGCGATTTGATCGTAGATGATATCAATTGCATTGTGTATAATCATATTAAACAATATGTTCTTGTACTTTAGACTGGTTGAATGGCTCATTTGGCCCATTTCCCTCCATCTATATGTAAATGAGTCCATTTACACTTAAGGATATTCATCTAAGCCCTCAATAAAATCTCGTCACTCATCTCTCAATAATCATTTTTCTTGTTTCAATAATGACTTGATTGTCATAGTAAAGTGATTATTGGATTTTTTATGAGATAGTGATTTTTGCATTCTAATAATGTGTTCAGTGTGCAAATGATAAGTGGACGAAAAATTGAAAATGATCAATTGGCTACTTGATCATACAAATGTTTAGGTCAACACTGTGAGTTACAAACTATTTGCAAATATCTACAGCAGCAAACCATCTAAGTGTCATAAATATTCACTTATCCAAAGATCAAGGACCAAATTTCATCATAAAATCCAATGATATACTTAACCTAGGATTATCTCCGTCAATTTGGACGGTTGTCGTCAAATATCGGTCCAAACATTTGACGGATACGGGGTTAGGTGCGGACACCTGAGAGCCAAAACACAAAAAATAAAAATAAAAATAAAAACACATAGTCAAAGTGTCAAACATCATCCTCTCTATAAAAGGAGGTGTCCTTTGAATCCAGATAATTCCCACTTCCTAAAATCTCAGCACCAAAAAGAAAAAAAAAAAAGGTCCTCTCTTTAAAAAAAAAAAAAAAAAAAAAAAAAAAAAAAAAAAAAAAAAAAAAAAAAAAAAAAAAAAAGGTCCTCTCTTTTTTATGGCAGCCAATTTACAGAGGTTGGGATTGGCAAAGCGATTTCTTCCTTCACTGACTCTCAGGTATAATTTGTGAGGATTTTTATTGTGTTTTTGAATTTTTGTTCTTAGCTCGTAATCATCTTTCAGGTTCATTTGGCATAACTTTGAGAACTCAAAAGGAGTTTACGAGATTCAAAAGTTATTTTGAAACTTTGATTAAATTTGTAAGGGGGCTCGTTAGTTGTTATGGTTAAAAGAGTTTTAGAGGAAGTTGAAGACGAAACTATTTAAAAATTATTTTTCGAACATCAATTAAGTTCACTTCCTCAAAAAATTCCCAAAAACAAAAGTTTCATCAAACTAGCTTAGCCTCATCCATCTGTTAGTATGGAGTAAGCTCTGCTAAAAAGCATAAGCAAAAGCATAAGTCCTTAACCTCGTTCGTCCCTCAGTACATGTGATTGATATGTTGTACACCGACTAGTCCTTTCGGCTTGATCAATCTTAGTTCGAACAAAATATTTGCATGTTAATTAATATTTTGTGATTATTTTGTTAAAATGTTTGCATTTTTTTTTTTTTTTAATTTTACTGCTTTATTTTTAACATTTCTGAGATTTTGCATGTCAACTGATGATCTCAAGTCATCTGCTAAACACAAAATCATGAATTTGGTTGAAGTATTAAAACCTCTTGTTTAGGTTTTCATATTTAATTAATAAGAAATAACCGACATAAAGCTTTCTATTTAGATTCCATATTTATGATATAAAAGGGTCGAGTTGGTGCCTTAATCCTATCATGTTTAGTACTCTTATTACTTTATCCTAAGTTGTCTGAATTTATCTATCTAACGTTATGCAGGAGGGGCGTGCATGCGTCCGTGTACGACAAGAACATAGAGGAGCATGTGCACTCGACCGTGGTGCCCGACTATTTAATCCTACCTCAATCTGACAAATACTGGGCTCCTCACCCTCAGACCGGGGTTTTCGGCCCTACAACTGATCACAAACCGGTTGATTTCTACACCTCATCGACGAGAGCTAGTGGAAATTCAGTGTTGGAGCAGAAGGCCTTTTTCCGCCCTCTCGAGGATTTGGAGAAGCCACCTCACCCTTGAGTTGTAGGGGAGATCTAGAAGTATAACCCCTGCAATGTAAATTAGCATGGTGAATAGGTTTGCTTGCCATAATAGTTATATATGTTTGTTTGTGTGAAATTTAGTGAATAATACTGCTTTAATATTCATATTTTGTAAGAAAATTGGGTTGATGTTGCTTGTAATGCTATATGCTTTTGCCATCTGGTGTATTTGGCTGTAAGAGAATTCATTTCATTTTTTGTCGTCTTAATTTATTTAGGTATGGAATAATGTATAATAGTAAAAAGGGTTCACTCGATATAAAAATGGGCAGCTAAGACTCATCCACGGAAAGTTCGTTCTAAGCTGTTTTTGTACTCGTTAGCCCTTTAGCTGGTTGTATTAGAATTAACTCAGAGTGTCTCAACGCATGCTCTAAAGCCTGACCAATGGCACGAGCTTTACCAAATTGTCATTGTCGTGGGCTAACTCGCCTCTTGACACGCAATGACATCAATCAATGTGGTTGTCACGGGTATATGCCATTTTAATATTAAAATATTATAACATTTCTATCATAAACTAGAGAACAAAGATAGAAACCAATAAAAATGTGTGTTTTATCAAGAGCCAAAACCCATATTTATAAAAAAGAATTAGAGTTACAAGGGATACAATAGTCATAATGACTAAGGTTGTAGAAGTATAAAAGTCATTCATAAATACTATTATACTTACAACACTCTTCCTTGAATTATTATTTACATAGTAACTATTTCATTGAAACCTTGTTCGACAAAAATCAATGGGATTAAAATATCAATAAATGAAAAAGAGTACAAATCATTTAGAGTAATAAAATGTTGTCTCGTTAAGACCTTGTCAAGAAAATTCAATAAATAAAATTTGATCGAAGGAAAAGAATACAGTTACCCTTTGATTTCAATTCTTGTATTAATTCATCATTGTCTTGTAAGCCAATGTCTTCAATATTATAATTTTATTAAAGTGTACATGTCTCATGTTGTCTTGTACAATTTTCATTATAAATATTTTATCAACATTTAATAATTGTAGTAACGTAATAATTTAGAAAATAATTCTTGTTGATCTTTTCAAGAGTCTCATATATACCATAATATTATTTTAAGGGTAAATGTCTTTTATGTTATGAACATTTATCACACAAAGAATATGTCTCATTAAAATCTTATTACGAAAATTCTTAATGAAATAAAAATAGTGCATATATTCTTTTGAATACGCTATAAATGTTGTGTCATTAAAAGTCTTGCGATGAAAACTCAATGGGACAACACCTCAGTCAAATGAAAAGAGTACAACGCGTATTTATTTCTTCTCATAATAATATCACTTGAATTATGCTTGATGTATATTTAATCCGTCCAAGATAGAATCAAAACCATATAAGATAAATTGTCTATAATCACATTTATTACACGTATATCAAATTTCATGCATCCTATCACACTAATGAAATAAAGACTTGTGATTACATTCACCATAAGATAATTTATTTACTTATACAAGTCTTCGCAAAATTTATTAGATAAAGAGTCCTACATTTCATATTACGACTTTACATTTTTCATTTTCATTTCGCATAACTATACACCTTTAGGTGTTTTGATTGTTGATCCAGAAATTTTAAATTTCTCTAGTAAGTTTAATTTTAGTATAATCGCGTCATTTTATTTGATCAATCATTACTTCAATTGAAATGTTTCGACAAAATTATTTTAATTCATTGATGTTCATAATATGATGCAGTGCATAATGTGAAAAAGTGTTGTCGGTAACTTTTTTTTCGATTCTTTTTTTTTCCAATAATAATATAACTTATTAAGATATCTCAATTTTGAATACTACGTACCTGATAAAAAATATATGCCACCTTAATGGGATCATTTTTGCTAATTGTTCCATTTTTGTTTGGAAATTTTTGTATTATAATTGATACCATCCTGCTTCATAGATATATCAAATATAATACTATTGAATTGCTCCTGGGACATCAATTGATGTTAGAGTATTTAAAATTGGTGTGTGAAATATTATTGATATCTTTTTTATCAGTACATGCATTTAAATAAATTGTATTTCGAACTTTTGGTTCAAATTACCTTTTGCGATGATATATATAATGATACATTTGTACATTACTTCCAATTTTTTAATTCCTCCCTTAATACTGAAAGAATTGTCTAGTCAAATTGACAATCAGCAAACTGCTTTATAAAGTATCATCCGTTGGGATTTGAGATATTGTATAAAGGTTCAAACTACTAATTTATTCTCACATTTTTTACTTTCTATATCACTGCATTGTGGTGGATCAATTTTACACGTATTGCACTGTCAAAATAAGTAGATGAAAGAATTAGGCTTTGACTATAAATCAATTATAATACGGAAAACTATAATATTAGCATAATGTATAATAAATAGAAATTGAAAGAATTTGTTCTCAATTAACTTTATTAGAGACATTTAACAAGCAATAGTGTTAAATTAGTATCGACATCCCAACTAACAATTATTAAAAGGTTGAGATTTAGAATTACTAGCATTATCAAGATTGCATACTCTGAAAATTAAGCTCATAATTTAAAATGTGAGCAGTAATTTTGTAAATTTAAGATTGCAAACACAATGTAATAATCTAATATATATATTAAATTTATTAGACAAATAATATTTAGGTTGTCAACATAGGGGATGATGGGATCTATTTATCATCCTTGTTAATTTTCAAAAACATAGGAAATTTAATTCCTATTTTAGTTAGTGAAGTTTAATAATCAGTTTTCAATAAAGAGAACAAATAACATAATTCATTTAATTGAAAAATCTAATGATTCTTTATTTAATGTCCATTTGAATTTTTAAATTTCGCATCATTATTGATCCAATTGGTCATCAAAAATAAAATTGAACTTCTGGTTCAATATAAGAAATAATTCAACTATTTAGTTTCAACGAATATGTTTAACTATTATATAATTATATATCATTAAAATAGTCAAATTAATCAATGTTCTCATGATATTCAAATATATATTTTCCGTCGGGGATAAATATGAATTCAAAGTAATACATTCTTCAAAACATGTACTACTTCGAAAGCAGGTTATATTTTATTATTGCTACTTCAAAAGTAATATGTATATATATAACAAGCATCAAAGGGTAAACTAGCCAATTATAATCAGAAAGAAAGAACTGAGAGAGTTACCAAAAAAGCAATCACATAAAACATGAAAACGTTGCAATAACATATGTTCAAAGGATAAATATTTACTGTTATGGGATAAAACAGACTTGCACAAAAACATTAAGAAACAATCTTTGGACAAAACTCTAATCAGTAATCACTACTTTGACTTCAAGTGTGTGTATCCATTTGTATTGGGCTTTAGAAATTCAATCTTGACAAATACGGCTTTCAAAGCTCTTTCTTCATGGTGGCGACGTCGGATTGATGAGCTGCTATCGAAGGAGCATTGGCCGCCATGGGCTTGGAGAAAAGGGTTGAATTGCTAGTGATAATCTTAAAACTGGAAGAATAGATTAACTTTGAGAAAGCTATCTGTTGATAACATATTATAAATTAGAGAGAACAAAAGAGAGAAACCAATGAAATTTGTGTGTTATATTAAGAACCAACGTTTTATATTTATAGGAAAGAATTAGTGCTATAAGAGATAGAACATTTATAATGATTAGAACTGTAGGGAAATAAAAGTTATTCGTAAATATTACTTATATTTACAAAAATTTCGCACTTATTTTTGAATATTTTTAAGTGAAACATGTGATTGTTGGGAAGCGTTCCACCTAACAAGATTTTTGACAAATAGATTTGACCAAAAGTCTCTACTGTTTATTTAAATTAATCCAATAGTTTTGATATTCTTATTAAAACCTAACAAACCAAACACCCTTCCACTACCCCACTCCACCCTAATCTTGCCTCCCCCTTGATCTTCTCTTTCTTCGTCTCTTCTGTACATACATTGATATCATATTTATAAAATCTAGTCTGAATTGGTCTATCTGGCCGAAAAACTAGAGACCCGAGCCTTTGTCTGGGTCAGGAAGAATAATTTGACACACAAGTGCAAATGACTCGATCAAAAACTAGGTTTGATGGAGTTAATCAACAATTTTCATTTAAAATCGTTGGCTTGAACCGCTAGATTGACTCATTTGACCAAATTTCAAAAGTCATCTTTAAAGATTTGTTATTTGGAAGACTTAACATTGAACCTCAATGGAAGAAAAGTAGCACCTAACCACTAGAACACAATATCTTAATAGTATTCATTTGCAATAGTATATAAACTTAAATATTAAACCGCGTATTACAAGTTCAATATGTAAATGTATAAATACATATGGATCCATTTGAAAATTTTAAATTGTTTCAATGGAATAAAAGTGGTCCGTTAGATCCACTTAAATTAGGGATTAAGATTTTTTTATCTAATATATTTTTCAAAAATCTTGGTACAAGGAACGCTTCCCTTATTCAATTACTTACGACAAATTAAAAGAATTAACAATGGATAGATGTTTCTCAATCCAAAACCTATTTCGGGCCATATTTGACTAATCCCATTTGAAATTAAAAGTTGATGAATTCCACAAAATGTATGATCAAAAGTAAAAGTTGTACTAATTTATAATTTAAAAAAATTTGTCAAACAGAGGCAAAGTGTAAATTGTAAATGTTTTCAATGATATAATAGTTTATTGCGAATTACGTTCCTATGCAATTAATTTCTAATCCATAGATTGCAACTTGAGTAGTCAAGAATAATAATCAATATCCGACAAAACTTCATTAGCTAACACATTATGACTATACACACACAAAAATTTATCATAACATCGTTTAGCACCACAGATGTTCACCGATTTACATTTTTTTTTACTATTATATTCATATTAATACCATCAATTAATAGATATTTACTCCTTAAATTTATTCGTTTTCTTTTGAAATTTGTTGTCACTGAAGGTGCTTATTCAACGACCAACATGGTGGAAATGACGAGTTTTACTACACAATCGATAAGATTGATTTATGTTAAGAAAAAAGAATGAGGATATTTTTGTTACATTTGCAAAGGTTTGAGGATGGAAATTGCAAATTTCCCTCAAAAACAAAATTAATTCAAACGGCTTGGGCCCTGCAATTTAAATCCCATTAGTTGAGCAATGCCCATAAAGAGTTAACCCAAATAAATATCAGAAAACCTAAACCGACAAAATAAAAAACGAAATAAAATCTGCACAACAATCCTTCTACATTATAGAATTATATAATAAATTTAATAAAAAAGAAACTGAGGCACGTCACGTACATTTATCTATCACAACCATCAGCCTAGTTCCCCTGTTTATCACCCGCCCCTCCGCCGTCTATTTTCCACTTTTCGTCTGCCGCCGCGGTTATCGCTGCCGTGAAACAATAACCAAAATCCACAGGTATCCGTATTTTCATTTGCTATTTTCTATAGTTAATTTCTATGTGATTTATACATAATTATGTATTTAATTGACTATAGATTCTATAATTTCTTTGAGATGAACCATTGGTCAATTTTATAGTAAATTTCTTCTCTTATTTTTATAATTTTTTCTTTTTTCGTTTTTATGCTTGATGCTGTTTGGTTTTCATCCTGTTTGGTTAAAGAAAGATCTGATGTGGCCTTTTTACACAACTATTTCTATCAACGCTTAATTCGTTGTTAGGGTGTCATGTTAATTTTTAAATCATATTCTTTACATGATGATGATTCAGATGCTGCTGATTCTGATATAGTCAGACGTTTCTTTTTTTCTTGCTTTTTGAGTTTATTTATTGCTGCTTATGATAAATTTTGTGAAAATAATTTTCTTGTAGATTAAGTTAGTTGATAAGCTGCGATCATATTCATTTTTTTTAGCAAAAAATGATTGGAGATCTCGATTAATTTTGTTTTGGTTGAAACATGACATGGTAAAAGAGAATAAGATTTTTCGCTGGTAATTTGCTGCTCGTTTGTAGATTTAGTTGATAGTAACTAATGATAGTTTTCCATTGAAATGTGAAAAAAATCATTAGATGCGAAATTTGGTTTCTATTTAAAACACGACCCAATTATCGGGGAACACTCTTGAGAACCTATCCAATTCACTGAAATGAAAATGGTAAGCTTCACAAAAATTTTCATTTTATAACAGCAGTCAAGATTTTACTTGTTTGTGTGAAAATGAAGTAGTCTTATTCTATCTTGGGATTTTATTATTTCTGTATTGATCTCTAAGTTGAATTTTCCTCGTGCACCTCAATCAGAGATTTAGAAGCTATGGCACAGGAAACAGGTATGTTTACAGTGCCCCAAACTATTGGCAGTGTCCTATGCTGCAAATGCGGTATTTTGATGCAACCAAATGCTGCAAATATGTGCGCCAAGTGCTTGCGTTCTGAAGTTGACATAACAGAAGGTCTACAGAAGCATGTGGTGATTATCCATTGCCCTGAATGTGAGAGCTATTTGCAGCCGCCAAGGACATGGAGTAAAATGCAGCTCGAGTCCAAGGAGCTGCTGACCTTCTGCATAAAGAGGTTGAAGAACTTGAATAAAGTCCATTTAGTACATGCAGAATTCATCTGGACTGAGCCTCACTCCAAGAGGATTAAAGTTAAGCTGAGGGTCCAGAAAGAGGTTCTAAATGGGGCTGTACTTGAACAAGCTTACACTGTTGAATATGTTGTGCAAGACCAAATGTGCGAGTCTTGTACAAGGGTTCAGGCTAATCCTGATCAGTGGGTGGCTGCAGTTCAACTGCGGCAGCATGTTTCTCACAGGCGCACTTTCTTCTATCTGGAGCAGCTTATTATTAAGCACGATGAAGCTCGCAATGCAATAAGAATTAAGCAGATGGACCAGGGAATTGATTTCTTTTTCGTTAATCGAAGTCATGCTGGGAAGTTTGTGGACTTTGTGGGCGAGGTAGCTCCAATTAAGAAACGAAATGACAAGCAACTTGTGTCACATGATCCGAAGAGCAACAATTTCAATTACAAGTACACTTTCTCGGTTGAGATATGTCCAGTATGTCGTGAGGATTTGATATGTCTTCCTCCTAAAGTTGCTGCAAGTCAGGGAAATCTTGGACCCCTTGTGATCTGCACTAAAGTTACCAACAGCATTGCTTTATTAGATCCATTTACTCTTAGGCACTGCTTCTTGAATGCTGAGCAGTATTGGAGGGTACCTTTTAAGGCTCTACTTTCAAGTAGGCAGCTTGTGGAATATATCGTGTTGGACATTGAGACTGTTTCTTCTGAAGTCATTGTTGGTGGCTCAAAGTATGTTGTAGCTGATGCCCAAATAGCACGTGTATCAGATTTTGGAAGGAATGATATCATATTCAACGTTAGGACGCATCTTGGCCATCTCTTAAATCCTGGTGATTATGCCCTTGGTTATGACCTATATGGTGCGAACAGTAATGATATTGAACTGGATAGGTACAAGGGTCTCGTTCTCCCAGAGGTGATATTAATTAAAAAGAGCTATGAAGAGAAGCGTCAAAGGAAGCGTAATAAGCCTCGTTCATGGAAACTGAAATCTCTTAATATGGAGATCGACAATTCTACTAGGGGTAGAGATCAAGAGGAGAGGATGAACACAGAGTATGAACAGTTCAAAAGAGACTTGGAGGAAAACCCTGACTTGAGGTTCAATATTTCCCTCTACCGGAACAAAGAGTACCAGCCTTCAGAAATGGCATCTGAGACAGATGGAGAGGAGTTTCCTTCTATTCCAATCGAAGAATTGCTTGCTGATCTTGACTTAAGTGACGAGGAAATGGAGGATGGTAGCCCGAAGCAATGAATTCAATGAGTTTTTACTTATAAAGTTCTGTCTTGATATATTGTTAGATGGTTAGCATTAGCTTGGATTTTGTTTTTGACGCAAGATGCAACATGTTTGAGACTGTGTGGAAATATGTCTAATTTACAAAATAGGCTGTGTGTGTGTTATTTTCCTTTCAATAGCTGGATGTGGAGAAATGTTTGGCTAAGTTTAAGAACTAAGTCATAAAATTTTAAGCAAAATGTCAAGAATTTTCATTTTTATTTTATTACAAAAATGTAAAATTACTCTCTTTGGACAGGTTAACAAAAAAAAAATAATAATAAAAATAAAAATAAAAAAATTGTTTATTCAAATAAATTTATTTCAGACTGAATCGATTCCTATTGGGATTTTGAGAAATGAAATTATCGGTTATATAAATTACGACTAAAATGAGTGATTATGATAAAATTTCTAGAAACAAATCAGTGCTTATTCTGTAACTAGAACTACGAACCAGAGGCGATTGCTTGCTTCTTGATTAAGACCTAGAATTGAACTGATTTTTAATTGGAGCTAATCAGTTCAAGTTGGACGATTCGAGTAAAAATTAGGAATGGCGAAGATAATTTGATTGATTCGAGACTTGTGTTGCACTGAGTCAAATTAGGCTGGTTCGTAGCAAGAATCCATATCAAGTTCGTGGTGAAGTGGGTGTTGATCGCCTCACCTCGCCTCGCCTAGTATTATTCAAATCAAATAATTAAATTTCAAAGTAAAAATAAAAATATTAAACAGAATAATAAACGGGGCAAATGAATGCCCCAATTCAGAATCCAGGCGTGTCCCGCCCTCCTTAAGTGGGACAAGGAATGGCTGCCCCGAACACGTCCATTGCGATCCTTTGGAAAAATGAGTTAATTGTTCCAATTGTTATTGAACTTAGGTCTATATCTTTGATTAATCACTAAAATTTAAAATAACGAGTTTTGGTCATTTAGGTTCATATCTTCGATTGCTCATTGATGTTTAAAATATCAAGTTTTGACCACTTAACTTTGAAAAAAATTATACATTACTCATCGTAAACTAGACATTTTTCAAAGGTTAACATTTATGTTAGTGAGCACCTACTAACATTTTCCAAAGTTCAATAGCAAAAATTCGACATTTTAAATTTCGATGATCAATCAAAGACATGAACATAAGTTCAATGACCAGTGGAACAATTAATTCATAAACGCTGTTTAGAATTGAAAATGGGCCAATATTTGAATAACCCAATGGAAATAGGCCCAATCTTGCCTGTAAAGTACCCATTGGGTTTCCCAAGGCCACCCAAATTTCGTATCACCAAACCTGAAAACGGAAAACCCGTCCGAGAAATTAGGGTTTTTTTTTTTTTCTTCATGCTATAGAGAAGGCTTATTTTCCACTTTCAAGAATTTAGCTTCAGTGCCAAAAGGCCCCCTTCATTTTTTATTTTTTTTCTGCTCAACATCATCGCCCGCCGTAAGTCTTATCCCTAAGATCTCTATATTTCTTCTCCGGCCATGTAATCCATCTATGTATTCATTTGAATTATTCATTGGAATAATTTCTTATGCCTTACGTGTTAGATGTACAACGAGCTTAAATTTTTTCTTAATGAGATGGTTAAGTCATTTCTTTTCTATTCAGGGAGGAAATGTAGGAATATAAACTGAATTTATGTCGAATGCCTAAGATTTTTAACTATTAGGCTTATTTAGGAATTGAAATGAAGAGGGGTTTTATGACCGTGCATCCTCCCCAAAATTTTTTAGATTGATGAATTAGCTCTTGTTTATTAAGTTATATGGTTTTAACATATGATTAGTATACTGAAGGTATTCAATCTGTTTCTTATGTAGCTCTAGTTAGTATTGCATATGTTGCTTGGCTGTTGTGCATACCTGTGGTTGAACTGACTGTCTATTCACTTGTTTTTTGTTTGGTGATATAATTACAGATTTGAAATTTGTATGGATATGTTGATGTTGGGTTCGAATAATGATTTGGGTTTAAGATTTGATTGGTTCTAGATTTAAACTGGGTATTTTTGTTATGAAATTTACGTTGAAGGAGAGCTATAGCTGGATTTTTTGTTACTGATTTGCAGTGTGGAGTAAAACATATAGGTTTTTATTTGTAAACTCGTTTATTTATGTGTTTAATTTTATCTGTTGCTCAGATTTTCGTCAAAAGTTATTCAATGTTTGTTTATCATTTGAGCTGTCTTTGACAGGCACCTACCTCGTCTTTGTAGTGTAGGTAAGTCATGGTTAAGCACAACAACGTTATCCCAAATGGGCACTTCAGGAAGCACTGGCAGAACTATGTTAAGACATGGTTCAACCAGCCTGCTCGCAAGACCAGGAGAAGAATCGGTATGCATCCAATTTCATAACTCAAAATGTGGAACAACTTGTATGCATACTATTCTTTCTGTGTCATTTGCTCTGTCTTGTCATTTGTTCCAAATGTTTTATCGATATGTTGACTCATGTTTGATATATCTCATTTCCAGCTAGGCAGAAGAAAGCTGTGAAGATTTTCCCCCAGCCTACTGCTGGACCCCTTCGTCCCATTGTCCATGGGCAGACTCTGAAGTACAACATGAAAGTCAGAGCCGGTAGGGGATTTTCACTGGAGGAGCTCAAGGTAATTTGTTCTCAGCTCGTCTGTTTCCTTGGTTTATGGGAAAAATTTTATGTGCATATGACAGTTCGAAGTCGATTTCCAATATGCACTATCACAATGCTCATTCTACCTAGTATTCTACTATTCGGACCGTAGATTTAGTTGTTTTTACTGCCTTAGTTATTTGATTGATACTTCACAATTTGCTGTTGCGGTTCATGGGAACTAGCTTGAGGGAATTATCTCAGAGTTGATACCTGGTTCTAAAATATTATTTTTATTTAAGGTCGTCCTTATGTGCTCAAACTTCACCTTTGACGTGAATAAATAACTATTGGGTCTGTATCAATCAGGCTGCAGGCATCCCAAAGAAATTTGCCCCAACTATTGGCATTGCAGTTGATCATCGCCGTAGGAACTCTTCCCTAGAGGGTTTTCAGACTAATGTTAATAGACTAAAGACTTACAAGGCCAAATTAGTCGTTTTCCCAAGACGTGCTTGTAAATCCAAGGTAACGTTGATTTTCAACACTGGAAAATTGCTATACATTCGTTGTTTCTTTTTTGACGATTGCTGGCTCTCTTGCAGGCTGGTGATTCGACTCCAGAGGAGTTGGCAACAGCTACTCAAATCCTAGGTTCTTACATGCCAATTGTACGTGAGAAGCCAACTGTGGAGCTTGTTAAGGTCACAGAAGAGATGAAGTCGTTCAGGGCATATGACAAGCTGCGTTTGGAACGAACTAACAAGCGCCATTTTGGAGTAAGAGCCAAGAGGGCTGCTGAGGCTGAAAAGGAGGAGAAGAAATAGTGGATTTTAGAAACTGCGATCTTGGAATCGGTTTTGTTTTTGGGTTCAGAATTGAATTACTGGATTTTGTTTGTTCCATTGGTTCTAGTCGAACCTTTAATATTGTCCACACATAATTTGTTGCATTTGCCTTTTCCCAAGTATAGGATTTTAATCGCATACATTTTTCGTGTCATTCTTGTTCTAATCCTTGCAACAATCAGTTTGATGTTGGTTATTGTTTCATCTACCTGACATTTAGCCCATGTTTGGTAAAAATTAAAATTCAGATTTTAATTTAAGTTAAAGTAAACAACTAATCACATTTTATCAATTTTTATCAAAATTTACTAAAAATATGATTTTAATTCCTACCAATTGGGGGCTTAGTTTCTAATAAAAAAAGTCCGATGGTGAGGATGATCGATCTTTGTTCTCTCGATAATTGACCAATCATTGCTCGATATTCTATCAACCATCTCTTCAAAATATAGGGTAAGCTATTAGGGTGTGTTTGATTACATTTATTTTCCATAGAAAATATCAGTTTTCCATCCAAATTCTTACTTGGAGTGTTTGATTGCTATTTTTTTTCATGGAAAACATTTTCCAACTTTTGAAAATATGCCTAATTTTCCTTGTTTTCAAGGAAAATATTTTCCTTGGGTAGAGGTGCTTTTTATTTTCCACAAAAGATGAAAAATATTTTCTTTTCTAAGTGATATTTTCCATGTCAATCAAACACACTCTTAATATTAGATCGAGATTTGATGTTCACAATATATGTCTAACAAAAGTTTTTCGAACTCAAAGAAAGAACCTGCACCCCCTGCCTAGCAATCCCCAATCTTCAGAGAAGTTCTTTGAGCAAATTTAGACTTCCTAAACGAATGTTGGCAAGATCACCAAAGGCAAGAAGATGCAATGATAGGATTCAACCCAAAAATAAAAAAATAAAAAAAATAAAGATAAACCTTTTTTTGTTTGAGAATCCCTTAGAATCCGTTTATAATGTTTTAAATGTCAATAGTTTTGGACAAGTGCCACAAAAATTGTAATGCCCCGGAACTTATATCTTGGAGGTTACTCAATTATTTCCTTTAACCATTATAAAAGTTGATTGACGCAATATAATACAAAAAAAAAATATTGAAGAAACTTTGTGGAATAAAATATATAATTTTATTTATCTCATAATATGTCAAATAAATTCAAACCACCAATGAAATATAAAATCTTCAATTTTGAAAATAAAATTCTGATTGCAAATAAATTTTAGACTAGGGGTGTGTTTGATTGCAAGCATTAAATTTGCATGGAAATAAAATAAATTCTAGAAAGTTCAATTTTCTAGAACTTGTATGTAAATTAGTAATTAAAGGTGTTTGATTAATTTAGTTTTCAACCTAAAAAATATTATACTTGTTCATTTTTTATTGAAAGGTAAATGTGAGAAAATGGATATATAAGAGAGAAAAAGAGATGGTGAATTACTTGAAAAATAAAAACCACTTCTCCCTAAATAAAATATTTTCCTTGTTTTTGAAAAAAATATGGTTACGTGACCAAAAGTTTGAAAATATTCTTTATAGAAAAATTGTTAATCAAACACCAAAAAAGTAGAAATTTGGGTGGAAAATAACATTTTTCATGAAAAATAAAATCAATCAAACACATTATAAATACAAACTTTATCAGCAGTCTCAACCTCCAACTCTAATCTATCAAGTATCTGTAAAAATAATTTAGAATATGAAATGAGCACAGGAATACACTCAGTATAGATTTTATGCCCGTATTTTCATAATTTAATACATAAAGCAAATAAAATATGCACATAACATAATTTTTTAATGGGATAGAAGCATGACCATTTCATTCTCACTTAGATCATACCCATTCTCAATCTCTGCTTAGGATGTTTAGCCCTATGGTTAGTTTCTGTGTAGATCTACATAATAATACGATATGGTATTATCCACAACATCCTTCTTTAATTTGGAGCACATAATAATACATAAAATACTTAAAACATTAAAAAGTGAAAACATGAAATCACTTGGCATTTAGAGAAATTCATACCTACCTCATTAAATTCCTTATGTATTTAAGCTACTTAAGACTGGAAATTTTTGTGAACGAATCTCGAATGCACTAGAAAATCTTTTCCCTTTTTTTCTTTCTTCTCTCTCCTCCTTATTTCCTCTTTCTCAAGTTTTTTTTCCTCTCTCTCTCTCCCCCCCTACTTTCCTCTTTCTCTATTTTTTCCTATGAATTTGTGTGAATTGAAGTGCACAACAAGAGGGTATCAAAACCCTTTCATCTACTAGTGTCAACTTCGCCTTTAATCTTTTGTAGGAATGGATCACTATCCTAGGCTTTCTTAATTCAGTCTCTAATAGTAGGTTGAACTATGAGGGTAGCAATCATACTGCAATATCTGTTGGAGGTAAGATCACCTCAAGATGTAAGTTATCTATATCTCTGATTAATGATTTTTGTATAGTGGGTAAAGTTGTCAAATATCCTGTCGTCTTCCTGCTTAATACATCAGCAACTGCATTAGTCTTTCTAAATGATGATAAATGGCACAATCATAATCTTTCACCAATTTTAGCCATAAGTGTTGTCTTATGTTCAATTCCTTCTGGTGAAGAAGTACTTTAGCTCTTGTGGTTCGTATAAATATCACATTGAGTTCCGTAGAGATAGTGTCGTCATATCTTTAGTGCATAAACTACTTCTGCTAACTCTAGGCCATGCGTTGAATAATTCTCTTCATACGACTTTAGTTGTCTGGAAACATATGCGATAACTTTATCATGCTGCATAAGTACATATCCCAGACACTGCTTAGATGCATCGTTATAAATAACAAAGCCTTCTGGCCCTTTGGGCATGGTCAAGACTAGAGCTGAGGTCAATTTCTGTTTTAGTTCTTGAAAGCTTTGTTCACACATATTCATCCGTAAGAACTTCACATTTTTTCTAGTTAGCTAAGACATGGGGATGGCAATCTTTGAAAATCCTTCATTGAATCGCCTATAATGAGCTGCTAATCCCAAGAAGTTGGGCACTTCTCTAACATTCATTAGTTGAGGCTAATTGGTAAGCTTTGACTTTACTTGGGGTCAACTTCAATTCTTTAAGCTATGTGGCCCAAAAATCCCACTTTATTGAGCCAAAATGCACACTTTTTAAATTTGGCAGGAAACTTTTCCTTCCTCATTATTTCAAGAATAATTCTTAGATGTTCCGTATGTTCATGCTCACTTTTTGAATAGATTAGTATAACATCAATGAAGACAACAAAAAACTGATCCAAATAGTTTGGAAAACTAAATTCATGAAATCTATGAAGACTGTCGGTGCATTTGTTAAGCCAAAGGGCATCACTCGGTTGCTTTAGTATTCAACTGATCTTAAGTCAATTGTCGAGAAGACCTTGACACCTTGTAGCTGGTCAAATAAATCTTCAATTCTAGGGAAGGGATATTTATATTTATATTTAATTGTAATACGATTCAACTATTGATAATTGATGTACATTCTCATCGATCCATCATTCTTCTTTACGAACAATATTGGAGCTCCCAATGGTGAGACACTGGCCTAAAAAACCATTATCTAGCAACTCCTACAATTGTACTTACAATTTCTGAAGTTCTATCTGTGCCATAAGATAAGGGGCCTTTAAAATTGGTGTAGCACTCAGTATGAGGTCAATAGTAAACTTGACCTTTTGATTTGGAGGCATTCCTGGTAAATCTTTTGGAAATACATCTGAAAATTTCCTAAACACTCGAACTTCGCGATGGTTAACTCTTTTTGATCAATGCTGGTCAAGGATACTATGAATCCTTGACAAACTTCTTTTCAACAAGCGCTCAGCCTGCACTGCTGATATAAGTCAAGGTAGAGGTTTTACCTTTGCTCCAAAGAAAAAAATTCTCCTTCACTGGGTCGTTAAGAAATTACATCCTTTACGAAACAACAAACGGTTGTATAATTTTTCGACAACCAGTCTATTCCAAGTATAACATCAAAATCTTTCATGTTTAGAACCACTAAGTCTATTTTTATAATCTTCCCACCTAATTCTAAATTTAGGTTCCTCGCTATATAATTTGTATTAAGTACCTTCCTAGACGTTAGTGATACTTCTAATATGTTATCAATTGGTCACATTCTATATTCAACTTTGAAATGAATATCGAAGAAAAAAGAGTGTGTAGCTTCTGAATCAATTAATATAAAAGCAAGCATGTTAGAGATTGATATGATACCTGCCAGTACATTGCAGTCGAGCTCTGCCCTCTTCCTATGTTAAAGCAAAAACTCTGACCTTGCCCACTTTTTAATTTTCAGCCTTCTTAGGTTGCCTCTTAGTGCAATCTTTGTCGACGTGTCCTCACTTGCCACATCTGTAAGAGACACCTCTTCCTGCCAAGCATTTTCTTTTATGAGGTTTCTGACATTTAGGACAGAGTGGTCGTTGATTCTTGTCACTGATATTGGCCTCTGTTTTTTGTTTTTTGTTTCTTTTCCATTCTTCTTGATATTGTCATACCATTTGCGCTTGTCTAAAGAGCCAGTCTATTGTTTACTACTTTTACCAATTTGGTCATCGTCAAAGGCATATGTTTGCACCTTCTTTAGAACTCTCTGATAAGTATCTGATTGGAATACTGTCACTACTTTCCTAATGTTAGTTCTTAATCCATTCTCAAAACGCTGAGCTCGTCTCCCATCTTCGTCCACCAGATGTGGGGAAAATTTGCATAACTCCTAAAATTCCGCGCATAATCGGTGAGTGTCATGTTTCCATGCTTTAGCTCAAGAAACTCTGTTTTCTTTTTGTCTCTTGAAGTAGTTGGAAGGTACTTTTAGAGCACTATCTCTTTTAACTGTGCCCATATAAGGTTACGTTGTTGCTCCTTGGTACGGGATCTAATAGTCATCTCCCACCAATGACTTGCTCTCTTCTCCATCATAAATACCACACAAAGGATTTTTTGTGAGTCAGTGCATTCCATAAACCTGAAGATAAGCTCAAGATGGCGAAGCTATTCTTCAGCAGCTAATGGATCGAGGCCACCTTCAAACAAAGGTGGGTACAACTTGTGAAATTGTTCTATAATTGAAGATGATCCAGTCATTAGAATACTTAAGTATAAATAATGTTGTTTCTTTTCAATATATTCTTATTGTTTCCAATATGATTTGAGTAAATGGGCTTTTCATTTTTTTTGTGGATTTGTAAGTGTTTTTCATTTTATTGATTTTAATAATACGCAACTGCAAAGGATTCTAGGTAAGGAGGGGGTGGGATCATAAGTGAACCGCTTAAATTTCAAGCTCGCCTTAGACAGTTTAGGTCTTTTTAACAAAACCTTCAGTACAGTGAATACGCAAATCAAGAGAACTGAAACAATAAGGGTGTGTTCTCTTCGTGTTTGAGTTTTATAGTTTTGAGTTTTGTGTTTTGAGTATGTATTTTGAAATTGTTGAAAATACGTTCTCTTTCACATTTTGAGAGACATTTCTGAAAATAGAAAAATGGAAAACGTGTTCACCATGAAATTCTTTGAAATTTTGAAAAATGTATTTTCCACCGAGTCCACCACCATCAACCACCGCTGGCAAAGACAACCGCCACCACTACCATCAACCAAAATCAACACCACTACCACCACCACCAACCATCAACACCACTGCCATCACCCTGAACCACTCACCACTGCCAAAATCAACACCACCCACCACTACCATCAACCACTGCCACCACAAACAGACCATTACAACCACCATCAATACCCATCGCCTCCCAAATCCAAAAAACAAAAAAAAAACCCCCAAAAGAGAGAGAGAAGGCAGATTCTAGATAGGTTTGCGGTGTCGATCACCCATCGCGATGAACTGCAGCTTCTCTCTCTTCGACCGTCGGTAGAGACGGCTCCATAGCAGCATCGCCTCCCCTGGGTCGCGATGCTGCTATCGCGATAAATGGGTTACGGCGTTGTGTTCATAGCAGCATCGCGTCCCCACGCTGGTGCCGACACCAGCACATCTCCTTCATCGTCGGCTGAAGTGTGCGACCATCCATAGTCGACGTCGATTACCCACAACTGGCGTCTAGGAGAGAGAGAAGGCAGAGAATGGATTTGAAGAAAGTGGATGAAGATTTGGTTTTGTGTTTCAAAAGGCCTTTCCCGTGTTTTGTAATTTTTTGGAATTTTGTATAGAAAATAGTCAAAACGACATTTCGGTTGTTTTTCGTTTTCTTCACAAATTTTTTTGTGTTTTCGAAAACGGGTAAGAAAACAAGTTTTCACCGTTTTGAAAAATCAAAAACAGAAAACGGGAAAGAGAACACACCCTAAATTACTCGAGTTTTTTTAATTTTTTAATTTTTTTACATAATCATTGCTTCATTCAATTACCTTTCTAATTCTCGTCATGGCTCTATTGAAATAAATATTACGCTGAATTTTCTATAAAATATAACAATTCAAGTTTCTATAAAGAGGATATATAAAGTTCAAACAATCACTTGTTAACTTTAAAGTTAAAGTAATTTCATACCTTAGATCGTTGGTTAGAAGTTGATCATCCTGGTCCCGATGTCATGTGGATCAAAATTTATATAAAATTTGAACATATAAAGAAATCTAAAATTTTTATTTCGGAAAGTCTACAAAAAGATTGATTGGGCTCTGATACCATATTGTAACGACATGAAACCTATGTCTCTAGTAGGTTACTCAATTAATTCCTTTAGTCATTACAAAAGTTGATTAACACATTATAATAAAAGAAAATTGAATAAAACTTTGTGGAATAATATAAATTACTTTATGGTCTCATAATATGTCAAATAAATCCACACCACCAATGAAATATAAATTCATTGATTTTGAAAATAAAATTCTGATTGCAAATATGTTTTAAACTAAATGCTAAATATTGAATGAAAATAAAATTCTTGATCTAGCGACTCGAACATTAATATTTAATTTAATGTAAAAAGTTATTTATAAGTAAAAAAACCATTTCGAGTCATTTAAAAGTAATAAAAAACTTATAATTATAAAAGCTACTTATAAATAAAAAAAATATTAACTTCAACATTTTTAAGTATATATTTAGATATATTTAATTTTTTAAAATTAAATATTAATAAAAACTTACTATTATATATATATATGGTGTCGGCCACAGTCCAAGAAGTAGTCTTTTCCCATTTTCTAGCAAGTAGAAGTAGGGATTTGACGCTTATAATAAGATAGATAAATCACACGGACTCAAGCCAGAAAATAAAAAAGACTTATTAGAATTATAGGTCGATCACGAATTCAAGCTATAAAAAATTACTATAAAAAAAACAAAACAAAAAAAAAAAAGAAAAGAAAAGGAAAACTTGCATGGAGTGTTATAACTCCATGACCGTGCACGGAGTTACCTTTTTTATCCCCCTTTTTTTTTTTTGGCCTTTTTATGTTATAGTAATTTTTTATTAATAGTTAATTTAAAAAATTAAATAAGAAAACTTATAGTCAATCCGGAACTGAGATGCAAAGACAAAGGAATATGGTAGGAGTATATTAGTAATTTTTTATTAATAGTTAATTTAAAAAATTAAATATATCTAAATATTTACTTAAAAATGTTGAAACTAATATTTTTTTTTATCTATAAGTAGTTTTTACAATTATGAGTTTTTTTATTACTTTTAGATAACTTGATGTGATTTTTTACTCATAAGTAACTTTTTACGTTCTAACTAATATATCTTTTTCTTAATATTTAATTTAAAAAATTAAATATATCTAAATATTTATATTTAAAAAATTTTAATTTAATATTTTTTTACTCATAAGTAGCTTTTACAATTATAAGTTCGTTTTACTTTTAAATAACTTGAATTGATCTTTTTAGTTATAAATAACTTTTTACATTTTAGAAATAAAGAATAAATTTTACGTAAAAAATATTATTACTAATAAAATTATAGGATATGGTTGATAATTGATAACATGAGAAAATGGAGAAAGAGAACTGTTTGTCAGATTCAAAACATGTAATCCGCAGGTAACATAGAAAACAACATCATTTTTGCTCCACCAATTTAAAAAAAAAGTTAGAGTGTGACAAAATATTATTTTAAAAATATTACTACTAATAAAATTATAAGATATGGTTGATAGTTGATAGCATGAGAAAATGGTAAAAACATATTGCGTGTCAGATTCAAAGAACCAAACCAGTTTCAAATTAATTCAATGTAAAAATCAATGTGATAAAAATGATAGTAAACCTCACATTCTCTCTTTCAAGGTAAGGAGGGAAAAAAATTAATATTGAAAAAATTCTAAATAGAAAAAAAAATTCTCCTTTCACGAAGAGAAAAATAATTAAAAAAATTAAGTTCAATCATAAATTAAGAGAAAAGAATTCATAAAAAAATTAAATAGAAAAAAATTATCTATAATATCAACAAATAAATTACAAAATATATTTTTATGAAATTTTTTTTCTATTTAAAATTTTTGTGAATTATTTTCTCTTTGTTTATGATTGAACTTAATTTTTTCAATTATTTTTTTCTCCGTGAAAGGAAAAAGGAATTCTATTTAAAAAATTTTCAATATTAATTTTTTTATATTTAAAAATTTTTCAATTTTTTCTATTGATGAAATTGGAAATTACTGTCTTTTTTGCACAAAGTTGGACTATTTATTTTTGTCACATGTGTTTTCACATTCAACTTGTTTAAAATGGGTTTGATCAAAGTGGTTTGATTTGTTTTATTATATTATAAAAAAATATAAAATAATCTACCATCTATCATTCTTTCAAGTTACTCATTCTCCTTCCTTCAATTCAATCTATTTTTGTCCAAAAGTCCAGCTTTCATGTACGGGAAAAAAAAAAAAAAAACCCTCTCCAAATTCTTGTCTCTTTCCGCGGGGAAAAAACATCGCATAGTCCTCATTTCAATTGTAAGGAAGAAAATCGTAGAATTTGTGACGATTATCTTTGAGTATGTTTTTGCAAATTGTTTTTTTTTTTTTGTATGTATTTTTGGTTTTTAGTTTTTTAAGATTTATCTAAGGTATATATTTTTTATTTTTGTGTATAGATGAAAATTTAGGTTAGCTCATCTTCCTCTATCTAGATGTGAGGTATGTTCTTATCTCTGTATATAAGTGAAAATTTAACTGGAGTTTTATTTTTTCCTTGGATAAGGCTATAAAGTTTATGTTTTTGTTGGATGTTTGTTTTCTTGTAGATTTATTTCTTATTTTCTTCCTCTTTATTTAATGTAATATATGTTTTTTTTGTTTTTTTTTTGGTTGTTGAGTGTGTTAAACTTAGTTAGGTTTTGACAGTCCAAGAACAACTAACCAAGAGGGGGTGAATTGGTTATTTGAAACTTTTTCGAAAATAAGTTCAAATTTAAGCAAATAACAATTAAAATAATAAGGAAGCAAGATATCACAAAAATAATAAGAGGAAGGGAAGAGAGAGTGCAAACGATGTAATAAGGAGGTTCGATCCAATCAACGATCTACGTCCCCCGTTACCAAGCTATCCGTTACGAGCAATGTCTTTTTCACTATATTTGATTGACTTATTTTGCAATCCAACCTTTACAAAACTTCCGGTGACTTACAATCAAGGAGCACCGATCCTTTTACACTGTTGAGATTTTCGGGACCTCAACACGACCCACAATCCAAAAATAAGAGAATTGAAATTACAAGTGAAAAACTTCTCTCTTAATAAATGATATAGACTTAGTTTGAATATGAGAGAGAAGTAGGTAAACACTTTAATTGATAGCAAATAAGGTAGCTCAAGTGTTTCGATTGAAAAACTTTTGTTGAGATAAATAATTTTTCAACTTTTAATCACTCAAAAAGTTTTTCAATAAATGAATAATTTGATCTTTAAAAGAGTGAAAAATAAGATTGAGAGAATCAATAAAAATACTTCACTTAATGCTCATAAACATTTGTATAAATAGTGAAGAGAAAGTGGTATTTATAACTCTCAAAGATTTTCCTAACGGTCAAGAGTCTGCCCTACCGGACAAGTGTACCGGACCGTCCGGTACGTACCAGACAAGGCTACTAGCCATTGGTGTCAGAACGTTAAAATTTTTGATCGTTGGGCAAAGACCTTTACCGGATCGTCCGGTAAACTACCGGACCGTCCGATAGCTCAATTCTCAAAAATAGATTTTACCTTGAATGATTTTATTTTGAGCTCCCGATACTTCTTTGCTAAATATTAAAATGTTATACCTTTACATATAAATTCAAGAGTTCTAATATAATTTTCTTCAGTATGCTCGATCATCAAGGTTTATGACTTCAATCTTGATTCGTCTTGACATTGGCATTCTTTCGTTCTTTATGAGTGCATTTATCTTGTCCAATGCATGAATCTTCATTTTGATGCAATGGTCGATTTGATTTCAACTATCATGATTCAAAACTAGGTTTGTTAGAACCAAAATTAAATCTTGTTTGTTATAATCAAAACATAGACCGAAGTCAACCATGTCAACAATTTTCCCCTTTTTAATTATGACAAACAAGATAATTTGCAAAAGACGAATGATTCGCAAATTTAACAAATATATATATATATATATATCCCCTATCTTTTGCACATCAATAATCTATATTGAAGATATTTCCCCTTAATCAAACACATTATGCATAATCAACCATTGCACTATTAATTCCATTGGGCATATTTTTGCATAATCATCCACATATCACTTCCCCCTTTTGGCATAAACAAAAAGAAGTTAACCATTGAATGCAAGAACATAGAAGCAAAATAGATTTGTTTAATAACAATGCATGAAGCCCAAAAATAGTTAGAGAAGCATAGTAGTGTAATCTTTAAAGGGAAAGCATAAAGACAAGCATTATAAATGACGGTGAGTCAACTATGGTGCCGGAGGGAATCTAAAGTAAAAATCGGCAAAGAAGGCAGTTTGTTGCGCTTGCATCTCCACCTGCTGGTCTTGGATAGTCGTTTGTTGTGGCTAAAGCTGGAGAAGTAAACTTCCAAAACTATCGATGGTGAAAGTGAGAGAGTCAATACAGCCGTTGAGGATGTTAAATTGATCTTCGGTCATGCGATTCCCTCTACTCGATGCTCGAGGGCCACTCAAGCTCGGAATGTCGGAAGGAGGGATTGAAGCATCGTCGAAATCATCCTCATCATCGCCTTCCAAAGCTAAAGTGGATGGACCTGAGGTAGGATCGAACCCCTTTGTGTGTGCTACCCATTGACCATTTTCCTTTGTGATTCGCATTCGTACAAGTGTTTTGATGTTAATGGTGTCGGTTGGACGTAATTTGACAAAAGGCTCATTGTCCAACGGAATATGAAAGTGTTTGAAAATTTTGGTTAAAAGCAAGCCGTATGGAAGAGCTTTGGTTTTTTGAAAGGTATGCACGAGTTCCATAGTTCCAATAACCAAAGTTGGAAAATCTAATTTTCGATTCACAAGAAAAGAGTCGAGAATAAATAGGTCCTGGAAATTGACTTCGTCCTGATGTCCTTTTCGAGGAAGTATGACATGGGGGATAATTTGTTATAAAAACTTGCAAGGTAAACTCAAGTGATGCATACTAATTTTATTGATATTTTCAAAATCTTTTCCGGTAACACGTCAACAAGCATCACTCGGGTTATAACCCTCTATAGACGGATGTGCGTTATGATTATAAATTTGTGTTTCACACATGTCAAGCTCAAGAATTTCACGAATGAGTGTTTTGGAAATAGTGATACGCACATTGTTAAGAAAACAAGTAATTGTGACCGATCGAATAACCATTGAGTGATAAAATTCTCCCATTAACCTAGGATATGCGTGCTCTTTCATCCCAACTACATTGGTCCAACCCATGTGTTCTAAGAAATCCTCAATGTAAAATGTAGGTGCTAATAGTGTAAAATCAGAAAGATCGACATTTTTACCTATGAGAATGGGAGATTTCTCAAATGGGTTCGTAGGTACCTTGGGTTCCTCATTCATTTCTTCATCGAAGGAGCTTGGTGGAGGACGTATAGCAGTCTTTTTGGGGAGATTTGCTGCTCTTTTCACAATTGGCATGGTGGAAAATTTGAAAAATTGATGAAGAAAGAGCTAAGGTTCGAACTATATAATTTGGGGATTTTTGCAAATGATTGCTTGAGATTTCGAGTAATAGTGAGTGTAGAAGTTGTGGGTAGGAGAGATTTCTAAGAATTTAGCAAATGGAATATGTTGTAGGATGAAGGAAGAAGATATTGAGGGAGAGAAGTTCAAAAATGGGGAGAAGAAGTGAGGAGGAAGATGATTGGTTCGAGTTTAAAAATGAATTTCCCGTTGTACAGAATTGTCCGGTATGGTAGACAGATTTATGTCAAAAATGGACTAATGTACCGAATAGTCCGTTGGGCTTGTCTAGTTTAAACCGGACGGTCCGTTTTGGTCGTCCGATACAATTTTTTTTTTTTAAACTAAGATTCTAAAATATGATGAAGTCATAAATAAGCAATACTTTAGATAATTTTATAAAAGCCTATGGACGTTGATCAACGTGACAGGGAGAATTAATCACATTCAACTTCATTTTCATCGATAATTCCTAAACCGCTTCGAATATATGTAAAGCGATCGTGTGCAAGAGGTTTGGTGATAATATCAGCCAATTTGTCCTCAGTCTTTATAAATTCTAATTAAATATCTCCTTTTTGCACATGATCACAAAGAAAATGATGTCAAATCTCAATATGTTTAGTTCGTGAATGCAAGACGGGATTTTTAGACATTTATGGCACTAGTATTATCACATAAAATAGGCACATGATCGTAAGACAAATGATAATCTCATAAAGTTTGTTTCATCCAAAGTGTTTGTGCACAACAACTAGCGGCCAAGATATATTCCGCCTCGACGGTGGATAGTGCAACGGAATTTTGTTTCTTACTAGACCAAGACACAAGTGCAAAGCGTAGAAAGTTACAATTTCCACTTGTGCTTTTACGATCAATATTACATCCGGCCCAATCGGCATCCGAATAATTAATTAAGTCAACAAGAGTGCCTTTTGGATACCAAAGTCCTAAAGTTCTTATACCACTTAGATAACGAAAAATTCTTTTTATGGCCTTTAAGTGTGATTCTTTAGGATTAGATTAAAAGCGAACACATAGGCAAACACTAAACATAATATTGGGCCTAATAGCAATTAAATAAAGAAGGGATCCGATCATACCTCAATATTTTGTGACGTCTACGGATGTACCTTGCTCATCCTTATCAAACTGTAGTGATGTGCTCATAAGTGTGTTCATAGGCTTGATGTCATGCATGTCAAATTTTTTAAACATGTCTAATATGTATTTATTTTGATTTATGAAAATTCCTTCTTTCATTTGTTCAATTTGAAGGCCAAGAAAATTTTTTAACTCACCCATCATGCTCATTTCAAATTCTTTACTCATGCATTTTGAAAATTCTTCACAAAGATGTATATTTGTAGCGCTAAAAATAATATCATCAACATAAATTTGAACAATGAGCATATTATCTTTATGAGTTTTTATAAAAAGTTTAGAATCCGCTTTTCCAATCGAAAAACTATTTGGGGGAAGAAATTTGCTCAACCGTTCATATCAAGCTCTAGGAGCTTGTTTCAAATGGTAAATAGCTTTTTGAAATTTAAATACATGATCCGAATACTTGTGATCTTTAAAATTAGGAGGTTGCTCAACAAAAACTTCTTCTTGAATGAAACCATTTAAAAAAGCACTTTTAACATCCATTTCATAAAGTGTAAAATCTTTGTAGCATGCAAATGCAAGAAGCATACGGATGGATTCTAATCTTGCTACGGGTGCAAATGTTTCTTCAAAATCGATACCTTCTTCTTGATTGTAATCTTGGACCACTAATCTAGCATTGTTATGCACAATTATTCCATTTTCATCTCTTTTATTTCTAAAAACCCATTTTGTTCCAATAACGGTTTGATTGTTTGGTTAGGCAACTAAGTCCCAAACATGGTTTCTTTCAAATTGATTTAATTCTTCGTGCATCGCTATAATCCAAAACTCATCAAACTCGACTTCTTTGAAATTCTTAGGTTCAATTTGAGAAATAAATGCACAACTACCAAAATGATTTTTGTAAGAGGTTCTAGTAGTGATATCTTTTGATAGATCGCCAATTATTAGCTCTTTGGAATGAGATGGAACAAACCTCCATTTTTTTGGTAACGAGGGCTCACTTTGTTCTCCGATTTGTCTTTCTTAATTTCTTGAGCATTTGACTTTTCTATATCTCCATTTGGTGCCTCCTTATTTTGGTTTTGAATTTTCATTTGTTCGAAAGGAGCTCCCAAACCTCCATCGTCATCACTAACTTTCTCTCGATCAAATGAGTTAGTTTAATCAAAAGTAACATGCATGGATTCTTCAACGACTAGAGTTCATTTGTTAAAAACTCTATAAGCTTTGCTAGTCGATGAATGACCTAATAAAATTCCAATATCGAATTTGGAGTCGAATTTTCCCAAATTTTCTTTTATATTTAACATAAAACATTTACATCCAAAAACTTTGAAATAACTAATATTTGGAATTCTATTTTTCTAAAAGTTCGTAAGGAGTTTTAGTTTTCCTTTTGCTTACTAATACTCTATTGATAATGTAGCAAGCGGTATTAACGGCTTCAACCCAAAAATATTTAGGCGAGTTATTTTCATTTAGCATAGTTCAAGCCATTTCTTGCAATGTACGATTCTTCTTTTCTACTATACCATTTTGTTGAGGTGTTCTAGGAGTCGAAAAATTATGTTCATATTCATGTTCTTTACAAAAATCATCAAACCCAATATTATCAAATTCTCCACCATGGTCACTTCTAATAGTTGAAATAGAATAGCCTTTTTACATTTTCAACTTTCTTACAAAAATGTTTAAAAGTTTTCAAAGCTTCTTACTTTAAGCTTGAAAATATAACCCAAGTAAATTTTGAAAAATCATCGACAATAACAAAAGCATAACGTTTACCTCCTAAGCTAGCCATCATAGAAGGTCCAAAAAGATCCACATGGAGAAATTGTAATGATTTTGTGGTTGAAGAATAAAGTTTATGTTTGAAAGAACTTTTTACTTGTTTTCCAAATCGACAAGTATCACAAATTTTATCTTTTTCAAATTTCAAATTCGATAAACCTTTTACAAAACAATTTTTGGAAATTTTTGAAAGAAGATCCATGTTTACATATCCAAGTCTTCTATGCCATAACCATGATTCTTCTTTCAAACTAAGTAAACATTTTTCATTATTTTCCAATTCAATATTTATAATATAAACATCTTTACTTCGGCTTCCTATAAAAATCACCTCTTTCGATGTAGCGTCCTTAATAAGGCATTTGGAAGAATCAAATTTTATGTTATAACCTTTGTCACATAATTGACTAATGCTTAGTAAATTATGTTTAAGACTATCAAGGAGTAAAACATTTACGATAGAGGGGGATGAGTGGTTACCAATATTTCCAATGCCGATTATTTTACCTTTGACATTATCTCCAAAGGTCACATGGCCTCCATCCTTCTCTTGAAAGTTTGATAATAATGATCGGTCTCCGGTCATATGCTTCGAGCATCCACTATCCAAGAATCATTTACTTTTTATTTTCTTTGGTGCCTACAAAGACAAATTAAGTTTTGACTTTTGGTACCCACACAAATTTGGGTCTTTGATAGTTAGTTTTTGTGGATTCTTGTATCCACTTGTATTTGTTCTCAAAAATAATTTCCTTTTAGTTACACAATTAAAAGTAATATGTCCACTTTTATTACAAAAGCTACATGAAATATTTGAAATCTTAACAAACATATTTTTGAACGATTTTTGTTCTAGAGAGGGTTTGTATCCAATTCTTCCTTTATCAAAAACACACTTTTGACTACCAAGCATTAAATCAAAATTTTTCTTACTTTCGGTAAACTTATGGATAATTTGTGTTAAATCATTAACCTTCTCTTTCAAAGAAATGTTTTCTTTTACCAAAAGTTCATGATCAATACTCTCTTTTTGCTTTTCGGAAGTTTTCTTAATTTCTTCTTTCAAAATAGATTATTTCTTTTTAAGAATAGCATGATTAAAAGCGAGTTTTTCAAAATTTTCAAGTATTTCATCATAAGAAATTGAAAGCTCATCATAAGAACATACCTCGTCTTCAATTGCCATGAAGCACATATTTGTCATTTCATCTTGACTATCATTCCCATTTTGTTTTTCGTCGTCGCTATTATCCCATGTGGATTGAAGTGCTTTTTTCTTGAAATTTTTCTTTTTGTTTGGACACTAGGTTCTCTTGTGACCCGACTTGTCACAATCATAAAAAACAATCTTTTTGTTCCTATCTTCCATTTTTTCTTCTTTCTCTTGGAATCTTCGATTATTACGAAAATCTCTCCATTTTTTACAAAAAGGACAAAATCATCAAGTTCTTCATCGCTCATATTTTCATTTGATGTTCCTTCTTTAATTTCCAATTTTAATGCAATTTGTCGTTTAGAAAGCTCCTTTGGTTCCTCCTCGCTTTTTTCCGTTTTCTCCTTAACCTCGGCATTGTTTAGCTCATAGGTCATTAATGTGCCGTAGAGCTCTTCCAAAGGATATGTATTTACATCCTTAGTATTCTCGATCAACATCCTCAATGGACTCTATTCCTCCGATAAGGACCTAAGCATTTTACTCACAAGTTTAGTGTTAGTAAATTTACGATCAAAACCTTTAAGATCATTTACAATATTGGTAAAACGAGTACTCATGTCAACAATATGCTCATTTTGTTTCATAAAGAAATTTTCAAATTCTTTAACTAGCATATTTATCTTTGTTTCCTTAACTTTACTTGTACCAACATGAGTAACTTCAAGAGCATGCCAAATATCATATGCCGAATCACATGTACTAATTCGATTAAATTCATTTCTATCAAGTGCACAATAAAGTAAATTTTTAACCTTGGCATTTAATGATAGTTTTCTCTTATCTTCATCATCATATTCTTCTCTAGATTTGGGGAGACTTTGGTCCGGTCTACCGTCTACTTTAATAGTCTTAGTGGGAACATATGGACCATATTCTATAACTTCCCAAATATTGTAATCAATGGATTGAGCATATATCATTATCCAAGCATTCCAATAGTTATAATGTGTACCATCAAAGAAAGGAGGCCGGTTTGTAGAGTGTCCCTCAATATTTTGAAAAACTTAGTTAGCCATTACTCAAGATTGTATAATCTTAAAAAAAAGAGAACCTTGCTCTGATACCAATTAACAGCCCAAGAACAACTAACCAAGAGGGGGATGAATTGATTATTTGAAACTTTTTCAAAAATAAGTTCAAATTTAAGCAAATAACAATTAAAATAATAAGTAAGCAAGATATCACAAAAATAATAAGAGGAAGGGAAGAGAGAGCGCAAATGATGTAATAAGGAGGTTCAATCTAATCAACGATCTACGTCCCCCATTACCAAGCTCTCCGTCACGAGTAAGGTCTTTTCCACTATATTTGATTGACTTATAGTGCAATCCAACATTTACAAAGCTTCTGGTGACTTACAATCAAGGAGCATCGATCCTTTCACATCGTTGAGATTTCCGGGATCTCAACACGACCCACAATCCAAAAATAAGAGAATCGAAATTACAAGTGAAAGATTATCTCTTAATAAATGATATAGACTTAGTTTGAATATAAGAGAGAAGTAGTTAAACACTTTAATTGATAGCAAAGAAGGTAGTTCAAGTGTTTTGATTGAAAAACTTTAGTTGAGATAAATGATTTTTTAACTTTTGATCACTCAAAAAGTTTTTCAATAAATGAATGATTTGATCTTTAAAAGAGTGAAAAATAAGATCGAGAGAATCAATAAAAATACTTCACTTAATGCTCATAAACAGCTATATAAATAGTGAAGAGAAATTGATATTTATAGCTCTCAAAGATCTTCCTAACGGTCAAGAGTCTGCCTTATCGGACAAGTGTACCGGACCGTTTGGTACGTACCGAACTAGGCTACTAGCCGTTGGTGAGTCAGATGTCAGAACGTTAAAAATTTTGACCGTTGGGCAAAGACCTTTACCGGATCGTCTGGTACACTACCGGACCGTCCGGTAGCTCAATTCTCAAAAATAGATTTTGCCTTGAATGATTTTATTTTGAGTTCCTCGAGACTTCTTTGCTAAATATTAAAATGTTATACCTTTACATATAAATTCAAGAGTTCTAATATAATTTTCTTCAATATGCTCGATCATCAAGGTTTATGACTTCGATCTTGATTCCTCTTGACATTGGCATTCGTTTCATTCTTCATGAGTGCATTTATCTTGTCCTATGCATGAATATTCATTTTGATGCGATAGTTGATTTGATTTCAACTATCATGATTCAAAAGTAGGTTTGTTAGAATCAAAATTAAATCTTGTTTGTTATAATCAAAACATATACTGAAGTCAACCATGTCAACATGTTTTTCTTTCTTTACCCTTATCTAGTTGAGAAACTTAAATCTTTCAATTATTGTTTTTTATATTTAATGAGGCTTACAAGAGTTTGTTTTGCATATGTTTAGAGTCTTTTTGGTCCAGTTAGTAGTGTTTACAGTTCTGTTGTTGTTTACATTTGTAAAGAGGATTATTGATTTGTTAAGTAGTTCAAAAACGCATGTATAATCCATTGTAATTTCTTTAAGGAGAGAAAATGTGCCCAGTCTATAAAGAGAAAAGAATTAAAAAGAAAAAGAAATTTATAATATGAATAAAACAAACTTAAGAAAATATTATGTAATTAAACAAAAAAATTAAACAACTAAAAGTGACAAAATTGAAACAAAGAATATATTAATATTATTTAATTAAAATTGAAAAAATAAATTTTATCATAAAGAGAAAAAAATTAAAAAGAATTTTAAATCCAAAATATAAAAAAAATTATAATATGAACAAAACAAATTTAAATAAAAAATAAAGAAAAAAATACTCTTCGTGGACAGAGAGAATCTCTCCATGCATGGAGAGATTGTCTCTCCTTTCAAAAGGGAGAGTTCTCTCGGTGAAAGGAGAGAATGATGGAAATTTTATTTTATTTATTTATTTAATTAATATTTAAATTTTTTTATATTATAGATAGATTTTTTCTATTTAATTTTTTTTAAATTCTTTTCTCATTGAATTTTTTAAATACATCTTTTTTCTCCTTCAAAGGACATTTTTTTTCCATTTAAAATTTTTTCAATATAAAACTATTTCAATTTTTCTGCTGGTAGAAATTACTGATTAAGTTAATTTTTAAATTTTTTTGTTCATATTATAGATAATTTTTTTCTATTTTAAATTTTTTAAATTCTTTTCTCTTTATAATTGAATTGAATTTTTTGTTTTTCTCTCCTTCAAAGGAAAATTTTTTTTCTATTCAAAATTTCTTCAATATAAATTTGTTTGATTTAAAATTATTTCAATTTTTTCACTGGTGGAAAATACTATTTTTCTTTGCACAAAATTGAACTATTCATTTTTGTCATTACTATATTGAATCATTCAATTTCAAAATTAATATCACAAATAACTTACATCAAATGATTATTTCTATAACTAACTGATTCACTTCTTCTTTAAACACTAAACTCATATTAATATTAAAAACGTTAATATGATGTTCAAAATAATCCTACCCGTGCATTGCATGGGCGATAGACTAGTGTAAGTAAAAAATTTGAAGATAAAAGATTTAAAAAGAATTTTAAATTAAAAAAATTATTTATAACATAAAATTACACAGCAAATAATAATAATAAAAAAATATCTACTATATAAAAAGGAGAATGTGAAATTACTGTAGAAAGTAACAGTGATTTAATTCATTTTGTCTCGTTGTAGTTTTCTATTTTTTCTTTTTTCTTTTTTAAGTAGGGGAGCAAAACGACGTTGTTTGCCTTACTTGATATATATTTTATTATACAGTAAGAAAATACTGCAACACGTAATTTTCATTCCTTCCACCACTCCGTGCTCAACCACTCTTATATATATATATATATATATATAGTAGGAACATAAGGAAAAAAATCACTTTTATATAAAAAAAAAAAGCAAAAAATAAAGATAATATAAGATAGAAAATATTTTACAAAAAGTTACTTGTAAGTCAAAAATTCGAAGAGAAAAGAATTAAAAAGAATTTTAAATTAAAAAAATTATTTATAACGTAAAACTACACAGCAA